>NC_136059.1:543176941-544376941 GCF_964261635.1 Lissotriton helveticus | reverse complement strand
CCCCACTCTCAACCCTCACTACCGCACCTGCACCCCCGCAACACCCAGCCTACACTCATCCGTCATAGTCTCTCCCCCTCCTACCACTTACTCCCTGCCCAATAACATCAACACCAACCCCCTTACTAATCCTCTAACATCACTCCCCTCCATCTCTCCTACCCCTTCTACCACAAACACCCTCACCTATACCACTAACCTCCCCCTAACACTAACTCAACGACACCTTTCCCCCCCAACCTCCCTATACTCCCAAATAACAACGCACCCATTAATACCATCAACCCCTGCAATAACACCACTCCCCTCCCCCTCCACTCCAGTAAACTAGTCTCTTACTCACCTATAGTGCCCAACCCCAACCCCTTTCCCAATGCCACACTGGACATGATTTTGTCCACCCTCCTACAAGTCAAAGAAGATCTACACACCCTCAAAGAGTTACTCCTCACACAATCCAGACACCCCTCACCCATCACCACTCTCCCTCCTAACAAATCCCCCACCCTTCTCACTCACCCTCACACACAAAACTCCCCACACTGGACCTCTATCCCCGCTCGCAATCCCACCAACCGCGCCCGACGCACCATCAACCCACTCTCGGACCACGACATACGCACCCTCCTCCGCTCATATGACCCAGTTCCCCAAAAACACTTAGCCCCCACACACCGTTCCATCCCCATGATTCACTCTAATCCCCTTAGGCACTCCACACAAAACAACAACAGAGGCTCCGTCCCTAATAATCTTAAAAAAAGTCCCCCTCACTCTAGAACCCTCCACCACCCTCTACACCCCCAGACTCAAATGCATACTTCTCAACTGAAGATCGGCCCCTAGACACTCCTCCGACATCGCCGATCTCATCAAGACACTGGACCCTGATCTAACCATTCTGACTGAAACTTGGTTAACCGAATCTTCTACACCTATCATGGATATTCTAGTTCCACCCAACTACCTCATCATTAGACTTGACAGGTCCAGCAAGACAGGCGGTGGAATCGCATGTATTTACAGGAGCAACCTCACAATTACCAGAATCACCTCCCCCCCACTTACCTCCTGCGAATACATTTGCCTCGATGTCATCAGCGAGAACAAACCTGTATGTTCACCACACGTCATCTACCACCCACCTGGAGACAACCTCGTCTTCACCCAACAACTCATGGACACAATATCAAACTTTTCCGGACGGCAAAACACTCAAATTTTCCTTGGTGACTTCAATCTCCATTGGAACGATCACAATGACGCAGTGGTAAATATTCTCAAAAACTACCTCAATGCTCTTGACCTCACCCAAATCTGCAACAGCCCGACCCATGATAAAGGCTCTATCCTCGACCTTATCATCTCCAAAGAGAACTCTACCCAGCTTGAGTCAATCCAACCCTGTGACTGGTCAGACCACCACATTATCACATTCTTCATCAATGAAAAAGTTAAACTTAACCCGGTTCAAGCCACTAAATCCAAGGTCTGGAAAAGGGACCTGAAGAAACTCAACCCAAATTCTTTACCTTCCCACAGCTGCAATCTCCTCCTTCCCCCTACCGGCGCTCTTGACGTTCAATCTTTGACCGACCACTACCTCAACTCTATGACCTCAATAATCAATGAGGCTGCCCTCTTGCAATTGAAAAAAGTCTCCACTAAGAACTCCAACCCATGGTACGATGGTAGACTCAACGAAGACAGACGAGCCATGCGAATGGCAGAGCGCACCTGGAGATCAGCCCCTTCGGCATTGCACCTTAAAACTCTGAAGAAAAAGAGAAACGCCTACTTCAGGAAAATTAAGCGCACCAAATCAGATTTCTTCAGCCTTCAGCTCGATCCAGCAAAAAAACGGCCAAGAAAATTATTTGAACTAATCAAAACACAATCCAAGGAACACCCCCAATTTACACTTAGCACAATAGGCGATATACCATCATGTGAAGACTTCTCTGCTTTCTTCAAACTAAAGACTGATAACATAAGGAGCGATCTTCGCAATGACGTAATCCTTTACTCCAACCCCCGCAACATAACACCCAATGAACCAAAAAACAATGCTGCTTGGTCATCCTTTGACACCTACTCAGAAGAAACAATTCTAAAAATACTCAGCACATTGAAACCCTCTATTCATCTCACAGACCCTCTTCCTGCCAACGCTGTAAAAGACTTCATCCCATTACTCCTCCCACTCTGGACCAAAATTATTAACAGCTCACTTCAACAAGGACTCATCCCGACTCACTCAAAATTGGACAAGTTACACCTATACTCAAGAAACCAACAGCGGACCCTACTGACCTAAACAATTACCGTCCTATTACCAATATTCCCACACTGTCAAAACTCTTGGAAAAATGCGTACAACTCCAATTAACAAATCACATTGATCAGTTTGACCTCCTCAACCCTCATCAATCAGGTTTTCAAGCAGGGCACAGTACTGAAACTGCTATGAAACACATAATTGATGACGCACTCCAAATCCTAGATCAAAATGATACCTGCCTTCTCATCCTTCTTGATCTCTCCTCAGCATTTGACACTGTCAAACACAAGAGCTTACTCGAGCTGTTAAACACCAGAATGGGCCTATCTGGGACTGTTCTCAAATGGTTCACCTCCTTTCTGCATAACAGGACTCAGAAATTCAAGAGCAACAACTTGATGTCCCCACCAGTGCCTGTAACTTTAGGCGTCCCACAAGGATCTTCTTTATCCCCAACATTGTTCAATCTGGTCATGGAACCTCTCACCACCTTGTTACAAGCATCTAATGTACACTTTCACATGTACTCCGACGACACCCAATTATATCTCAAATTACAATCCCCCAAAGACATCAAACTTCTTAACTCAACTCTCAGAAACACCCAATCTTGGCTTGCCGACACTCACCTCAAACTCAATGCTCTGAAAACGGAGTTCCTTCTGATCTCACCTCCCGCGAAAATCTCCACCACCCAAACCTGGCTTAAACACCTATCTGCACTCAATGTCCAACCTACCATCGTGAACTCAGCGAAATCCTTAGGCATTACACTTGACACCAATCTCAACATGCAGCAGCATATCAGCAAAGCAACTAAGGGAGCTAATTTCCAAATTAATACCCTGAGGAAACTTAAACCCTTCCTCCCAGCCAAGGACTTCCAAACTGCTGTACAAGCCCTAGTAATTCCTCGCTTAGACTACGGTAGCGTCGCCCTTTGCGGACTTCCTCTATCTATAACTGCACCCATGAGAGCCTCTTTGAACGCTGCTGCAAGACTCATCACTGGATCAAAAAACCACTCGCATATTTCCCCGGACTTAAAATCCCTGAACTGGCTGCCTTTTGAAGCCAGAATACATCTGAAAATTGCCTGCATGACGCACAGAGCTGTACACCACAACTCACCCGGCTACCTCACTCAGAAACTGACAATATCTGGTGGCTCAAGAACCACTAGAAGCACAAAGAATCTTCTCCTGAAACCTCGTAGATTCCGGAAGGAAAAAACATATAAACGCTCTTTTTCAGGAATGGCACCCAGGATCTGGAACTCACTCCCTCCTGAAACCAGACTTATCTCCTCCTCTGCATTCTTTAAAAAAGAAGTAAAAGCTATCCTCATGACTAAATTCACCTGAACTTTTACTCTTGATCTATTTGAGGATATACACCTATCTGCACTTTTGTTTGTCTGATTGTCGATTTGTATCATTGGTTTTAGTCAATTATTATGCTACCCCTTGTACCCACCCTATTTTTGCTTTCCATTTTTTATCTACAAGTATTCTATGCTCAAAAGTCTGTTAATCTCTCCCATGTTTCTTGTTTCCTTACCTCCTGTATTTGTAAAGCACTCTGATATCTGCAAAGATCTTGTTCGCGCTATATAAAACTTTCAAAATAAAAAAATAAATAAAAATAAACCATTTATAGTGTATCTTCCTTTACTTGGAAGATGCAGCCTTCAGTAGTTTCATATAATGACTGTTCTGATGGCCTTAACACTGGGTTTTCTTGACAACTAATCAGCAGGTTATAGCAGATCTAAAATTCTGCTGCCAGAAAAGTCATAAACCTGATTAGTAATGACTACATTACCCCAGTGCCGGAGGTCCTACAATGGCGTCCAATCAGAAGAGGAGCCTCCTTCAAAGCCTACAGATCTTTGCATGATCTGTGGCACAGGTCCAACTTTCCTGAAATCTAAACTTAGATGCTACAACTAACATTGGGAATATCTCTGCTCCAGAAAACCTGCATTCCTTAGAGCTTTTTCTGAGTAAACACACAAAGACTGGAAAACACCCTAAAGAGAATAAGGATCATCAGCAGTCAACTAGAATTCAAGAAAGCAATAAAGATCGTTCCCCACCCCTGGGAGAAACTTGGTTCTTAAGGTAGAACTGTACCTCCAAAAGACCACTATCGCATCCCGGAGGATGTATCTCCAGAATGGTTCAACTGGACTCGTGGACCGATCATTGGCTGACTCTCAATCATGCCCAATTTAAACCAAGAGTTGGTTGAGGAGAAGTTCTTGATTTCTAACATGCACACTAGCAGAAACTATGATGGGAGGTTCAATGTTAATACGCGTTGAAACTCCTTACCTGATAAGTTTTAGAGTGCCGGAGTAGTAACATTACTCCACACCACCTGAGAGTTTCTGGTGATCTGGAGGGGGATCCTGGTCACTTTGGCACTGGCATTGTATGTGTGTTTACCTTAAAAAAACACCATTGGCAAAGCCAATAGGTCTTGCGCTTTTGAAACCTATTGGCTTTGTGAATTTCGTTTGTCAATGCTGTACATCTTTGGGCTTGTTCCCTATGTCCTTCACTTCACCTTGCCTTATATCAGTCTTGCCCCTTGCCACTTTACGCATACTGGTGCACATTAAGCCTAACTCAGGCAGCAGTGCACTGTTGTAAATAACACCTACTGTTTCATTTAAAGCACAAAAGTATTCTCAAGGCGTGCTTCAGCGGGTATACTGGAGATGATCTGACTGGCTCTAACATGGCCAATATTGTCTTAAATTTTGATCATGTGGTGGTTGAAGTGCTGTTCCTACCACAGCATCCATTGTTTATTGTATTAATAAGTACATCACGAGAGCAACATTCAACAAAGAGACAGAATAACAGTACTGCATACAACAGCACAAATATTGCTTTTTAAGTGTTCACCTTGACCGTAATTTAGAAAAATTATGTCACAACAGACCTAATGTCCCCTCCACCTAGAAATATGTATATATAGTACTCTGCATTTATTAATAGTTCAATTTAAAACGGTGAGCACGTCTAAACCCCCTCCCCACACACACACACACAACATCACAACCATACACACACCACAACCCCACACACACAGAACCCCACACACACAACCCCCCCACACACACACACAACCACAACATCCCCCACACACACAACCCCACAGGACACAACCCTCCACACACACAACCACAACACCCCACACACACAACCCCACACAACCACACACCACACAACCACAACCCCACAAATAGCAAAACACAACAAAACAGAACATAGCCTAAAAACACAACAAAACATAGCACAACAAAACACAGCATAGCATAACATAGTCTAGCAAAACAAAGCATAGCATAGCAAAACAAAGCATAGCATAACAAAACATAGCATAGCATAACAAAACACAATAAAACATAGCATAACAAAAGAAAACATAGCATAGTATAACAAAACAAAGCACAGCATGGCATATCATAACAAAACACAACAAAACATAGCATGACAAAACATAGCATAGCATAACAAAGCATAGCATAACATATCGTAACAAAACAGAGCGTAGCATAGCATAACAAAACACAACAAAACATTGCACAACAAAACATAGCAGACCTAATGTCCCCTCCACCTAGAAATATGTATATATAGTACTCTGCATTTATTAATAGTTCAATTTAAAACGGTGAGCACGTCTAAACCCCCTCCCCACACACACACACACAACATCACAACCATACACACACCACAACCCCACACACACAGAACCCCACACACACAACCCCCCCACACACACACACAACCACAACATCCCCCACACACACAACCCCACAGGACACAACCCTCCACACACACAACCACAACACCCCACACACACAACCCCACACAACCACACACCACACAACCACAACCCCACAAATAGCAAAACACAACATAGCCTAAAAACACAACAAAACATAGCACAACAAAACACAGCATAGCATAACATAGTCTAGCAAAACAAAGCATAGCATAGCAAAACAAAGCATAGCATAACAAAACATAGCATAGCATAACAAAACACAATAAAACATAGCATAACAAAAGAAAACATAGCATAGTATAACAAAACAAAGCACAGCATGGCATATCATAACAAAACACAACAAAACATAGCATGACAAAACATAGCATAGCATAACAAAGCATAGCATAACATATCGTAACAAAACAGAGCGTAGCATAGCATAACAAAACACAACAAAACATTGCACAACAAAACATAGCATAGCATAACATAGCACAGCAAAACAAAGCATAGCATAACAAAACACAACAAAACATAGCATAGTATAACAAAACATAGCATAACATTGCATAGTATAACAAAACACAACAAAACGTAGCATAGCATAACAAAATGTAGCATAACAAAACATAGCATAACATAGCATAACATAGCATAGCATAACAAAACAAAGCATAGCAAAACATAGCATAACAGCATAACAAAACAAAACCTAGAATAACAAAACAAAGCATAGCATGGCATATCATAACAAAACACGACAAAACATAGCATAACAAAACATAGCATAGCAAAACAAAACATAGCATAGCATAACAAAGCACAGCATAACAAAACATAGCATAACATACAACATAGCATAGCATAACAAAACACAACATAGCATAGCATAAAAAACATAGCATAACAAAACATAGCATAGCATAACAAAATAAAACAAAGCATAGCATAACACAACAAAACATAGCATAGCATAACAAAACATAGCATAGCGTAACAAAACACGACGAAACATAGCATAACAAAACAGAGAACAGCAAAACAAAACAGAACAGCAAAACAAAACATAGCATAGCATAACAAAACACAACAAAACATAGCATAACAAAACAAAGCATAGCATGGCATATCATAACAAAACACAAGAAAACATAGCATAACATATAGCATAACAAAGCGTAGCATAGCACAACAAAACAAAGCATAGCATAACATAGCATAGCAAAACAAAGCATAGCATAACAAAACATAGCATAGCATAACAAAACACAACAAAACATGGCATAACAAAACAAAACCCTAGCATAACAAAACAAAGCATAGCATTGTTTGTTTTGATATCCTCTGAGGCGGAAGCCGGAGGACTGTGCCCACAAGTGATTTTAAAATTGTATTTCTTTCGTGTGTTTGATTTTAAAACTATCACGGAGCTCACCTGCACTGAAACGCTGAGTGACTAGCGTTCTCACAGCCCTCCTAGCCCTCCCCTGACACAGCGACCCCAGCGCTGTTGCTGGGAAACGCCCACACCGCCAGCGTGGTCAGAACGCGGAAGCCACGCCCACTGCGAGGCCACGCCCCCTTGACTATAAAACGCTGAAATCAAGCGCGTCGCATTATTGTTTGTTTTGATATCCTCTGAGGCGGAAGCCGGAGGACTGTGCCCACAAGCGATTTTAAAATTGTATTTCTTTCGTGTGTTTGATTTTAAAACTATCACGGAGCTCACCTGCACTGAAACGCTGAGTGACTAGCGTTCTCACAGCCCTCCTAGCCCTCCCCTGACACAGCGACCCCAGCGCTGTTGCTGGGAAACGCCCACACCGCCAGCGCGGTCAGAACGCGGAAGCCACGCCCACTGCGAGGCCACGCCCCCTTGACTATAAAACGCTGAAATCAAGCGCGTCGCATTATTGTTTGTTTTGATATCCTCTGAGGCGGAAGCCGGAGGACTGTGCCCACAAGTGATTTTAAAATTGTATTTCTTTCGTGTGTTTGATTTTAAAACTATCACGGAGCTCACCTGCACTGAAACGCTGAGTGACTAGCGTTCTCACAGCCCTTCTAGCCCTCCCCTGACACAGCGACCCCAGCGCTGTTGCTGGGAAACGCCCACACCGCCAGCGTGGTCAGAACGCGGAAGCCACGCCCACTGCGAGGCCACGCCCCCTTGACTATAAAACGCTGAAATCAAGCGCGTCGCATTATTGTTTGTTTTGATATCCTCTGAGGCGGAAGCCGGAGGACTGTGCCCACAAGCGATTTTAAAATTGTATTTCTTTCGTGTGTTTGATTTTAAAACTATCACGGAGCTCACCTGCACTGAAACGCTGAGTGACTAGCGTTCTCACAGCCCTCCTAGCCCTCCCCTGACACAGCGACCCCAGCGCTGTTGCTGGGAAACGCCCACACCGCCAGCGCGGTCAGAACGCGGAAGCCACGCCCACTGCGAGGCCACGCCCCCTTGACTATAAAACGCTGAAATCAAGCGCGTCGCATTATTGTTTGTTTTGATATCCTCTGAGGCGGAAGCCGGAGGACTGTGCCCACAAGTGATTTTAAAATTGTATTTCTTTCGTGTGTTTGATTTTAAAACTATCACGGAGCTCACCTGCACTGAAACGCTGAGTGACTAGCGTTCTCACAGCCCTTCTAGCCCTCCCCTGACACAGCGACCCCAGCGCTGTTGCTGGGAAACGCCCACACCGCCAGCGCGGTCAGAACGCGGAAGCCACGCCCACTGCGAGGCCACGCCCCCTTGACTATAAAACGCTGAAATCAAGCGCGTCGCATTATTGTTTGTTTTGATATCCTCTGAGGCGGAAGCCGGAGGACTGTGCCCACAAGTGATTTTAAAATTGTATTTCTTTCGTGTGTTTGATTTTAAAACTATCACGGAGCTCACCTGCACTGAAACGCTGAGTGACTAGCGTTCTCACAGCCCTCCTATTCCTCCCCTGACACAGCGACCCCAGCGCTGTTGCTGGGAAACGCCCACACCGCCAGTGCGGTCAGAACGCGGAAGCCACGCCCACTGCGAGGCCACGCCCCCTTGACTATAAAACGCTGAAATCAAGCGCGTCGCATTATTGTTTGTTTTGATATCCTCTGAGGCGGAAGCCGGAGGACTGTGCCCACAAGTGATTTTAAAATTGTATTTCTTCCGTGTGTTTGATTTTAAAACTATCACGGAGCTCACCTGCACTGAAACGCTGAGTGACTAGCGTTCTTACAGCCCTCCTAGCCCTCCCCTGACACAGCGACCCCAGCGATGTTGCTGGGAAACGCCCACACCGCCAGCGCGGTCAGAACGCGGAAGCCACGCCCACTGCGAGGCCACGCCCCTATCACCAACTACAAATGTGCCGGTCATAGCAGCGCAGCGGACGAGCGCCGTTTGCGCGCCGAAGGCGCGCCTAAGGCAAGCCCGTCTGCGCCCGTCCGCGCACGACCGGGCCTAGGGCCACAATCCCTGGCGGATACAGCTGCCCCTAAGGTAAGCTACTCACGTCGGGAGCTACTAAGCCTCAGACCCCCCACCTCCCCTTGTGAATACATTCATGACCTAAATGGACCTTTCATCCGCTGTTCCCTCTGCAAGCCAGTCCAGCTCAAACTACCTACAAAACCTCACAAGCCCGCTGCCCTGAAACTGGCATCGTTAAACTGCCGATCGCTCCCTAAACACGCGACGCAGATTAACCACCTCATAGAAGACCAGGAGATTGACATCCTCTTCCTCACGGAAACATGGCTCGCCCCACATTCGGAGTCAGACATGGTGCTAGATACCCCACCGGGCTTCCTTATTCAGTCCCTACCCCTCCCCTTAGGCCGAGGTGGTGGTGTTGCCATCATTCATCGGGACTACCTTCATTGCAAATCCGGCGATGCGCAGATCCCTGACTCTGAAAGCCTGCAATTTACAATCAAGCTAGACCCGACCAACTCACTGACAGGAGTCCTTGTTTACCGCCCTCCCGGTCATCCAGGCCCTTTCGCTAGCTCTCTCCTGGACACTGTAGCGACCCAGGCACACTCCTTATCAAATTTCCTGATCGTAGGGGATCTAAACATCCATCTGGATGACCCTACCGACCCGGCAGCAGCTGACCTGATCTCCGATCTGGCAGCACTTGACATCCACCTCCTTAATTCTGGAGCCACTCATACTAAGGGTCACCTGCTGGATCCAGTGTTCACTAGCACCCCTGCGATGCAAGTGAAGGAGGCCTCTCCCTTACCCTGGACAGACCATTTCTTAGTCTCCTTCCTACTACCAGGATCTTTCAGGACACCTCAAAAACCGCCTACCTACATCAGGGACAGGACCTGGTCCAGACTTCCCACCGAAGAATGGGCCAGGAATCTTAAAAACACCATCCCTGTACACGCAGAAGACCCGGTTGTCGCCGACAGTAATTTCAGAGAGTGGATCACCACCTCCCTGGACTCCGTACTCCCACTAAGAACCAGGGAGGATAAAAACGGTAAACCCGGGTCCGCCCCGTGGTATACTTCGGACCTCCGACTACTCCGCAAAAACTGTAAAAGAGCCGAACGGCTTTGGAGGAAAGACTGGCAGCACACCAGCAAGGAAGCATACCATAATACAGTCAGACTCTACAAAGATGCCATTAGGCACGCCAAAGCTTCCCATTATGACACGCGGATAACAGAATCCTCCAATTCGGCCAGGAAATCCTTCCTAATTGTTAAGGAGCTGCTTAAAGTACCTAACTCTCCTTCCTCCAGTTCCCCCCCGGTGGACCGAAGTAATGATCTAGCCACCTATTTCGACGACAAAATCGCCTGTATTCTAGCTTCCCTCCCCTCTCCTGGTCCCGCCAGCCATTTGGACAATCCTCCACCTCCCAGCCAGACCGAAAATAATCCCGCCCTCAACTTGCGACATTCAGGCCAGTAACATACGTAGAGGTAGAACGAACCATGACCAAAATGAGAAGCGGATCACCTCTGGATCCGGCTCCCATTAGATTCCTCAAAACCGTGGCCCCTGTCATCGTCCCCACGGTCATGGAGCTTATTAATAGCTCACTTGCCCAGGGATCTGTTCCTGCCAGCTGGAAGAGCGCCGTGGTAAAAGCACTCCTTAAAAAACCCCAGCTCGATCCAGCAGATATGGCAAACTACCGACCAATATCACTCCTTCCGGCAATCAGCAAGGTAGCTGAGAAACTGGTCAACGGACAATTGTCCCAGTTCTTTGAAACAAACAACGTCCTACGGGAATCCCAAACCGGATTTCGCCCGGGTCATGGCACAGATACTGCCCTCCTCGCCGTTATCGAGGAGGCAAGGCGCATACTGGATTCAGGAGGGTCAGTGGCAGTGATCCTCCTGGATCTCAGTGCAGCCTTCGACACAGTTAACCATCGTGTCCTTCTCCACCGACTCGCGGCAGCAGGGATCACCGGGACGGCACTCAGCTGGATAGAATCCTTCCTCACCGGACGCACGTTCCAGGTATGGGACGGCAATTACCACTCATCCACCCTCCCCCTCACAAGCGGGGTCCCTCAGGGATCTTCCCTGAGCCCGACGCTTTTTAATGCATATATGGCCCCTCTTGAAGACGTGGTGACACCATTTGACATAAAAATGGTAAGCTACGCTGATGACACTCAACTGGTCGTCTCCTTATCCCAACTAGTCGACCACCCAGAGAACCTGGCCAACTGTCTCACACAAATCCACAGCTGGAGGAGTGATTCATCATTAAAATTAAATGGGTCTAAGACGGAAGTGATGCTCCTGGGAAAACAATGGGCGACCATCCCCCCAACAGTCTGGCCTGACGTGTACGGAGAAATCCCTTCTCCGAAGCGTGAAATCAAAACCCTTGGAGTGTGGCTAGAACCTGACCTCACCATGAAGACGCAAGCGGCCAAAACTGCGGGTACCTGTTTTGGGCTCATGCGTACTACCCGTAAGATTCTCCCCTTATTACCACCTGCTTCCAGGAAACTCCTTATCCAGGGACTAGTATTGTCCCGTCTGGATTATAGCAATATGGTCTACCTGGGAGCCCCAGAGGCCACATTGACGAGACTGCAGCGGACACAGAACGCTGCGGCACGTCTGCTCATGAACCTTCCCTCGAGAGTGTCAGCAAAACCAGCCCTCAAGGCCCTGCACTGGCTCCCTGTGCGCCAAAGGGTGGAATTCAAAGCCATGTGCACGACACACAAACTAATCAACGGATCTGGCCCTGCGATCCTCAGCAGCTTGGTCACCCCCTACAAAGCATCCAGATCCCTCCGTTCGGAGAATGAGCACTTAGCCAACATCCCCAAATTCAAAAGGACACGCACAGGAGGACGACGATTCTCGGTTCAAGCGGCCATGGGATGGAACTCCCTCCCACGCACCCTCAGACTGGAATCCAGTTACCTGGTTTTTCCTCCCTTCCCTTCCCTCAATGGATATCAACCTTTTTACAGCGCGGGGATGCCCTTGGGTCACCAGGCGCTATACAAATCGCTAAATAAATAAATAAATAAATGGCATATCATAACAAAACACAACAAAACATAGCATAGCATAACAAAACATAGCATAGCATAACAAAACATAGCATAGCATAACAAAATAAAGCAAAGCATAGCATAACACAACAAAACATAGCATAGCATAACAAAACACAATGAAACATAGCATAACAAAACATAGCATAGCAAAACAAAACATAGCATAGCATAGCATAACAAAGCACAGCATAACAAAACAAAACATAGCATAACATAATACATAGCATAGCATAGCATAACAAAACAAAACATAGCATAACAAAACAAAACATAGCATAGCATAACAAAACATAGCATAGCATAACAAAACACAACAAAACATAGCATAACAATATATAGCATATCATAACAAAACATAGCATAACATAGCAAAGCACAACAAAACATAGCATAGCATAACAAAACACAAAAAACACACTCACTCTCAACACATACTGCATTACAAATGCAATAGGTGTCACATTTGCAAAAGTTTAAGCTATTGGCATTGTAAATGACAATGCTATTAATGTATCTATTTTCAAAACCAACACAGAAATAAAAAAATTGTCATTTACAATGCCAATAGCTCAAACTTTCCTAATGCGAGACCTATTGTATTGCAAATGCTTGTTTGCTATAGTTGAGGATAGCTAGTGGACTGTGTCCCAGTTCATATCTGGAGTGAGTTCAGAAGTGGGAAACAGGCTACTCCAGGGAGATGTTGTAAAGTAAACTTCGTAAGTGTTCTTTTAATTGTTCCAGATTGGATGCTTGCTTGGTAAAAATTATCATTGTTGGAGATAGCGGAACTTGCTTCCCATTGATTTCACCACTTGGAACCAGCAGAGCATCAGTATGTGGTGAGATCAAAACTATTTCCATTACATCATAAGCCAAGTGTGACGTAGACTCTAGTTTATATACTAATATACTAATGGGCTTTGTTTCCCAGGCCCTACTCTTTAAGGGCCACCGGAGATGTCGACGTTGCCTCAGTGATCTTAAAAAAGTCACAAGCCGATAAGTGTGTGCCCTTCCTTGCTCTCATAGTTGTGTTAAGCCCCGCATGTCTTATAGAATCCTATTGAAACAATGATTACACCTAAATTGTTTTAAGTGGGAAGTTCTTATATTTATTTGACTAAAGTGCCAACAGTGAGTTAAACAATATTATTTACCTGTTATAGTTGTTTTGCTCATTCCACAATGCCCGTTTGCATCAGGATATCATATGACATGCACTGACAAATTACAGAAGACTACAAGACATGAAGCATTTTAGCCTGCTCTGTAGGAGAGTAGGGTCTACTTCCTATGGGTACCCCCAATTTTTGTTGTGCTTCACTGGTTTTTCGACTTTAGTATGGCTGTGGCCCTGCTAATCAGGCCCACAGCCTAACTGTTCTCTCTCTAAATTGTTACCATGTACTTTAGGTACATATCAGATTGATTACTGAGGCACCCTTGTGAGCCCATGTATATGGTACCTGAGGTACCCAGGGCATAGGGACCCCAGAGGCCTACCAGGGGCAGCAGCATGTATTGTGCCACCCCTGGTTAGCCTTCCAAACTGACACCACAGGTCTGCACCTGCAGCCTGGGTAAGGTGGTGTAAGCACCCCTTACTTAGATATAGTATGCCTATATCTACCTTATATATAGACACGTTGGGCCCGATGTAGGTCACCAAATACCGGTCGGTAACGGCCAAATTCGGCCATTACCGACCGGTATTTGGTGATTGAGATGTAGGGGGCTATATTTTACAGAATCGGTAAATTTACCGAATCGGTAAATTTACCGAATCTGTAAAATACCGAATCGGTAATTTTTCCGATTCGGAAAATTCCTGATGTAGGTAGCACTGTTTCCAGTGCTACAGGCCTTTCAGATTCGGTATTTTACCACCCAATCCAATTGGGTGGTAAAATACCGAATCCAGGTGTGCATGCGCATGTGTGCATGCACACCTGTGCCATGTGACAGACAGACATGCCCTTAGGGCAAGTCTGTGTGCCACATGGCACACATGCCTGAATTCGGGGTGCCAGAGGGTGTCAAAGTGACACCCCCTGCACCCTTGCAAAAATCGGTATTTACCGAATCGGTAAATACCGATTCGGTAATGCCCATTGATTCCTATGGGCTTCAATGCCCATAGGAATCAATGGGCATTACCGATTCGGTATTTACAGAATCGGTAAATACCGAATCTTAACGATTCGGTATTTACCGAATCTGAAATACCTACATCTCCCCTCCTCTTTTTTACCACTTCTTAAATACCGATTCGGTGTGATTCGGTATTTAAGAAGTGGTCAAAAAAATGTACCTACATCGGACCCGTAGTAACCTATAAGTCACTCCGTGTGGCAGGCCTTGACAATCCTTAAGGCAGAGTGCTTGGTTTTGTGTGAGAGGGTGCCCTAGCATGAGCTGAGCCCCTCTGCAGCTTTCAGAACCATCTCCTTATAGCTGTTCTATGATATAGAAATACCATATACTCTTAAGTGCATTATAATCCTCGCGGTTAATGCTAATTTTGGTTTGGCTTTATCAAAACATGTCGTGTAAGGTGTCAAACACTTTGGAATACTAGCCCCCCCGCCAGTTCTGGCGGGGGTAGGATTCCACCCTTCTAGAGGGAGAAGACATGTAGTTACTGGTAAACCTGGTTACAGTTAAACAGAGCCCCAGCATCACAAAATGGATGCTGCTGCCACAGACACGAGTCTGCCCTCCAGCTGCTGGACGAAACTCCGGCAGGGGAGGCCTGGACAATAGGTTTCTTGTCCAGGGAGGTGCTAGCACCTTCCCAGACATGTTTTAGTGTATTGAGGCAGGGTGGGTTGCAGTCAGTGAATGCTTTTCAGACACTGCCTGGGGCACACAAGGTGCTCCATGCATTTCCCAGTTTAAACCGGTTTCTGGGGTGCTCAGCACCAGCTCTGGCACTAAACTGGACAAAGGAGAAGGGGTGTAACCACCCCCTCCCCAGGTCCACCCATAGGAGGGACCTTAGAGTTAGTCCCACCTCTAAACTTACTATAAGTATAGAACCCCAGTCCCTAGGACTTTAGATTACCCTGGACGAAACTCTGCAACATATATCTTGGACCTTCGACATTCCATATCAACTGGAAGACGGACGAAATCTCTCTTGTGGTCAAGGAGTGACCACCCTGTTCAAACAGGCACCAACTTCATCTTAGCTGGTCTGCATTTTCGAGGCTCCCGCCGTATCCCAAAAAATCTGTGACACAGGACATGGACTTCCAGATATCTCTGAAGCTCTCTGAAGCTGACCCGAGCTCCCCGCAAAGCTGAGACCCATAGCTGACATGAGAGACATGGGACCTGAACTCCTGGACATCCTGCATTTTTGTGACTGCACCTACTTCCCGAGGTATCCCGAAGTTGTGCATTGGGGTATTTGAAGCCCCTGCCCTGAGCTCCTTTTGCACTGAAGTACAGAGGCCTGCACTCCTCGAATGACCCATGAGTCCCCTCTCTTCACCGCAGCTTGAGGCGTCTTTGCGGTTCCTAGTCCCCAGCGCCTAGAGACCCTAACGGGTGATTGTGCGCTATACAAATGTGGATTATTATTATTATTATTATTGGCTAGTGAGCCCCCACCAACGTCAATCCTTTGTTTCTTGAGCTTCCCTGGTTGCTCCAGATGTGTTCTCATTCCTCTCTAAAGGAGGAGTCCCTCAGACCTTGTTGGTCCGCACCAAAGCCAATCTTGTTATCTTGCGTGGGTTGCTGTTGCCAAGGCTTGTTTGGTCCAATACGGATTCCGATGCTGCAGTCAGCTAGATCCTTTGTGGCACAGCTCGAATCCAGCTCCTGGTTGTCATCAATGCCTCCTGGTCCTCGTGGCTGAAGAGTCAAGCTTCACCTCATTCACCTAAAAGCACCCGACATGGGCTAGCATCTTGTCTTCGCCATCCTGGTCACTGGCAAGTGACCCAGACTCTGTCCCCTCTGCTTTCAGGTTCTTCACATCTCCGTTCCATCCTTGGATCCACCCGGACACTTTTCCTCTGGTCGCCTGCAGCATTTCTTCGCAGCTCTCCATAGGAATCTATGACGAAACCCGACACCAAAAGACACCTATGCACCCGGCTTCCCTGGGTGAGGTAACACAAGTACTCCGGTGCTCCCGTGGTTCTTGACTCTCGAAGTGTCCTAGTCTAAAAGGGTTCCATCGTAGTTCACCTCTAAGTGCCCTTAATCTTTAAAATTGTAACTTGTTCGTTCTCCATAGAAAGTCAATGGTGATCCTCGGCTGTGTTTAGACACAGCACGAGTCCCCCGTGGGCTTCCTGCATCCTAACCGTGGGTCGTTATAGGTAGCCCCAGCGGTTCTACAGGCCCTAGGCCTGCTTTCTAACTCTCACGTGGTTCTTATACCACCATTTTAGTATACGGTTTGTGAGCACCCTAGGGCATAACATATACTGTGCAACTTGTTGTATGCTAATTAAGTTCCTTGTATTGTACTTTTACCTCTGACCTCATAAAGAGTCCAGAGGCGTTGTGTTTAGAATAAATACATATATATTTGATATATACCTTGCATGGTGTGCTTTCATTTGATTATTCAAGAGATTATAATTGGTAAAAAAACTAGCTTAACTCGCCTCTAAGTCTTAGCCTGAAGGCTGCTCTCCACAGCTTTCTATAAAGGTTGACTTTAAACCTACCATCAATAAGGGTCGATTGGGCTGGTGCAAGGCGCCCACTAGAATAGTGGATATCATATACCAGGCCAACTTCTCACATTGGTGTGCAGCGTTTGGGATTAGAGCTTGCATTGTTTTACCAAATAATCTTGAGAATATAATTTGAAAAATCACATTAAGGTATCAGTAGGTACATATAAATCAAGCCTATAATACATACGTTCTACTGAACTTAGCAGTTGTAGGTGTTAACGGCTTAGCACGCCCTGACTACAACTCCTAGAGAGGTTCTAGTAGGAAACCAAGTAGTATAGGTAGGTGCACAAACCACACCTCACTAGTCATGGCTTTAAGGGCAGGAGCTAGTGCATCTCTGCCAGATGTCAGCCAAGTGCAGACATCTAAATATGGCACATTCTCCTTCCAGGAGGCTTAAGGGATTTGTGTGCCATAAGGAAATTAAAGCAAGGACAAAGTCCCACCACCCAACACCTGATAGATATCTTAGTGGAAGATGACTTGGAAAAACCTCCTGTGATTCTGGGCAAATCACTTAATTTCCCGTGCCTAAAATGAATGTAACGTAACTGGTGCTATGTAAAGAGCTCTGATACCTGATTCGGTTCGGGTCTAGTTCGCGCTATATAAAACTCTGGACAAAAAAAAAGCATCAGACCCCGATAGACTAGGTAATGGGGATGGTGTGCAACCATCAACTGAAGAGGATCCCAGTGGGGCACCCCACCAGGACTCTGAGGAAGATGAGGATGCAGACCAGGGTGGTGTCAAAGGACCCAACCTGGGAGAAACATGGCTACCTGGAGATGAAGTGGGCCAAAGTGGGCCCCCTCCATCCCCCCACGTAGACCTAGTGGTGCACCTAGAAGGCCAAGATCACATTCAGTGGAATCTAACCATTCTGGGTCATCAATAGGGTACTCTGCCTCATCTCATAGGAGAAGAACTTCTCCTGAGAAAAGGGAACATGAAGCTAGAATGAGAGAAGTCAAGCTCAGGATCAAGAGGCAAGAGATTGCCTTAGAAAGGGATACCCTAGCTCTTGAAAGAGAGAAAAGGAAGATGGGGATAGAATCCCCAGGTGGCAGCAATATCTCTAGTGGTAGGGATAGGTCTTATGACCATAGGAACCTAAACAAGATTGTCCCTCCCTATCAGACTGGGGATGACATCCACAGATGGATCACTGCACTTGAAAGGGCCTGCAAAGTACAGAAGGTACGCCAGGAGCAGTGGGCAGCAATCTTGTGGCTCTCTTTTGCAGACAAAGGTAGAGCAAGCTCCTCACTGGTAGAGAAGAGGATGCTGATGATTACAAAGTCCTGAAGAGTGCTCTAATAGATGGGTTTGGCCTAACCACTGAACAGTATAGGTTGCAGTTCAGAGATACCCAGAAATACACAGACTCAGGACTGGACTGACTTTGTAGATTGTGCTACTAAGGCTCTGGGGGCTGGTTACTGGGCAGTAAAGTGTGTGACTATACAGGATTGTATAATCTAATCATGAGAGAACAGATTCTTAACTGTCAGAACCAGTTGTTGCATCAGCACTTGGTTGAGTCTGACCTGACCCCCCCCCCCCAAGAATTGGGAAAGAGGGCAGACAAATGGGTCAGAACCAGGGTGAAGCAGAAGGTACAGAACCAAGGTGGTGACCAGAAGAAGCAAGACCAAAAGGGTGGGGAGAAAGCTAAATAACAGAAGTCTTTACAAGGTCCCCAAAAGCTTCTAATGGTGGGGGTCCCCAATCCAAAAAGGAAGAAGGTCCTAGAAAACCATGGTGCAAAGTTTGTAAAAATAATACTCACTGGACTAGTGAGTGCACCAAGAAGGAGACAGCTCCAGCCACCATTGCCCCTAAGGCAACTGTTAACCCTAGTTCAGCTCCAAGTGGTGGTTCTCAACAGAAGGGTGCAGTAGGGTTAACCATGGGAACTGAGATGGACTCTGGCCTAATCAGAGTGCCAACTCAAGCTGTTTTGATCTGTGATGGGGGCCTGGATGTGACCCCCTCTGTGAGTCCCAGTAATCTGGGCAAGTACAGACAGACTCTAATCAATGAGAAAAAGGCTCAGGCCTATAGGGACACAGGTGCCAGTGTCACAATGGTGATGCCTAACTTTGTGGAACCTGGACAGATGATACTCGGTAAGATGTACCAAGTGACCAATGCTAGCAATGTCACTATCACACATAGTATGGCAGTTGTTAATTTCTCCTGGGGAGGGGTAACTGGCCTTAAAAAGGTTATTGTTAGTTCAGACCTCCCTGTAGAATGTTTGCTTGGCAGTGACCTAGAGACTTCAGCCTGGTATGAAGTGGAGTTTAGGACACATGCAGATATGTTAGGAATCTCAGCACATGTTCTTGCAGTGACTAGGTCACAGGTCAAAAAGTGCAACACTGAACAGGCACTGGATTCTGGAATAATGGACCAGTTGCCTACCAGGAAAAGGAGCAGTAGGGTTAAGGCTGTGCCTTCCCCCCTGATTCAGAGTGAAGATCAGCCTTCAGAGGAAGCTGATTGTGAGCCTGAAGAAGGAACTGTCCCAAAGGAGCTTGAACCTGATCAGGTTGAGTTCTTAGGGACTAGGGACTTCCAGGGCAGATCTGAGTCAGGCACAGTTGGACTGCCCTTCTCTTGAACCCCTCAGACAGCAAGCTGCTGCTTAGGCTGCTGGGAATGTTAGTGGCACCCATAGAATCTACTGGGATGAAGGGCTCCTGTATTCAGAGAGTAGAGACCCCAAGCCTGGTGCTTCCAGGAGGTTGGTCATATCTTTGGCATTGATTGGCTTCCTTTTGTCACTAGCCCATGATATTCCCCTAGCAGGACACCTGGGCCAGAACAAGACTTGGGACAGAATTGTCCCTCACTTTCACTGGCCCGACATGTCTGAAGACACAAAGGAGTTTTGTCGCTCCTGTGTCACCTGCCAAGCCAGTGGCAAATCAGGTGGCACTACAAAGCCCCCCCTTATACCGCTACCTTTGGTGGGAGTTCCCTTTGAACGTGTAGGGATTGACATTGTTGGACCAATGGATCCCCAAACTGCATCTGGGTACAGGATTATCCTGGTGATAGTGGGGATCATGCCACCAGGTACCCAAAGACAATCCCACTTAGGACCACCACAGCACCTGTTGTGACAAGAGCCCCCTTGGGAGTTTTCTCAAGAGTGGGTTTCCCTAAGGAGGTAGTTTCTGACAGAGGTGCAAACTTTATGTCAAGTTACTTAACTGCAATGTGGAAGGAGTGTGGAGTGAACTACAAGTTCACCACACCCTATCATCCACAGTGCAATGGTCTAGTTGAAAGATTTAACAAGACCTTAAAGGGTATGATCAAGGGTCTCCCAGAAAAGCTCAGGCGGAGATGGGATATCCTGCTACCCTGCCTTTTGTTTGCATACAGGGAGGTTCCATAGAAGAGGGTTGGCTACAGCCCATTTGAACTTTTGTTTGGACATCCTGTTAGAGGACCACTTTAGTTTAGTGAGGGAGTGATGGGAGTTACCTCTCAAACCCCCTAAACAGGATATTGTGGACTATGTACTTGGTCTTCGCTCCAGGATGGCAGAGTACATGAAAAATGGAACCAAAAACCTTGAGGCTAGCCAGGAATTACAGAAAGCCTGGCATGACCAAAAGGCTGTGCTGACTGTTTACCAGCCAGGACAGAAAGTATGGCTGTTGGAGCCTGTGGCCCCAGCAGCTCTCCAAGACAAGTGGAGTGGACCCCATACTATTGTTGAGCAGAAGGGAGAGGTTACCTATTTGGTAGATCATGGAACTCCCAGGAGCCCCCATAGGGTGCTTCATGTCAACAGACTGAAACCATATTTTGACAGGGCAGACATGGGCTTGCTCATGCGTACTGATGAAGGACATGAGGAAGAGAGTGACCCTCTCCCAGACCTGCTCTCTCAGAACCCTGATGATGGGTCAGTTGATGGTGTAGCCTTGGCAGGCAGCCTCACTGACCAGCAGCAAACTGACTGCAAACAAGTTCTGCAACAATACAGACGTATGTTTTCACTGACTCCAAGTCAGACTACCTGGTGTACTCATTAAGTGAGTAAGAATAACCTGGAGTACTCTTTGAGCAAATAAATGCTGTATGTAGTTAAACGCAAATAGTCCAAAATGAATTGAAGACTTATACATGCTGCTGAGTTCAGATCCCACGTCTGCTTTCAAAGAGACACTTACCAAGCTCATCAATAAAGCTGTATCTTCCAACACCATTACTGACAGAGACAAAAGATACCTTATCAACGATTACCCTCAGGTACCATATATTTACCTAGTACCCAAAATTCACAAGAACTTGAGACAACCACCATTCAGACCAATTGTAAGCACCACCAATTCTATACACGCTCCCACGGGAACGTACATCGACAAACATTTACAAGCTAGTGTCAAAGGCATGACCACATTTATCCAAGACACTACGGATTTCTTAAACAAATTGCAACAAATTGTGATCCCTGATGACCAACCCATTTTCTTATGTACGATTGATGTCAACGCCTTATACACCTCAATCCCGCACAACCTGGGATTAGAAGCATTGGAAACTGCTTTAGTACAAACTGACAAGCCACTGGATCTCCAGGTGTTTATAATGGAATTGATGCAATTCATCTTACACCACAGCTACTTTTAAACTCCTGATAATCAATACTACCTGCAACTGTCTGGAGTAGCAATGGGCAACTGTGCTGCCCCAGCATATGCTAATCTTTTTATGTATGCATTTGAACAACAATACATACTTCACAATGTACTTTGGCAGCCTTACATGTGTGCATACTATAGATACATCGACGACATCTTCCTTGTTTGGCAAGGCACAGAGACCCAATTTCTTGTTGCAATCAATCACCTCAACACTGTCAACGAACGGATTCAGTTTACTCACACCCTAAACAAGACTGAAATTCCTTTCCTGGATGTACTTGTTCAATTGAGTGATAACCAATTCACAACTTCCATTTACACCAAAATTACAGATCGTAACAACTATCTACATCACAAAAGTTTCCATCAACCCAGTCTCAAACAGCATCTACCGTACTCACAGCTATTGAGAGCTAAACGTATTGCTTCCACAGAGGATTTATACAGAACCAATAGCTCAAAAATTGTAAAAAAATTCCACCAACGAGGATACCCCAAAAATATCACAACCACCGCTGAAAACAGAGTCAATCTCAAGAACCGAACTGAACTACTCAAACCTAAATTGAAAGTCCAACAACAAGATACTCGACCTGTATTTGTATCCAAATACTCTACTCAATCACGACAAATTAAAGAGGTTATTCGCAAGCACTGGCCACTACTACAATCAGAAGCTGATTTCAACCTAAGTTTTCGAAAGCCCCCCATATTTGCGTACAAACGTACCAAGACTATTCAACAACTGATCAAGCAACCCACTATCACCAGTCATACTATTTTTAAAGGAACTATCCCATGCCACAATTGCAGCCATTGCAATAGTGTAATCCTTGGATCCACTATGACTCACCCTACTCAAGGTACTACCATCAACCTTCTTGTCAATGCTACATGCGATACCAACAATGTGGTATACATGATAAAATGCCCATGTGGTCTCCCATATGTGGGTAAAACTGAACGCAAAATTAAAATTAGGTTAAACGAACATCGGTGTAACATCCGTACAAAAAACCTAAAATCTAACTTTGCTGCACACTATATCCAACATTCGCACAACCCCAGCCAGATACGATTCTTGATTTTGGAAACAGTCGATAAACATCCGCACATGGACAATAGTAAACTTTTGCTACAGCGGGAGTTGTACTGGATATACCGCTTGCAGGCGGTGCAGCCTAAAGGACTTAATGAACGTCTTGAATTTAGTTGCCACTTATGATACATTTACGATTTTTGTGACATTTGAGACCTGTTTAATTGTACATAGATATCTCTCGATTTAGCTGTGACTTTGCTGTGATTTACCATATTCCTGTTTATATAGTAATGTAACTTAAGGGCTCAGAAAATATAGCCTAATGTTTATTTATCTATCTACCAACTGTTTATTTATCTATCTATTTATTCTCCTATATGGTTTTCAGTACACCTGTTTTTGGACACCTTTGTCATTATTTATCTTGCATTGCGGAATTTTATTATTTTCTTATTTTCCACACTCCCTTTTACACTATTGTTCACCTTCATTTATTCTGATCATTTAGATCGGTGTCATTTACTTCACTATTCCTGTTCAATTCACGGGTACTTAACACGTCTTTTTTCCATGCTTACTCTTAAAAAGCATACTTTAACACACGTATGCGCATGCGTGGCGTCTTCCGGGTTCCTGTTTACCACGGAGCCTGGTTCTCGCCGACACTCGGTCACCAGACGCTGACTACCCTTTTTTCTTCACAACGGTAAGACACTCTCGCTACTATCGCTTTGGATACTCCTCGCCTCTTTGGCATAACTTTGGGACGTTATTGGCACTTTTTTCACGTGTTTATCACATTTCGTTTTTAAACACTTGGGCTTCCTCGCGTTTTACCGCATTCCACTCACTGATGGTTTTTTGGTTTACGTTCAGTATATTTAACGCTAATCCGAACCTTCTGAAAATTGCCTATTTTCTTCCGCCTTCTTTATTTCACATTTTTAATTTGTATGTGCACACGGGCGACCTTGGTATATTTACTTTTTAGACCCCAACCCTCGTTCACTTTTTTTGACCCCAACCCTCATTCACTTTCTGAATAGGTTCGTACACTCATATATTGCCTTGCTCCTGTGGATTGCTAGTGTACCAATTAGTGTCATTTCTATTTACTTACAGACCCCCTGAGGAAGCGCACTTTTGTGCGAAATGCATTGGGGATTCTAAATTATGTGGACCACTAACACACTGTTTAAGGAGAACTTTTCATGGAATATACGTTGTGATTATCTAGTCATATGAATATAATATGATTATTAACAAATAAACTGTTGAAACAATCATGAACTTTATGGAGTAAAATCTTCAATTCATTTTGGACTATTTGCATTTAACTACATACAGCATTTATTTGCTCAAAGAGTACTCCAGGTTATTCTTACTCACAGTAAGATTTTCTGTATTACGTGTTCATTGCACCTCAGGATCCAGGAGGTGAACACCTGAAGTACCTATAAGACTTGACTATTGTTTAAACTTTCAGTACCTTATATACACTTGGAGTGCAGCGGTACTCAACTGCTTTGTGGTACTCATGAAGTGGACACTGGGGACAGTCTGCCTATTAAAAATAAGATTTACAGGCATCCTGATCATGTCAGGGACTGTATCAGGACTGAAGTCCAGAAAATATTGGAATTGGGAGTAATTGAACCTTCAGATAGCCCTTGGGCTTGTCCAGTAGTCCTGGTGCCAAAACCTCACACCCATGGTGGTAAGAGAGAGATGAGGTTTTGTGTAGACTACAGAGGTCTCAATGCAGTCACTAAGACTGATGCCCATCCAATACCCAGAGCAGATGATCTCATAGATAAGTTGGCATCTCCCAAATTTCTGAGCACATTTGATCTAACAGCTGACTGCTGGCAGATCAGACTAGCTGATTATGCAAAGCCAAAGACAGCATTTTCAACCCCTAGTGGGCATTATCAATTTGTGATGATGCCCTTTGGTCTAAAAAATGCACCTGCCACATTTCAAAAGTTGGTGAATAAAGTCGTCACAGGCCTGGAAGACTACTGTGCAGCTTATCTTGATGATATTGCCGTCTTTAGTTCCACCTGGGACAATCACTTGATCCGCCTGAAAAATGTTTTGGAGGCCCTGAAAAAAGCAGGCTTAACTATTAAGGCTACTAAGTGCCAGATAGGGCAGAGTCAGGTTGTGTACCCGGGCCACCTTGTAGGTAGAGGCCAGGTTCCACCATTGCAGAGCAAATTCCAGACTATAATGGACTGGGTTGCTCCAACCACTCAGACTCAGGTCAGAGCTTTCTTGGGCCTGACTGGGTACTATAGGATATTTGATAAGGGGTATGGTTCCATAGTGACACCCCTGAATGACTTAACTTCTAAAAGAATGCCTAAGAAAGTTCAGTGGACAGTCAGCTGTAAAAAAGGCATTTGATGACCTGAAGCAGGCCATGTGCACTGCACCAATTCTGAAAAGTCCTAACTACCCCAAATAATTCATTGTTCAAACAGATGCTTCTGAGTTGGGGGTAGGGTCTGTGCTATCACAATTGAATGAAGAAGGTCAGGACCAGCCAGTAGCTTTTATTAGCAGAAGGCTGACCCCTGGAGAGAAACGTTGGTCAGCTATTGAGAGGGAGGCCTTTGCTGTGGTTTGGGCTCTGAAGAATTTGAGGCCATACTTGTTTGGTACTCACTTCACAGTTCAGACAGACCCTAAGCCCCTCTTATGGCTAAAACAGATGAAGGGTGAAAATCCCAAACTACTCAGGTGGTCCATTTCCCTACAGGGGATGGACTATACAGTGGAACATAGAACTGGGAGTAACCATGCCAATGCAGATGGACTCTCCAGATATTTCCACTTAGAACGTGAAGACTCAACTGGTCAAGGTTAGTTTAATGTCAATGTGTTTGGGGGGGTTATGTAGGAGAGTAGGGTCTTCTTCCTATGGTTACCCCCACTTTTTGCTGTGCTTCACCGGTTTTTCGACTTTAGTATGGCTGTGGTCCTGCTATTCAGGCCCACAGTCTAGCTGTACTCACTCTAAGTTGTTACCATGTACTTTAGGTACATACCATATTGGTTACCGAGGCACCCTTGTGAGCCTCTGTATATGATACCCAGGGCATAGGGACCCCAGAGGCCTACCATGGGCTGCAGCGTGTATTGTACCTGCAGCCTGGGTAAGGTGGTGTAAGCACCCCTTACTTAGATTTAGTATACCTAGATCTACCATATATATAGACACATAGTAACCTATAAGTCACTCCTATGGCAGGCCTTGACAATCCTGAAGGCAGAGTGCTTGGTTTTGTGTGAGAGGGTGCCCTAGCATGAGCTGAGCCCCTCTGCAGCTTTCGGAACCATTTCCTTATAGCTGTTCTATGATATAGCCATACAATATACTCTCAAGTGCATTTTAATCCTCGCGGTTAATGCTAACGTTGGTTTGGCTTTATCAAAACATGTTGTGTAAGGTGTCAAACACTTTGGAATACTACCCCCCGCCAGTTCTGGCTAGCAGCGGGGGTAGCATTCCACCCTTCTAGAGGGAGAAGACATGTAGCTACTGGTAAACCCGATTAAAATTAAACAGAGCCACAGCATCACAACATGGATGCTGCTGCCACAGACACAAGACTGCCCTCCTGCTGCTGAATGAACTCTTGCTGGGGAGGACTGGACAATAGATTTCCTGTCCAGGGAGGTGCTAGCACCTCCCCAGACAGGCTTTAGTGTATTGGGGCAGGGTGGGTTGCATTCAGTGAATGCTTTAGATTACCCTGGACGAAACTCTGCAACATATATCTTGGACCTTCGACATTCCATATCAACTGGAAGATGGAAGAAATCTCCCATGTGGTCAAGGAGTGACCACCCTGTTCAAAAAGGCACCAACTTCATCTTTGCCGGTCTGCATTTTCGAGGCTCCCGCCGGATCCCGAAGAATCTGCGACACAGGACATGGACTTCCAGACATCTCTGAAGCTGACTCGAGCTCCCAGGAAAGCTGGGACCCGTAGCTGACACGAGAGATGTGGGACCGGAACTCCTAGACACCCTGCATTTTTGTGACTGCACCTACTTTCCGAGGTATCCCGAAGTTGTGCATTGGGATATTTGAAGTCCTTGCCCCGAGCTCCTTTTGCACCGAAGTACAGAGATCTGCTCTCCACGAGTGACCATGAGTCCCCTTTCTTTACCGCAGCTCGAGGCGTCTTTGCGGTTCCTAGTCTGTTAGCTAGTGAGCCCCCACAAAGGCCAATCCTTTGTTTCTTGAGCTTTCCTGGTTGCTCCAGATGTGCACTCACTCCTCTCCAAAGGCGGAGTCCCTCAGACCTTGCTGGTCTGCACCAAAGCCAATCTTTTCATCTTGCGTGGGTTGCTGTTACCAAGGCTTGTTGGGTCCAAACGGATTCCGACACTGCAGTCAACTAGATCCTTTGTGGCACAGCTGGAATCCAGCTCCTGATCATCATCGACACCTCCTGGTACTCGTGGCTCAAGAGTCAAGCTTCACCTCTTTCACCTAAAAGCACCCGACATCGGCTGGCATCTTCTCCTCGCCATCCTGGTCACTGGCTAGTGACCCAGTCTCTGTCCCCTCTGCTTTCAAGTTCTTCACATCTCCGATCCACCCTTGGATCCACCCGGACACTTTTCCTCTGGTCGCCTGCAGCATTTCTTTGCAGCTCTCCATAGGAATCAATGACGAAACCCGACACCAAAAGGCACCTATGCACCCGGCTTCCCTGGGTGAGGTAACATGAGTACTCTGGTGCTCCCATGGGTATGGACTCTCGAAGTGTCCTAGTCTAAAAGGGTTCCATCGTAGTTCACCTCTAAGTGCCCTTAATCTTTAAAATTGTAACTTGTTCGTTCTCCATCGAAAGTCAATGGTGATCCGCGGCTGTGTTTAGACACTGCACGCGTCCCCAGTGAGCCTCCTGCATTCTAACCTTGGGTGGTTATAGGTATCCCCAGCGGTTCTACAGGCCCTAGGCCTGCTTTCTAACTCTCATGTGGTTCTTATACCACTATTTTAGTATATGCTTCGTGAGGCCCCTAGGGCATAACGTATACTGTGCAGCTTATCGTATGCTAATTAAGTTCCTTGTATTGTACTTTTACCTCTGACCTCATAAAGAGTCCAGAGGGGCTGTGTTTAGAATAAATATATATATATATATATATATATATATATATATATTTGATATATACCTTGTGTGGTGTGCTTTCATTTGATCATTCAAGAGAATATAATTGGTAAAACAACTAGCTTAACTCGCCTCTAAGTCTTAGCCTGGAGGCTGCTCTCCACAGCTACCACTAGGATAGCTTTCTATAAAGGTTGACTTTAAACCTACCATCAATAAGGGTCGATTGGACTGGTGCAAGGTACCCACTAGAATAGTGGACATCTTATACCAGGCCAACTTCTCACATGCTCCATCCAGGCTTGTCTCAGAGACTATAATGTCCTCTCCTTCACCAAAGGTCCCTTCTATAATCATTTCAGCACCAATTACTGCAAATCAGGCAGCCAAAATGGTTTGTCGAGGGGGTTGTACTGTGGTTTCTTATAATATTTACATTCTTGTTTATTTGTGTCAAAATCTGGGGTTTCTAGAACTTCTGAAACTCAAAGAGTCTAAAGGCAGTTGAGCTGTGACTGGTGGATGGCACAGTAATAATGAAGACACCCAGTTTGACTTACATGCGCCAGTGTCTTCATGACACTGATGACGTGAGGATAGTATGTTGGAAGTCGCTGCCTCAACACGCAGTGTGCCTTGCACTACCTCGTCAGATTTGGAATCAAGTTACTGCTTTGGTGGGTCCAGCTGCAACAAGAGTAATCGCTATCAAATCATCCTCCACTGGACCAGGGCAGGGCATTCTTGTGACCTTTTTGGACTGTGTCGACCTTTGTGAAGGCTGTGATCAGGGAGGTTGGCTTGTGATGCAGTTACACCGATAAAGGAATCAACCTGGCATTGTCCTTGAGCAAAAAAAAATCCTCCTGGTGGAAACACTAGCCTGCTGTGACGTGGCCCCCATTTAGGGTGAGTGGTTACGTTTCGGTCAGGCACTTTTGGAAATACAAGCCCCACTCACTACAGAAAATCATGCATTTAGCACGGGTGGTGGTCATCTTGAATTAGTTTAATTTAAACAACATGCTCCACTCACCATAGAAATTCATGTATCTGGCATGTGTGGTGGCCATTTTGGATTAGTCAAAGCTAGAAATTTAAACTGTATGCTTTGAAGGTGCTTGTGCTACTAACAAGCACGACCACCATCTTGGATGCATTATTTTAAGAATATTAAGCATATAATTTGTATTATTCTAGTTAGTACTTAAGTATTTGTTGCTGAAATTCAGTGGTTGGGAGGTGAACATTTTGAACAGCAGTGCATGTTCTTTGGTTCTCATTGACATTGAACAGTATTGATCAGTCATATATACATATATTCGAACAAAAACAAGCGCGTCTCCTTCTCACACTGGAGTGCAACACAATGACCAAGGTAAATGACTCCAAACTTATTTTATTGGCATTAAATAGAGGGTTATGACGCGTTTCAGCAGGATCCCCTGCCTTGATCACACATCATATATCTATCTATCTTTGTATCTATATATATATATATTCTCTGAAAAAACCATAGGTTATAGACCATATATAGTTAGGAATTAGCATTTACAAAACCTTATTTTACTCACACAAAACCATTGAAATTCCATATATAGTTAGTTGCACTAACTATATATCGCGCACCCGCAATCCACTGCTGATGATGTCACATATTACATCATTCATGACATGGTCAGTGACATCACTGATGACATCACTGATGACATCTCAAATGACATCACTGATGACATCACTGATGACATCACTGATGACAACATCCAGTGACTGTATGTTTCTGTAAAGTTAAAATGTGTCTTACATATTGAAGAATGAGTGGAAGTATAAGTGTCTGGACAAAGGATTTAGTAGGTGCATGACTGAATGTATGAGTGAGTGATTAAATGTGTCTCACTGAGTGCATGGGTTAGTGACTAAACTGTCTTAATTTGTGCATCATTATGTCTGTTGTTCTGTAAACTGCTGCATGTGTTGATCAGTAGCTATATGATTAACTATATGGGTTACTGATTGATTGTCCAAGTATTTGTATGGGAGACTGAGTGTGTGTGTGGCTGGCTGGGAGGTGTGTGACTCTGTGCAGATCAATGTGTACTTGTATCAATGATTGTATAAGAAGGTAAGTATGTGTTAGTATATGTTTGAAAATGTAAGGTGCTCTATGTTTAACTGTATAGACAAGAACATGGAAGTGTCATTGATTCTTTACAGGACTGACTAGGTGTGTGAGTAACTCCATGGATGAGTGGCAGACTGTGAGTGTCTGTATAGGTGTATGAGTGCATATGATAGTGTTGTAAAGATGAGTGATTGTATGTATGAATGATTGTATGGGTGAATGAGTGAATGTGTGTGTAGACATAGGAATCAGTGAGTGCGTATGTAGTAACTAGTATTGGTGTGTCAATGGTTTCAAAAATTATACTCTGTATTTAACACTGGGTGAAACAGAGGTTATATTAAAATGTGAGGAGATGCATTGTATTGTCACATGAATGATATCATCAGTGATGTGGTCATTGATGTCAAATGAGATGTCATCAGTGATGTCATCAGTGATGTCATTTGAGATGTCATCAGTGATGTCACTGACCATGTCATGAATGATGTAATATGTGACATCATCAGCAGTGGATTGCGGGTGCGCGATATATAGTTAGTGCAACTAACTATATATGGAATTTCAATGGTTTTGTGTGAGTAAAATAAGGTTTTGTAAATGCTAATTCCTAACTATATATGGTCTATAACCTATGGTTTTTTCAGTGAATTTTCAAGGTTTTGTAAATGCTAATTCCTAACTATATATGGTCTATAACCTATGGTTTTTTCAGTGAATTTCATTGGTTTTTTAACAGCTAATATCTGTAGCTGTAAAATGTATTCTTCTTTAAATCCAAAAATATATTTTATATGTTTATGAATAATTTTTTTTTTAAATATTTTTTTTTCTTCGTTCCCGCTTCGCGAATCGGGAAGCTTCCCGTTAGCTGACCTTGATGCCGCGAAATAGACCGCGAGCCGGTAAACGTTTCTTTACCGCAACTGCCGCGTTAGAAAACAACATCGTGACGCCTCCCGTCCGCATGACGTTTCACGTTGTCGCGTGATACGTCATATCACGTGCTACGTTAGCGAACTGGTACGCGAAGCGAGTCGCAAAGCGCAGGTTTCTGGAAGCAAACCGGGAGGCCCTGCAAAGCGCTTAACGTAAACACAGCAGGTCATGTGACTTGTTAATAACACTTTTCATTGGTTCATTTCACTTTTGGTTTCCTAATGATGTAAGACTAGGTCATATAATCTAAAATGAACACTTTTCATTGGTTGAGAACTCTTGTTTTTCCCAAATGATGAAAATCCCTCCTTCTTTCCTCACTCTGACTTTCATCATTGTGAGAGAAAGACCCTTTGTTACCAGTGAGCAATGGCTTCTTTAGTAGCTTCAGCTGGTGCTTCCCCACCACCTCCACCACATCCAAGGAAGAGTGGACCACCTGCTCAAGTTATAATTCAACAAGAAGAGGAAGAAGAGGAACAGGACGACGAGCACGAAGAGAGGCAGTTTTTGCCTGAGGAGCCCAGGACGTCTCACCGGAAAGAAAACTTCATTTGGCAATTTTTTAAAATTCCCAAAGGTCAGAAAAAAGTAAATGCAAGATACGTAACTTGCCTTATATGTCAAGATAGACTGTCCAGAGGGACCGAGAAAAAATACAGTTTCGGAAACTACACAATGCATCGCCATATGACTAGGTGGCATCCTAACAACTACAGTGCTGCACAGTTTCGGAACGACCTAGATAATCTCCCTATTATGGCCAGAAGATCTGTTGTACCGGAAGTAACGGGACCAGAGGGCAGGGAGATGGTGCCAAATATACAAATGAGATTTGGTGAAGTAAAACACGTCTGCGTACATTGCAATGGATTCATTTGCTACGGAGAAAGAAGCATCACTCTGATCAACAGAGCTATTGACTATCATATGCAAGTTTGTACGAAACGCCCAAAATAATAAATACTTTTTTTTTGTTTTGTTGCTCCTGTTGAGCCCTTTACAATGAATCGTTTTCATTGCCCCTCCAAGAAAAACCCAAAAAAATATAAAACTGTTCAGAAAAATTCAAAAAAAGTAAAAAAATGTTCAGAAAAATAATAAAAAAAATATAAAACAACAAAAACAATAAAAAAAAAGTTCTTTTCAGAACTACCTCCCCGTTATTAAAAAATTGGTACAATATTTGGAACTGTGCCAACCTCTATTTCTCGTAGTTCGCTTCCCAGTTAGCTCGCCGGTACGCGAACCGGAAGTGAACCAAAAAATTTTTTTTAAAAAAAGAACAGTAAGTATAAGGGAAGGAAACAGACACTTATGTTAAAAGAAAGACAGCTATAAGGGAGTAAACTAGAGATACTATTACCCGTAATCCACTGCTGATGATGTCACATATTACATCATTCATGACATGCTCAGTGACATCATCAGCAGAGGATTGCGGGTTTTTTGGCAACGTGCCTTATCCACGGTTTAATAACGCTGCCTTTTGCTTTATATAAGTTTTCAAATTGTATGAAATATATACCAATAGGTCGTTATGAACCTTTAGGTAGTGCTTTTCTTCATGAGGTCTGGTCGCTTCCATACACATACAGATGTTTCAAAGATGATCAAGAAGTTTATCTGAATGGAGAGGAATGCACTGAGACGCCACATCATTCACTAATGTGTAGGCACATACAGTTACACGGTTCATGCAACAAACACCGACCAAATATGGCTTGCGTGTTGCAAGGCACGCCAGTTCCTGCTATCATCCCCACGTTCAAGTTGTTGGAAAATGGTAGTTATTTGATGCTCAATAATGAAGATTGTTCTGGGTTAATTAAAAGTATTCCTTTTATCGTAACAGTAAGTGAACGGGTTATTTGCTGCAGAAATGTTCTATTTCCTCCCACACATGAACATAGGGAGTTTTCAATCTCGCCACAAATACCAACCTTGGGAGCAGATTTCAACGGCATGGCAAGAATAAGAGCTCTTTTGTCTCAGAGAGAGGTGGCCTTGAGTTCGGCCCGTGAAACTTTCGTGCTTCACATAGCGAACACCCGTACAGAGGTGCAGACCCTTTTCAATACAGATTTGCCTTTCCATTTCAGCAAGATGGTTCGGACTATCTTTAACGCGTCCTCCACAAAGGCCCTGGCGCACTTTTTTAAAGTTGTTACCAGTGGTCTCGTGACTTCATTTGAGAAAATCTTTGGAGTCATCCCTGCTTTCTTTCATTCTATTTTTTCCACTCTGCTTCGTGGATTCCCATTTTTACTTGCATTACCAGCGGACGCTCTTGTGCTTTTTTACATTTTTAAATATGGATGTCCCTCCTGTGCAAGCTCCCGCCCTGCAGCTGCTGACACTGTTCCGCAATCGCATGCTAGAATATTATGGCACAATGCCGTTGGCGATATTAAGCACGGCATATGGATTATCTTTTCGATTCTCCTACTTCACCTGTGTCCAGCCTGTATTTCACTGCCTGACCTGTGATTTCGATTGGGCCATTGATTTGTGTCTCTGCGGACCGGTTTCTCCTGACGTTGACTTTAATCAGCTGATGACTCCTATCATTACTCACGAGTTGGTTTGTCCTGGCGAAAGGATTATGGCTGTGGCATTGATGCATGGACTAATTGGTCCCTGGAATTTACTGGCGGCAACACAGTCTTTCTTGGAACAGAGCTTTCTTGAAAACCCACCGAGCTGTCCTCTGATGGTGATAGAGGATCCGGTGCTGGGAGAGCACGTATGTTCTTTTCCGCTTTTAAATTGGATGGCTGAACTCTTTTCGGATGAAGACGGTGACTTCCTATTGGAGGCTGTTGCAGCTTATTTTGCATACACAGTTATGTCATAGACCTTTTTCATGTTTGATATGCTGAGTACTAGCATTTCATTGACAATTCATTGACTTATTTGTCAAGTTTTTATTATTTAGCTTGCCTATTGGCTTAAGACTCGATAAAGTACTTGGCTGTTTTATTTTTCTTTAGCATTAAATTTTCCTAGTTTTTAATGCTTTACCTTGCGGACCGTCCACATATAAACTTGCAATCTGCTCTCATGAGATGGCACTTCTATTATCTTATTCAGTTCGTTTCCGGATCATGGGGAGGTGTCATCTAGGTCCTGGATATCTTTACACCGTGTTAAGTTAGCATGGGCTCATTACCGGTTTAAACGCCATTTTTCCTTTTTTGCAACTTCTGCACACGACACTTAGTTGTTGCTTTAGCTTTCAACCTAGTAGTTCATCGTGGTTTACATGAGAATAATATGTTATTGCTCTACTATCTGCTTTGCTTGTTAAACTATATCTGTACAGCGAGTGCTGAAGTTTCAAGAACAACACGATACAGAATTGTTATGAGGTCTGATCTCCACGACTTCATACTCATAACATAAGTGCAACTTCTGCCAATTCTGGGCATGAGGCGGGTTTTATATTGCTTTGCCGAACACACATACACAACAGTTGATGCGGTTCACATGAAGAGAGAGCTGGTGTATGCTGATGTGATTCCTTCAAATCTAAGACACTAAAGTATGGGCACGCCCTAAACCAACACAAAGAGACCTTCTTAGCAAATAATATAATATGTGTATTAGGGAGGGTGAGATATAAGCAGCCGCGGGCCGTGGAGGGAGTTACGGTGGGGCAGGGAGGCGGGGAGGGGGAGGGGCAGGGTGGAGCCCTCTCCACCCTGCCCCTCCCCCTCCCCGCCTCCCTGCCCCACCGTAACTCCCTCCACGGCCCGCGGCTGCTTATAAGTGTTGCTAACTCTTATTCATTTACAGCATGTTAACATACTGTCACCATTCGCTTTTTATGTACTAGTAACTATGCTGGTAATTTTGCTACTGATAATATGTGTACTTGTATTATCTAAGATACTACGCCTGAGAAGACGGCATTAGTAAATAAACATTTCAAATACACATGTGTTCTTCTTAACTCCATGTTCTGGTTTCTAAGAAATATATAACGACCGACTGTTCATGAGTTCCACGTATCCTGAGGTACTATAAGTTCATATTCTGGATTGTCTAAACATTGAGAGTTTGTTATATCCAATGTGACACTGTACCTAGCTTGCTAAGGGGTTTTTGATTACTAAGGTGAGTTTTGGGACACCCTAATTCGCCGAGGTTCCAATCCTCTGTCCACAGTTCTGTGTGAGAACAGAAACCCTGCAACAGGGGCACCCCCGACCCTTGCTGGAGCTTCATCACACTTGCGATACAACTCCAGCAATGCACCACCTTTACGGCACAGATACATCACGCATCTGTGCTGTTTTTGCCCCATGATGCGCCGCATTGTAAATGCAGCACACCATAGGTGACGGAACAGCGGCACAGAATGACTAACACATCCCTGGTGATGCGCCAGTCATCATAAATCTATCCCTATGCTTCTTATCTTGTTAGAGATGAACCGCCATATGTATCATCAAAGTTTTTTGCATTTCCTAAATAGCGAACTTTAAGGAATAAATAGCGATTCTTTACCATTCCTAGTTTGCGATGAGCTATTTGCTAATTACAAATTACCCATTCATTTCCTTCATTTCCATAGGGCGGTTGGACTCACTTTTAGCTCGAACGGCTGAATGGATTTCCACGAAACTTGGCAAAATTGTAGGGACTGGTAGCCCGATGTGCCTTTGCTATGTCTCAAGATATATGCTCCAGTGGTTTTTACGAAAATTAACTTTGAAAAATATATATTGGGCTACATTGGCCTATATATATGTTGGAGCCCAAATGTAGCCCAATGTAGCCCAATGAAGCCCAATGAAGCCCAATGTAGCCCAATGTAGCCCAAAGATGGCCGCCAGAGACCAAAAAAAACAAATGTAGCCCAAATATCAGCCAGATGTAGCCCAACTATAGCCCAGTGACAGAATGACCAATCAGCTTCGCAAACCTCCGTTACGCGAAGCGGAGCGCTGTTACAGATATATATCTTTTTTTGAACGTTAATTTCTCAAAATCCACTGGAGCACATATATTGAGACCTAGCAAAGGCACATCGGGCTACCAGTCCCTAATATTTTACCAAGTTTCGTGCAAATCCATTCAGCCGTTCGATTATTATTATTATTATTTTTTTTTGCCCCGCGGGGCCCTTTTAAAACCTCCACATCAAACCTAGGGGGTCAGCGAGGATCTACTATGCCCCCTTATGGTCATTTGCCCCTTCGCTTTGGCCTCCTCTTCTCTCTCGATCCTACCGAGAGACAAGATGGCGGCCGCTACGGACTGTTTGGAATGTTTACAGACGCCGGAGAACCAATCAGCTTCGCTTCACAAAGCTCCGTTGCGCGAAAAGTACGCGTACTGGAGCGCTGCCCGGTCCGCTGTTACAGATATATATCTTTTTTTAAACGTTAATTTCTCAAAATCCACTGTAGCACATATATTGAGACCTACAAAAGGCACATCGGGCTACCAGTCCCTACAATTTTGCCAAATTTCGTGCAAATCCATTCAGCCGTTCGGGCTAAAAGTGAGGCCAACCGCCCTATGGAAAACTCAATGTTAAAAACACGTTTTGGGACCCCCCTTTTTTCTCTGCCCCCCCTTGACGAACCCCCCCCAAATTTTCAAGGGCTGCTCAGAAACAAAATGTGCCATTTTTCTGAAAATTTCAGCCAATTCCGTCCACAAACGCCAAAGTTATTAGACATAGAATTTTCAAAAATCCCATAGAGAAAAAATCCTAACTATATATACCTACTGGCGACCGCCAGTAGGTAATATATATATATATATATATATATATATATTCACTGAAAAAATCATAGGTTTCAGGCCTTATATAGTTAGGAATTAGCATATAAAAAAACCATAGGTTTCAGGAGTTATATAGTTAGGAATTAGTTTTTAAAAAACCTTTGAAATTCACTCAAAAAACTATAAGTTTTAGTGGTGTTATAGTTAGCTGGACATTTTACTCATACAAAACCAATGAAATTGCTCCCGCGCTCCCGCAATCCACTGCTGATGATGTCACATATTAGATCATTCATGACATGGTCAGTGACATCACTGATGACATCTCAAATGACATCACTGATGACATCACTGATGACATCACTGATGACATCATCCAGTGAATGTGGTTTGCTTCGTTATTTAAATATGCATTATATATATAGCAATTTACATGGAAGAATGAGTGGATATATATAAATAAATATTTGGATGGAGGATTTAGTAGCAGTGTAATTGACTGTTTACTTGACCAATTTATAATGTCTCACTAAATATAGTGGATAGTGACTAAACTGTGTGAATATCTGTATCACTTTGTCAGTTGTTGTGTAAACTGATTCTACAGTTGGTTACTAGCTATGTGAAAGTCTATATTAGTTATTGATTAGTTAACTGAGTATTTGTATGGGAGTGTGAAAGTGTGTGTGGTTCGGTGGGGGGTGTGTGACTGTCCAAAGATGTGTGAATAGTTGATTCAGTAGATATATGAAGTTAAAACTACATGTTCTAACAGTTTGGGTGAGGGAATCTCTTTATGGGTGTGGTGATGAGCAAATATATTTCTCAAAGGTACAGGTCCAACAAACTAGAAATATAAAAGGCAGTGTATGTGTCAGTTGTTGTATATAAATAAGTATACATAAGACACAATGATTGTGTGAGTGACTGTATGGATAACTGTATACTTGTAATAATGATTTTATAATTCACTAAGTATGACTTACTATCTAAATGAATAGAAGAAGTGGTGTTTGTATAAGTGTTTTTCTAAGTAAATATGTAAGTATGATCCATTGTTTGCATAAGCGAGTAGGATGACTTCATATGTGAATAGGATGCGTGCTGTTGTTTAATGTCGATATAGATGTATAAGTATTTTTGATAGTGTTCTATTGTTCATTGACAGCATGTATGAGTGAATCCATAGGTAAGTGATTAGATGTGTGTATACATCTATGAATCACTGAGTGGATTTTTAGATACTTGTATTGCTGTGACAATGGATTTAAATATGATACTCTGTATTTTACAAACAGTGATGAAAAATTGTAATAGTGTATGAAAAGGTGTATATGATTGTCACGTGGATGATGTCATCAGCGATGTCATCAGTGATGTCATTTGAGATGTCATCAGTGATGTCACTGACCATGTCATGAATGATCTAATATGTGACATCATCAGCAGTGGAATGCGGGTGCGCGAAATATAGTTAGTACAACTAACTATATAGGAGCAATTTCATTGGTTTTGTATGAGTAAAATGTCCAGCTAACTATAACACCACTAAAACTTATAGTTTTTGGAGTGAATTTCAAAGGTTTTTTAAAAACTAATTCCTAACTATATAACTCCTGAAACCTATGGTTTTTTCAGTGAATTTCAAAGGTTTTTTTAAATGCTAATTCCTAACTATATAAGGCCTGAAACCTATGGTTTTTTCAGTGAATTTCTAAGGTTTTTTAAATGCTGATTCCTAACTATATAAGGCCTGAAACCTATGTTTTTTTCAGTGAATTTCAAAGGTTTTTTAAGTGCTGATTCCTAACTATATAAGGCCTGAAACCTATGTTTTTTTCAGTGAATTTCAAAGGTTTTTTAAATGCTAATTGCTAACTATATAAGGCCAGAAACCTATGGTTTTTTCAGTGTTTTTTTTTTTTTAATTGATTGGTTAACTGGCTTATTAAGTGTATCTTAGTGAATACATATATTAGCGAGTAATGTTTAAATATTTAAATATATGCATGAGTGATGTAATATGTGACGTCATCAGCAGTGCATTGCAGACGTGCAAGTTATAGTGAGTCCAACTAACTATAACGTGGGAATTTCAATGGTTTTATGCGAGTAAAATTTCCAGCTAACTATAACTGATGTGAAACCTATGGTTTTTTCAGTGAATTTCTAAGGTTTTTTAAATGCTAATTCCTAACTATAACTGGTGTGTAACCTATGGCTTTTTCAGTGAATATATATATATAAAATTTCTATGGCAAAATGAAACCCCTCATTTTGTTCCTTTTCAAATTAAATGTATTAAGTGTTACCACTTTATTCCAATCAAGATGACTTCAGGTGTGCCATACTTTTGTCATAAGTAAGACTGTTAGCGTTCTAGTTGTTCTTTAGAACACTCTGGGACATTCTGTCATTGGGCTATAGTTGGGCTACATCTGGCTGATATTTGGGCTACCTTTGGGCTCTTTTGTCTCTGGTGGCCATCTTGGGAGACTGCATATCAGAATTTTTTTAATGAAATATAAGAGGATTTGAGAAGTCACTCAAAATGTGCCCTAATTTTTCTTTCTTCAGCACTAATCATAATTTCTATGGCAAAATGAACCCCCTCATTTTGTTCCTTTGCAAATTAAATGTTTTAAGTGTTAACACTTTATTCCAATCAAGATGACTTCAGGTGTGCCATACTTTTGTCATAAGTAAGACTGTTAGCGCTCTAGTTGTTCTTTAGAACACTCTGGGACATTCTGTCATTGGGCTATAGTTGGGCTACATCTGGCTGATATTTGGGCTACATTTGTTTTTTTTTGTCTCTGGTGGCCATCTTTGGGCTACATTGGGCTACATTGGGCTACATTTGGGCTCTAACATATATATAGCCCAATGTAGCCCAATATATATTTTTTCAAAGTTAATTTTCGTAAAAACCACTGGAGCACATATCTTGAGACATAGCAAAGGCACATCGGGCTACCAGTCCCTACAATTTTGCCAAGTTTGGTGGAAAACCATTCAGCCGTTCGGGCTAAAAGTGAGTCCAACCGCCCTATGGAAATTAACATGGGGAAAACACGTTTTGGGACCCCCCTTTTATCTCGGCCCCCGCTTGACGAATCCACCCCAGACTTTCAGGGAAGGAGCGGAGCACCGCGAGGCACAGTTAAGGAAAATTTCAGGAAGATTCCTCAACCGGCGCCAAAGTTATTCCCAATAGATTGTTGCGATTTCCCTATGGAAAACAATCCTAACTATATATACCTACTGGCTATTGCCAGTAGGTAATATATACATATATATATATATATATATATATATATATATATATATATATTACCTACTGGCGGTCGCCAGTAGGTATATATAGTTAGGATTTTTTCTCTATGGGATTTTTGAAAATTCTATGTCTAATAACTTTGGCGTTTGTGGACGGAATTGGCTGAAATTCTCAGGAAAATGGCACATTTTGTTTCTGAGCAGCCCTTGAAAATTTGGGGGGGGTTCGTCAAGGAGGGGCCAAGAAAAAAGGGGGGTCCCAAAACGTGTTTTTAACATTGAGTTTTCCATAGGGCGGTTGGCCTCACTTTTAGCCCGAACGGCTGAATGGATTTGCACGAAACTTGGCAAAATTGTAGGGACTGGTAGCCCGATGTGCCTTTTGTAGGTCTCAATATATGTGCTACAGTGGATTTTGAGAAATTAACGTTTAAAAAAAGATATATATCTGTAACAGCGGACCGGGCAGCGCTCCAGGACGCGTACTTTTCGCGCAACGGAGCTTTGTGAAGCGAAGCTGATTGGTTCTCCGGCGTCTGTAAACATTCCAAACAGTCCGTAGCGGCCGCCATCTTGTCTCTCGGTAGGATCGAGAGAGAAGAGGAGGCCAAAGCGAAGGGGCAAATGACCATAAGGGGGCATAGTAGATCCTCGCTGACCCCTAGGTTTGATGTGGAGGTTTTAAAAGGGCCCCGCGGGGCAAAAAAAAAAATAATAATAATAATCGAACGGCTGAATGGATTTGCACGAAACTTGGTAAAATATTAGGGACTGGTAGCCCGATGTGCCTTTGCTAGGTCTCAATATATGTGCTCCAGTGGATTTTGAGAAATTAACGTTCAAAAAAAGATATATATCTGTAATAGCGCTCCGCTTCGTGTACTTTTCGCGTTACGGAGGTTTGCGAAGCTGATTGGTTCTTCGGCGTCTATAAACATTCCAAACAGTCCGTAGCGGCCGCCATCTTGTCTCTCGGTAGGATCGAGAGACAAGAGGAGGCCAAAGCGAAGGGGCAAATGACCATAAGGGGGCATAGTAGATCGTCCCTGACCCCCTAGGTTTGATGTGGAGGCTTTGAAAGGGTCTCGCAGGGCAAAAAAAAAATATACCGTTTTTTTTTTATTTTTTTGCGTGGAGTGCGCCCGGTTCGCGAACCGGGAAGCGTTCTGGGGAGCGTACTTTCTTGAAAATTAGTGAAAAAAGTTAGAGTAAAATAATAATTGTGAGTGATCAGATGTAGGGTAGCTCTGAGAAGAGCTTTTGGGTTTATGGTACATTTAGGTACTTATAAGTAGGTACCAATGCACAGTCTTAAATTCAGAGTGAAAATTCTGTTGCCCTCATCTGAGAAGTGAACTCCATCTCCTCTGTAGATATCTTGCATGTAGTAACGCAAGTTATTGTTGTACAGGGAGCCCATTCCATGGTCTCTCATGTAAGCTGAAACACATTTGTTTACATGCTTCCTCGATTTCTCAATTTGTGGACAAAATTGGTTCGACCACCTCCATTTTTGTCTTTGGCATATATTTGAATATACCAAGGAAGTCTGAGGAAAAAGTGCCATCAATTGCTCAAAGGTCTCCTTTAAAAGCATTTCCAGACCTACCCCAGTCAAAGTGCCCAAATCATTACCTCCACAGTGCACAATTAACAGGTCAGGTTTTGGCAAATGCATAAAGGTTTTCACCAATGGTATCAATTGGTGACATTTTAATCCTCTGTGGCCAAACCACTTAATTTCCACATCTTGTAAATTGAGGTTAGGTAAATTCCTGTTTTCAGCGTACCTTTGAGCCCAATAGATATAACTATGTCCAACAATCCAGACAGAAAACATGGCGAGAGAAGGTTCTGCTGCAGTCAGATGAAGTGTGGCAATGAAATGGCAGTTGAAAAAATGAGAGTGTAAAATGAAAAAAACTGAGGAGTTTCTGTGTTAATGAAGCAGTAAGAGTGATTGGTGGATTTTGATTGCTGAAAACAGAAAGTTAGTGTGCATGGATGAGTTCGTTGAAAGATGTATTTTGAGTGGCGAAGAAAAAATCATTAAATGAAAGAATGCTCTGGATATGCAGGTGCACTGAGAGTTCAGAGTTCAATTGCAACATTGTTGTGTGAACTTGGAAACACCAGAGGTTTTGCAAGAGGTGGTTGCTATGCAGAAAAAGCAGAGAGGGGGCAGGGTTTTGCTTTGAAAAAAAGTGAGGGAAGAGTTTTGATTGGTGTGACATGAGAGATATGTGTGAGGAATTACAGCATTTCTGTGCTTTTGATAGCTGCAGACTCTGGAGTGCATACCTTTTGCTCTGCTGAAGACAAATTGGTGTGTTTCTGAGACTGTTTTGAAACTCAAAGTATGAATATATAAAAAAAAAGAAAATCGTTTTTGAGGTAAAGGAATGTTTTCAAAATTTATGTGCGCCATATGCCCCCAAATTTCTTTTTCGGGGGTGCAGCAGGGTGTTCTTGAGACACCCCTGCACCCTCGGAAAAATTCGTAATTTGCGATGAGGTAATTGCTAATCGCAAATTGCACCTTCATTCCTATGGGCCTCCTGCTGCATGGAAATGAATGGGTAATTTGTAATTAGCAAATAGGTCATCGCAAACTAGGAATGGTAAAGAATCGCTATTTATTCCTTAAAGTTCGCTATTTAGGAAATACAAAAAACTTTGATGATACATATGGCGGTTCATCTCTAACAAGATAAGAAGCATAGGGATAGATTTATGATGACTGGCGCATCACCAGAGATGTGTTAGTCATTCTGTGCCGCTGTTCCGTCACCTATGGTGTGCTGCATTTACAATGCGGCGCATCATGGGGCAAAAACAGCACAGATGCGTGACGTATCTGTGCCGTAAAGGTGGCGCATTGCTGGAGTTGTATCGCAAGTGTGATGAAGCTCCAGCAAGGCTCAGGGGTGCCCCTGTCGCAGGGTTTCTGTTCTCACACAGAACTGTGGACAGAGGATTGGAACCTCGGCGAATTAAAGTGTCCCAGAACTCACCTTAGTAATCAAAACCCCTTAGCAAGCTAGGTACAGTGTCACATTGGATATAACAAACTCTCAATGTTTAGACAATCCAGAATATGAACTTATAGTACCTCAGGATACGTGGAACTCATGAACAGTCGGTCGTTATATATTTCTTAGAAACCAGAACATGGAGTTAAGAAGAACACATGTGTATTTGAAATGTTTATTTACTAATGCCGTCTTCTCAGGCGTAGTATGTTAGATAATACAAGTACACATATTATCAGTAGCAAAATTACCAGCATAGTTACTAGTACATAAAAAGCGAATGGTGACAGTATGTTAACATGCTGTAAATGAATAAGAGTTAGCAACACTTATCAGCAGCCGCGGGCCGTGGAGGGAGTTACGGTGGGGCAGAGAGGCGGGGAGAGGGAGGGGCAGGGTGGAGAGGGCTCCACCCTGCCCCTCCCCCTCCCCGCCTCCCTGCCCCACCGTAACTCCCTCCACGGCCCGCGGCTGCTTATATCTCACCCTCCCTAATACACATATTATATTATTTGCTAAGAAGGTCTCTTTGTGTTGGTTTAGGGCGTGCCCATACTTTAGTGTCTTAGATTTGAAGGAATCACATCAGCATACACCAGCTCTCTCTTCATGTGAACCGCATCAACTGTTGTGTATGTGTGTTCGGCAAAGCAATATAAAACCCGCCTCATGCCCAGAATTGGCAGAAGTTGCACTTATGTTATGAGTATGAAGTCGTGGAGATCAGACCTCATAACAATTCTGTATCGTGTTGTTCTTGAAACTTCAGCACTCGCTGTACAGATATAGTTTAACAAGCAAAGCAGATAGTAGAGCAAGAACATATTATTCTCATGTAAACCACGATGAACTACTAGGTTGAAAGCTAAAGCAACAACTAAGTGTCGTGTGCAGAAGTTGCAAAAAAGGAAAAATGGCGTTTAAACCGGTAATGAGCCCATGCTAACTTAACACTGTGTAAAGATATCCAGGACCTAGATGACACCTCCCCATGATCCGGAAACGAACTGAATAAGATAATAGAAGTGCCATCTCATGAGAGCAGATTGCAAGTTTATATGTGGACGGTCCGCAAGGTAAAGCATTAAAAACTAGGAAAATTTAATGCTAAAGAAAAATAAAACAGCCAAGTACTTTATCGAGTCTTAAGCCAATAGGCAAGCTAAATAATAAAAACTTGACAAATAAGTCAATGAATTGTCAATGAAATGCTAGTACTCAGCATATCAAACATGAAAAAGGTCTATGACATAACTGTGTATGCAAAATAAGCTGCAACAGCCTCCAATAGGAAGTCACCGTCTTCATCCGAAAAGAGTTCAGCCATCCAATTTAAAAGCGGAAAAGAACATACGTGCTCTCCCAGCACCGGATCCTCTATCACCATCAGAGGACAGCTCGGTGGGTTTTCAAGAAAGCTCTGTTCCAAGAAAGACTGTGTTGCCGCCAGTAAATTCCAGGGACCAATTAGTCCATGCATCAATGCCACAGCCATAATCCTTTCGCCAGGACAAACCAACTCGTGAGTAATGATAGGAGTCATCAGCTGATTAAAGTCGACGTCAGGAGAAACCGGTCCGCAGAGACACAAATCAATGGCCCAATCGAAATCACAGGTCAGGCAGTGAAATACAGGCTGGACACAGGTGAAGTAGGAGAATCGAAAAGATAATCCATATGCCGTGCTTAATATCGCCAACGGCATTGTGCCATAATATTCTAGCATGCGATTGCGGAACAGTGTCAGCAGCTGCAGGGCGGGAGCTTGCACAGGAGGGACATCCATATTTAAAAATGTAAAAAAGCACAAGAGCGTCCGCTGGTAATGCAAGTAAAAATGGGAATCCACGAAGCAGAGTGGAAAAAATAGAATGAAAGAAAGCAGGGATGACTCCAAAGATTTTCTCAAATGAAGTCACGAGACCACTGGTAACAACTTTAAAAAAGTGCGCCAGGGCCTTTGTGGAGGACGCGTCCGAACCATCTTGCTGAAATGGAAAGGCAAATCTGAATTGAAAAGGGTCTGCACCTCTGTACGGGTGTTCGCTATGTGAAGCACGAAAGTTTCACGGGCCGAACTCAAGGCCACCTCTCTCTGAGACAAAAGAGCTCTTATTCTTGCCATGCCGTTGAAATCTGCTCCCAAGGTAGGTATTTGTGGCGAGATTGAAAACTCCCTATGTTCATGTGTGGGAGGAAATAGAACATTTCTGCAGCAAATAACCCGTTCACTTACTGTTACGATAAAAGGAATACTTGTAATTAACCCAGAACAATCTTCATTATTGAGCATCAAATAACTACCATTTTCCAACAACTTGAACGTGGGGATGATAGCAGGAACTGGCGTGCCTTGCAACACGCAAGCCATATTTGGTCGGTGTTTGTTGCATGAACCGTGTAACTGTATGTGCCTACACATTAGTGAATGATGTGGCGTCTCAGTGCATTCCTCTCCATTCAGATAAACTTCTTGATCATCTTTGAAACATCTGTATGTGTATGGAAGCGACCAGACCTCATGAAGAAAAGCACTACCTAAAGGTTCATAACGACCTATTGGTATATATTTCATACAATTTGAAAACTTATATAAAGCAAAAGGCAGCGTTATTAAACCGTGGATAAGGCACGTTGCCAAAAAACCCGCAATCCTCTGCTGATGATGTCACTGAGCATGTCATGAATGATGTAATATGTGACATCATCAGCAGTGGATTACGGGTAATAGTATCTCTAGTTTACTCCCTTATAGCTGTCTTTCTTTTAACATAAGTGTCTGTTTCCTTCCCTTATACTTACTGTTCTTTTTTTTAAAAAAAATTTTTGGTTCACTTCCGGTTCGCGTACCGGCGAGCGAACTGGGAAGCGAACTACGAGAAATAGAGGTTGGCACAGTTCCAAATATTGTACCAATTTTTTAATAACGGGGAGGTAGTTCTGAAAAGAACTTTTTTTTTTATTGTTTTTGTTGTTTTATATTTTTTTTATTATTTTTCTGAACTTTTTTTACTTTTTTTGAATTTTTCTGAACAGTTTTATATTTTTTTGGGTTTTTCTTGGAGGGGGCAATGAAAACGATTCATTGTAAAGGGCTCAACAGGAGCAACAAAACAAAAAAAAAGTATTTATTATTTTGGGCGTTTCGTACAAACTTGCACATGATAGTCAATAGCTCTGTTGATCAGAGTGATGCTTCTTTCTCCGTAGCAAATGAATCCATCGCAATGTACGCAGACGTGTTTTACTTCACCAAATCTCATTTGTATATTTGGCACTATCTCCCTGCCCTCTGGTCCCGTTACTTCCGGTACAACAGATCTTCTGGCCATAATAGGGAGATTATCTAGGTCGTTCCGAAACTGTGCAGCACTGTAGTTGTTAGGATGCCACCTAGTCATATGGCGATGCATTGTGTAGTTTCCGAAACTGTATTTTTTCTCGGTCCCTCTGGACAGTCTATCTTGACATACAAGGCAAGTTACGTATCTTGCATTTACTTTTTTCTGACCTTTGGGAATTTTAAAAAATTGCCAAATGAAGTTTTCTTTCCGGTGAGACGTCCTGGGCTCCTCAGGCAAAAACTTCCTCTCTTCGTGCTCGTCGTCCTGTTCCTCTTCTTCCTCTTCTTGTTGAATTATAACTTGAGCAGGTGGTCCACTCTTCCTTGGATGTGGTGGAGGTGGTGGGGAAGCACCAGCTGAAGCTACTAAAGAAGCCATTGCTCACTGGTAACAAAGGGTCTTTCTCTCACAAAGATGAAAGTCAGAGTGAGGAAAGAAGGAGGGATTTTCATCATTTGGGAAAAACAAGAGTTCTCAACCAATGAAAAGTGTTCATTTTATATTATATGACCTAGTCTTACATCATTAGGAAACCAAAAGTGAAATGAACCAATGAAAAGTGTTATTACCAAGTCACATGACCTGCTGTGTTTACGTTAAGCGCTTTGCAGGGCCTCCCGGTTTGCTTCCAGAAACCTGCGCTTTGCGACTCGCTTCGCGTACCAGTTCGCTAACGTAGCACGTCATATGACGTATCACGCGACAACGTGAAACGTCATGCGGACGGGAGGCGTCACGATGTTGTTTTCTAACGCGGCAGTTGCGGTAAAGAAACGTTTACCGGCTCGCGGTCTATTTCGCGGCATCAAGGTCAGCTAACGGGAAGCTTCCCGATTCGCGAAGCGGGAACGAAGAAAAAAAAATATTTAAAAAAAAAAATATTCATAAACATATAAAATATATTTTTGGATTTAAAGAAGAATACATTTTACAGCTACAGATATTAGCTGTTAAAAAACCAATGAAATTCACTGAAAAAACCATAGGTTATAGACCATATATAGTTAGGAATTAGCATTTACAAAACCTTGAAAATTCACTGAAAAAACCATAGGTTATAGACCATATATAGTTAGGAATCAGCATTTACAAAACCTTATTTTACTCACACAAAACCATTGAAATTCCATATATAGTTAGTTGCACTAACTATATATCGCGCACCCGCAATCCACTGCTGATGATGTCACATATTACATCATTCATGACATGGTCAGTGACATCACTGATGACATCACTGATGACATCTCAAATGACATCACTGATGACATCTCATTTGACATCAATGACCACATCACTGATGATATCATTCATGTGACAATACAATGCATCTCCTCACATTTTAATATAACCTCTGTTTCACCCAGTGTTAAATACAGAGTATAATTTTTGAAACCATTGACACACCAATACTAGTTACTACATACGCACTCACTGATTCCTATGTCTACACACACATTCACTCATACAATCATTCATACATACAATCACTCATCTTTACAACACTATCATATGCACTCATACACCTATACAGACACTCACAGTCTGCCACTCATCCATGGAGTTACTCACACACCTAGTCAGTCCTGTAAAGAATCAATGACACTTCCATTTTCTTGTCTATACAGTTAAACATAGAGCACCTTACATTTTCAAACATATACTAACACATACTTACCTTCTTATACAATCATTGATACAAGTACACATTGATCTGCACAGAGTCACACACCTCCCAGCCAGCCACACACACACTCAGTCTCCCATACAAATACTTGGACAATCAATCAGTAACCCATATAGTTAATCATATAGCTACTGATCAACACATGCAGCAGTTTACAGAACAACAGACATAATGATGCACAAATTAAGACAGTTTAGTCACTAACCCATGCACTCAGTGAGACACATTTAATCACTCACTCATACATTCAGTCATGCACCTACTAAATCCTTTGTCCAGACACTTATACTTCCACTCATTCTTCAATATGTAAGACACATTTTAACTTTACAGAAACATACAGTCACTGTATGTTGTCATCAGTGATGTCATCAGTGATGTCATCAGTGATGTCATTTGAGATGTCATCAGTGATGTCATCAGTGATGTCACTGACCATGTCATGAATGATGTAATATGTGACATCATCAGCAGTGGATTGCGGGTACGCGATATATAGTTAGTGCAACTAACTATATATGGAATTTCAATGGTTTTGTGTGAGTAAAATAAGGTTTTGTAAATGCTAATTCCTAACTATATATGGTCTATAACCTATGGTTTTTTCAGTGAATATATATATATATATATATATATACACATACATGTAGAATCTGCTTCTCTGTCGGACCTCAGCTCACTGGCAGAAAGTAGCACATACTCAGATGATGGTGTTAGATGGCGCAAGAGGAATGTAACCGGTGCCATTAATCTCAGTTTAGGTGAAGAAATTGATTTTGTAGTATACGACCGGCGCCAAATTCTTTGGCCACGCCCCCCGAAGGCACAAAACACCGGCGCAACCGCAGAAGGCGGAAAGACAGAAACGCTGAAAAGCCAAAGCAAACCAACAGAAGAAGAGGAATCTGGAGGAAGAAAAGAAATCTGACATCAAAACGATCATTAATCTGAGCACAATAGATCTATACGAGGCAGAGAAACAGCTCCTCACACTTGGCCTCACTTTTTGCCTGGAGAGTACTTTTGACTATAGTAACACCGGATAGATGTCTACAGAGTCATCAGGAAGCAAAAATGTATCAAGTTCTTCAAATTGAAACAGAACAATTCCAATCAACCAGATACTCTGACTCCCATGATCCCTGCGGAGCCAACCTTGACCGTGGCTGATATTCCAACATTTCGTGTTTTAGGAGAATTAGTATTGCCTAGCACGCCGAAGCCAACACAGCAGTTACTTCAGGATGAAGGCATTGAGAGTTCAGTCAGAATACCGAGCCCCTATAAAGCACACTCCACTTTCACTCGAATCATGCCTAGGGATGCTATGGACATTTACAGTGATGTTATAATTGATTAACTCAAAGCCCTACACCACTAAACAACAAGACAGTCGACCAATAAACGACACTGCAATCAAAAGTATAATGATCTAATGAATAAACTGAACATTGACAATGAAGTCATGATCAACAAAGCCGACAAAGGTGGCAACATTGTGTTGTGGCCACGACACATGTATCTAGAGGAGGCAAACAGACATTTGACTGACCCCAGTTGCTACAGAGTATCGAGCCACAAGGAGGTGGCCAACAGCAACAAAGAGCTCAGGAAACACCTCAATACTTTCAGGGCATAAGGCCAATTAAGTAAAGATGAATATCTATTCCTGAACAAAGAGTCACCTGTTCTCCCTACCCTGTACTGCTTTAACCCCATATCTGCCGTCGAAATTTAGCTGTAATACTCGAGGGAGGTCTTTGCATCCGTGAGTTTCTCGAGCGCAATCCCCGTGTAGTTCCTGTGACCAGGAGGCTGCTTTCTTCTCACCTGCTGCCCTGCTCGCTCTCTGAGCCTTTGTACACAAGAGGCATGTTGACACGCATAGAAGCCCCGCACCACACACTAGCGGTATCAAACGTTTTCTCGCCCTTTCCCAACTATGATGGACAGCTCACACAAGGGACCTCGGCGCCTTTTGGCAAAGTTACAGGCACACAGGGTCACTGGAGGCAAATCTTCTGGCCCTTTACGCAGCTGCAGTGTAGGAAAAGCACTATGCATTTACACAACGAGGTAGCACTTTCTGATTAGCCAGTAGAAAGTATTCCAGTTGAGTAGAGGTATTGCACAAAACGGTGGCATCTTCATGGATAACTAGGCAGGGCAGGATTCATTCTGGCACAAGGCTCCTGTCACACAAATTAAACCTCAACAGGAAGCACTTACAGATATAAAGCAGGTGCCCGAGTTGAAGCTCAAATTCAGTAACGTTTTAATCAGCCCAAAACATTAGTGAGCACGGTCGAGGCTGGGCAAGTGTTCTTTAACCCCATAACTGCCGTCGAAATTTAGCTGTAATACTCGAGGGAGGTCTTTGCATCCGTGAGTTTCTCGAGCGCAATCCCCGTGTAGTTCCTGTGACCAGGAGGCTGCTTTCTCCTCACCTGCTGCCCTGCTCGCTCTCTGATCCTTTATACACTAGAGGCATGTTGACATGCATAAAAGCCCCGCACCACACACTAGCGGTATGAAACGATTTCCCGCCCTTTCCCAACTATGATGGACAGCTCACTCAAGGGACCTCAGCGCCTTTTGGCGCGGTGGCAAAGTTACAGGCACACATGGTCAGTGGAGACAAATCTTCTGGCCCTTTACTCAGCTGCAGTGTAGGAAAAGCACTATACATTTACCCAACGAGGTAGCACAAACTGATTAGCCAGTAGAGTACCCAGTTGAATTGAGTGCAAATCGCAAACAAATCAGCAAATTTGCGGGAAAGTCTGCAAATTCCCAGATTTTTTTGGGATTTCACGTGAATTTTGTGGACCGCAGATCCGCAAAATTCGCCCATACTTATTTTTAACTAGGTGTGTGATTGTAGTACGAAGTGGTTGTGAATGGATAATCCTTTGACTAAAGGAAATATGCAAGTCAGGCCAAAACGTAACCTTGAAAAAAAAGGTAGTGTTAAAGCAGATGACAGGAGTAACTTCAGCAGGTAAGGATTACTTTCAGCACTCAAGCAAAGTAGAATTTTTCTTCCAGGGGCTGTATTGCTTACAAGGGGCATACCACTATTGGTGTGCGCTGCATTGCACCTTCATTGGGTGCGCCTGTCTAGCTGGGACAAAGTAAACTCACCTGTGCTGAGTGTAGGAAGCTGTATAAAAATACAATATCCCAACAGGTAACATTCAGAAAGACAATTACTGTAGTATGCAAAAAGCATTACACAAGCAAGCAAATAAGGAGACAGAAATTCAAAAGATTTATATATAATAATTGCTTATATATTTGATTATGTTGAAAAAGTCGGACAAGGTCAAATTGGATAATTAGAGTAGCACAGGGGTCAAAAATTCCAAATGACAAACGAAAGTAGACTTGGTGCTCAAATACATACAAGTGGTGTAAAGCGACGCAAGTGATGGGGTGAACAGCGTGGACGGCGCAACGTGAACAAGGTGAGAATATTATACAGTGGGTGGCTCAGTGTGTGACATAGTTAAGGTGACCTAGAATCACAAATCACAATTTCAATTGAGCCAAGCTGAATATTGCGTCATAAATAGCGCTATGGGGTCGACGACGTTTCGGTCCCTGATCAATTAGGACCATCTTCAGGACGCGCAGGTCCGATTTATCGCCTTCTCTACAGCCTTGAAAATGAGACAACCCCGTCCCGAAGATGGTCCTAATTGATCAGGGACCGAAACGTCATCGACACCACAGCGCTATTTTTTTATTTATTTATTTTTTATTTAGGAAGTTTTGTATAGCGCTAGCCAGACCGCAAGGTATCGGAGCGCTTCACATAATTACAAGGCGGTGCAAAAGAAAGCCAACAAAGCATAGCAAAGTACAATACAGTGCAAAGAAACATTTGAGGTGCACTCCAGGGTGATCCTATCTGATAGTTAAGGAACGATCAAGGAACAGGATTTTGAGCTGTCTCTTGAATTTAGGGAAAGAAGGAATAGTTCAGATGTCGGGGGTATAGAGTTCCAAATTTTGGTTGCATTCCCGGCAAAGGACAGATCCTTGGTTTTTTGTTTTCGAGTTTTTAGTGGGATCAGGAGTAGGGTGTTAGAGCTTCTGAGGTTCCTGTTCTGACCCGCTTTTTTAAGTTCGGATGCCAGATATTCAGGTTTGCCAGTGTGAAGGGCTTTGTGGGTGAGGCAGGCTGTTCTAAAGTTCGCCCGCAATTCTATTGGTAACCATTTGAGTTCTTTTAGTGCCGGAGAGATGTGGTCAAATTTCTTTGTTCCAGTGACCATTCTGGCAGCCGCGTTGAGGGTTGTTTTCAGAGGAGCCAGATGTATTTTGGGTATTCAGGAGAGGATTGCATTCCCATAGTCAAGCCTTGATAACACCAGTGCTTGGGTGGCTTGTTTGAGATCACTGGGTGGAATGAAAGGTTTTATTTTGCTTAGTAGCTTCAGATTAAGGAAGGCGCTCTTAGCCGAGATCTTGATGTGTTTGGTTAGATCTAGTTTGGAGTCAAGTGTAATGCCTAGTGATTTGACGGAGTCCGCTAGGGAGAGATTCCTATTTAGCGCGTCAATATCTTTTAGCCATTCGATCATTTGTGGGTTCTCTTCTTTGTTCGAGATGAGGAGTAATTCAATTTTGTCAGGGTTCAGCTTTAGATGGTTGCTAGACACCCAGCATTGGACTTCCTTTAGTGTTTCATTGAGACTGTGAATGTCTTTAGCGGAGGAGATTTCCAGATAAATTGAGGGGAGAGCACTGAACCTTGTGGAACTCCTCTATTGACTGGATGAAGGTCGGATTCAAAGCTTCTCATTTTGATTCTTTGTGAGCGATTATGCAGGAAAGAGGAGAACCAGTTGAGCACCATATCATCTAGTCCAACCCTTTCTTCGAGGGCTTTGAGGAGAAGAATATGGTCAACTGTGTCGAATGCTGCAGATAGATCGAGGAGAACGAGGAGGCAGCATTGGTCTTGGTCCAGTGATTTGTGTGTGTCATCAATTATGTTAAGGATTGCAGTTTCCGTGCTACACCCTTTCCTGAATCCTGACTAATGTGAGTCAAGGAGGTTGGTATTGGTCAAGTGCTGTGTTAGTTGTTGGAGAACACACCTTTCTAGTATTTTGGAAAGGAGAGGACGATTGGAGACGGGTCTGAAGTTATTTAAGTCATTTGTATCAAGGCCAGGTTTCTTTAGCAATGGAGTGACTTGTCCCACTTTTAGGCAATCTGGGACATTTCCGGTTTGTAAGGAGCTATTAATGATCCTGCACCAAAGTGGGGCTAGGGAGAGTTTCAGTTTTTTGGTTAGCAGAGCTGGAAGGGGGTCAATGGTATGAGATGAAGGTTTCGAGGTGGACGTTTGACTATTTCCTCTTCTAGAATGGGCTGGAAGAGTGACCATGGTTTAGAATTTGGTGGCGGAGCGCTACCAAGCACCCCCCCCAGGCTGCTATGGGGTCGTGGAGCGCAATTGATGACCAGAGAGCGCTCGATTTTGGAGAACTTGTCATTGAAGAAGTTAGCGAAGTTGTCGCAACGTTCTTTGGAGGCCTGTCCGAGGGAGGAATCCGGCTTGGAGGTTTGTTGTTTAATAATACTGAAGAGCTCTTTGGGTCTGTTCTTTGCGTTGTCTAGAGCAGATCGGAAATACATGGATTTCTTGTTCTTGATATGGTTGTTGTACTTCTTCCGGATGGATCTAAGTTTGTCTCTGTGGGAGATAGTAGGCACACTTCTCAATTGTCTTTCTGCAGCTCTTAATTGTCTCCTTTCTTCATTGGTGTCAGAGTCGAACCAGGATCTGGATGGAATGGCTCTGTTCTTTCTTTGTTTCAGTGGTGCTAGTTGGTCGAGGAGGTTTAGCATATTGATGTTGTAGAGGTAGGTAAGATTGGTTGTGGATAGATTTTTGTCGTTAGGAAGGAGTAGCTTTAGCCTATCTTCCATGACTTCCAGGGGAATCTGGGAGAAATTTCTCGACCATTTGGGAGGATCCTGCACAGGAGGCAGAGATAGGACTCTTTGATTAATGTGGAATAAGATCATGTGGTGGTCCGACCAGTCCTCAGGGAGGATGTTGTCGATTGTAATTGTGTCTTGTTGGGCAATGATGGCATCCAAGATCGCTCCTTTGTTGTGGGTTTCTTCGGAGCAATGTTGGAAAAGGTTATTGTCACAAAGGAGAGTATTAAGCGATTGGATTAGGGCATTGTTTGATTCATTCCAATGTAGGTTGAGATCACCCAGAATTATGTGGTTAATGTCTTTGAGTGCGCAGTGGGCAATTAGGTCAGAGAGATGTTCCCCAAAAGTAGGAGTGTTGCCGGGTGGGTGATAGAGAAGGTGACCTACTAAAGGGCTGTTGTCCTTAAGCTTAATAGAGACCGATAGACATTCAAAGGAGCTATATTCGCAAGGGTCCATTACAGTGATGGAAATATCCTCTTTGTGGATGATGGCTATCCCTCCACCTCGTTGGTCTATTCTGTCTTTATTGATGAGTTTGAAACCCGGGGGCACTAACATGTCGAAGCAAGGTGGGGAGCATTCCTTTAGCCAAGTCTCCGTGATGAATGCAATGTCTAAGTCCTGAGAGAGGATGGCTTCGGCAAGTTCCGTTTCATGCTTGAGGGCAAATCGACAATTAATGAGCATGCAGTTGATAGGAATATTGTTTTTGGTCGACTGCTTTTCTAGAGGGGTCCTCGGTATGAAGGTGAGGGAGGGTGGGGGTCTGGTAAGTGTCACAGGTGTGAAATCTCTTCCAAAGCCCATGATTACTTGAATCTTGGCGTTGGTGGCAGTTGAGGGATGGGAAACATAGGTGGAGGCTAGTTCCTTAGCTTCTTCCTCTGACATTGCTGCTGCAGATCTGAGAGGCCTATTTGATTGGGTCTCCACATCTTTATTAGTGTATGTCTGAGCTTCAGATGTGGTAAATAAAGATCTTGAGGGAGAATGAAGAGGGATCCCCTCATCAGTTCTAGGGGGCCTTGGCGGTCGTTTCTCGAGAGTAGGTAAGTTTCCAGCATAGAAATTGAGAGTAAAAGAGTCAGTCGAATCGGAGGCCCTGTGTTGGACGTGTCGGGGCTTACGAGTCTTATCAAGATTGGCAAGGATGTCATCTAGGCCACTGCATATCATTTCAAGCTGCCTCTCTAGTAGGGACAACCGGTGCGCCATATTTTCCAAGGCTGGTGATGAGCAGTTTTGGGTAGGGGCATCTCGCGGAAAGGGGGGCCAGATCCCCATTAGGGGTTTAATGCTGGGCAGGTCAACCGGACTGTTCGTATTAGAAGCCCTAGGTCGGGGTTTAGGTCTTGAGCTCATCCTCCGAGGGTTGGTTGGAGTGATGCGTGGGTCCGTAGACCGGGCTCTAGGGAAGGAGTAGTGATGTTGGCGTGGGCAAGATTGCTGGGGCGGTGGGGCTTGGTCTTCTCTGGTAGGTAGAAGGGGGTAAGTGGGCTGCTCGCGTGGGAAGCTAGAGTGATGGCGAGGAGGATAAGATAACGGGGGAAGTGGGCGTTGGTCGTCTTTAGAGACCTGAAGGATAGGGTTCCCAGGGACAGCGTGGTGGGGGGAGTTTCTGAGGGGGGGCTGGGGTGCCCCATCAGGAGGGGGGAGGAAGGTATTTCCGACTCCAGCAGAGGGAGGTCGCTCGGGGCATTAGGATGGGGTGGAGCAGGGCGCTGTGACTGTAGGTGTGCTGAGCACAGGGTGGGGAAGAAGGAGTCGAAGGCCTCTAGGTTCTCATTATTGGCCTGTACCAAAACTGTGCCATTAGAGTAAATGGTCACTGAAGTATTCCCTTTTCTATTTTCTTGATTAGGTAGGGAGGTTGTCAATTTACAGCTGTGTGAGGTGGTCGTCGTTTTGGAGATGTGAAGTTGTATTCTCAATACGGAATTCCAGCTTTCCGGACTATCTGTGTGGAAGATGAGGTCCATTTTTAACTGACCTTTAGAGGAGCAGTGGTATGTGTCGGCAAATAGAGTTTCTGGATGTTGTCTGATTAAGTTGTGTTTGTGGTTTCTTCTCGCTTTAGGAGAGAGATTAGGTGGGAAGCTAATCACGAAGGCGTTAACGCCATGCGGTTTAATGTGGGACAAGGTAGGAGGTAAGACGGAGGGTGACGTGCCTGGTGGCATAGTTGCGGGCTGTGGGGTGGGGATGGGCTGAACGAGGGGACTGGAGGGTTTGTCTTGAAAAAGGGGCTGTGATTTAGGAGACAACGAGTAGACTAAGTGTAAGGTTGCAGGTGTAGGTATCTTAGAACTGTCCTTAAGATGCTAACCTCATTGTAGTAGGCGGAGGATAGACCTTATTGATAACCATCCTACTAGAGATTTCGCAAGGGAAGTTACCTGAGGGGCGGGGGGAGCTATCCATTATGATATGGGAGCAGGTGGGGAAGGGCCACGTCCCAGTTTGCGCGGGAGCGGACTCTTGCTGTTTCCGCGTCCTAGGAGACAACCAATTTTGGGCCAGGTGTTATCCATCGGTCCAAGCCTAGCTCCATGCTGTTGTTGAATTTGTAGGCCAGGGGAGCCAACCGTGAGCAGCAGATGGGGGGGGGGCTTTCCTCGGCCCGCAACGCGATCTGGCAATGATGGAGAGCACCCTTCGATCTTCCCTATGTCACTTTCTGTCCAGAGTGGCGGACATCTTAGGGTCAGGCACCATTAGTCAGCCGATTTCAGCTCACTAGAATGATGAATTAGGCCTGAGGAGCCCATCATGTCAGCAGGAAGGGGGGGGCCTTGCCCAAGCTCGCTGTAAGAATCAGTGAGGTGGAGGCAGCCTCTAAAATCTTCCTCTCAGAAGCTGTATGTCCTGGGCGGTGGCCATCTTAGGGCCAGGTGTCGTCAGATCGATGTAAACCCCAGTTGTAGTGGGGGGGTGGAAGGAACCGTCCCACCGTGCAACGCGGGTGTGGGAATGATGAATTAGGCCTGTGGGGGGGCGCCTTATTCCTCCTTGTTGTGGCCCCCGATGTGCAAGGACAGTTAAAGAATGTCCTGGGTGGCGGCCATCTAAGGGCCAGGCGTCGCCAGCTCTAGGTGATCCCCGGCTGTAGCAGTGAGCCGAAAGGATCGGTCCCACCGTGAAGCGCGGGTGCAGGGGAGGGGGGGGGCGCCTTACCCCAGCGTGTTGTATCTTCCATTGAGAAAAGGGGGCATCCGCGCTGCTCTTCAGCGGCCGCGAAGCCCACAACGCGCTATCGCTGGGCTCCAGGAGTCTTTCCAGACCGCTCCGGTCTTCCCTCCGGTCTTCACTCCTGCCAGGACTCTTCAAAGGCGGAGCGGCTGTCGGACCTACGGCAGGTTTAAGCTAAGTCCTGCCGGTGGCGTGAGATCGGCCCGACTAGCCTGGGGGGACACAGAAGCAGCTCCTCGTTCCTGGGCAGACCAGCAGATCGGAGGCGCAGTCCAGCATAACAGCGCGGTAAGTAGAGAGCGGGGGTTAGATGTCTTGAGCGTGGTGAACGGGGAGAACGGGCCAGGAGGGATTTACACGAAAGTGATCCCAAACCCGAGAGCCCGTTTTCCCGATGCTACCTCCGCGGCCATCTTGCTTCTATCTAAAAAATGACGCAATATTCAGCTTGGCTCAATTGAAATTGTGATTTATGATTCTAGGTCACCTTAACTATGTCACACACTGAGCCACCCACTTGTATAATATTCTCACCTTGTTCACGTTGCGCCGTCCACGCTGTTCACCCCATCACTTGCGTCGCTTTACACAACTTGTATATATTTGAGCACCAAGTCTACTTTCGGTTGTCATTTTGAATCTTTGACCCCTGTGCAGCTCTAATTATGCAATTTGACCTTGTACGACTTTTTCAACATAATCAAATATATAAGCAATTATTATATATAAATCGTTTGGATGTCTATCTCCTTATTTGCTTGCTCGTGTAATGCTTTTTGCATACTACAGTAATTGTCTTTCTGAATGTTACCTGTTGGGATATTGTATTTTTATACAGCTTCCTACACTCAGCACAGGTGAGTTTACTTTGTCCCAGCTAGACAGGCGCACCCAATGAGGGTGCAATGCAGCGCACACCAATAGTGGTATGCCCCTTGTAAGCAATACAGCCCCTGGAAGAAAAATTCTACATTGCTTGAGTGCTGAAAGTAATCCTTACCTGCTGAAGTTACTCCTGTCATCTGCTTTAACACTACCTTTTTTTCAAGGTTACGTTTCGACCTGACTTGCATATCTCCTTTAGTCAAAGGATTATCCATTCACAACCACTTCGTACTACAATCACACACCTAGTTAAAAATAAGTATGGGCGAATTTTGCGGATCTGCGGTCCACAAAATTCACGTGAAATCCCCAAAAAATCTGCGAATTTGTACACCTTTGAACCCTAATCCCGACTTGGTTTATGGGTCACACTCCTGTGTTCTTTACGAGTGTAGGAAGCTGGCTCTGTCTATACTATGCCAAAGTAAAGTATAGTGTGGACAGAGTCCAGTGGATCCCTAGAGGCTTTACAGAGGTTAAAGTAGATAACACCTTACTCTCTTTCGTGGTAGTGTGGTTGAGCAGTCAGGCTTATCAGAGAGCTGTGTTAAGCATTTGTTGTACACACTCAGGCAAGAAATGATTACACACACTCAAAGACTGAATCCAAGACCAATTGTTTGGTATAAAAAAATTATACTTTGTTACTTTTTTTCTAGAACCAAAAGAACCGATTTGCAGGTAAGTACCAATTTTAAAATAGCAGTACTTTTCAGGTATAGTTTACTTTACAGTCATACTGAAAATACTTTGTGATTTCAAATCAACAGTAATAGAACTTAGATATTGTAACAAATAGGCATTTAGTGCAATAGGCAGAAATGCAATGCAATCCTATGGAAGGAAAACCGTTATGCACATTTATAGGCAAGTACTCGAATTACACACCCAGTCTTTGGGGGTTTAGACCAACACTGGGCAATGGTCAGATTAAGGTAGGTCCTGCACCACCAGTGGCACTGGGGCAGCCGGATGCAGAGGTCTCTGAGCCCAATGTTAGTCAATGGGGACTGGGGGCACCCACAAGACGTACTGGTTGCAGGTAATGTTCAGCAGTTTCAGGGAACAGACCCCGGAGGTTAAAGCAAGCACAGCGGAGAGCCACAAGGCAGTACCAACCATACACCACAAGAGGCACAGGGGTGGTCTGGTGCAGGGTGCAAGTCAGCGTTTGACGCCCAATGCAAGTGAAGGGCAATCTCGGTTGCACAAAGAGGCTGCAGATTCGGACCAGGAGGCTGGACGAAGTAATCACCAGCTAGGCAGGTAAGTTGAGATGTTCGTGGAGGCCTGGGCACAGTCGGCTGGGCTCCCCAATGTCGGAGGGCTGAGGATGCAGGGGTGCCTTTACGTGTCAGATTTTCTTGACCAAAGCCGTTTGCGGTCAGTGGGGCCCTTCAAGATGAGGCTGCAGGCGTCTTCGTGGAGTCCAGGACAGGTCTGCCATTGCTGGATTTGAGGTCAGGATTGCTGGGGAGACTTCACTGGAAAGGTGAGCCACCGTGGGCGTCGATTGCAGAGTAGTCAGGCGTTGCGACTCCAGCTTTATTCAGAGTGCTTGAGGTCAGATTCTTCTGGACTGGGCCACTGTCCTCGGGAGATCTGGTCTTTGTAGAAGAGCAGGCAGCCGTACTCAGGTTTCTGGAAGTCACTGGCTGCTGGACAGGTGTTGTCTTCTTTGCAGGGTCTTTAAACTGGAGACAGGCCAGTGGGGCTGGGGCCAAGTCAGTAGTCGTCTTCCAGCTTTGCTGCACGGCATCTTCTTCATCTTCTTCTTTGTAGGTTGCAGAAATCTGAGGACCAAGGTTCAGTGGTGTCCCTAAATACTGAATTTAGGGGTGTTACATGGACTGGCAGGTAGTAGCCAATGGGCTACTTAGCTTTAGGGCAGCTACACCCTTTGTATGTCTCCTCCCTTCGGGGAAGCGGTATCCACTAACCTGATTGGCTAAAATCCTTCCCTCCAACATGGAGGATCCTTTAAGGAGGGGGTCACTTCAGCCCAGGACACCTTAGGGGTGGTCCTGGCTGAGAGGGGACACACCTTTCCTGACTATTAATTTTCCCACTGACCTTGCCGTCAAAAGTGGCACTTGGTGAAGGGGGGCGGGCATCTCCACCAGCTGGAGAGGCCCTGGTTTGTATATAAAGGGTAGAAAGCCTTTGAGGCTCACCTCAAAGATTGCTGTTCCTGCTTGGGAGTAGGTGAGAAGCACCTCTACCCAAGCAGGCTTAGTTCTTGACCCAAGAGAGCACAAGGGCTCCCACCTCAGGCGGTCAGAAACATGTCTGTGTGTGGCAGGCTGGTGAAGACCAGTCAGCTGTATTTGGTCATTTTTCAGAGGGCATGTCTAAAATGCCCTCGAGTGCATTTTACAATAAATCCCACACTGGCATCAGTGTTGGTTTATTGTGCTGTGAAGTTTGATACAAAACTTCTTAGCATTCAGTAAAGCCATCATGGAGCTCTGGACTTTGTAATGACAAACTTCCAGCCCATGTACTCAATATGGCTTCACTGTACTTATTCTTTTTTAATTTTTTTGTCGTTTTTATACAGTACAAACTTGACCCGAAGGTACTGGAGCACTATACATAAGTACCAGTTACATATCACAAGCATATATTCATTTTTGGTAGTCACAGGGAAATGAAGGGATGTGCCCAGAATCACAGGATGTTGAACCGATGCCTAGACTCGAACCTGGTTCCCCATCTCCAAAGTCAGCAACTCTGGTCATTAGGCCACAACCCCCCCTAGAAAGAATGGACTTAGACACGGTAGGGACATATTGCTCATGTGATGTAGTGCACCCTGCCTTAGGGCTGTGAGGCCTGCTAGAGAGGTGACTTACTTATGCCACAGGCAGTGTGGGTGGGCATGGCACACAAAGATGTGTGCCATGCCGACTTTTAAGTTTTATCTGCACCAAAAAACAAAACAATACTGATTTGATCTTGAAAGAAAATTACAATCAAGTTTTCTTAAATATTGCTTCCAAAATATAGACAAAAGGAATCAAGTCAAAGAAACAAAAACTTTACATTAGAAACTCTATAGAGAAAATACTGTATTCATGTAATGTACCCATTAACAACTTAAAGTACTTAAATCAGAGAAATAAGATTCACATAACAGTTTGTCTCTTAAAAGCTCATCCTGTGGCAGCTGTTAGTTTGTAAAGAAATCTGGTGTTAGAAGGTCATTTGCAAGGAAGGCCCCGAACTTCGACTGCGTAGGGGCCTCTGCAGGGTTCAATCTGGTACTGGTGCCAGTGGTATCTTTTACAAGAGACTTATATGTGGGCCAGAGGTGTGCTAATTGTGGAAACAAAGGTACAGTTTTGGGGAAAAACACAGGCACTGGGAACCAGATTAATGCAAAAAGAACAATTGATGGACAGAATGCAGAACAATGTCATACATTCACCCCAGTACAGAGATCTGGGCCTAAATCCATCGTTTTTTTGCCATCATGCCATTCCAGTTTGGACCCAGCCTATGCAAATCAGTTTAGACCCTGCGCCCAATAGGAACAGTCCAGCCCGAACTGCCAGGCCAGGTCCTCCCTGGATTGGAAACAAGCATCCTAGGAACAGTTTTGGAATATCACCCCTCACCAGCCAGGATAGCTTGACTCCAGTAGCATGGAGAGCGTGGGACCCATGTCCCACTCGGGGTGACAAATGCAAAAAGAACAATTGATGGACAGAATACAGGACAATGTCATACATTCACCCCAGTACAGGGATCTTGGCCTAAATCCATTGTTTTTTTGCTCACCATGCCATTCCAGTTTGGACCCAGCCATATGCAAATCAGTCTTGACCCTGCGCCCAATGGGAACAGTCCAGTCCGAACTGCCAGGTCAGGTCCTCCATGGACTGGAACAAGCATACTAGGACCGGTTTCAGGGTTTCACTCCTCATCAGCCAGGATAACATGAATCCAGTTGCATGGAGAACTTGAGACCCATGTCTGGGCATACCCGTCCCACTTGTGGTGACAAATGCAAAAAGAACAATTCATGAACAGAATGCAGAACAATGTCATACATTCACCCCAGTACAGAGATCTGGGCCTAAATCCATTGTTTTTTGCTCACCATGCCATTCCAGTTTGGACCCATCCATATGCAAATCAGTCTTGACCCTGCGCCCAATGGGAACAGTCCAGCCCGAACTGCTAGGCCAGGTGTTCCCTGGACTGGAAACAAGCATCCAAGGACCGGTTTTAGGATTTCACCCCTCATGAGCCAGGATACCTTGACTCCAGTGGCATGGAGAGCACGGTACCCACGTGTGGGCATACCCATCCCACTCAGGTGACAAATGCAAACAGAACAATTGATGGACAGAATGCAGAACAATGTCATACATTCACCCCAGTACAGAGATCTGGGCCTGAATCCATCGTTTTTTTGCTCACCATGCCATTCCAGTTAGGACCCAACCGTATGCAAATCAGTCTTGACCCTGCACCCAATGGGAACAGTCCAGCCTGAACTGCCAGGCCAGTGTTTACTGAGCACCTGATTGGCAGGGACCCAGTGCACTTTTAGTCAAAGTGCATGAGATATCAGGCAAAAAGTGGGAGGTACCCATGCAAAAAGGGGCACTTTCCTACACTGAGGACAGCTCTGCAGTTGTAGGTGGCCTGGAGCTGGTTAGCCCGTCTCCCACCGTTGACAGCGGATTAACTGATTTCAAAGAGAGGGTAGGATCCCCCATCAAATGCTGCAGCACAAGAATGGAAGGTTGTCCCACCGGAAGTAGGAAGGGCTGCGGCTACGTTTTAACAAACTGACTTAACAAACCTGTCCACAACTCTGAACTGAACACAGCACATCATCTCTAAATAGCCCCCCTAAGAGTTATCCAAGGAATCCTGACAGTCTCAAGAACTTGGAATGCAACGTCGTCTCTTTCACATTCTTCTTCGTGGCATTGGCAGGATTTAAATAAGGCCGTAAGGTTCGTAATTGGAAGGCAGTAAAGGCATGCACGAGTTTACAATTACTAGTAGCTGCTCTCGTGACACACAGACGAGCGCAGACACACACGTAAAAATGCATACACGTGCTCGTTCGTACTTCCACACAAGCCAGCAGCACACACACGTGCATACTCACTAACATCAAAAGAATTCCATAACCCTGTCCAGGTTACTCAGTTGTAAATTTCAACTGCCCTCTCACGGGCCGACTTCACCACTCGATGAGAATGCAACAGGGTGACAAAGAAATAGTAACACAATGCCAACCGGTCTGAAGGCACTTTAGAAATGCCAGTAAGCACAGGTTCTTCCCGTACCGTGTACGCCCCTATTTACAGCACACAGTGCACCGGTTGGCTCTGGGAAGGTAAAAACCACAAGAACCTCAGCCCTTTCTTAAGTGCTAGCCATTAAATACTGAAACAGCAATAGAGATTTTAGACTGCGAGACGTAAATCAAAGGCCGTCTGCAGTGCAGCGTGTGCACCATTTATCACAGAAGGGTATTGACCAAGCGGCTCGTGCGCGCGCCAGTCAGCTCAGCAATCAGTCGCAGGACAGGGCAAGGTGACGCGTGGCACGCGCACCGGTCATAGTGCAGGTACCCAGGACCATGTGTGTTTTATACGGGGCCCCAGAACCCACTTCGGCCCACACTGCCCGTACAGGTCAATAGAATCTGTATAATGTTCATTTCACCCGTAATTTCCATGAATCTGAGAAAAAACATAGAAGACAAACCTTTTTTGTCCGTGTGTCCAGGATCTGGAACTATTGACATCAGAAGTGCTCAAACCCTCCTGCAGTTCAGGACGAAACTGACAACATATTTTTTCAAAGAGCATTACCGCAACACACTAGTCTTTACCCATCATCAGCCAGCTATAAGCCTGTGTTCAGCTCCCCACTGCTTCCCAGCTCGGACCACTTCATTAAAATACTAGCACATACACTCAGATCCTCTCCTTACTGCCTCTCTGTCTAACCTGACACTCCCTGGCTTCATAGAATTGCTACTCACCCTGTCCCTTTTTGCAAATACCAGTGATAACATGCCCACACGCCTGCTCTCACCTGAATTTCGTCTTTGCCTCCCCTCAGCCACAAGAACTCTTTAATAAAGGCTTTTTTGGCTTAGCAATGTGCCCAACTCGCTGGGGCTTCGTGTGACTAATTTAATCCACTATATCGTCTTCATTGTCAACATAGCTTTTTCATTGTGTGGGCCTGTGTTGTGTTAGTTGATGGCTGTCCTGGGTCTGGTCTACTTAATAAAAAGCATTACAGGGAATAAAAACAAATGAAAGTAGAAGCAGTAGAGTTCCTCTGGGCTCTGATAATAATGTTCAACAGAACTGTTGAGGTCAGGCCGCCTAACGCACACAACTCCATGCATTGACCTGTTCACTCATGGATGACATGGCCATACCTTGGCAGGGCTGCAGCAATAGAGTATTATCTATAAATACACAAAAACCTGGGGGATGTCACTGTACTTGATTTCTTTATTATTTTGAGTGTGGTTTTGCACTAGCAGTAGCAAAAGTTTCCTAAGAACAGAGGCCCTGAAGAAAGCCAAGGGAGTAATTCCCCTATCCGGCAGAAACATGTCGGCCCCTAAGCAGTCATTTGTTTATACTGCGTTTTTGCGCTGTTCTGGTTTTTAAATTGAAAGAGGCTTACAGCCATTAAAGTTTCCTTACTGTGAGTTCTCTATTCTTTTTTAACTTCACCTTTCCCTACACTTTCACCCTTTGCACTGCATTTTGTCCCATTTGGTGATCCCACGCATGGTCAGTAAGCGATTGTGGGCTTGACCCTAGTCCAGCCAGGCGGTTCTGGAAGTAGTCTCACTGATCTAGAGACACCCCAGCCAAGCCCTGTGGATGACCAGATGAGAAAATAAGATCACCAACAAGATTTTGATGGTAATCCATCTCTGGATCTTGGGTCTCACCTAATCTTGCTGGTGGCTACATGCGTTGGATTATTAAACTTTATAATAAGACCATTTCGCTATTTCTAATAGTACTTTGTTGATTGAACATTCTGTATGGTCTCTTGAACACATTTGCTTCATTTTAGACCCCCAGGTTTTTGTGTATTTATAGATTATGTATCAGGGGATGACAACCTGGGCAGGTCGTTAAACTTCCCTTAGACCCTCCAATCCCCGTTTATGTCTTCTCAGCAATAGAGTATTGCCTGGGCTATACCCTGTCTAAACTCTCACTTGTCCCATTTTCTCCCTTCACTCCTTTTCTAACTCCCCAGAGCTTGTGCTCCGCAGCAAGGTGGACACAGCCAGGCCCATGTCTGGATGCAGGCACAAAGTCCGGGATAAACTGTGCAGCAAGCAGTAGCGGCCCATGGAGGGAGTTCCGTGAGGCCGTGAGGCGGGGCAGGGGATAGGCAGGGGGGGTAGTAAACACTGGAATATTGATGAACGGAGGCAAGTAAACAATTAAATAAATAAAACAAAATTTGTTGCTCGCGCTGCATCGCATTTTGCGGTGCAGCGCGCGCAACGAAATTCCTTTTATTTATTTAATTGTTTACTTACCTCCGTTCATACGAAATGAAGAGTCGGTCACGGTCAGACAGTAGAGATTACAAACCAATATTTGTTTGTTCAGGTACACTCAGAGTGGAGCCCAGTCTGCCCAGTCGCTAAGAGTGCTGCAGAGGGACTGACATCATCAAGTGTAAAGATACATTATGTCCATTTCAGATCTAACGAAGGCATGCTCATCATGGATTTTCCCAAGCAGATGTAGCTAAACAGTGAATCACAAAGAGTGAGTTTCGATTCTGAGGCCGGGCACATATTATCTACTATTCAAGGTCGTTCTGCCTGCCCCTGCCATTAGACAAGTGGGAGAAGGCTTCTATCTGGTGGGAAAGGTATGTGTTAATAACAAAGGGGTTTCATTAGCTATTCTTAGTCAAATTTTTTACAAAAAAAATTATAATTTGTGCGTTAAGCCCCAATTGGTAGCTAACCATTGAGCAACCAATACATCAATGACGTTATTCAAGAAACATAAATATTCAATAGCACGAAATTCTTAGACAAGGGGATATCATGCTATGTTTCCTTTGTGGGCTGGAGGGTGGGTGGGGCTGCTCTACTCACAGAGCAGGGCAGGGGCAGAGTGGTATGCCCACTTAAAGACTCAATGACTGTTTGGTCGCCCCTCTCAGGTTGCACAAAGCAGTCATGCGCACATCCCTGTTCGCAATGCAGGCTGCATTACAGCCTGCATAGAGAACATGCCCACCCCTCCAGCCTCAGGCTGAACCCTTGTTACGGCATTCAAGAACAATCACAGCGCTGCATTGCAGTGTTGTGATTGGCTACGTGGAGGGAGCCTGGCTGCCTGCTTCCTGTTCCTGGAAGCAGACTCAGGAGAGCAGGAGCACAGAAGATGCAGGACCCGGCCTCGAGGTAAGAATGAAAAAAACTATATATTTACAACCACCTCTCCCCCCGTGTGTCCCCGCCCCCTTCAGTGTCCTTTCCCACATTTCTCGTCTCCCAGCAGTCCAGGCCCCCTGCATCACTACATAATGGTGGCCGCTGTGTGGCCATGCGCAGCAGGCGTACCACTGGTGCTCTAAAGGCAAGTCCGTCTGTGTCCGTACACCCCTGGACGGCACCCAGCACCGGGTACCCTTCCTCTCGGACACTCCACTGGTACGACGCCAGCACCCTCCTCGCCATCAACCCTGGACGCCACACCACCTGCCATCTAGCAACACTGTAGAATTCTCTTGCACCTTGCGCCTTTCAAACCTGCAAACGCACCTTCTGCCACATCAGCACACCAGCGCCTCCTCCTGCCCAGCCGAACAACAGCGCAGCCGACCGACTCAACTGCATCCTCTTCAACCTGCGGTCCCTCCACAAACACTAAACAGAAACCTGGGACCTCCTCGACGTCACCTCTTCAGACATCGCCTTCTTCACGGAATCCATGACAGCTACAAATTCACCTGCAAGGACCACTCCAAGTGGCCAGGAGGAGGCATTGCCAATGTCTAAAAAAGGCACAGTCTGATTGACCATGCACTCTAATGACCCAACGGTAACCATGGAACACCTCCACTTCCAGATCCGGACCAACCCCAACACCGCCCTCCGCGGCACCCTCATCTACAGGCCCCGGGCCATGAACCCCCATTCACCGATGCCATTGTAGACCTCATCGCACCCCAGGCTCTCCCATCCACCGACTACATCCCACTCGGAGACCTCAAGTTCCACCTGGACAATACCAGTGACCAGAACACCACCCCCATCCTGGAAAACCTCGCCAACACCGTACTCAAGCAGCTAGTCAACGCACCAACCCACATAGCCTTGAGCCCATCTTCTCCACCAGCGGGAACTTCAACTACAGCTGCATCACAGGACTATCCTGTACAGACCATCATCATTGTTTACATCACGCCGTGACCACGCCCACCATACACCATCGCCATCATTGCCCTCCCTGTCGCAGCTGGATCAAGGCTACCGAAGAACCTCCATCAGATTCAAGTTCAAGTTCAAGTTCTGGCATTTGTATAGCGCACTACTCACCCGGAGGGTCTCAAGGCGCTTGAGGAAGGTGTTCATTATTTGTCGAATAGCCAGGTCTTAAGTTCTTTTCTGAAAGAGATGTGGTTTTGAGTAAGGCGGAGGTGAGTGGGGAGTGAGTTCCAAGTCTTGGCAGCAAGGAAGGAGAATGATCTGCCACCCATGGTGGATTTTCGGATACGCGGGACTGCGGCGAGGGCTTGATTGGACGATCTTAGTTGGCGGGTGGGTTTGTAGAAGGACAGTCGGGTGTTGAGGCATTCGGGTCCTAGATTGTAGAGGGCTTTGTGTGCGTGGGTAAGAAGGCGGAAAGTAATTCTTTTGTTTACGGGAAGCCAGTGGAGGTTTTTTAAGTGTCCGGTGATGTGATCTTGGCGAGGGATGTCTAATATGAGTCTCGCTGATGCGTTTTGGATGCGTTGGAGTTTTTTCTGTAATTTTGTTGTGATTCCGGCGTAGAGGGTGTTCCCATAATCCAGTCGACTCGTGACCAGTGCGTGGGTGACAGTCTTCCTTGTTTCGAGGGGGATCCAGCGGAAGATTTTTTTGAGAATGCGGAGTGCGTTGAAGCAGGAGGATGAGACTGCGTTGACTTGTCTGGACATCGAGAGAGAGGAGTCTAGGATGAAGCCCAGGTTACGTGCATGGTCTGTGGGAGTGGGTGCTGTGCCCAAAGCGGAGGGCCACCAAGAGTCATCCCAGGCAGAGGGGGAAGGTCCTAGGATGAGCACCTCGGTTTTGTCTGAGTTGAGTTTTAGGCGGCTATGTTTCATCCATTCGGCTACTTCTTTCATGCCTTCGTGAAGATTGGTTTTGGCGGTGTTGGGGTCTTTGGTGAGGGAAAGTATTAACTGGGTGTCGTCGGCGTAAGAGATGATGTTGAGGTTGTGTTGACGTGCGATGGAGGCAAGAGGACTCATGTAAACGTTGAAGAGGGTGGGACTGAGTGAAGATCCTTGTGGTACGCCACAGATGACTTCCGTGGCCTCTGAGTTGAATGGGGGAAGTCGAACTCTTTGAGTTCTCCCAGCGAGGAATGAGATGATCCAGTCCAAGGCTTTTCCTTGTATGCCGATGTTGCTGAGGCGTTGTATGAGGGTGCTGTGGCAGACTGTGTCGAAGGCGGCGGAGAGGTCGAGTAGGATGAGGGCCACAGTTTCTCCGTTGTCTAGTAGTGTTCGGATGTCGTCGGTCGCTGCGATGAGGGCGGTTTCAGTGCTGTGTTTGGCTCGAAATCCGGATTGAGATGGATCGAGGGAGTTGTTGGATTCAAGGAAGGCGGCTAGTTGGCTATTGACGGCTTTCTCAATGACTTTGGCCGGGAATGGGAGGAGGGATATGGGTCGGTAGTTTTTGAGTTCCGAGGGGTCTGCAGTGGGTTTCTTCAGAAGGGCGCTGAGTTCGGCGTGTTTCCAGCTATCTGGAAAGGTGGCAGAGTTGAACGAGCAGTTGATGACGTCACGGAGATGGGGTGCGATGATGGAGTCGGCCTTGTTGAAGATGTAGTGGGGGCAGGGGTCGGTTGGCGAGCCAGAGTGAATTGAGTTCATTAGGCGGGTGGTGTCTTCAGTGGTGATTGGGTTCCAGTTGCTAAGGATGTTAGTTGGCAAAGTAGGATCGGAGGGGTGTGGGGGGGCAGATCGCTGGGGGTGTTCTCGAAGCTGTTGTGGATGTCGGCAATTTTGTTGTAGAAGAATGAGGACAGCGCATCGCAGAGGTCTTGGGAGGGGGTGATGTCGTTAGATGCAGCGGTGGGGTTGGTGAATTCTTTGACGATGTTGAAGAGTTCCTTGCTGTTGTGAGAGTTGTTGTCGAGACGATCCTTGAATGCTGATTTTTTGGCGGATCGAATCAGTTGGTGGTGTTTGCAGGTGGCTGCCTTGAGGGTGGCCATGTTGCCGGTGGTTGGGTTTTTTCTCCATGTTTTCTCCAGGGTGCGGCGTAGCTTCTTGGATTTTTTAAGGTCATCGTTGAACCAGGGAGCCTTTTTGCTGGCTGATTTGATCTGGTGCTTTTTCAGGGATGCTAATTCGTCAGCACTGTGGGTGATCCATTGCTTGAGATTGGTGGCCGCTTGGTTTGGGTCCAGTGATAGGGAGGGGGGGTTTTGGTTTAGTGATGTGAGGAGTTGGTCGGAGGTGATTTTGTTCCAGTTTCTCCGAGGAATAGGTTGTGGGCGGTTGTGGTTCAGGGTGGTTTTGTAGCTGAAGTGAACACAGTTGTGGTCCGTCCAATGGAGAGTTGTGGTGCGATCGAAGGAGATATGCTTGCTGGAAGTGAAGATAGGGTCGAGCGTGTGTCCGGCTGCGTGGGTGGGGGTGTCAACAAGTTGTTTGAGTCCGAGGTTGGCCAGGTTGTCTAGAAGGGTGGTGGTGTTGTTGTCGTGTTTGTTTTCAAGGTGGTAGTTGAGGTCTCCCAGTAGAATGTAGTTCTCGGAGGCGAGGGCATGTGGGCTGATGAAGTCCGTGATGTCATCGCTGAATTGAGTGCGGGTACCTGGAGGCCTGTAGATGAGGGTGCCTCTAAGTGTGGTCCTGGGGTCGGTGTGGATCTGGAAGTAGAGATGTTCGGCGGTTGTCAGGTTATCGTCGGAGCTGGTCGTGATCTTGATGGTGTTCCTGTGGATGATGGCGATGCCTCCTCCTGTTTGATTGATGCGGTCTTTTCGGATAATTTTGTAGGCGTCCGGTATGGCTATGGCGATGTCGGGTGCTGATGATGTGTTCATCCATGTTTCTGTGAGGAAGGCGATGTCCGGTGACGCAGTGTCGAGTAGGTCCCAGAGTTCAGTTGCGTGTCTGTGGACCGAGCGGGTGTTAAGCAGAATGCACTTCAGGTGGTTAGAGTCGGAGCTGTGTGTGGAGGAAGTGGGTTTGGTGAGGGTCCTGGAGCAGTTAAACTTGCAGGAGAGGCAGGCGAATGGGCCGTGGGTGCGTCCTGGGGTGGCTTCGTAGCATTGTGGTGTGCGTCCGGGGTTGAGGGCGAGGAGAGTTGCGGACTTATATGTCACTCTAGTTGGTTGGGGGTGGCGGGAACCAGGGGGTCTGGCCCTGGGCGCGGTCCAGGCGCGGACGGGCGTAGACGGGCTTACCTTTGGCGCACCTTCGGCGCGCATGGGGCGCATCCGCTGCGCGTTACCGCTGCGCGCTGGACCATCTGTCATATGTGGACAGTGGGAGGGGGGGTGAGGGGGGGTCAGCTGGGAGGCGGGAGCGGGGTGGAGCTCAGGTCAGGGAGGCCCAACAACAACAACTAAAATGGCCGCGAGGGATCTTGTTTGTGGATTGGGCTGAACACTTGTAAATAGCGCTAAGCAAGCGGTAATGGCGCTGGCACAATCAGGCACGAATTTACAGGCAGCACAGATATTTGTTACATTTAAAGCGCACCTTGGCAGACAAGCGCTACGATCAATTTAGCAAGCAGTGATATATTATTGATAAATAAGGCGAGGCAGTCTAGCGCTACGGGCTAAGTGCGGTAATTAATCAATCCTGTTAGTGCGAGCAAGGCAAGTTGAACACTTAGCCGTCTGGCGGTGCAGCGATGCAGGGAGCAGCGTGTGGAGCGACCTCTTCTGCGGGGAGCAGGGCGGTCACAGCGCTAGGACGGTGGAGAGAGGTGAACAGTATCCGTGGGAGGGGGGGGTCAGCTGGGAGGCGGGAGCGGGGTGGAGCTCAGGTCAGGGAGGCCCAACAACAACAACTAAAATGGCCGCAAGGGATCTTGTTTGTGGATTGGGCTGAACACTCGTAAATAGCGCTAAGCAAGCGGTAATGGCGCTGGCACAATCAGGCACGAATTTACAGGCAGCACAGATATTTGTTACATTTAAAGCGCACCTTGGCAGACAAGCGCTACGATCAATTTAGCAAGCAGTGATATATTATTGATAAATAAGGCGAGGCAGTCTAGCGCTACGGGCTAAGTGCGGTAATTAATCAATCCTGTTAGTGCGAGCAAGGCAAGTTGAACACTTAGCCGTCTGGCGGTGCAGCGATGCAGGGAGCAGCAGGGAGCAGCGTGTGGAGCGACCTCTTCTGCGGGGAGCAGGGCGGTCACAGATTTCACTGCAACTGTTGTAGGACGCCACCTCGTCAGTGCCTTACGTCTGCCTCATGGCCGGCGTAAGGTTTACGCAGTGCCACAGAGATAGGCTGACCCCATGCATTGCTGGGAATGCGTCATGCTTGTGACACAACTGCAGCAATGCGTGACATTAGCGCTGACAGATATTTCAGGATTCCAGACGTATCTGTCATTAATTGCAACATGGAGCGCCGTACAGTGAATACAGCTCATCCATGTTGTGGCAAGAAGGACATAGGGAAAAGAGTTGCAACACTGTTTTGTCACAGCGATACAACACTTTTCATGAATGAGGCCTAGGAATGCACCCTATCTTATTGATGGTGCACATTCCTGCCCTGTAGTTTTGTCGCAGGGCAGCGCAGCAGCATTCTTTGCAGCGCTGTCCAGCATCAAAACCTTCTGAAACGAGGCCCGGGGGCGTGGCTTGGATGGCAGCGCAGGCGGTTGCCTAAGTTCGAGAGCTCCGTGACCCCGGGGCCAAAAAGCAGCGAGAGAACGGCGAAACGGATCGAAATCCCGCACAAAGCGGCAGGAGGTGTGTAGGAACACACGGAGCAGCGAAGGAGGCGGCCAGTGCGAACGGCACTTCGAGGGGGGAAGCAGAATAAGCCAAGACTTCCCCAAGACAGGAGAATTGAGGATGCAGCCCAAGATGGCGGGGTCATAAAACCCAGCGATAGCGCAAACAACTACAGCGACACCGGAGAACTTCACCTGGCTTGAGTCGGAGGCGACGCTGGAACGCGAGGTGCTGCACCCGGCAGGAAGAGCACAACTCATGTCAGACCAGGACGAAACGGAAAGAATAGAATAAAGGCTGAGATAGCAAGAAACCAGGCAATAAGAGTGGCCATCTTGGGAGTCTACGCTGCTAAACAAAACAGCAGAGGGCTGCCAGGAAGGAAGCACACGGAGCGCAACAAGGCTCACCGGTGGATCCACAATTGGGCTGTAACACAAGCCGCCATACATCAAGGAGAAGGAGCGGCGTAGCCGCACCAGAGCGCGACAAGTACCCTTGGCACGCACCGGAACAAGTGGGGGTAGCCAATAGGACCAGGTGACCAGGCAAGGGGAGCACGGCGACAGACCCTCCACGAGCGCCGCTCAGGAAAGCAACCTCAGCAAGTAAGCCGCTCGCGTTTACAAATCCGCAGCCCTTAGCGTAAACAGCTTACCGAAAACAACGGTGGCCATCTTAGGAGGGGCAGCAGCCAAGCTAGAGCGGGCCCCTAGCGCGCGCGCTAGAGCGCACGAGAACGGAGTGCTAGGAACCAAGCCAAGAGGAGCCAGGGAGAACAAGCACCCAGCACATAAATAACAAGTCGCCGAGCTTCGCGATAATTAAGCGAGGCAACACGGCGGAGACGACAATAAATGAACGGCGGCCATCTTGGGAGGGGCGAGCCACACAACCACAAAAGCATTGACTGGAGCGCGGTGCGGCAGAGGCCAGCAATCATCGGAAGCCGGCACCCTAGAACGGAAACGGGACGGGACCCTAGAACGGACTGCCACACAGGGAGACACGATGCTAGGGGGCGGCACACGCGATAGGAGACCAACGGCGGCCATCTTGAAGTGGGAGAACGGGAGGCGATCGCAGAGGAATCACCCCACCCGAGACAGACAACGACCCCACCAATAACCAACGGGAAAATAAAAAAAATAAAAAGGGAAAGGAAACCCGGCTTCAGTCAGGCACAGCAAGAGTGTGGTGGGCGGAAGGTGCAAACGGCAAGAACAAGGCAAGCAACAGGGTAGCCCCGGGAAGGGCAGCTAGGCCTAACAACACACACCTGAGTCCACCAGCACCACAAGAAAGAACAAGAACAAGAAACGGGGTGAGGCAGAAACGCCGGTGGGAAGCCGGAGTGTAGCAGAAAGGGCGGCAGCAACAACGTGGCAGTAGCCCTGGCGTCAGGGCGAACTAGAACAAGGACAATAAGGTGGCCCAACAGGTTCACGTTTGGGAGCACAGCAAAGACAGAGAAAGTCACGACCTACGCTAAATCCAGCCCAACACAAGGCGCGCAACAAGCAGACCAGCAAAAGAAGGGAAGGCGGTCCGCGCATCAAGAAATAAGAGGTTTTGGCGGGATGACGACCAACGACATCAAAAAGATTAGAAAGGATCTAGACTCACCAATCAAACTGAAGACATTACAGAACACGGAGACAGCGATGGACCTGTTCCTAAAAAAAAATAACCGAAGCCAACGACCTAGCAAAAGCCACAAAGATCTCCATGGACAACGTCCAACTAGAGCTCACAGCCATACGTGCCGACCAGAGTAAAATAGTGAGCAGAGTAGGCGAAACGGAGAGAAGAATCAGCGAAATAGAAGACAAATCAGGCACCATGGAAAAAGATGTTTGCTACATATCCAAGATTTCCAGCGACTTGCAAAGAACGCTAGCAGAACAAGAAGACAAAAACAGGAAAGGGAACATCAGAATCCTAGGTGTACCAGAAGAAGAGGAGGAAGCAGCAGGCTCATGCGCAGCACTACTCGAAACTTTAATACCCAAGCTGACTGGGCTAAACTTCGAAAGAACATTCGAAATTGACAAAGCGTACAGAGTGCCTGCAACAAGACAACTGCACATGAAAGGCCCGAGAACAATCATCAGCAAACCGCTGAGAGCTAACCACACGGACGCCATCTTTGCCCTTGCACGTAAAGGTCAACCCCTCAACTGGAAGGGCAAGAAGATTATCATCACCCAAGACTTCTCTAAAAGCACAGTAGAGACAAGGAAGGCGTTCCTGGCACTAAGAGAAGCAATGAAGAGGGCTAGGATAACATGCAGCTTTGTTGGTCCAGCAAGAATGAAGATAACAGACAGGAAAGGCACTCAAATGTTCGACGATCCAGCAGAGCTACGCAGATACCTTCAGGAGCCAGACCAAGAAGAGATGGAACAAAGAAGCCCGGGAACGGCAAAGAGAAGAGCCTCATCAGATGGCTCGGAGACAGGCGAAAAGGGCACAGCAGGTTGCGGCTGAAAGACACTGTCAAGAGACGGGGACGATCAGACACTTACCTAAATTGAACATTGCTACCTCAATTGGAAGGACACACCTACCTCATGATAAAGGGATATGAGAACTAAAGAGCTATGACAAAAAGATAGATACCTCAGGGAATAGGACACGGGAGATGCAAGAGATCCAGCCAAGAACACAAGAACCCTCAGAACTTTGAGCCGGACCTGGAAACAGGGATCGGCAAGATATCCTTTTATCAACGCACAGCACGGAAGGGTGCGGGGGGAAGATCTAATGTACCCGGGGGGCGGAGGGCGGAGAACCGCTGCTGTCGCACGTTTACAGTACTTTGACAGGGGGAGGGGGGCAGGGGGGAGGGGGAGGGGGAGAGGGCAGGGGGGAGGCCATGTAGCGCGGACAATCTTAGCTTGGTGGGGCTATCAACTCTTTTTTTCTTTCTTACTTCTTCTTCTCCTACTTACACACACTTCCCTATCCCAAACCAGACCCCGGGGGGGGGCCCAAAGACGGGTGGCAAGAGGCAGGTCCACACCGACAGCAGAGATCAAACAGAGGTCACAACCCAGAGAACAGCTATCCAATAGGGACACCATGACTACTCATAACACTTGTGGGACACCCCCGCGCCGCACGGCCACCAGCTGCTGCGTGTGCCCCCAGTGCCTGCCTCTGTCTCAGCGCCGGCCTCGCTGCCGCCCTGAGCGCTCTCCTTGGTTTTCCCCCCGTTTTTTGCCTGCATTTGTGCTTGTTTTCTTCGTGTTTTCACTGCCTTTTTCCCCGTTTTTGCCCGAATTTGTGCTTGTTTTCTTCGTGTTTCACTGCCTTTGTTCCCGTTTTTTGCCTGAATTTGTGCTTGTCTTTGCATCTGCCCATCTCGCCGCCCCCCGCTCCCGCTTCCCGCCACCGCCTTAGCCCCGCCCCTTTTTTCTTCTGTTTCCCTCCCCGCTCCCGCCTCCCAGCTGCTCCGCCCACCCGCGCACTTGGCCTTAAATGGCGACCGTGCGACGCAGGTGAGTGTGACCCACTTGTGGGACACCCCCGCGCCGCACGGCCACCAGCTGCTGCGTGTGCCCCCAGTGCCTGCCTCTGTCTCAGCGCCGGCCTCGCTGCCGCCCTGAGCGCTCTCCTTGGTTTTCCCCCCGTTTTTTGCCTGCATTTGTGCTTGTTTTCTTCGTGTTTTCACTGCCTTTTTCCCCGTTTTTGCCCGAATTTGTGCTTGTTTTCTTCGTGTTTCACTGCCTTTGTTCCCGTTTTTTGCCTGAATTTGTGCTTGTCTTTGCATCTGCCCATCTCGCCGCCCCCCGCTCCCGCTTCCCGCCACCGCCTTAGCCCCGCCCCTTTTTCTTCTGTTTCCCTCCCCGCTCCCGCCTCCCAGCTGCTCCGCCCACCCGCGCACTTGGCCTTAAATGGCGACCGTGCGAACGCGCAGCGTTGACGCGCAGCGGGCGCGCCGATTGTGCGCCGAAGGCGCGCCAAAGGTAAGCCCGTCTGCGCCCGTCCGCGCCTGGACCGCGCCCAGGGCCAGGACCCCTGGCCCCCACCGACGGAAGCCGACCCGACGAACCTACAGCGCCGCCGACCTCATCGCACTCAACACCGGCCACATCCCAGGATGTCACCGAGCCGCCCCGAAGCACACCCACGGACCCTTCAGCTGCCTCGCCTGCAAATTCACCTGCATCCGGACCTTCCCTGCACCCGCCAAGCCGACCTCCAGCAGCACCCACCTCAAGTGCATCCTGCTCAACGCCCGCTCCGTCCACAGACACGCCGTAGAACTCTGGGACCTGCTCGACACCACCGCCCCCGACGTTGCCTTCATCACCGAGACCTGGATGAACGCCTCCTCAGCCCCAGACATCGCCATCGCCATCCCAGAGGGCTACAAGATCACCCGGAGGGACCGCGACAACCAGACCGGAGGAGGCATCGCCATCACCCACAGAGACACCATCCGCATCACGACCAACACCGACGACACCCTCACCACCGCTGAACACCTGCACTTCCAGATACACACCAACCCGAAGACCACCCTCAGAGGCACCCTGATCTACCGACCCCCGGGACCGCGCACACGATTCAGCGAGGACATCGCCGACTTCGTCAGCCCGCACGCTCTCCCCTCCGCCGACTACATCCTCCTGGGGGACCTCAACTTCCACCTGGAGAACAACAACGACCGCAACACCATCACCCTGCTCGACAACCTCGACAACCTCGGACTCAAGCAGCTAGTGACCACCCCCACCCACCTCGCCGGACACACACTCGACGCCGTCTTCTCATCCAGCAAAGACGTCACCTTCAGCCACGCAACAGGACTCCACTGGACGGACCACAGCTGCGTCCACTTCACCTTCAGAAGAACGACGATCCACCACCTCCAGCAACAGGTTGCTCGAAGAAGCTGGAACAAGATCACAGCCGACCAGCTCACCGCCTCCCTGAGCCAGCACCCCCCCGCCAGCTCAGCGAACCCCAGCCAGGCCGCCGACAACCTCACGAAGTGGATCAGCAACTGCGCGGACGAACTCGCCCCTCTGAGGACCCCGCCCAGCAGATCCTGCAGCAGAAAAACACCATGGTTCACCGACGAACTCAAGTGCTCCAAGAAGAACTGTCGAGCCCTCGAGAAAGCCTGGAGAAGGGAACCAACGACGGACAACATGACCACCCTCAAGCTCGCCACCCGGAAACACCACCAACTGATCCGCGCCACCAAGAAAAATGCATACAAGGACCGGCTGGACAACAACGCACACAACTGCAAGGAACTCTTCAACATCGTGAAAGAGCTCTCCAACCCCAACGCCGGAAACAACGACATCACCCCGTCGCAAGACCTCTGCAACTCCCTCGCGTCCTACTTCCACAACAAGATCGCGGACATACACAACAGCTTCAACAACCAACCAACGCAAGCCACAACCGCAACGACGCCACCATCCACCACCCTCCGCACCTGGACCCCGATCAGCACCGAAGACACCATCCGCACCATGAACTCCATCCACTCCGGATCTCCGACTGACCCCTGCCCTCACCACGTCTTCAACAAGGCCGACGCTGTCCTCGCACCCCACCTGCGGGACATCATCAACACCTCCTTCGACTCCGCCACCTTCCCTGAGAGCTGGAAGCACGCCGAACTCAGCGCTCTCCTCAAGAAACCCACAGCAGACCCCACCGACCTCAAGAACTACCGTCCCATCTCGCTCCTCCCGTTCCCGGCCAAAGTCATCGAGAAGACCGTCAACAAACAGCTGGCCGCCTTCCTCGAGACGAATGGATCCCTCGACCCCTCACAGTCCGGCTTCCGAGCGAACCACAGCACCGAGACCGCCCTCATCGCCGCCACCGACGACCTTCGAACTCTGATGGACAACGGAGAAACAGCGGCCCTCATCCTCCTGGACCTCTCCGCGGCTTTCGACACTGTCTGCCACCGCACCCTAGTACAGCGCCTCAGCAACATCGGAATCCAGGAGAAGGCGCTGGAATGGATCACCTCCTTCCTCGACGGAAGAACACAAAGAGTCCGCCTACCACCGTACAAGTCAGAGGCCACCAAAGTCATCTGCGGCGTACCCCAAGGATCCTCGCTGAGCCCAACCCTCTTCAACGTATACATGAGCCCCCTCGCGGCCATCGCACGCCAACACAACCTGAACATCATCTCCTACGCCGACGACACCCAGCTGATCCTCTCCCTGACCAACGACCCCGCCACCGCCAGAGCCAACCTGCACGAAGGGATGAGAGACGTAGCCGAATGGATGACGACCAGCCGCCTGAAACTGAACTCAGACAAGACGGAGGTCCTCATCCTGGGCTCCACGCCCTCCGCCTGGGACGACTCCTGGTGGCCCCCCGCCCTGGGCACCGCACCCAAACCGACGGACCACGCACGCAACCTGGGCTTCATCCTGGACTCCTCCCTCTCCATGACCAGACAAGTCAACACCGTCTCCTCGTCATGCTTCAACATCCTGCGCATGCTACGTAAGATCTTCCGGTGGATCCCCACCGAGACGAGGAAGACGGTCACCCAAGCCCTCGTCACCAGCCGACTGGACTACGGCAACGCCCTCTACGCCGGAACCACTGCCAAACTACAGAAGAGACTCCAGCGGATCCAGAACGCCTCGGCGAGACTCATCCTCGACATCCCCCGACGCAGCCACATCTCCGGACACCTGAGAGATCTGCACTGGCTCCCGGTCAACAAGAGAATCACCTTCCGGCTCCTCACCCACGCGCACAAAGCCCTACACGACCAAGGCCCGAGCTACCTCAACAACCGGATCAACTTCTACACTCCCAAGCGCCTCCTCAGATCAACCAACCACGCCCTCGCCACCGTCCCCCGCATCCGAAGAGCAACAACAGGAGGAAGATCCTTCTCCCACCTGGCCGCCAAGACCTGGAACTCACTTCCGACCAATCTGCGCCTGACCCAAGACCACCTCTCCTTCAGGAAGAAGCTCAAGACCTGGCTGTTCGAGCAGTAGCGGCACCCCCCCCCCTCCCAGCGCCTTGAGACCCTACGGGTGAGTAGTGCGCTATACAAATGACCTGATTGATTGATTGATTGATTGATAACACTCAAGGCCTAGCACAGATAACATCTGACATCAAGATCGTGTCACTTAACGTCAAAGGCCTCAACCACCCCGTCAAGCGACGGAAAACATTAGACTACCTGAATAGGCTCAAAGCCGATGTATACGTACTCCAAGAAACTAGAGTGAACACAGAGGATGCTAACAAACTTAAGGCAAACTGGATAAGCGAGATAGCATGCTCACCAGCAGTCAACAAAAAAGGAGGGGTGATCACCATTATAAGCAAGAAAGGGAAATTCAAGATTCTGGGCAGTGTACCAGATACGGAAGGCAGGAGACTAGTCACTAGCATCAAAAGAGGAGAGGAAATAATGCACATAGCAAACATCTATGGGCCGAATGCCACAAAAAAAAAGTTCTGGGAGGAGGTAGAAAGCGAGCTCAGCAAGATCCCACTGGGAGAACTACTGATAACGGCAGGGGACATGAACCAGGCGATGGATAATGCCATAGATAGGCACCCGCACAGGCCAAGCCACACCACACAAGAACAGAACACACTCAAAAACCTTTGCACCAAGCTTGCACTAGCAGACCCATGGAGACTACAACACCCCAGTGCCAGGGAGTACTCATTCTATTCAGCACCACACAACTCGTACAGTAGAATAGACTATATCCTCATGTCTAGCTCACACACACACTTGACGGACAGAACGGAGATAGGGCCGATAACAGTCTCGGACCATGCCCACATCTCCCTCTCCATAAGCGGGAAACACAATGAGCTACCGAGCAGGGGATGGCGTCTCAATAGCGACATACTAGAAGATCCCGCCAACGCCGTGGAGATAGAGGAGGCAATCAAAGAATATCTCCTATTTAATGACACAAAAGACACAGAGGAAGGGACACTGTGGGACGCACTCAAAGCCACAATAAGGGGGAAACTCATAAGCATTAAGGCAAGAATGAACAAAAAGAGGAACAAAAATATTAGAGAACTGGAAGAACAGATAAAGGAACTAGAGAACAACCACATCGCGAACATACTAGATAGGAATACACTTACAGCGCTAACAAAGAAAAAGTACGAACTCAACAGACTATTAAGCGAGAGGGCCACGACATGGATAAACAAATACAAATCCATAAACTTATGCTCAGCCAACAAAGCAGGTAGGGCACTCACAGGGTACCTAAAAGCCAAACAGAGACAGCACTCAGTTGCAGCGATCACCGACACAGACAACATAACGCACACAGGGAACAAACAAATCCTCGAGACCTTCAGGAGGTTTTACAAAGACCTATACACCGCAGACAAAGCACTAAAGGCGGACGGAGGGGCGAACCTTCTCGAGAAACTTGACTTACCCAAGCTAAGCAGCGAGCAAAGTGAGGCGCTAGACCAAGACATAACAAAAGCAGAGGTAGGGATGGCCATAGACGCACTAAAACCCAACAAAGCCCCAGGGCCGGACGGATTCACAGTGACCTTTTACAAAAAGTTCCAAACGCTGCTTAAAGACATACTAGTGAGAGTATTCCAGACATGTGCAGAGAAAGGAAGCATGACAGACTCAATGGCAGAGGCAAACATTATTGTCATCCCCAAAGAAGGGAAGGACCCCCAATTCCCACAAAACTACAGGCCAATCTCCTTAATTAACGTAGACTGCAAAATCTACGCTAAAGTAATGGCAGCAAGAATAAACACATACCTACCCGCCCTCATACACAAAACACAAGTGGGATACCTGAAAAACAGGCTCTCACAGGATAACACGAGACTGCTCTGCCACCTAATAAGTCGCACGGCAAACAGCACAGAGAAGGCTGTAATGATCGCACTAGACGCAGAAAAAGCCTTTGACAGAGTCTCGTGGCCTTTCCTAAACGAATGTATGCGCAAATTCGGATTAGGAGATAGATACAGAGGAATGATAATGTCCCTATACAAAAACCCCCGAGCTCGAGTGGTGGTTAACTCAGCAACATCAGAAACATTCACCCTAAGTAGGGGGACGAGACAAGGCTGCCCCCTGTCACCAGGGTTATTCCTGCTGGCAATAGAGCCCCTTCTCCACATGATCAGAACAAACACGCAGATCACAGGTGTGCAAGTAGAAGGTCAAGCCTTCAAACTCGCGGCCTATGCGGACGATATCCTGATCACCACAAGCAACCCACGGGAGTCAATAGAGGCACTGGTACAAACAATAGAGGAATATGCAAACGTCTCAGGGTATAAACTCAACAGGGATAAATCAGAATGCAAACCAATGAACTGCCACACTACCAGAGCAGTACTAGGCAAGTCAGGCCTGGCGTGGCAAACAAAACCCCTAAAATATCTGGGACTCCTCTTTGGGAAGGACCTCAGATCAACACTAGAGCACAATGAGAAAGCAATGCTGAAAAAGATCAAGACGAAGCTAGACACATGGGGACCCAAATTCGTCAGCTGGTGGGGCAGAGTAGAGACGGTCAAGATGATGATCACCCCAATGCTAAATTACTTGCTGTCCATGCTGCCTCTATCACTAACGATAGACTTCCATAAACAAATTGACAAAGCCATTAACTTGTTCCTATGGGGAGGTAAAAAACCTAGAATAAGTCTAGCAAAGCTCGGGCTAAAAAAAGAGCAAGGGGGGCTGAACCTCACAAACTATAAGGCCTTCCAAACGGCATGCCTAGCCAAGCAGGGGCTACACTGGGTAGCACCAACACCAGAATACATGCCAGTATGGCTGGAGCTAGAAAGGGGCATTCTAGGAGGAGCAGACCCGATCATGGCCCTCACGGCAAATAGACACCCAGAGGCCAAAAACTCAATACTACGAAACACAAAAATAGCACTACTGAGATTAGATAAAGAGCTAGAAGTAAGCATCAGAGGCACCAAATGGGAATCATTATGGTACAACACCAAACTCACATACAAAGGCAAAACGCTAGACAGCAAAGAATGGCTCAGCAGGGGCATAACAACGCCGGCTCAACTAGAGGCAGGGAACAACCCACTCTCCTACAAGACGCCCCAAAAGACAACCAACCTACCAGACAAGGAATTCTACGAGTTCCTAAGAATCAACGCTGCCATCACCAAAGCAAACCTCTCCAAACACAAACCAACCATCATACAGTATGCACAGAACCTAAACACGACAGGTCATCAAACAGCGCAGATCTACAAAATAATCACACCACGCACCACCACTCTTAATGACAAAACAATAGCCTTCTGGGAAGAGACCTTCCAGAGACCGCTAAATGAAGAAGAGAGGGCCAGACTATGGACATCAGCGTCCAAAAACAAGATCACACCACAGTTAGCACAAACAAAATACTGGATACTACACAGACTACACTGGACACCGGCGAAACTAGAAAGAGTTGGGGCAAGCGACAGCAGTGTGTGCTGGAACTGCCACAAAGCAAGGGGGGATCTAGTTCACATGATATACGATTGCCCCAAAGTCAAAGCGTTCTGGAGTAAAGTATACAACATAATAGACTCAATCACAGGATGCCAGATACAACGAGGGCTAGCAGGGATAGTCACCGGATTCCTAGAGCCACAACTCCAATCCAAAGAAATACGTGATTTAGTCGACATGCTCCTGGCGGCGGCTGTAAAAACCATTCTAGGGTACTTGAAGAACTCCAGCAAAGCTACCTTCAAGCGCTGGTTCAACTGGGTAACATTCCTTCGAGGGGCAGACAACATCACCGCCAAACACAAGGCGGCGAACCACACAGCCAAAGAGGACATGTGGGCAGCCCTAGACGAGTACCTGATGCAATAACCCCCCCCCCCCCCTCGTCCCCTTTCTTTTCTTCCTTCTTTCTCTCTCTCTCTTTGAAACCACTGGGCCGAGTATACATGTAAAAGCAGCCCAAGAAAGACAACTGTATGCAATGTACATGTGAAACTTATTTAATTCAATAAAAAAAAATTGAAATAAAAAAGAAAAAAAACTTCTGAAACGAGGCCCCAAGTATTTGCACCATTTTTAAGACCGGCTGTTTTCTGGTCTTAAAAAACTGCCTCTAACTGGAGTTAGAGGCATTTTTGGGGGTGTTGCACCATACAAGAAATTCCTTGTAAATATTGCAAAGTGGGGTTAGCGGCCGTTTTTGCACAGTAAGGTCTACCTTGCATCTCCTTTTCGTTAAGTCCCGGTAACAGAAGTGGTGATCCTAAAAATGCTCTTTTTCACCAGAAAACTTCTGCTAACTGCGGTTAGTGGCAACTTGTAAATACAGCGGTTAAAAAAAAAAGCCAATGTAACGCCAAAAAATTGACGCTACGGCAGAGTCAACTCCTCGTACATATGCCCCTATATGTCTATACTGTCCACTTTTAAAATAAAACGAGTGCACCTTTCCCTCACAGTAGAACTTTAGATGTGGTTTTTGTTTCCGGTAATTTATGGATTACTTACACTAGTAACTAAAATTTAATATTAGATTTCCCTTCTCCCCTGCGTTGAGTTCTTGGCAGCTTGAGCCAAGTGCTTTGACATTGAAGGCACCATATTAAGCACATATACCAATGCACTCTGCAATCATTTCGGACCACTTCCTGCGATGCATGCACACACAGACCAAGACCCCAATCACTGGTCTCTCAGACTGACTATCTTGTTTACAGGGGCCAAAGTGCGCAGGACTGAGATGTAGGCGTCCTTCTATTACAACTGTTAAGAAAGCTAATAGGTCGGACCTTGGTCTTTTTTAATTACTTTTTTGTAGCAATGTAAGCAATATGCAAAGAATGGCAAAAATATATTTAAAAAATAAATAAATAAAGAGCAGCCCAGTCGTCCAGGTAGATCAGCTCATGCCCTGAAGTGCACTCTTTTACAGGCAGCTGTACACACGTGATCAGAAAAAATAGCATCAATCACAGCCAAGACAGCACATGGATGGCATGGGCTGATCAACTCCCCCACACTCGATGCTGTGGTGGGCGGAAGCTAAGTGTGAATGAAACTTGAATGGACGAAGAGGGGTGTCCCAAAATCCCCTTAGTCAACCTACATTTGTGTGTATTTTTATTGGGAGTTTTTTGGAAGACGTGAGGCTCGAGAGGTCTCAAGGTCAGACCTAAAAAAAGCAATAAAGGGCATTCCTGCCACACACGAGGGCTGGCTTGGTAACCGGTTTGTCCATTTCTAATGGTTGAATTACGACCCCTCCATTATGGTCGCTCCTTTCACTGTGGAAATATCCACGCATTCTTGCGGCCGAAGAGGCATTTTTGAGCTGTTTTTGCCGGCACAAGTTGAGGTGACTCGGTCATGGCAAGAACTTCGCTGGTGCCTGTCACAGGTCAGTGCCTTCGGTGGCGCAGTCACAATAGTAGCCCGGAGCGCCTTTCTACTGGCCTCCCGGGCGCGTGAGGCTGGTACAAAGAGGGGGCTGTGCCCACGCCCGTCTGCTCTGAATTAGGGACAACAAAAAGCGGTGACCTGGAAAGGCCATACTTCAGTGAGGTATGGAATGTTATAGGGGGCGGGAGAGGAGCGCCCAATTAAGCGCAGACCGTTTTCACATCATACATTTTATTTTATTTTATTTCATTTATGCAATTTTAAATAAAATAAAATAAAATACTATGTATAATGCGAAAACGGTCTGCAATTAATTGGGCGCTCCTGTCGACCAAGAATGTGATCAGAAACCATTGGTAATCATGCACAAAGTAAAACCTTCACCATCATCTTAAATCAGCACTTAAGACCAATATTATATGGTGTCTGTCTCTGTGCATGCTAACGTGCATAGAATATTGCGTTTCCCATACAGCGCCCCCCTATTGATTCAATTTGACAATTTGCCTGGCACTTTATAGCCAGCTGTGCCCTTAGTCTCGCAGACTCACTAGGCTATATAATGTTTCTCTAATGACTCCAAACTTCATTAGATATAACCAATTGTTCGCCTGTGCATACTTCTTGGCAATAAACCCACGAGGATGGGGAATAGAGAGAGAGAGAGAAAGGGCGAATGTATTATACGTTTTTCTCCTTCGCTTCGCAAAATGTCAGGCTTTGCGTGGGAGAAAACACAAAAGTGACCATTCGAGCCCCAAATGGCTGCACCTGGTAGGGCTGATTTACAAAGCAATTCCCACCCGGAAGATCAAAATGCATATAAACACGGCTTGACTTGCAAGTGCAAATTCACCTTTGCAATTCGCAAAAGACGCATTTGCAGTGTTGCCTGCACGAGGTACCTGTATTTACTCGCACATCAAAGAACCACTACTTGGTGTAAGGTTATATGTGCCGACAGCTTTCAGTGGGGAGATGCCCTGGAATGTCTGTGCACAGCCACAAATCTATGAGTTTGTGGATATTCAAACATACTTTCCTCAGCTGATTTCCAGTACGTAAACGGTTTAAAACTTACTCCTGTTGAAAGCAGGAGTAAATCCCTCTACAGGATGGTATTGGGCAAGGAACACCACGAATATTGGTGGTGACGTAGAAAAAGAGGCTTCTTCACAGAAAATTGTTCTTGTGCATGTAAAAAAAATACATAAATTACTTGCGATGTCTCAAAAACTAAACCAATTCCAGCGTGTGACTGCAACTAATGTAAAAACTCTGGGTTAACTTCATGTCTACCCTCAAACATCATTCCACAAGTAATGAAAATGTCAGCATGCCAGGGGAAAAAACAAAATCTAAGAACTTTACTGTATATGAAGGAGATTCTTTAAAAAAAACTCTTTATACGTTGAAACGCTGATAGAACACTGCAAAATATCACATACATCCTCTGAACTATAATTGCCATCATACTTCATTCGCTGGGGAGATAGATGGCTAATTCGAATCCCTTTTTGTAATCTAGAGCAACTTTCTTTCTTTTTTCTTTAAAAATAAATAAATCTTTTTAATGACTTTCAACACAACAATGTGCACAGTTAAAAGGTATTGATACACATCATAATTACAGGGCGGAGTATATATATCAAAGATGACTCCCAATCGAAGAGGGTCAGTTAGATTTACACAGTCAAAGACACAAAAACTTTTAGACAGTTACAATGATACAACAGCTTGTGAGTAGTCTCACCATTAACCCCAGATCTTACCGTGTTTTATAGTGTACTCGGTGTAGGAGAGTAGGGTCTGCTTTCCTATGGTCACCCCATTTTTTTTGCTTTTTGCTTCACTGGTTTTTGACTTAATGTGGCTGTGGGCCTGATAATCAGACCCACAACCCTGCTGTTCTCTCTCTAAATTTCACACCATGTACTTTAGGTACATCACCAATTGGGATTTGGGTCACTCATGAGTCCTTGTACAGTGTACTATAGGTACCCAGGGCATAGGTGCACCCAAGGCCTACCAGGGGCTGCAGCATATCTTTTGCCACCCCTGGCTGGCCATCCAAACTGACACAACTGGCTGATCCCTCAGCTGGGGCAAGGTCGTGTAATCACCCCTTGCTTAGATATAGTATTCCTATCTCTAACCTTATATCTAGACACATATACACCTATAAGTCACTCCTAAGGCAGGCCTTAACAATCCTGAAGGCAGAGTGCTTGGTTTTATGTGAGATGGTGCTCTAGCATGAGCTGAGCCTGTCTGCAGCTTTTGGAACCATGTCCTTATAGCTGTTCTGGGATATTGCCATACCATATACTCTTAAGTGCATTATGAACCTCGCGGTCAGATGCTAACTTTGGTTTGGCTTTATCAAAGCATGTCATGTAAGGTGTCATACGCTTTGGAATACTATCCCCTTGCCAGTCCTGGCGATGGGGGTAGCATTCCACCCTTCTAGAGGGAGAAGACATGTTACTTCCATTAATCCCGGTTAAAGTTAACCAGAGCCTCAGCATCACAAAATGGATGCTGCTGCCACAGACACAAGTCTGACCTCCTGCTGCTGGGAGTCCTTCCAGCGAGGGAGGCTTGGACAATAGGTTTCCTGTCACAGGGAGGTGCTAGCACCACCCCAGACAGGCTATAGTGTATTGGGGCAGGGAGGGCTGAATGAAATGAGACACTGCCTGGGGCACACAAGGTGTCCCATGCATAGTCCAGTTCAAACCGGTACTGGGGCACTCCAGCCCCAGCTCTGGCGTGAAACTGGACAAAGGGAAAGCGGTGAAACCACCCCCTTCCTGGGTCCCACCCATAGGAGGGACCTAGCAGGTAATCCAGCCCCTAGATTTGGTATATAGGTAGGAGCCGAGTCCCAAGACTTTAGATTTATCCTGACTGAAACTCTGATACAAAACTCTGGACCTTCGACATCCTACTCGACATAGAAGACTGAAGAATCTCCCTTGTGGTCAAGGAGCGACCACCCTGTGCAAGCAGGCACTATCAAGCGGTCAACAGTTTGCTTTGTCGACGCTCCTGCCGGAGCCCGAGCACAGAGCCCAACAAGACCTGGACTTCCAGACATCCAACAGCCCGATCCACAGCCACAGCAAAGCTGAGACCCGTGGAGGCGACGAGAGACGTGGGACCAGCCATCTTGGAAAGCCAGCAAATTGCTTTCCGTGTAACTTCGCAGGCACTCTCGAAGTTGTGCATTGGGGATTGAGAAACCCCAGCCCCGAGCACTAACTGCACCAAAGATCACCTCTTCACACTCATTGAGTGCTGCGTGGGGCCCTTTTGCATTTTCCTGCTTGACGCATCTGTCTGGTCACTTGCCCGTTGGCTAGTGGCCTCTGTGACGATGAAACCCAAAATCTACACTGCTGGTCTGGTTGCTCCAGACTGGCCCTTGCTCCCTGCAAAGGAGAAGCCCTTCAGTCCTTGCTGGCTTGAGTAAGAAGCCCTCTTTGAATCCTGCGTGGGCTGCCTTTGCCAAGGCTTGTTGACTCCAATCCAGAAGCCGACACCGCCGACAGCGAGAGCCTTTGTGGGACAGTCCGTGCTCAACTCTTGGTTGTCGTCGACACCTCCTGGTCCATGTGGCAGCAGAGACAAGCTTCACAACATCGCCTGATTGCTTCCCGACATCGCCTGGTTCCTTCCTGGTTCCACCCTGGTCACTCGCTAGTGACCCAGACTCTGTACCCTCTGCTTTCAGGTACTCCTCATCCTCGATCCGCCCTTGGATCCAACTGGACTCTTCTCTCCTGGTCGCCTGCAGCATCTTTTCTCCAAGGCTCCATAGGAATCCACGACAAAACCCAACACACTGTGGGACCTATGCACCCGCTTCCTGTGGGTGAGGTAACGCGAGTACTTCGGTGCTCCTGTGAAGATTGACTATCCTAGTGTCCTAGTTTCAAGTGGTTAGTTCCTAGTCCAGTAACTCCTAAACCTTTAACTTTCTAACTTTACGGACCCATTGACTTCTATGTGTGCACGTGTGTGCATTTAGACTCTGCACCCGCATCCCGTGGGCCTTCTGCTTCCTAACTACTGTTAGTCGAGTGTAGCCCCAGCGATTCCCAAGGCCCTAGGCCTTACAATTGTTTGTGACGTGGTTCTTATACCACTATTTTAGTATATGGTTTAGCGGGCCACCAGGGCCTATCCATATTGTGCAACTTATTGTATGTTATATTAAGTTACTTGTTATGCGCTTGTGCCTCTGTCCTCATAAAGAGTTCAGAGGATTGATTTAGAAATAAATATATATATATTTTTAATATATAACCTGTGTGGTGTCCTTTCATTTGGTATTAAAGGGATTGCATATGGTAAAACAGCTGGCTTCACATGCCCTCTTGAGTTTAGCCTAGGACTGCTTTTGTCCATGCTACCACTAGGATAGCTTTTCTATAAGGTTGACTTTACAACCATCACCATAAGGGTTGTTTGGACTGGTGCAAGGTGCTCACTAGAATAGTAAACATCATATACCAGGCCAACTTCTCACACTCGGGGTCTGTAAACCCTCTCATCGGCTGTAGCACAGAAGTCCATCTCTCCCAGCCATTCCAAGGGTGGAAGATGAACGTCAATACTTTGCAATGTCTCTCTTGGCTAATACTAGCCCCAATCCCACCAGGATTCAAACATACCATGGGCCACCCCATTCCACCAAGATCCAAATATCTTCAATGTAGGATTCATAGGAATCTCTCTTCGCACCACGTCACCAAGAGCTTAAGTGATCTCTTTCCAGTAGGAGGCAACATCCAGGAAATCCCATGACATGAAAGTAGGTGACACGGGCATCATTGCACCCGGTCCACTGAGAATTTAGAAGTTTGTCCATCTTCATAAATGTTCTGGATTGAAATAAAATCTATGGAAGTATTATACTGTATCAGTTGAAGACAAGAAGACATTTCCAGAGTTCCTATCAGCCATTTTTGCTTCAACCTTAGCACTGTCTTCTATCGGGCCTACTTCTTCTTCCCACTTTCATTTTAAAGTTAGTAGCGCGTCAGGGGAATTAACTAATAAAGAGTGGTATATCTGTGAAATTCCTTTATCTCCTAACTATTCCACTACTATTTTGTCTTCCAACGAGTTATATTCTGGAATGTCATTCAATTTAGTATGATAGCAATCCAAGGCATGTCTCACCTGTAAATGTTAAACAAGCATTTACAATGCAATAGGTCTCGCATTTTCAAGAGTTTGAGCTATTGGCATTTTTAAAGCTTTGTCGGAGATTTTGTGTGGGTGTCTATACACGCACCAATCCCCATTAGCCTGAAACTATTTTGTGTGCAGACCAAACCTAGAAAAGAGCATGTTACCTTTTGTGTTTGACAGATAAGTCACCATGGAGTCTTGTGTTTCACCCAAGATTAATAAAAGGCAAGCTGAGTGCAGATTTCGGAGGAGAAAATGTAACAAATGCATAATCCTTTTCTACTTCTATAATGTTAATAGTTAATTCAGTAGGAAATCCAGAATTCTGTAGTTCTCAGTACCTGACTATAGATGTGCTGTTTGTAAGGCATTCTCAGTAAACAAAGGGCATCTTAGTGAAAGTATGAAATAGGCATTCCCTTCACGTGAAGTCTTTCTGGTAAGTTTTTCCCAGTTCAGCAGAGTCTTCTTCCCAAGACATGCTTATCCTTTAAAGGTTTTTTTTAAGGCGGGATGCACGTACCAAGCCCATGCTAGAGAACAATTTTCTTAGGCTGATCTTGTAAATATTTGAAACAAAACACATGCAATGTCAAACAGTTTCTTGAGGTGGTAGTCCTAATTTTAATAAACAGAATTTAATATTAATCTGTACAATTCATTGATTTTTCCGCCAAACATGTTTCACCCTGTCTCAGCACACAGGCCTAGGGCTTTTTCAAGGCTGTGAATATGTCTAGCTATGGCTTGGTAGGCACATTACCCTTTAAAAAATATTAAAATATTGAACACAAGTATGATTAACGCTCTACCTAGATTAAATGCACATTCCATATTCTGATTAAGATTTCAGTTAGCTATAGACTGGGTATTTCAGACAGCTCTTCTCTCATATTTATTATCCCTTAAAGTAACTCTTTAAGTTTCACATAAATAATGAGAAATCTGACATTCTTTGTCCTATGCCCTGCAATAAAGTATGTATTTCCTGTCTCATTGGGGGAGCAGGTCAAGCACAGTCCGTTATTTTAATGTAGATAAGTTACTTTATGTAAATTCTACTTTGCTTCTTTTAAGTTTGTCTGTAGAAACGCAGGTAATTCGCTTCATTGCATTTTCTCTGCTGGCCCTGCTTTGGCTGCTGTAGTATTGGGCCGGCTTGGTTGGAGCTGTGAAAGTAAACTAGAGGAAGATTGCAGCCAGCCAGCTCAGATCATCCCGCTTAGCCATTCTTTTGTAGCAATGGCTTACCTTATCCTTTGCAGAGCAGGGCATGGTTCTAGTTAACATTTAGGGGAGTTGGTGGGCTAACTGGGGGCACATTTATGTGTGAAGATGTTGTGGGAGGCAAGATCTTCTCTATCCTTAAAGAGGTGTAAAGCCCTGCTATACCAGGCTGATGTGTTTTAATAATTATTTATATTTGCTTGAAACCCAACAAAACGTAATATTGCTGTATAATTGGCTGAGTTTGTAAAATAATCCATATACACAAATCCGTCAGTATTTTACATATTTGTCCTATGTACATTGGCAGATATCAATTATTTGCAGTGTAACATCGTTCAGGAGCAGTCAAATATCTCACCAACGAATAAGGATAAGTAAATGTACACCCACATGCACCCATTATTGTTCTACAGTTCATCTCATGTATAAAAAATTAAACAATTACCTGACATTAGACATCCATAGGTGCATTTCAGAACATGTTGTCCCTGTACATGAGTATCTAAAGTAATCATCAGATATGGCGAGACCAGCGGTTCTCCACATTTTGCAATCACCATCTTCATACACCCAGTCGCTGAGTTTGACATTGTCATCAATCTTTGTCTGCCCCTATGTATGAAACCACAATGTATGCCCATTCATCCACTACAGGTTTCTTATGAAGCTGTCTCCATTCCTATTTTCATGTACACACCTTCAACGATTGCTCTTTGCTCAACAGCTCTCTTCCATCTGTTGAATGGCTGGCCTTCAGGAGATCTCAGATACTTTGCAATGTCTCTTTTATCTAGTTTCAAAGCAAGATCAAGAAACCTGGAACTTGCTTTTGCACCTTTTGATCTAGGATACAGGCATAGCAAACACACAATTATCTGTAAGAGGCCTGTTTTCTTAGAGTGCACTTCAGTTCCCGGTCACTTGCCCCAAAAACTGTTAAATTCCCAGGCAGGCCCATGTCTTATGAGGAAATCCCGCATCCACCAATTTACACCTCAGGCATGTTTAATCCTCCTTCCCATTTATCCTGCTCAATTTGGGTGCAGGTGATAGGCTGTATGGAGGAAATTAAACTGGGTGTACCTAAACCTTGTATTTCCAGGATACTCTATTAAGGACTTATTCGAGGACACAACCCCAATACTTTTCGTGGAAATCTCAACCAATGCCAGTCTTCTATGTTCCCAGCCAATACCAGGGTTCTTTGTTCCTTGAAGTTACTTGAGTATGATGGTTAGGAAGTGCTCAGATAAGAGAGGGCATAGGAACCTTTTCTTTCTCCTGAGCATCATTCGAATAATATCTTTGTCTCACCTGAAGGGCTGCAGGAGATAATTGACAAAGCTAATGCTACAGCTTACAGAGACAATTTTAAATAGCCAGGCTCCAAATTTCAGCAGATGAGGCCCTGATTTCTGCACCTCATAGATGGAATCTGGTCTTAGATTCTCAGTACGTGGATATGATTCAGGATATCAGGGATAAATTGGACTTTTCCTCTGATGTTCCCTGTATTATAAACAATAATTGGTTGGGACTTATGATCCACTGCCTACAGATGCCTACCTAACCTCTACCTAGGCAGTAAGAGACATAATAACTCAGGAATGGAAGGAAATTGAAACAAGCATTTGCAATGCAATCAGTCTCGCCTTTGGCACCTTATATGTATTTAGCTATGCAGCATGCTGAAACATCTACTGTTCTTTAACATGGAGGGAAAGTACGCAACAAACTGCGTGACACGTCAGGTATGGGAACACATGGAGAGAAATAGTGCCTTTTAGCTGAAAATGGTATAGGCCAAAGCTCTGTTTTTAATATAAAAGCATGGCATTCGGTGGTCATATCATTGAAAATACAAGATTTGAAAAAAATATTATTGTCTACGGGTGCTCGTGGAAGACAATTTCTATGGACTGGGATCTAGAAAATGCCAAAGTGATTCTGGTATTTTACTGACCTTTTCTGGTCATTTTCTATCAAGAAAGTTAAATAGAGGCAGTTGCCAGAAAAATAAGAAAAAGAAAGTCCCTCGGCAGAAAGCAATTCTGGTATTTTACTGACCTCCACTGGTCATTTTCTATCAAGACAGTTAAAAAGAGGCGTTGAACAAGCAGAAAGCAATTCTGGTATTTTACTGACCTCTACTGGTCGTTTTCTATTAAGCCAGTTAAATAGAGGCAGGTAAACAGAAAAAAGTCCCTAAGTGGAAGCAGACAAGTCCTAGGACTGATCTCCAGAGCCCACACATTACATACACATCCATACTAATATTATAAAGAGAGAGCCCAAACCCTTGAGGCGAGAAATCTCAGTAACCACAGCACCAATCACAACACCCAATACAGCGTTGGAAAGGGCAGTTGCAGCAGAAGTACATAGGCTATGCTGACGAATAAAAAAAATTATTAAAAAAATTGCAAAAAACGACATCATCTAGAAGGCCGAGGGCCAAAATAACAGCAAACAGGAAATTATGTAATAATGTGACTCACTATATTGAGACTGAGAGCCTGGAGCCAAACTGATCGTGAACAAGGGATATGCTATCCCGAAATGCGTAGATTTGTGCCTGCCTGCTTGAGAAACTCAATGCTGTGAGGATTAAATAAAAAAGCACATAAGTGAAGACAAACGTGAGTTCGTCCCGTTTTTCTCCCAGCTGGGGGAATTGGTTGTGGATTTAAATGCGGCGTGGTTCTGCCGCGGGAAATTACGTATCGGCGAGAGAGCGCTGCAAATTCTGGCGAAAAGGAACAGAGGGGTATCAATATATATATATATATATATAATATATATATATATATATATATATATATATATATTACCTACTGGCGGTCGCCAGTAGGTATATATAGTTAGGATTTTTTCTCTATGGGTTTTTTGAAAATTCTATGTCTAATAACTTTGGCGTTTGTAGACGGAATTGGCTGAAATTTTCAGGAAAATGGCACATTTTGTTTCTGAGCATCCCTTGAAAATTTGGGGGGGGTTCGTCAAGGGGGGGCCGAGAAAAAAGGGGGGTCCCAAAACGTGTTTTTAACATTGAGTTTTCCATAGGGCGGTTGGCCTCACTTTTAGCCCGAACGGCTGAATGGATTTGCACGAAACTTGGCAAAATTGTAGGGACTGGTAGCCCGATGTGCCTTTTGTAGGTCTCAATATATGTGCTCCAGTGGATTTTGAGAAATTAACGTTTAAAAAAAGATATATATCTGTAACAGCGGACCTGGCAGCGTCCCAGGACGCGTACTTTACGCGCAACGGAGCTTTGTGAAGCGAAGCTGATTGGTTCTCCGGCGTCTGTCAACATTCCAAACAGTCCGTAGCGGCCGCCATCTTGTCTCTCGGTAGGATCGAGAGACAAGAGGAGGCCAAAGCGAAGGGGCAAATGACCATAAGGGGGCATAGTACATTGTCGCTCACCCCCTAGGTTTGATGTGGAGGTTTTAAAAGGGCCCCGCGGGGCAAAAAAAAATAAAAATATTAATAATCGAACAGCTGAATGGATTTGCACGAAACTTGGCAAAATTGTAGGGACTGGTAGCCCGATGTGCCTTTGCTAGATCTCAATATATGTGCTCCAGTGGATTTTGAGAAATTAACGTTAAAAAAAGATATATATCTGTAACAGCGCACCGCTTCGCGTACTTTTCGCGTTACGGAGCTTTGCGAAGCGAAGCTGATTGGCTCTCCGGTGTCTGTAAACATTCCAAACAGTCCGTAGCGGCCGCCATCTTGTCTCTCGGTAGGATCGAACAGCTGAATGGATTTGCACGAAACTTGGCAAAATTGTAGGGACTGGTAGCCCGATGTGCCTTTGCTAGGTCTCAATATATGTGCTTCAGTGCATTTTGAGAAATTAACGTTCAGAAACAAGATATATATCTGTAACAGCGCTCCGCTTCGCGGAGATAAAATTATATGTGTATTACCTAGCTGTTGCTAACACCAGTTAGCGACGGCTAGTAGAAGATAGCGACCATCTTGGGCCCCACTTTGCATGTGAGTGATATTTATCACTAATGACATGCAAAGTGGGCATGCCAAGATGTTAGCGACTGGAAACAGTCGCTAACATCGCTATCTCCTATTATCAACTTTTGGAAATATTCGAGATAAGCGCGAATATCTCCAAAAGCTACCACCTGCCCTGAGCAGTTCTTAGCCATGTTATCCAATGGGAGGTGGATAACATGGCTAAGAGCATTAGCTCGGTAATGCATGAATATCGCTGAGTTTTCAGCGATATTAATGCATTGCGGTCGTTTTTTATCGTATTTCCGATAAACCTTGATAATAGCAAGGTTTATCTGCGATAATTTCTGACGGTAAAAAAATCGTTGCTAAGCATCGTTAGGGATAAATATCGCTTAACTTTGGTAATATGCCCCAACGTCTGTTAACGTTCGATTCGAAGGAAATCAGGAAGTGTTGAAAAACATTGTCTGCGCCATCTTGTATTTTTTCAAATGCCACACTTTTGTCGTGCACGGCAGCCATTTTAGATGCCTTGACCAGACCCACTCTGTGCACGCTGTCGATCCTTAGCATGGCTCCCCACCCTCGCAAGCATCTCCCCCAGGCAGTGGTCACCCCCGCTCTCTGTCTTAGGCATGGGTAATAAACCTCCCCCCATCTGCGCTGCTCTTCCCTGAGAATCACACCCTGTGCCCGCCCGACACCTCCCTTTCGCCCTATTCACTACCGCACCCTCTGATACTCCTTTTCCTCTGTGTCCGATTGTCCAGGCTGGTCCTAGGGTATCAGCTAGCCCTGCAGATGTAGTTTATGGCCACAGCTGTAAAGAATCACCCCTCTTCAAAGGAGTTATAGTAGATCAAGGCCCACACTCGATGAGATCCGTCACAGCAGAAGCGTTGCTATTATCTGAAAACCATCCTGTATTGTGATTGGGGAGGGGACCGAGCCTGAAGCGGAAGATTCCAGGGATGACTCTTTGTACATCAAAGTTTTTACAATTATGTGTCACATTAAAAATATATAGCACTCCGACAAAGTAGTAAGATTATAAAACTTTAATAATTTATAAATATATACAAGAAAACAAAAATAGTAATAACATATAAACATTTTTAGGGAAAAACAACGAAGTAGCGGTCGGCTGTGCGAATAGTCCCAACGCAGCACAACGTCCAGATTTCCGGCGTGGGGCGTCGCGGGGGGTGGGTCATCAGTAGCAAACTGTTGTGCGAATAGTTCCAAGGCAGCAGAACGCGCTGAAATCTAGATGACACTAAAGTGATGTTTAGTAAGTTGCCACCCAGCAAATAACGGCATGGGGCGTCGCGGGGGGTGGGTCATCAGTAGCAAACTGTTGCGCGAATAGTTCCAAGGCAGCAGAACGATGGCACCAAGGTGATGTCCAGTAAGTTGCCGCACTGGTTTTGGTATCCTACAATGCTGCTCCGAATAACGGCGCGGGGCGCCCCGGGGGAGGCGGTGAACGGGCCTGTCCAGGTGGAGTGTCATCTGTTGTAGTGGGGCGCCCCTTTACCGTTTCAGTTGCCATTCCGTCCGTTTTTGGTCCACTGTGTCAAAAGCTGCAATTCAGCTGAGTTGCGCCCACTCTTGCGGTGCAGCGATAGGCGGCTGTCACAGGACTCTCAAAATGGCGGCAGGCTGTTTCCTTTTTGGGCCTGGTCCACTGAAATGGCCCTGGGACACCTTGGAAATCGGACGCTTGTCTGCTAGGTCTTGGACCCCATTCTCGAAAGCGTCCCCTCCGCCTTGAGAATTCATCAAAAGTTTTGGGGGCTCCGACTCCTGCAGGCTTCTGGTGGGGAGCGGCTGCCATGATTGCTCGCGGAATGACCACGACTGAGCTACGAGATGGTGGTGCTCTCATGCTGACGCCAGCTTCAGTCTGAAACATCCAGAAACAAGGTGGGGCTTTCATCGTTTGGGAAAAAAAAAGTTTTCATCCAATGAAAAGTGTTGTTTTTAGGTCACATGATCAAGCCTTCCATCATTAGGAAACCAAAAGTAAAATGAACCAATGAAAAGTTTTATAAACAAGTCACATGACCTGTTATGCGGCATAGGGTGTAAAATGCGGAGAAAATACGTTGGCACGTGAGGCGGCGTCAGTAGCGGACCGATGTGCGAATAGGCCGAAGGCAACACAACGCGCCAAGATCCGGATGGCACCGAGGTGGTGTCCAGCAAGTTGCAGCACTGGTGTGGCCATCCTACAATGCTGAAAGTCGGCGTGGGGCGCCCCGTTGGCACGTGAGGCGGCGTCAGTAGCGGACCGATGTGCGAATAGGCCGAAGGCAACACAACGCGCCAAGATCCGGATGGCACCGAGGTGGTGTCCAGCAAGTTGCAGCACTGGTGTGGCCATCCTACAATGCTGAAAGTCGGCGTGGGGCGCCCCGTTGGCACGTGAGGCGGCGTCAGTAGCGGACCGATGTGCGAATAGGCCGAAGGCAACACAATGCGCCAAGATCCGGATGGCACCGAGGTGGTGTCCAGCAAGTTGCAGCACTGGTGTGGCCATCCTACAATGCTGAAAGTCGGCGTGGGGCGCCCCGTTGGCCTGTGAGTTTGCGTCAGTAGCGGACCGATGTGCGAATAGGCCGAAGGCAGCACAACGCGCCAAGATCCGGATGGCACCGAGGTGGTGTCTAGTAAGTTGCCGCACTGGTGTGGCCATCCAACAATGCTGAAAGTCGGCGTGGGGCGCCCCGTTGGCCTGTGAGTTTGCGTCAGTAGCGGACCGATGTGCGAATAGGCCGAAGGCAGCACAACGCGCCAAGATCCGGATGGCACCGAGGTGGTGTCTAGTAAGTTGCCGCACTGGTGTGGCCATCCAACAATGCTGAAAGTCGGCGTGGGGCGCCCCGTTGGCCTGTGAGTTTGCGTCAGTAGCGGACCGATGTGCGAATAGGCCGAAGGCAGCACAACGCGCCAAGATCCGGATGGCACCGAGGTGGTGTCTAGTAAGTTGCCGCACTGGTGTGGCCATCCTACAATGTTGAAAGTCGGCGTGGGGCGCCCCGTTGGCCTGTGAGATGGCGTCAGTAGCGGACCGATGTGCGAATGGGGCCAAAGGCAGCGCAACAATATTTTCTGAATAGAAGACACCACAAGGCGCTGAGATGCCAAGATCCGGATGGCACCGAGGTGGTGTCTAGTAAGTTGTCGCACTTCTGTGGCCATCCTACAATGTTGAAAGTCGGCGTGGGGCGCCCCGTTGGCCTGTGAGATGGCGTCAGTAGCGGACCGATGTGCGAATGGGGCCAAAGGCAGCGCAACAATATTTTCTGATTTGAAGACACCACAAGGCGCTGAGATGCCAAGATCCGGATGGCACCGAGGTGGTGTCTAGTAAGTTGTGGCACTGGTGTGGCCATCGTACAATGGTAAAAGTCGGCGTGGGGCGCCCTGTTGGCCTGTGAGATGGTGTCAGTAGCGGACTGATGTGTGAATGGGGCCAAAGGCAGTGCAACAATATTTTCTACAATATTTTCGGAGTAGAAGACACCACAAGGCGCTGAGATGCCAAGATCCGGATGGCACCGAGGTGATGTCTAAGTTGCGGACCGATGTGCGAATGGGGCCAAAGGTAGCGTAACAAGATTTTCTGTATGGAAGATACCACTAGGCGTTGAGATGCCAAGATTCGGATGGCACCGAGGTGATGTCTAGCAAGTTGTGCCACTGGTGTGGCCATCGTACAATGGTAAAAGTCGGCGTGGGGCGCCCTATTGGCCTGTGAGATGGTGTCAGTAGCGGACTGATGTGCGAATGGGGCCAAAGGCAGCGCAACAATATTTTCTGACTGACACCACAAGGCGCTGAGATGCCAAGATCCGGATGGCACCGAGGTGATGTCTAAGTTGCGGACTGATGTGCGAATGGGGCCAAAGGCAGCGTAACAATATTTTCTGTATGGAAGATACCACTAGGCGTTGAGATGCCAAGATTCGGATGGCACCGAGGTGATGTCTAGCAAGTTGGTGTGGTCATCCTACAATGCTGAAACTCGGCGTGGGTCACCCCATTAGCCTGTGAGATGGCGTCAGTAGCGGACCGATGTGCGAATAGGCCGAAGGCAGCACAACGCGCCAAGATCCGGATGTCACCGTGGTGGTTTCATAGTTGAGAGGCTCTTCATCTGCAGTGGGGCGCCGAGATCCGGATGGCACCGAGGTGATGTCTAGCAAGTTGCTGTACTGGTGTGGTCATCCTACAATGCTGAAATGTAGTGGGGCGCCCATTTACCGTTTCAGTTGCCATTCAGCTGAGTTTCGGCTGCTCTTGATGCTACAGCGACAGGCGGCTGCAAGAGGACTCTCAAAATGGCGGCCTGTTCTTTGGATTTGGGCCTGGTCCACTAAAATGGCCCTGGGACACCTTAGAACTTGGACGCTCGATTTTTTTTCCTTTCCTGTACATGCAAAAAAAGGTAAATGCCCGGTACGTTACACGCTTCATCTGCCACGATGAACTCTCCAGAGGAACCGAAAAAAAATATAGTTGTGGTAACTATACCATGCATCGTCATATGGAGAGGTGGCACCAATTAATTATAGTGCTGCATAAAAGAGAGATTTGGAGGAGAACCCCTGACCTGCTAGTACATTCATCAAAGAAGTGGCACTGAGAGCTTCAGAGGCAAGGGAAACGGTCCCAAATATTTAGAAGAACTTTGGAAAGATTAAAATGACATGTTTAGATTGTGGTAAATTAATTTCATGTGGACAGATGAGTGTTACTCTAATAAATACAGCATATGAACATCATCATAGTCGATGGTTGGTAGAGACATTTTGACTATATCCTGGACCTGCCCGTCCTCGCCCAAAATGGCGCCAGAATAAATGGGACTCGTAACTCCTTGTTGTGTACTGGTTGCAGAACCTTGAAATCACGAGATACGTATGCAGTTTTGAAGCACATGGCGGGCGGGGACGAGAATTGATTGAATATTTCGACATCCCTATTGATATTAAGTTCTGATGTGTTATTGATTACTGTACTGTTGAAAGTTCGAATTAACGTCACCCATGGTACTTGCCCGCAAATGTATATCTAGATAATTTTATTGTAACTGGCCCTGTCGTATTTTAATTATAAAATGTACGTCCACCGATTCCGTAACTGTTAGACACCTTAGTTCTTGCAACCTAATGGCCCGCCCGTTACGTTCCTCTACAGTGTAAATGTCTATTCATCATATACGATTACAGTTTGCTCCGTGGCAGGCCCACGTGGTTATAGGCTCGTATTTGTATAATGAAATTTTCACAATAAAGGTTTTTAAAAGAAAACATGGTAGTAGTATATACATTGGTAAAGTTTTTAATAATAGTCACTGTTTTAGAATCATTAAAAGGCAAGTGAAATAAAGCAGACCAATTACATGAAGGGTAAAAGGTATAATACGAAGGAACGCAGTAAAGATAAATGGTCAAGGGCTGTTGTGTTTTCTATTCCTGCAACATAAAGTGATCGATAAGAATCTCATATTCAGGCGTATCGGCGACTAAGACAGCAGGTCGACCCTCTTTTGCTCAACGGCTCCGTCATGGGACGAAGAAACGCTCTTTTTCTCGAAAAAAGAATATATTTTACTTGCAGGACAGTTGTAAAATTTCCGGGAAAGTACATTAGCCTGGAACATTATAACATATATTTAAGAAAAAATAATGTTCGGAAGTAATTAAAAGCGTAATTTTTAGGTGATATGACCAAGGCTTTCATCATTAGAATAAGAAAAGTAAAATGAACCAATGAAAAGTTTTATTAACAAGTCACATGACTTGTTATGCTTACGTTACGCGCTGCGCGCCCCGGATGACTTCCGGATGCGCTAACGCGGCGCGTCATATGACGCATTACGCGACAACGCAGGTCCAGAATATAGTCAAAATGTCTCCACCAACCAGCGGTCGAAACACAACCCCTTTCAGCAGGCTAAATAGTTCTGTTAAATGACAACAGAAGGGACAGGCAACAAGAACCATCAGTCAAAGAGGGGAGGGCTAGTTCTTCTCTACCGGGTTACATTGGGGCGCTACCGGAACTGATCGAATTGGTAGTCTACAGTGTTTCTGGATGTTTCAGACTGAAGCTGGGGTTAGCATGAGAGCAGCACCATTTTGTAGCTCCGTCGTGGCCATTCCGCAACCAATCATGGCAGCCGCTCTTTATCGTTATTTTGGGCGGGGTGGGTGGCGGAGCCGAGCTGTTTTGCAGCCATCATTGTGTGGAGTTCAGTTCATCTCACTAGTTTTGTATTTGTCATGAGGGGTTGTTCCTAATGTTTCTATTTTAGCGAGGTCAAAAAGAGATCCCATTAGTGGCCTACTCATTTTGCTCGATTCCTTTTCTTTTTTTTTACACGATTTTTCGTTATCTGCAAAGACTAAACAGAGTATTGCGACTCTGTGTTTGTTTGTAAATAGAGAATGAACCAAAGAGAACTAATTCTAAAATAGTAAATACTTGGATAACAATCAATCAAATGGAGAGAGAAGCAGGCACGACGGATTACAACGGGGGCAAAGGCCTGCGTTAACTACCTTTCACTATCTGCAAAGAGAGAGTACTCCTAATAGAAATGAGGGGGGGGGGCACCATTCAAAGCAGATCAGTGTGCATAAACACGAAAATGTTTTCACTTACCACGTACTTGACATTCGACAGCTTATGATATTTGCTATTAAAAAACCATTGAAATTCACTGAAAAAACCATAGGTTATAGACCATATATAGTTAGGAATTAGCATTTACAAAACCTTGAAAATTCACTGAAAAAACCATAGGTTATAGACCATATATAGTTAGGAATTAGCATTTAAAAAACCTTATTTTACTCACACAAAACCATTGAAATTCCATATATAGCTAGTTGCACTAACTATATATCGCGCACCCGCAATCCACTGCTGATCATGTCACATATTACATCATTCATGACATGGTCAGTGACATCACTGATGACATCACTGATTTTTTTTTTTTTTTTATTATAACATCATTTTTATTGCATCACCAGTATAAATGTACAGACATGGTATGCATCAAAAGTAGCATGACAAGAGCCGACATCATTAAAGACAATTGTTCCCCATCCGGGGAAGTCATCCCGCTCTTGAAAAGTGTGGCTCCATAACCATTCTGGTTCCGTTCTTTTTACAGTGTCTGACCGCTGCATTATGCATACATCCCTGGAATGCTTTCGCAATTTACTCCCCCCCACCACTCTTAATTTCGGTACCCCAACAACCCTCCAATCTAGCTTCCTACCCACCCTCCCCCGTGGTCGCGTTGCGCTTGGGTAACCATGCATTAGTGCCCGGTGTGTCAAGGAGGAAGCAAACATTCACTAAGATGTGTTCTCCTGTGTAGTGTCAGGGTCCGCTCCATCTAGTTCGCTTTCGCCTTCCTGCCCCCCATCGTCTACATCCCTGAGCGCCTGCACCATCACCTCCCATGCAGTCGCCCTTTCCAGCGCTTTCTCGTCATTCGACCTCCAAGCCATCTGGTATCGTAAGGTACTATCACATGCGGCCCATCTCAGACACTCCCCATACCATCTTTTATACGTGGGCCCCACTTTGGACTTCCAATTACGTGTGATCTCCCGCTTGGCTAAGATAAGCCCTAAGTCTATGAATTTACTCGACAGCGTATTCCTAGGTGTGTGTGGGAACCAGTGAAGGATGCCAACAGCTTTGGTATAGTGGATATTCCTGTCCGTCGCGCCGTTAAGGGCCCGCCCAACTTCCTGCCAATAGTCGCCCAACGTAGGGCAGTCCCACAGCATATGACATAGGTCCGCCCCCGCTGTAGTACACCTGGGGCAAGCAGCGTCGGTCGTCCCAAAGTACTGGCGGAGTTTCCCGGGCGTGAGATACGCCCTGTGGACAACATAAAAGTGGATCAATTGAAACCTTGCATTCCTCGAGCTCTTCCGCGCCCTCCTCAGCAGTTGGCCCCAGGTCGTGTCTGGTATCTCCATCTGGAGGTCCAGCTCCCACTTGGCTTTTAGAGCTGCTAAAGGCTGTAAGGCCTCCCGCTGCATTCTCGAGTACAGGCACGTGACGGCCTTAAAGGTTCCGGCTGCCATCATGGCGTACTGGCAGGCCATCGCGGTGCCCGGTTCTTTCAGCCCATCCCCCCAATGGGCTCGCATGGCGCCCGTGACTGCCGCGTGCAGCAGGTAGTCGCCCCTCGGTAGGTCAAATCTCTCCTGCAGGTCCTGAAATGGGAGTAACACCCCATCTTCGTAGAGGTCTCCGAGCACTTGCACTCCCGCCTCCTCCCACTCTAACAAGCGTGACCAATCACCTCCATGTGGGAGGGCAGTGACCATTCCCAGCGGTATTTCGGGGGCATACATAAGGCGGACACCCGCCCGTTTACGGGCTCGATCCCAACATAGACGGAAAGTCCGTTCCTCTGTCGTCAGGTCTCCCACTCGGAGTTTCTGGTGTAGCGTAATATAAGCTAGAACGTGTCGTGGGGTGCCTACGGCTCTCATGTCTTCGGGGCCTCTATACGCTCTAGCCACTTCCTGAGTAAAAGTCTGCAGCTGCGCGGCGAGGTAATAGCCCTCGAAGTCGGGCACTGCCATACCTCCCTCATCTTTGGGGCGCAACAGCGTATCGAGCGCTATGCGTCTCCTACCCGTGCCCCACAGGAACGCTATAACCAGTGACCTCAGACGTTTGAAAATCGAACTCGGGATCCATACCGGCAGTGTCCTAAAATAATATAGTAGCCTGGGTAGAGCTACCATTTTAAGCAGGGAAATTCTACCAGCCAGGGAGAGCGGTAGAGACGCCCAGAAGTCCATAGACCCACGCAAGGCGTTAATACAGCGAATTATGTTGCCTTCCAGCAGGTCGGATGGGGTGTGGTAAACATAAACCCCTAGATAATGTAGGCAGCGCGGCTCCCAACGGAGTTCCTGAGCAGTGAGTGGACACAGCTCTCCCGACCTCAGGGGAAATAGACAGGATTTGGGCCAGTTGACCCTCAGTCCCGACAGCCCACCGAACTGCTCCAGTAGCTTCCGCGCCCCCTGAAGGTCGGCGCCGGCATCGGCCAAAAACATCAACAAGTCATCCGCATATAGGGATATGAGGTGTGGCCTCCCCCTAAAAGACAGGCCTGCATAGTGGCGGCCCAGTCTGGCTACCGCAGCGAAGGGTTCCATTGCCAACGCAAACAGCAGCGGGGACAGGGAGCAACCCTGTTTAGTACCACGCCTAATCGGGTATTGGCTCGAGATCAGTGCCCCCACCCGGACCCTAGCTACCGCCTCAGTGTAGAGTACCTTGGTCCACCGTATATAACCGTCACCCAACCCAAAGCGACGCATCACCTCATACAGATATCCCCATTCGAGGCTGTCAAATGCCTTCTCAATGTCGATGGATAGGACAAATGGGGAGACGGTGTCCGGCCACTCCGCACCCATCAGTCTCGTGAGTCTACGGATGTTATGAGTGGTATTGCGCGTTGGTATGAAACCGCACTGGTCACCATGAACCAGGCTCGTCATGTGCACTAGTAGTCTGTTGGCCAGAATTTTACTGAGGATCTTATAGTCCGTCGTCAACATAGATAACGGACGATACGAGGACAGTGCCGCACTCTCCCTGCCCGGCTTTAATAATGGAATCATGAGGGCCTCGCGCATAGAGCCCGGGAGTCGGCCTATCTCCTGCGCCTCATTATATACCTCGCGCAGCCGTGGAGCAAGACGTTCTAGGAATTTGCCATAAAATTCGATCGGTAGACCGTCGAGGCCCGGGGTCTTGTTTCTAGCCATCTGTTTTACAGCACAGCTTATTTCTCCGAGGGAGATGGGCCGTCCTAATTCTTCTGCCTCCGAGTCCTCCACTCGTGGCAACTCCAACCCGTCTAAAAACTCCCCAAGCTCATCCGTCCCACCCGTTTCACCACGTAGATAAAGCCCTTCATAATAAGCTCGGAACTTGTTCAGGATCCCGGGTTGGGAGTGGCAAGGCTCCTCCCCTGGTTCCTGGATCCTCATGATCGGCCCTCCCCCCCGGATAGGGTTAGCAAGCCAAGCCAACATCGCCCCCGCCTTATCACCTTCCGCATGCGCCCTCGTCACGTACGCCTTATGGTCGAAGCTACGCAGCCGCTCCAGCTCCACCGCCATCCCTTCCCGCGCCCCGCTAAGCTCCTCCTGCAGTTCAGGGTGATTCGGGCGCCTCCTCTCAAAATCTCTCAGCCGCGTCTCAGCCTTGTCTAAATCATCCAACAGAGTCTTCCGCGCTCCCGCCGTGTGCCCAATACAGTGTCCCCGCACCACCACCTTGAAAGTGTCCCATTCAACCGCCCTCGTGGAAGCCGAGCCACCGTTCTCCTCAAAGTACCCCTCAATACGTTCACTCAGGGCCTCCCTGAACAACAGGTCGTCCAGGGTATCAGGTTGCAGGCGCCAGGTTGGCACGCAGTTAACAGTCACCATCCATTCCAGAGACATCAACAAGGGGTTGTGGTCTGATATCGTCCTGGCCAAGTATTCCGCCCCTCCCACCGCTGGGAGCACACATTCCGCACACAGAAACGCATCCAGCCTCACATGCAAATCATGTAGGTGCGAGTGAAAGGAGTAGTCCCTAATGGTGGGGTGCAACGCCCTCCATGCATCCGTAAGGGCCCAGCTCTCCCGCCATTCCATTCTACGCTTGGCGATCCTATGTGCCGGGGACGCGCGCAGCGGGGGATGGGATCTATCTAGTAGCACATCCTCAACTGAGTTGAAGTCTCCCCCCAAGAGGACCGGCCCCGCCAAATAACCCGCCAATTTGCCCGATATGGTAGACAAGAAAGCAGGCAGATCTACATTAGGAGCATACACATTACAGAGAGAAATCATCCTGCCTCTCAGCCGTCCCTCCACCGCCACATACCTGCCCTCTGGGTCTATCGACGACTTCGATACCTGGAAGGGGACCCCCGCCCGTATCCAAATCAAAGTCCCCCTCGCAAATGCCGAGAATGTCGTATAGAATAACTGCCCCCTCCAGCGCCTTTGGAGAGCCGCCCCCTCTTGCTTATTTAGGTGCGTCTCCTGCAGGAACGCTATGTGAACCCCCCTACGCTTGAGGTACGCCTGAATCTTATGTCTGCGCGTCATGGACTGCATACCCCGCACATTCCAGGTCACACATTTCAACGCTCCGGTACTAGCCATACCCCCCTACACAACCGGACCAAACAGTAAAGAACAGTGGTCGTATAAATCCCGCGACCACGGGCCCTCCCCCCCATCCCCCCCCAAACAGGAAGCCATACCCCTCCAAGAACCACAACCCCCCGAGCAACCCCAACCGCTCGCAACTCCCACCCCCCCAGGACAGGCCCCCCCACAGCTGGAAGTACCCCCATCCAAACCAACACTCCCGACCACCCCTCAAGGAAAGGTGGTAATGTTCGCAGTCTCCACTGCGATGACCTTAGGGGCCAGTAAGGCGCGGCTCAATGCTAGAAAACTTCCAACAAATCAGCCCCGCGATCTCCATCCCACAATCCCCACATTACAGCCCCCCAAAACCTCAGTCAACATCCGATGCGGGTCCATCGCCCCGGTGTCCATCCAGCTAGTCCATTCCGCCAAACCAGTTCAGCACGCCTCCAGGATTTCTCCCGAGGTCTGCGGCGTCACACTAGGGCCCCGGGCTCCGCCAAATTCCGATTGTCCTGTCTCTGAGCCCGTGCCCGGGGCCTCCGAATCCGTACCCTTCTCAGACTGAGTTCTGGCGGCTCTGGATAAGTCCACCACCGCCTGCAGGGCCGCCTGCCTCTCCGCCTCCGTCTGCGACATCGATGGTTTCCCGGTCCTCTTGCGGTTCCTCCTGATCCGTTGTGATTGCCTGATCGGCCTGTCCATCTTAGCCTCTTCCTCCCTGGCCTTAGCACCGTCCGTACCAGCCTTATAAGTGTCCCACCATTCCCATGCGTCCGCGGAAGACGTGAAGAATAAAGATTTTTCATCCACCACCACTCTGAGCTTGGCAGGGAAAAACAGGGAGTACTTGATGCCTTCCTGGCGGAGCTCCCGCTTGAGGGACAGGAAGTTTGCCCGGAGTCGCTGAGTCTCAAATGTGTAGTCCGGGAACATGGTGACTCTGCTATTTTCCACTTGGAAGGGCCCTGCCTCTCTCGCCCTCTGCAGAAGCCAGTCCCTGTCCCGGTAATGGAGCAACTTGAACACCACCGGGCGAGGTGGAAGGCCCAATGCTGGCGGACGCGCCGGAACTCTATGCGCCCGCTCCAGGGAGAAGAAGGGGGACAGACCTTCAGGCGCCACCTCCGTCCGCAGCCAGTTATCTAAATAGCCCACCATGTCGTCGCCCTCAATTTTCTCCGGCAGGCCCACCAGGCGTACGTTGTTGCGCCTGTTCCTGTTTTCCGCATCCTCGGCCCTCCTTTCTAACACCTTCAGACGGTCCATCACGTCGGCCATCTGGGCCTTTACCGTTGCCTGGGCCGGGGCCAAGTCTTTGATCGTAGATTCCACAGATTTCACCCTGTCCTTCAGTTTGTCGTGGTCGGCCTTCAAGAGACCCAAGCCCGTTGCCACCTGAGCTATATCTCGCTGCAGGGCATCCTTCGTGGTAGCGATGGCTTCCAAGATACGGTCCTGCATCCGCTGTAACGCCGCTTGGTCTCTCTCCGCTCCGTCCGCCGTCTCAGCGTCAGTCACGCCATCACTCTTCCCCTTCGGCTTCCCCATTGGGGCCTGGACGGGTGACGGTCTGCAAGTGCGCACCAGGTCTTCCTCCGAACGTCGCCGGGCACCGATCTCCGGCCTAGTGCTCAGGCCCAGAAATGTCACCAAGAAGCAGGCAGCACCAAGCGTCCGCGGCCCAGCCCGCGCCAGTCGCGCTAGAGGGCCGGGGTCCTCTCCTCCGGGTCACTGCCGCACCGCTATTGCCCCAAGCCTGAGACGGTCCTCAACCACCGTCCAAGGGCGCGCCTATTGTCCAACTGGCACCCGGGGAGGGGCGCGATGCAGCCACCAACGCCTCTAGCGTGGTTAGGAATAATCTGCGGTGGGTCTCCGAGCAGACGTCTCCGTCTCTAGCTATCTCCTGCCCTCGCCGCCATTTTGGGGTCCGCGACTTCCCGGCCAAGTTTAGCTTTCAGAGTCGAGTTACTGCTGTGGGAAGGCTCGGTGTCGCCCTCCGTGGGTTCCGGACCCTCCGCAGTATCGTCTAGTATCGGATTATGTTCTTTATCTCGGGGTTCAAATGAATTATCAGGATATTATCCGGGATCGGGCACGGAGCTCCGAGCTCACGCAGCCTACCTCCTCGGCATCCAAGCCACGCCCCTCACTGATGACATCACTGATGACATCTCAAATGACATCACTGATGACATCACTGATGACAACATCCAGTGACTGTATGTTTCTGAAAAGTTAAAATATGTTTTACATATTGAAGAATGAGTGGATGTAGAAGTGTCTGAACAAAGGATTTAGTAGGTGCATGACTGACTGTATGAGTGAGTGATTAAATGTGTCTCACTGAGTGCATGGGTTAGTGACTAAACTGTCTTAATTTGTGCATCATTATGTCTGTTGTTCTGTAAACTGCTGCATGTGTTGATCAGTAGCTATATGATTAACTATATGGGTTATTGATTGGTTGCCCAAGTATTTGTATGGGAGACTGAGAGTGTGTATGGGTGGCTGGGAGGTGTATGACTCTCTGCATAGATGTATGGGTTCAAAAGTGCATGTGGAAACAGCTGTATGGGTGGTTGACTGTGTGCATGACTGTATTGGTGAGTGAATAGATATCTCAGTGCTACATGTCAAAGTAAGTACATATGTAAAATACAGTACATGTGAGAGTTGACATATATAAATAACTGTGCATAAGAGCCAGTGAATGTGTGAGTGGCTGTATGGATCATTGTGAACTTGTATCCAGGATTGTATAAGTGAGTAAATATGTTTTAGTATATGTTTGAATAAGTAAGGTGTGTTTAACTGTATAGTTAAGGAAATGGAGGTGTGATTGATTGTTTGCATGACTGACTAGGTGTGTGTGTAACTTCATGGATGAGTGACAATCTGCGAGTCTGTGTTTACACTGAGTGTATCTAAGGTTATATTAGAGTCTGAAGAGGTTCATCGTATTATCACATGAATGATGTCATCAGTGATGTGATCAGTAATGTCAAATGAGATGTCATCAGTGATGTCATTTGAGATGTCATTTGAGATGTTATCAGTGATGTCATCAGTGATGTCATTAGTGATGTCATCAATGATGTCATTTGAGATGTCATCAGTGATGTCATCAGTGATGTCATTTGAGATGTCATCAGTGATGTTATTTGAGATGTCATCAGTGATGTCATCAGTGATGTCATTTGAGATGTCATCAGTGATGTCATCAGTGATGTCACTGACCATGTCATGAATGATGTAATATGTGACATGATCAGCAGTGGATTGCGGGTGCGCGATATATAGTTAGTGCAACTAACTATATATGGAATTTCAATGGTTTTGTGTGAGTAAAATAAGGTTTTTTAAATGCTAATTCCTAACTATATATGGTCTATAACCTATGGTTTTTTCAGTGAATATATATATATATATATATATATCCATCCATATCCATACTAATATTATCAAGAGAGAGCCCAAACCTTTGAGGCGGGTAATCTCAGTAACCACAGCACCAATCACAACACCCAATACAGCGTTGGAAAGGGCAGTTGCAGCTGAAGGTGATAGGTTATGCAGACAGCCACCATATACATTTAAAAGGTAAAAGAACCGTGCCAGCAAAGTAGTCCCTTGTGGGTGTGTCTGCGTTCTGCTGTGGGCGTGTGCTGGGGGCGTGACAAACGCTGGAGGCGTGTGGTACGTTCCGCCCTTCATGCCATGTGAGTCGTAATTGCGCCGCATCAAGGGGCACGCTGGGGCCGTGACAAACGCTGTGGGCGTGTGTCCGCGCTGTGGGCGTGTGTCTGCCCTTCATGCCATGTGAAGCGCCAATTACGCAATTGCACCGCATCAAGGGGCATGCTGGGGGCGTGGCAAACACTGGGGGCGTGTGCTACGTTCCGCACTTCATGCCATCTGGGTCGTACATTAATCAGATCGTCTGCTGTGGCCGTGTGCTGGCGGCGTCACAAAGGCGTTCACCTAGAAGCGTGGTAAGTAACCATTCGCAAGACTCCCTTGGGGGACTGCCCGTTGTCTCACACATCATGGGGGTGCCGAATGCAGTGTGTGCCTTGGCCTGGGTGCATCTGAAAGGGCCGAACGCATTGTGTGGCTTGTCCTGGGTGCGTCTAAAAAGCACTCGGGCCGAAGAGCGTCGGTGTGGGTCATAAAAAAATAAGAACAGCGGGAAACAATCATTCAAGACTCACACAATTCTAATTGTTAGACGGTCGCCGCTGGCCCTCAAGCGGGGGCACACGCGACTGAGCGTGTCTGCGGGGACAATTACTGCAGCCTCTGATGCGCGCTGTTACTGAACTATCACATTAAACCAAATTACACGCGCCTGCTAACATCAGCCAGGGCTATAGCCGGGCTCAGGCGGCGGATCACTACACTAATTACATGCGCCTGCTAACATGAACCAGGGCTGCAGCTGGGCCTCAAGCGGGGGGACACGCGCCTGCTAACATCAACCAGGGCTGCAGCTGGGCCTCAAGCGGGGGAACACGCGAACGACCGTATCTGAATACACACATTACACACATTCTATTTCATACCCAGACAACGTCGGGACGGGCTGCTAGTATTAGTATAAACTGAAGTATATACAAGTGGTCTCGAATGCTCGACCTAAAAAGTGGATTTCCCAGATTCCTGAGCAGAATATACTCTCTGATAGAGTGTTGGTCAGAAATCCCCCAGTCGAATAAAGTGAGTTCTTTATTCCCTGGTGTGTCCTCAGCTACGAAAGACTCTTTGCAAATTGGCCCTGTGGATACATGAGTGAAAGGATCACTTAAAAGAACATATGCAGCATCCCAGTTTTCATTTCGTACAGCAACATACACAGCATATGCATCCTGAGCCGTTATTTCTTTTGTGCACAAGAGGATACTGTAAACTGCTTACAAAGAGAAACAATGCCCACGTGAGTAATTTTAATTTGCCTTGTGCCGTATACAATGTTCCATTAGAGAATCTCTATGGAGAAAATGCAAAAGTTCTGATACTTTTGGAACCATGTACCAATCTTACATGTTATTTAACATAAGGATGAGATATGGTTTTGCTGTGTTGTACACAGGTACATACATTGAACATCACATTCAATTGTGCACACTCGTTTAGACTGACCATCACATTTTGCTTATATATACTGTTCACTGAATGTACATGTTAGTATCCTATGTATTTCCGTGCACCTAGCATCCATTATGAAAAGTTTGACATGTAAGGTTTGGTTTATGATAGAGCACAGTATGAATCCATTACTTGGAAAAATCAAATCAGGTCTCGCTAGAAGGGACACCCTACCTCTCCCTATGGGGAAAAACGCATTGATTAAAATGAACATAATGCCCTGACTCAACTACCTATTCACAATGATCCCTCTACGGCTTCCTCCACACTTGGAAGCAGCCGTTAGAAAAAACCTTGAACACTTTCCTTTGGGGTGGATAGAAGCCGTGCCTAAAACTAGAAAACCTCATGCCGCTACTGTAGGAAGCTGGCTCTGTATATACTATACCAAAGTAAGGTATAGTGTGCGCAGAGTCCAGTGGATCCCGAAGGTATAGCAGAGGCTAAAGTAGATAATACCTTACTCTCTTTTGTGGTAGTGTGGTTGAGCAGTCAGGCTTATCAGAGGGTAGTGTTAAGCACTTGTTGTACAGCCGGGCAAGAAATGATGTCACACACTCAAAGACTGAATCCAGACTAATTGTTTGTATAAAAAGTTGTTACTTTGTTATTTTTATTACAAGAACAAATATGTACTTAGTTGCAGGTAAGTGATACTTTCAATACAATAATACATTTCAAGATATGGTGTGTACTGGTTTTGTAAAAGCATACAAGTTACTTTGCAGTCAAGAAAATGGGTTGCAAACTCTTTAGAATACTTGTAATTACTTTAGCTTTTTTAAAGTTACTTTTTAGTTACTCTATTAGCTTAGGGCAAAACAAACTAATAGAACAGTTTAGGCATTGCAGTACATCAGTTAGCAGGTTAACTCATTTGAAGACACTAAGGGGCCTATTACGATGGCAGGTGGACAAAGTCCGCCCGCCACCGCAACGGCAAATGGGACTGCCTGCCATAGGTGCGGCGGTCCCGCCATGCCAATCAGGATCGCATCCCGCATTATTTACATTGTGGCGGGTGGTGCTGTAAGCAGCACCTGCCACAATGTAAAAAATGCAGGTTGTGCATTTGGAAGCACAAGGTGACAGGCCACCTTGTACATGAAAATGTAGGGGGGTACCATAGGTACCCCCCATTTGCACCCCCCACACCCTGGGGGCCGCTAAAGAGCGCATGCCTTTCCATGGCCGCCATGGAAAGGCACATATTTGCACATATCTGTAATATGGCGGGCGGTGCCTGCTAGGCACTGCCACCATATCACGTGCCAGGACCGCACGGTAGGCAATTGTAGCTATTGCCTGACTGCGGTAAAGCGGCGGATTTACCCCCGGCCGTTCTGATAGGGTGGGGTGTAAATGGCTGGCAGTCAGGGAAAGATGTCGGGCGGATCACCACCGCCGGTCGGGCGGTGGCGACCCACCCGACATCATAATGGCCCCCTAAGTTACTATGTGCAGTACAAGACAGAGTCAGCACTTAAAACATTTTTTAGAGGAAAGCCCACCATGCAATCCTATGGAGGAAAAAACAGTGTTAAGTTTACAGGTAAGTAAACGGTTTTGGTAAAGGAGTTTTGGAGGGTAAACAAAGTTTCTCCAAGGATCGGGTTAGCACTCCAGGTGAACCACCAGCGGCACTAGGGCAGCTGGGTGCAGAATGCAGAGTGCCAAGGTTAGCCAATGGGGCGGGGGGCACCTTGGTTGGTGGCTGCTCACGGGCGGGCCACTCGGTTTTGGGAGACAAACTCCTAGCGTTAAGGTGATGGCAAAGGAGGTCCCAAGGTAGCACCAAGACTACACCATCAGCGGCACAGGAGCAGGCGGGTGCAGGGTGCCTAGCCGCTGTTGGGAGCCCAATGCAATCCTATGGGTATAGTCGTCTTTGGATTTCGGCTGCAGGCTTGGTCCAGGAAGTCTTCCAGGAAGAACCAACAGCAGGGAAGATAAGTAGGGATGTCCCTCGACGTCAGCACACTTTGGGATCGGGCCACCAGTACACAGGGTCAGAGACTGCAGGGTTGCCTTTTGACATCGGGAATCCGCTTACCAATCCGGTTGCGGCAGAGGGGGTCGTCGTTAAGAGGCTGTAGCATCGACATGGGACCTTCGAGGTGAAACCCCGCAATGTTTGGAAGTCAAATCTGCTAGGGAACCACTTTAGGACTGGTGGACCCCCAGAACACGGGTCGTGGATGGCCTGTGCAGAGTTAAGTCCTAGAGCAGGGTTTCTTGGTTCGCAGGAGCTGGATCTTCCTTTGTGGACAGAGCCGCTGCCCTCGGGAGTCTATATTGAAGTGGGGGATCAGGCCTCACCAAATCTGGATGTTGCTGATCCCTTTTGGAGCCGTCTTTTTCTTCAGAGCTGCTGGCAGGTCAGTAGGGCTGGGGCCAAGTCAGTTGGGCCTGGAGTCTTAACTGCTGTGACATCTTTGGGATTCCAGTCTTCTTAGGTCGTCAAAAACTGCATTCTGGGCTTCCCCCTAAATGTTGTATTTAGGGGGCATGTTAGAGGTCTTGATGTAGTAGCCAATGGGCTTCTGACCATAGGGTGACTACCACTTGGTGTCCTCAACCCTCTTGGGGGAGTGAGCACATCCCCTAACCCCGATTGGGGGATGCCCTCCATCAGCAAGATGGCCAGCACTGAGGAGTGGGCTTCTCCTCGCCCCCTGAGAGGTTGAGTTGGCAGAGGTGGGCACACCTCCTGGGCTTGCTAAAGATTCCCACCTGTCTTCCTGCCAAAAAAAAGGGGGTGAGACATGAAGGGGACCTGCTCCAGATAGCAGGAGAGGCTGGGGGTTGCGTTGCAATTGTAGCAAGGCAGTTGAAGCCCCCCTGCCATAGATGGCTCTTCCTGACCTGGGGGTGGTATGGACACCTCCACCCAGGAAAGGCTTTGTTTCTGGGCCCTGGGAGTGTAGGCTCCCACCCCAGGGGTCCAGAACCCTGTCTTGTGGTGGTAGGCTGGTGTTCACCAGTCAGGAACCCACCAGTGGTTGGTTTGGGTCAGGGGTCCTCTCTAGAGGGGATCCCTGAGTGCATTGAACACTCGGACACTGGAATCAGTGCAGGTTTATTATTCTGAGATTTTTTATATCAAACATCTCAGGATTCAGTAAAGCCAAAATAATGCTAGGAAACTCGTACTGACCAGTTTCTAGACCTTATAACTCAGGATGGTTCACTGGGCACTTATAATATGTAAGAATGGCTTAGATATTATAGGGACCTGTCTGCTCATGCAGATAGGTCCTACCATGAGGTTAGGGCACCCTTCCTTAAGGGTGACTTTCCAAGGCCTCATGCAGGGCTGGGCAAGCATGGCACACGTGGATGTGTGCCACGTCAATGCTTCACTTTTAGCTGCACCACAGCATGCAGGCTGTAATGGCAGTGGTGCATGTTTGTTGTAAGAGGTCCCTAAGGGTGGTATAATACATGATGCAGGACTCAGATGTATTTCCATGGGTACCATGCCCTTGGTATCATAGGTAGCCCTTACAAGGGACTTACAGGTAAGCCAAAGTTGTATCAATTGTGGAAACAATGGTAGATGTTAGAGAAAGAACACAGGCCCTGGGTACCTGATTGACAAGAACCCAGGGCACACTCAGTCAAAGTGCATCAGAAATCTGGCAAAAAGTGTGGTGGGGGTTACTACAATAGAACCTCCTTTTCCTGCAGCTACAGTACAAGGGAGTCTGAGATTACCCCATATCCCAACATAATGTCTCATGTCCCAGTGGGCACAGATCAGATACATTATGACTGACTCCCTAGACACACCAAGTTGGAACTCATTGGTAAAAGCTCTCTTGGGCGAAAGTGAGGGAACCAAGATATTTTATACAGGAGACTTCCACTGCATAATATCCTCTCATCCGGTATTAAGCACAACAGTATACACTTGGCGAAGGTCCCACAAGGCTTTGGGAGTGAATGTGCAGCTACACACAAATGCCCCTGTGTGGAGTAATGTTTTACAACTAGTGAGGGGAGTGGAACCACTATGGAGGGAGATGGAATCAAAATGGATTCACAACCTATCAGGCCTCTTCAAGGATGGAGGTCTTAAATCCCCTGTCACTTCTTGCACATCATTTCACATAAAGCCTAATCATTTTTGGAATTATCAGCGCCTCACCAGATGCCTACAGAAGGCTGTAGTCTAGCCCCATCTCCGATAGAACTACTGTCATCGTCTGTGCTGGAATACCTGTGGAGAAGTGGTACCTATAAAGGAGCAGCATCAGTCCTTTATAAGATCTTGATTGACCACCAAATCTCTGCCTCAGTCTCCCAACAACAGACTGAATGGTGGTCTACTAGGCTACAGCTACAATACTCACAAGAGGGCTGCTCAGACCTCATGGTCACTCATAACAAACCTCTATGGGAAGCTCGCCTGAAACTGAGCCCATATAAAGTGCTGCATCAATGGCATTGGTCCCCCCATGAAGTTAAGCATGTGTAAAATCCTTCTAAGGGCCACTTGATAGTGCTGTGACTCCCAAGACAGGAAACATTGTTCACCTATTATGGGAATGTCCCTGATTGCAGTCATTCTGGACCCACATAGAAAGTATAATTCAGGACACACTAAGGGTGAGAGGCGGGTTGACAGCACAAACTATTCCCTTGCATGACTTTGGCCTCTACCCAGATGTCTCCCACCAACTGTCCTGACGGTTGTGAACAGCACTAGTCAAGGCAAAAATGTATATCTTGACAGTCACAGCCGGTGCAGTTAAGAGCGGTGGGGCGGAGTGGGGGTGAGGTGGGGGGAGTCGACAGATGACAGAATAGGGAAAATAAAATAAATAAATAAATAAAACCACTTACCTTGTGCTTGTCACATCAGCGATTCGGTGATGCAGTGAGCGCAAGGTAAGTGGTTTTATTTTTTTTAATTTTCCCTATTCCGTCGCCTATTGACTCCCCTCCCCCGCCTTGCTAACGCCCTTTCCTGTACCGACTGCAACTACATCTTGAAGTTATGGAAATTTAATTGTTGCCTGACAATGTACACATGACTGCAGGAAATATATAAGGTTGCTTCCTGTGAACACACAATAGCCAGTCTACTTCATCAATTAGAAACATTCCAGGGTATATGGAGGGATATTATTCGATATCTGTGAGGACTGAGAGGAGAAGGACGCCCAGAGGGTTTCTTCGTATTGAGGACTCATCTCCCAGGGCAACAGCACACTGAAAGACGCTGTAAATAGTGGAGTATATCAGAGGGAAAGTGGTTACAGCTTGACAGTCTATAGATAGATAGATAGGAACACCGTCGCTGGAAGCTTTAATTACTAGAATGGATTTTAGACTGGCCAGGTTAATTGAATGATGGTAGGTACGTGTATCCCTTAAGAAAATGGGAAAGCAACTGTTTGTAAGGTTATTGCACTTACAGAACGGTCTCAATAGAAGTATATCCGTATTTTGCTCTTTTTGATTTGTATGACCATCAAGAAATGAGACTATAAAACTCGGTTTATTATTTCATGTTGCAAGGGGTATTAAACACCAGTTGCCATACTGTTTTTACTATAACAATGATGCTCGGTCTTTCCAATGGCCAACGGGGGTCCTTTATTAGGTTCCTCCTCGCGCAGCAGTTCAAGGAAATGCAGGTGCAGACAGTACATATCTTATCACTGCTTCCCTTCTCCGCACTAAGGCCAGGGTTTTCCCTTATTTGTAACATATCCCAGTACCTCTTCTGTGCTTTTCCAGTCCACTGATAGGACCAACGTAGTTTCATGACCCTCTACCCCCCCTCTGACCGATGACCTGGAAGTGAAAGGTGAGTTCTTTAGCCCCTGGGTCGTTGAGTGGGGGTGTACTCCTGTATTCAAGAAAATACATGCTGCTGCCACCCCAGTACTTACAATAGCTGTCCAGGAGACCCAGATGACCCCCTCAGCCACATGACAGTTATTGCTGAGCAGCTAACTCCATTCTGAATAACATTATAGGCACAACATTAAATGAGCAAATAAAACATTCAAGGACAAATGAACAAGAGGACATTTAGTGAAAAAAGAACTATATACATATTATAATATGGAATTATAAAAATGGTATATGTATATTTTATGTATGTATATATATATATATATATATATGTATATACATGTATGTATATATATATATTTATATCCAAGGCTTCTTTTCCCAGTTAGAAAAAGATGAGGGGACGTGGCTGGGCTTCACGGAATTCTTCTATGGTCTACATGAGTGCTGCGGGGAGTGCTGCTTTTTTCATTCAGATTCACGCACATGCCAGAGGTGCGTTGGAGGCTCCGGTTCTTCAAGTGGCAGAAATCAGCTGGCGCCTGCTTTCCAAGCATCAATAATTACCGTTTCCCGGACCAGTTTCTGCCCGCCTCAAGTTTGTGTTTGCCTCAGCCTTCTGCCAGCTGGCAGCTTGTTACTTAACGAGGAGTCGACTGCACTGTTTGTTCGGCTCTGCATTTTGGCTTAATTTTGGGCTGCACTATGCTCGAGGCTTGAACTGAGAGGGGCGTGTAGGAGTGCACAAGACTTTTATTTTACGTTTTTTCCTCATTTCATCACTGCATTTTTTCCTCTAATCCTGTCTGCCGTCCCCTGCAATACTCTCCAGTCGCACTGTCTTCTGGGAGTTGAAGTTTCATTTTGCGCCACCATGGTAGAATCAACATGTGACTTGGGGGCGGTGGCTTACTTACCTTCCAATGAGGGTGGTACTGGACATTTCGAAAATGCAGGTGGGGTCATCACGTGTCAGCAACAGCAACCGAAGAAGGCTCATTGCCGAAATGCATCTTGCTACGCTGTCTGTCAATAAAAACGGCTCCTACATTGTTCCCTCGCGTGGCCTCTTCTCCTTCCTTATCTGCGGGGAGTGCTGCTTTTTTCATTCAGATTCACGCACATGCCAGAGGTGCGTTGGAGGCTCCGGTTCTTCAAGTGGCAGAAATCAGCTGGCGCCTGCTTTCCAAGCATCAATAATTACCGTTTCCCGGACCAGTTTCTGCCCGCCTCAAGTTTGTGTTTGCCTCAGCCTTCTGCCAGCTGGCAGCTTGTTACTTAACGAGGAGTCGCCTGCACTGTTTGTTCGGCTCTGCATTTTGGCTTAATTTTGGGCTGCACTATGCTCGAGGCTTGAACTGAGAGGGGCGTGTAGGAGTGCACAAGACTTTTATTTTACGTTTTTTCCTCATTTCATCACTGCATTTTTTCCTCTAATCCTGTCTGCCGTCCCCTGCAATACTCTCCAGTCGCACTGTCTTCTGGGAGTTGAAGTTTCATTTTGCGCCACCATGGTAGAATCAACATGTGACTTGGGGGCGGTGGCTTACTTACCTTCCAATGAGGGTGGTACTGGACATTTCGAAAATGCAGGTGGGGTCATCACGTGTCAGCAACAGCAACCGAAGAAGGCTCATTGCCGAAATGCATCTTGCTACGCTGTCTGTCAATAAAAACGGCTCCTACATTGTTCCCTCGCGTGGCCTCTTCTCCTTCCTTATCTGCGGGGAGTGCTGCTTTTTTCATTCAGATTCACGCACATGCCAGAGGTGCGTTGGAGGCTCCGGTTCTTCAAGTGGCAGAAATCAGCTGGCGCCTGCTTTCCAAGCATCAATAATTACCGTTTCCCGGACCAGTTTCTGCCCGCCTCAAGTTTGTGTTTGCCTCAGCCTTCTGCCAGCTGGCAGCTTGTTACTTAACGAGGAGTCGACTGCACTGTTTGTTCGGCTCTGCATTTTGGCTTAATTTTGGGCTGCACTATGCTCGAGGCTTGAACTGAGAGGGGCGTGTAGGAGTGCACAAGACTTTTATTTTACGTTTTTTCCTCATTTCATCACTGCATTTTTTCCTCTAATCCTGTCTGCCGTCCCCTGCAATACTCTCCAGTCGCACTGTCTTCTGGGAGTTGAAGTTTCATTTTGCGCCACCATGGTAGAATCAACATGTGACTTGGGGGCGGTGGCTTACTTACCTTCCAATGAGGGTGGTACTGGACATTTCGAAAATGCAGGTGGGGTCATCACGTGTCAGCAACAGCAACCGAAGAAGGCTCATTGCCGAAATGCATCTTGCTACGCTGTCTGTCAATAAAAACGGCTCCTACATTGTTCCCTCGCGTGGCCTCTTCTCCTTCCTTATCTGCGGGGAGTGCTGCTTTTTTCATATATATATATATATATGTATATACATGTATGTATATATATATATTTATATCCAAGGCTTCTTTTCCCAGTTAGAAAAAGATGAGGGGACGTGGCTGGGCTTCACGGAATTCTTCTATGGTCTACATGACGCGTTTTGGCGGTAGCCTCATCAGATGCCTCCGTTGTTGTACTCCCAAGATTGTCTTTACTTGTTTTGTTCGTTATGCCCCTCCTGTAAAGTAGTGAGGGGCTCACCTGCACCACATCTCGTATCAGAGCCCTCCTCCCAGTTCATGGTTAAGGACTGCATGTTCCAGCATGCAATTGGTTCTCAGCATGGAAGAGCACTCACCACACAGCCGGAGTGATTTCTATTCTCAAGGTGAGAGGCTGAGTTGGAGGGCGGTCGGCTTGGGATAGTAAACTGTTTCAGGTGTTTTGTTGATTCCTGCCCCTGCGCTACCAGCCTCGCAGTCCTCCGTTTGCTCGGCTTGGAGACATCGTTAAAGTAACGTGTTCTCTCCGTGTGTGTCACGGACTGACAGCTGGCAGCAATGCCTTCACTTCCGTCGGGTGCGGGGTGGTCTGGGTTATGCCAATGAACCCTAAACGCTACTGGAAGACCACTTAAGGAAGGCTCCCCTCTGCGTGTCATTGGTCTTACGCTATTATGTCCAGGGCTTCTTTTCCCAGTTAGAAAAAGATGAGGGGTCGCGGCTGGGCTTCACGGAATTCTTCTATGGTGTACGGCATGACGCGTTTCGGCGGTAGCCTCATCAGATGCCTCCGTTGTTGTACTCCCAAGATTGTCTTTACTTGTTTTGTTCGTTATGCCCCTCCTCTAAAGTAGTGAGGGGCTCACCTGCACCGCATCTCGTATCAGAGCGCTCCTCCCAGTTCATGGTTAAGGACTGCATGTTCCAGCATGCAATTGGTTCTCAGCATGGAAGAGCGCTCACCACACAGCCGGAGTGTTTTCTATTCTCAAGGTGAGAGGCTGATTTGGAGGGCGGTTGGCTTGGGATAGTAAACTGTTTCAGGTGTTTTGTTGATTCCTGCCCCTGCGCTTCCAGCCTCGCAGTCCTCCGTTGGCTCGGCTTGGAGACATTGTTAAAGTAACGTGTTCTCTCCGTGTGTGTCACGGACTGACAGCTGGCAGCAATGTCTTCGCTTCCGTCGGGTGCGGGGTGGTCTGCTTTATGCCAATGAACCCTAAACGCTACCGGAAGACCACTTAAGGAAGGCTCCCCTCTGCGTGTCATTGGTCTCATGCTATTATGTCCATGGCTTCTTTTCCCAGTTAGAAAAAGATGAGGGGACGCGGCTGGGCTTCACGGAATTCTTCTATGGTGTACGGCATGACGCGTTTCGGCGGTAGCCTCATCAGATGCCTCCGTTGTTGTACTCCCAAGATTGTCTTTACTTGTTTTGTTCGTTATGGCCCTCTAAAGTAGTGAGGGGCTCACCTGCACCGCATCTCGTATCAGAGCGCTCCTCCCAGTTCATGGTTAAGGACTGCATGTTCCAGCATGCAATTGGTTCTCAGCATGGAAGAGTGCTCACCACACAGCCGGAGTGTTTTCTATTCTCAAGGTGAGAGGCTGAGTTGGAGGGCGGTCGGCTTGGGATAGTAAACTGTTTCAGGTGCTTTGTTGATTCCTGCCCCTGCGCTTCCAGCCTCGCAGTCCTCCGTTGGCTCGGCTTGGAGACATCGTTAAAGTAACGTGTTCTCTCCGTGTGTGTCACGGACTGACAGCTGGCAGCAATGCCTTCGCTTCCGTCGGGTGCGGGGTGGTCTGGGTTATGCCAATGAACCCTAAACACTACCGGAAGACCACTTAAGGAAGGCTCCCCTTTGCGTGTCATTGGTCTCATGCTATTATGTCCATGGCTTCTTTTCCCAGTTAGAAAAAGATGAGGGGACGTGGCTGGGCTTCACGGAATTCTTCTATGGTGTACGGCATGACGCGTTTCGGCGGTAGCCTCATCAGATGCCTCCGTTGTTGTACTACAAGATTGTCTTTACTTGTTTTGTTCGTTATGCCCCTCCTCTAAAGTAGTGAGGGGCTCACCTGCACAGCATCTCGTATCAGAGCGCTCCTCCCAGTTCATGGTTAAGGACTGCATGTTCCAGCATGCAATTGGTTCTCAGCATGGAAGAGTGCTCACCACACAGCCGGAGTGTTTTCTATTCTCAAGGTGAGAAGCTGAGTTGGAGGGCGGTCGGCTTGGGATAGTAAACTGTTTCAGGTGCTTTGTTGATTCCTGCCCCTGCGCTTCCAGCCTCGCAGTCCTCAGTTGGCTCGGCTTGGAGACATCGTTAAAGTAACGTGTTCTCTCCGTGTGTGTCACAGACTGACAGCTGGCAGCAATGCCTTCGCTTCCGTCGGGTGCGGGGTGGTCTGGGTTATGCCAATGAACCCTAAACGCTACCGGAAGACCACTTAAGGAAGGCTCCCCTCTGCGTGTCATTGGTCTCACGCTTTTATGTCCAAGGCTTCTTTTCCCAGTTAGAAAAAGATGAGGGGACGCAGCTGGGCTTCATATATATATGAATATTTATATAATGTGTACATATGTAATATTACAGATATATATATATATATATATATATACATATATATATATATATATATATATATATATATATATATATATATATATATGTTCTCCACATATATATATATATATTTTTTTCTACTTTTATGGCCATTTGCTCTTGAATTTCATTTTCTATTGTATGCATATGGTGTGCGAGTTATGGTTGGTGGAGCTAACCATACCTGATGAATTTCTGTGGTGTTTCAGTTTTAAATCCTAATTGTAAATTAAGGGGCAGATTTATGAAGGCCTTGCGCCGCCGGTGCGTCACTTTTTCCCATGTTAAAAATGACGCACCGGCGGCGCAAGGCATTCATAAATTTGCCCCTAAGTGTGTGTTTTTGAGTGAATATATTCTTTGGGCTCATTCCGGCAAATGTAGCATAAGTATTCCCTGGAACACAGAGGAAGGAATGATGTGCGCACTGGGAAAGGTGAAAGAACACAGCAGCAGCTTGTCAGTGGTAACAAAGTATAAAGCAACCCATCCAGAAAGAAAGCGGGGTACAAAGGGGTTTCCATAAGTGGATGTGGCTTCTTCATTGGTGGATACTCATACAATCATTGGATCCACTCCCAGGTGAGAGGTACTCTTACCTCTACGTGACACCCTCAGTTCAACCGGTCAGAGACGGGAGGCTGGGTCTCCCATCAAGTGAGTGATGGAAATTACGAGATGTTTTTCCAGAAACAGCAGAGTAATCATACAACAAACACAAACTGATGCTTCTCGTTCAGTTGTTTGGGTAAAATGGCAGTATCTGAATAAAACATTCTCAATGAAAAAGACAAAAAAAGCCAAAACCCCAGACAACCTACGTGCACGCTAAAATCTAAAAGAGAACCTTGGATGGTATACTATGGAAATCGAAACATTCAGCTCAGTGTGTCTAGAACAAGGTAACTTATTGGAAGCATGGTATGACATGGAACATCCACACCTTTAGGCAGAACTAAAGATGCTCATTGAGTGCCCCCTATGCATAGACGTCAATGGTGCTAGTCAGAGAGATGTGGGGAGGAGACTGTCGTACTACTGCAAGGATCACAAGCACAATGTGACTCCCAACAGGAGAGAATACCACTACCCAAAGATCCATCACACTGAAAGAGTTTTGACCCCCATTCTATCAGAGTAATGGCACCACCAGTGTACCACTTAACCAACCTCATGGGCCGCCTCACCTGCAGTGACTCAAAAACTGAAACAGGGTGCCATCTTCAGATAAGGGAGTGGCCCAACTCAATTGATGAGCCAGCTGTATCCAGGGCCACACACAGCGAAAGGCAAAGACGTGTTTCCATTTCAAGTGGGGGGTGCCATACTCTTATTCTTTAAGTGAGGAGAGATGTTGTGTTGTGAGAAGACCTTGCAGCATTGAATCCTCCCAGGTCATCAGCTGACTCACTGAACAACACTTCCGGTCCCAAGACCTTACTAGGAAGTGAAGGGAGGAAATGACGCCAATGTAGAACATTGCAAAGACAGCACCTTGAGGGGAGACAGTCTCCCCAAGAAGCAGAGGAGCAAATGTATCCGAGGTCTCACCCATAACAACACAGGACTGAACGGGACATGCATGTCTCATGCCATCTGTTTCATGAAGACTATACCAGCGTGCAAGAGCAACAGAGGCAGACGTGCACATGTACAGGGACGGATATTTAAAGTTAGTTATTAATCCAAGATACAAGAGGAACACAATGAGATTTTCAAATGACATATGACTTAAGACCTCTGATTATATTACTTCTTATAATGTAGACAAAGGATGCCCTCCACCTTAAAACAGCGCAGTAGGATGCACCGCCGTGAAGAAGGCACGTGTGCATGTAGGAACTACAGAATTACAAATGGGCCTGACATACATTCATATGACGTGAGTTCGCAGTTTCCTGGTTAGTCTGCTCCGTCCTCTGCTGTGGGGGAGTCACATGATGGGCTGGAATGTGCGACATGGCTCACTCGGCGCTCCTTAAAAGGAAAGCAACATCAGTAGATGCTTTATTATGGAAGTCGAAAACAATAAAAATGTTATAAAAAGAGCAAAGCATAACTCTATTTAGTATAATCCAGTGTTTTCAAAGCGAATGAGGCAGCGGTTTTCGAAAACACAAGCCGGCCAGACTGTTTTAAAAAAAAATATATAGCTGCATCGCTATCATTTCTGAAATGTTAAATGCTGTACTTGTACTCCGTTTAAATTGAGGCTAAGCCCGTCAAGTTACTTGAGTGGAACATAAATACATCTGCACAGAAGAAAAAGAGAGTAAAGCACAAAGCGCCAAGCTGCACCCTGTGATTAACCTAAAAGAACAAACCACACTGGTGGCGTGTCCTTGTTTATGCGTGGCTGGAGATGAAAGAAGAATCTATTTATTCTCAACATGGCATTTAGTGGATTCAAAACCATACAAATTAGACGATGCAAAGAGCAGCGCTTCAAAGGAACACAGTGGAGCTTGTCTGGGGCTCCAGTGTTCACGAGGAGAGAGTAGAGTTTTGGGGTCAGGGAGCAATTATGTATGGAGAAAGAAAATCATATATAATGCTTCGTTTCAGAAATCAGTTGAACCTGCGGCTTGTCAGGCAGGGCTCTTGTGTTTTTTAAAGCCGACTGCACAATTAAGCAGCACTGAAAAGCTTTTTTTTATTATTATTCAGCGAATCAAATATACAAGGATGCTGAATAACCTCAAAACATCTGCTTGCCCACTGACTATCATCATCTAAACAAATGGAGGAGGAAGAGGTAAGAAGACTAGTTTTCAATGCCAACCACTCCATTTTACTGGTTGAGCCATTTCGAAAGGCTTGCGTCATGGAATTCTCCTGCCTCAGACAGCAGGCGGCTTTAATGAGTTATTCTTAAACAGAACCATCACAGGACTCAAGGCATGCAATCACCTCCTCTCCTCCCAAAAACCTACAGCAAGTCCCAAGGTGCTTGCAGTCACCAACCAATCGCAATCGTCCTACTTCCCAGTAAAATCCTAGCAATATCCTTAATCGAATAAATTCAGGGATGTGTTAAACACGGTCCCCTCTGTGATTATCAGTCAGGGTGCAAACCACTGAAGGGAAGAGAGACAGCTGCGGTGCACATCTGGGAGGACTTTCTCCTCACCCTGCACTGATCCGACTCAACCATTTGGCACCAGATAGCTGTGCACTATGAAACCTCGATGAAAAGAAAGGACAAAAATCTTAGGACATGATAAATGATGGATCCAATTATTTCTCTCAGTCTACTGTTAACATACAACATTTATGACAGGCTGAACTCCATGACAGAGTCTCGTTTGGTGAATCGCATGGATCCGCCTTACGTTCATTACTGTTCAGGCTCATGTAATAGAGCCGCATCTAAACCCACAGTAGATGTATGCTGATGATACCCATGTGCATATGGTTAATAACTCAGAGACGAGAAAACTTCAAAAAGTGTCAAAACAATGCATAATTTATATTTATTTTGGGATACAGGGGAACTTTCTTTGTCTTAATTGTGCCAAAACAAAGGTTTTGGTTCCAGACAACTCGAAGGAGAGTTTATTCTCATTTGAGTTGCCCTCACAGCTAAGGACCACCCCAACCCAAAAGTTATAATTCTAGTCTCAGACTTTCCCTTCTCACAAAAAAGAAACTATGTGGTTCTAGCTGTCCTTGCTCAGAGAAAACTAGTTTTCGTGGCAGCACACTTGGACCTTTGCAACATAGTCTAACAAAACACTTGTTGACTGTTTATATCCAGCATAAATCCTGGGATCGACCTTAAATTGAAAAAGTATGGTTCCACAAAAGCCATCTATTGTCTCACAAAGGACCCTAAAATAAAATTCAAAACCCTTGAACCTTGCGCATGACTTATTGGAGCAAAAGCAAAGAGAAGAACTTTCAGAAGCTGCCTTCCCCTCCACCATCACGTCCAGCTACTATGTACAACTCGAGATTCTCAGGTCAGTCAACTCTAACATGATGTAAACTGCATATTATTATATATATTATTGATTCTTACATTTGATTAGGCAGACCACAACAATCTCTACCAGGTACATAGGACCTGAACTCCCAACATTTAAATAATTACATTATTTTATAGAATATTTTCATGTACTCATAAAATAACATTAAAAAAAAGAGTGGCTATATGTAACAAAAATCAGGTGCCAGCATGAACATATGTGTCATAATTTCATTTACCAGCGCAGTGCAAAATTAGGTGACATTATAATCTTATATGATTATGAATATGCATATACAATCCAGCTACTAATAGTAGCTCCATAATGTAGTGTCAAAAGTCATGAATATTCCAGTTTAGAATAGTTTTGACCCCTGATTAATTAAAAGGTCTTCCTCTGGACCACAATTTAGACACAGTGACAAGTGTTAGTCACTCACTTCCATTGTATTCTTGAATACACTTATTTGTGTCATCTGGTGCAAGGGATTTATGTCTTAATATCGGTACCCAATTCTAGCTAAAGGAATCCCAAATATTTTAAGGGCTTAATGCATGGGACAAAAAATTTATTCGGTCGTAACTCACATACTTGATCCTTGCATTGTCACAGTCCAAGAACAACCGAGTGAGAATTACTTATAACCGTTCTGACAGACAAGCTAAAATACTTCATAGGACTGCTGAAATAATCGCAAGTCTTCGCTCAGTGTTGAGGTCTTTGATGTAGTAACATAATTTTCCCATGATGGGATCATTTCATACGCACAAATCAATGCTGCATCTGGAGTGTTCGAACTTTCTATTGCCCTGTTTTTCACTAACGTTTCCATATCAACTAATTCATCACGGAAAGCAAAGTGGTTGGCTGGTTTGTCTAAGTTATAATTATAAACCCAACAGCCCCCTCCAATAGGTTGTCAATGACTGGTTCAATCTACCATGCATTACAGGTTGCTTTTGGGAAAATATTTTAATTTCCCAACTTTTTTCACTTACTTTAAATGTTCATCATCTTGAAGACTCCATTGCTGATCAGCAGAGGGTGTAGGATAGTTATATATTCATTGATTTCTAGGTTTTCTTAGAGACAGTGAAAGAATATCTATGTACATACACTTAGGCATCCCCTTACACGTTTACACATTGCACATATTCTGTGGGGAAGTTACAATTCTCTTTTAGTACTTATATTTTTTGCACAAGTATGAAAATTGGCTAATTCATGGGGTCTGAGAACTTTCTTAGTTTGAGCATCCCTTTAAACTAGCCAATAATGTGGGGTTATTTTCATTTCTGATTCCATAATTTTATGTATTGAAAAGGTCTATAGGCTATTAAATGACTACGGTAATTTTCATATCGTAGCTTAATAAAGCCTTTTTGCAATGTTTAAACCATACGTCCTCTAAGCTAAACAACCTGAATTAGACGGGGGAAGTAATGCAGTTTCTGACAAAAATGACATACCTTTGTCACCCAAACGGGCTATTTTGAGTTTCTTTGATCACAGACATCACAACAACTCTATTCTCCTCATATACCATATTTCAAACCCAACACTTATTCAAACCTGGAATAAACAGTGAGTATATCCTTGTATGTTTCCAAACAATTTGTTCGGACACTCCTAAAACAATTCTGAGTGAATCAGCCAATCCTGCACTTCCTATTGTGCACCATGTGTCACCCTACATACCAAGGTAATACATTCGTACAAACTATTTCAGACCAAAAATATTTGTTACAGATGTCATTTTATTTTGGTCAATTTATAGAAAATGTATCTTAACAAGTGTCCCCACAAATCCTCCTTTACAAATAATGTATAAACATGTTCCATAATATGCCAAATCAATGTATCTATACACACACAGTAAAATCACAACAAGTAACCATACAATGAACTAACAAGAGCCTCTCTGTAAAGAACAAACTCTTCTGTTTAAGCATTCACTCATGCACACCAACCATTGGTCGACAGACCTCAACATCATTTTGTGAATAAACTGTGTAACCCCGCTATCTCCTAATACATTGCTATTTATGAGCATTCAAAAAAATGAAGCAGTTATGTCAATTAAGCCCTCACATCATATTTAAGTTTCTACCTCAGGACAAGGCATATATTATGGAATTACATAAAGAAATATATATCTGAAATTAAAAATTACCCTTCTGAGGAAATGATAAAAGAGGCTGGACACGTAATTGTTCAATTGTCAGTAAATTTAAAAACATCACTTTGGTCACATTACATTTGTTTATGGAAAATGTATGAGATTTGTATGCGGGACTGGGTTTGGGAACACGTATGCATAACTGTTAAGATTATTTTTTTAATATATTGATGAAAATAAAAATAAATGTTTAACACATTTTTTTAGTCTGGTGTGGTAGGAGAGAATATTATCTTGGGAAGTAAAGTAACTCAGCGGTGCATATTATGGAGTATACTGATGACTCTTACATACAAACTAGTCTTGAGAGTGCCTGAATATATTGTTCAAAATTATAACAGTGTATCAGGCTTGATTAATTTTGGTTAGAATAAGTGTTAGATTTGAAACAGGGGGCATAAAAAGAGCATTACGATGAACTGTGTACATGCATCACCCACTGAATGTTGCCCCCTGCACCTGCTTATGTGGTTGTGTAGTTTGTCGGGCACTTCTAGACATTTTTTGAGGGTTCATGGACTCTGTTATGGGCTTGAAAAGTTTGATAGCCGGTGCATCAATAACGATTAAAACACTGAAACTTTGAACAACACACACATTTCAGCAGAGGTAAACAAAAATATACATTCCTGTTTGGAGTAAAGCAGCCAGACCGGTGCTTGACTATTGGCTGCATAGAATTCCATCTAGTGGAAGGCTAACACTGTGCATCATGCTTTTGACTGTTGGCCACGCTCGCACGCACACACACTTTGCGGTGCCTGCCGCTTTGCAAATGACAATGAAGGGGGGTACCACAGGTACCCCCCATGTGCACCCCCCCACCTGTACTTCACTCTGGGGGCCCGCAAGGGGCCCCCAGAGTGAAGACCGCATGCCTTTCCATGGTGGCAGCGCCGCCGCGAAAAGGCATCTAACACTGCCCATTGTAATATGGCTGGCGGTGTCTAATAGACACCGCCACCATATTAAACATTTTCCGCCCCGGCCGCAAGGCGACCGGGGCGGAAAAGTGGCGGGCGGTGTTTTGGTCCACTCCGGTCCCCCCCGCCATTTTAATATGACGGGGGGAATTCAGGGAAGGATGTCGGGTGGATTGCCCCCGCCAGCCTGGCGGTAGCCACCGCCAGCCTGGCGGGGGCAATCCGCCCGACATCCTAATGGACCCCCATGTCTCCCGGTGCCGTGATTGCGCTTTGAAATTTTGGCTTTCCTTTGTAGGGCATTGTTCTGCTGCTCAATACTGGTGGTCTCCCCCTGCTATTCCTTCCTTACCATTGAGCAATATTCTCAGGCATTATTCTGTAATGTCCTGATGAGGATCCCGAATTTTTTATGGGATCGAAACGTCATTGACTCTTGTGCACGAACCCTGTATCATGTATGCAATATTTAATTTAGGGCGGATTTGTTGCTATATATTTATTTGTGATGAAAAGGGATTTTCTGATTTGCATTTCACATTATTGCCTGAGTATGTCTTTGTGACTTTTTGCCTTTTGTGTCTTCTATTTCTACCCAACAATTTGCATTCATGAATATTGTGTGTGGTTCTGACTTTTCCTTTTCAGTAAAGTAGTACTGTAGGTCATAGAGACTCAAGTGCCTTTAAACCATTATGCACCCCTGGTCCCTCTATATCCTGTTTCCCTTGTATTGTTGTAGCATAAGGTACACTACATGCAGCAACCACAGATGTTTCAGGAGGGAAGAAATGCTACCACATCTCCCTGCTTTTGATTTCAATCAAAGGGCTAACAAAAGGCGCTAAAATCAGTACAAACGAGCCTGCATGACTTACAAAGCTGTACATTCATGACCCCCCCAACTACCTTGCACATACAATTTGCATCTCTGGTGTCTAATGTGCCTTAATGAGCTCTGACACCAGCCTGCAAAAAAGAAAACCCCCAAAACAACCCTTCTTGACCAATATTCCCATAACCTGGAAATCTGCTTCCTTTCACTCCGAACATTGCAGACTCTCCAACTCAGTCAGTCAGTAAAAACGTTATTCCGTTTGAAAAAAACCATGTAAGTACATATATTACTTCAATACCATTTTCAAAATTGATTGCCAATAATAATACAATGCACAATGAAACAACAATCAATAACTCAGCATATCCAGTAGACAACAATAATAACACAGCATAGAAAGTGCATTTAGACTTCGCCAATCTATTTGCAAACACCCATTACTTGCCAAATGAAAGTTGTCACTGCTAAGAAGACAGAAAAACCAAAGGTGATGATGGACGGAGCATTGACAATACAAACACTCACCCCCAGTCAACTGATCTGGGTTTAATCCATCACCGTTATTTAGCTCACTCCGCCACCCCAGTTCAGACATGGCCATATGCAAATCAGTCTGACCCTGTGCCTCATGGGAACAGTCCAGCCCGAACTGCCAAGCCATGTCTTCCCTGGACCGGAATCAAGCTTCCCAGGACCGGTTTCTGGCATTACAGCCGTCTTCAGCCGGGCTTGCTTGACTCCAGTGGCAAAGTGAGCAAGGGACTCACGTCTGAGCATACCCTGCCAACTTGGGGCGAACAAAGAAAAACCAAAGGTGATGATGGACGGGGCATTGACAATACAAACACTCACCCCCAGTCAACTGATCTGGGTTTAATCCATCACCGTTCTTTAGCTCACTCCGCCACCCCAGTTCAGACATGGCCATATGCAAATCAGTCTGACCCTGTGCCTTTCTCAATGCAAAACCCTCATGCTACCTCTAATTTACCGCTCAAAAGGTGTTGGGCCCTTCACACCATGTATTACCATCAGGAGAATTTAAATAAAGATGAACAGTCAAAAATGCAATTTATTATTGTAAGCCAAAAAAGAGAGCTGTTGAGTATTTTAAAGGGTTTTATTTTCTAGTCAAAAAGTTAATTTTTCTCTGACCCTTTATTCATTAGTAAAATATCAATCAGGTTACAGAATTTGGAAAACAGGAAAAATATCAATAATTCAGAACACATTACAGTCTGCATATAAGCATTACATGTAGTTATGAAAATGTGGCGCAACAGTCTTAAAGAGTTTCTAAGAATAGTCTTGCAAAGCTAATCAGTACTTAAATAGTTTGCAAAAATATGCTATTAAGAGAAATAAATGCATAAATCAAATAAATCTTTTCAGACCTAATTAATTAGTCAAAACATAAACTTAAAGTTTAGCATCTAATCCTATCCTGATCCACTGCACTCTCTGTCTGTCTGTGTCTAAAGAGGAAAGCAGCCCGCCCTTCACAGGCCTCAAAGGAATGTGGCATGAAGTGCCAAGATATGACGTGGAAGCAAGAAACCTCCCCCTGACACTCCTCGGACGCAAGCCCGCCCTTCAGCAATCTCCCGGGACGTTTCTCGTACCTAACCCATAGAAGCCAGCTGAGCTGAGAAAAAGAAGAAGTGCCAGCCCCCATCCAGAGAGGACAGTATTTATACCATAATTATTGGCAGAGTACACAAAGATGTAACATTTTTCAGTAAAACCTTTACGTGATTGGTCAGTCATGATGCATGAGGTCACACTTCCCTGACTCATTCTAAAAACCTGACTTCACTAGTCTTAACAAAAGAAGCATACATGAATAACTACATTTATAAACATTTGCAACATTTACTAGGAAAAATGTTTCAATCTAATTCATCCTTCCTTCCTTCTCAGCGCAGTAGATGGACACTTTTAACTAACTGGTACATTGGCAGAATGACAAGAATGTGCAGTTCACGCTGTTCTTGTCATGAGGAAAGCTGCCACAGTCTGCGCATGCTCCCTTCTCATTAAATTGCAAGTCATAGCCTTGATGGATTCACAGGCAGCCATGTTTTGTGTAGGCCCCAAAAATAAAACAAACACAAAGATAATATTAATTTCATGTAAATCAGTCCATTATGTTTCCCTCCCTCATACTAATACCCCTTATAAATGTTTACCTAGCCAAGCTATCAGTGAAAAGCAGCTTTTCTATTATTTATGACAACATGCAAAATAAATGTGAAAATAGCATTTTCATGCTTTTAGTGTAACATTTAAAAGCACACACAGTTAATATAGCGCACACTGTTAATACAGCACACAAAACAACATGCTTTAATGTTTTAGATAGCTTTTCATGCAAACAAGCATTTAGTCCCTTGTGTCGTGTTTGGTGCATTATTAATTCACACACATTATAAAAAGAGGTGTTATTAACTGAAAATGTTTATCAAAATATGCAACAAGTCAAAGTCTATTAAGACAGGAATAATAAATTTAGATTGGCAAGGGATGAGCTGGGAAGAGAAAAACACATTCTATTAATCTTCAAAGCTAAAAAGGCCACTTTTCTCTACACTGTAAAACACATGTTAATTCAGCACAAGCATTACAGACTAAATAGGCCTCACTTTCATGTTTTTCATGTGCCATGTTTTTAACTTGCACCAAAATGTGCATGGCAATTTAAATGCAGCCTGTCTGAAGCACAAAAAATAAAACAATGCATGACTGCAGATGAAATCTGCTCCATCAATCCACCCTTCTGATAATTCAAATCATAATAAAATGATTTATAATTAATCACACATATTTCATTTCACAAGTGACAATGTTTTTTTTTGTTTTTTTTTAATTGCAAAAGCTGAGCATATAAGAATGTTACTTCTATTTCTAAGGCAAACTCAAGTCTGGTCTGTAATCAGATCATATATAGTCAAGCTCAAATGTTTTAGTGCAGAGATCTGTAAGTAGCTTCTTGGAACAGTTAGTCTTCTTTAAAATAAGTAACTAAAATAATAAAAAAGGAATTCAACAGGACAGTTTCAGCATTTCTTTGCTCATTGTCATCAGCTTGCCATCAGATTGGCTCATACTTTCCATGCAAATTGGACTACTTAGGTGCAGAGAAACTCTGACAGAGCACCATCAATCCTTTGCACTTTTTCAACCAAGGCCTTTCACTCTTAATTTCACTTTGATCAGATTCAGATGTTTCAGCACAGCATCTCTCAGATCAAAACAGTTGCACCATCCATTATGCAGATCTTGTGTAGCAGCTGCAATCTGGTGAGAAACTGCACACTGTACATCAACCAGACCTACACAGCAATGGCTAGTGTTCTCCTCAGTGTTTTCCACAAGTGCATTTGCATATGCATTTTCAAGCCACTTTAGTGTTGCTGAAACACAGTCTTTTGCAAAAGGTAACTCAGTGCTGCCATTGTGTTGCTTTATTATGCGTGACACTTCAGGCAGATAGCTACAATCCATTTCTTGTCCAATCTGTTGTTCTGCACTCATTATCTTTGAGACCACATTATGATCTGATTTCAGAGAAACTGGCAATCTATACCTGGGCATCAGTCTTTGCAATAACACATTTGCCACTATGCAGTTGTCATTTCTCTCAAAAACAGTTCTGATACAACCCTGTTGTGCTGCTTCAAAATCATTTTCTTGAGCCTCTTTTAATTCATCTGTGAAGATTCCATAGAATGTACATGCTAACAGAACACAATTTTGTGCAACTGAATTAGCATTTCTCTCTTCCATGACAACAGTGACTCTCATTTGAGCAGATAAACTGCATGTGATGGTAAGGGCAATCAATTTCGAATTTTGGGCTGGGGTAATTACTAAAAGCCATGAAGCTTTGACAACATCATGTATAAGGAGCACAGCATGTGCTGCTTTTAATGTGTCACCTTTCAAACTTGGGCCATCTACAAAAAGGACACTGTTGGGCTGACTCAGATGTTCATCCTTCAAGTCTGAATCTGGCTTTATGCATATTTTCATGATATTTAGACACTCATTTTCAGTTTCATCATAATCCAATTGATTTGCTGACATTTCTGTGAAGATAGGGTCAAAGGTCATTGGGCAATACATCACAGACCTTTGAAAACATTCATCTTTTTGAATAAGCAATGAGAGAGCGCAGCCCTCCCTCTCACTGCAAATTAGTGTATTTTCTTTCAAATAAACTTTCATTCCTAGTGCTGGGGCGCGCCATTTTTTCTCTTTCAACTCTAGGAATGCTTTTGTGCAATTGTTGTCCAATGGAAGCGGATCAGACACACCTGAGTGTGTCAGCCTCAGTAAAGGCTTAGCCACTAGGGAAAGGTTTAGTAACCACTCTCTACAGCAGCTAACCATTCCCAAAAATGTCCTGACTTCTTTCTGAATTTGAGGTGGATTCATCTTGGAAATTATTTCCACCTTCTCTGGTGACACCTTTCTACCTCCCTTTCCAATTTTGTGTCCCAGATATTCATCTTCTTTTTGATAGTACTCCTGACTATTCTCATCCAATGGCACTGTGACATGAACTTGGCAAAAATCAATAAAAATAAGCCATTCTTCACCACATGGAATGTGAAAAAATATATTGGCTGGATTAGGTACCACAGGACAACATGGAAAAAATATGCTTTTAGTCTCCTGCACTATTCTGTTCTTTTCATTTATTTTCTGTGAACCTATGATCAGAAAGTTACACAAACTTCTAATCAATTCCATCAAAAATCCTTTTATTGGTAAAATACCTGCAACTGATTGTGTTCCTGAATACATGTCATTTGGTTCTAATTTTAATAAGACATGTTCTGCACATTTTATTAATCTGGCATCCTTCTCTGTGAACTTTCTTACTTCTGTGTTTATTATTTTTTTCAACGCAGAAGGTAATTTTTCAACTGTCTTTTCTGGAAATAATGCTACAGCTGTCTCTTGTTGGGTCATTTTAAAATGTACATCCTCATCAGGAATCTGAAAAATAACATTATCTGGTGTACAGTAATCTGTGCTGCTTAATTTGCAAAATAATTGTTTTTCTGCTAGGCCTGAGTCACAAACAGCAGTTTTGCAATCTTCCTCAAATGGGCCTAATTTTGGTGCACATTTTTCTAAAACTTTGTTTGTAATTTCTTTGTTTAAAACTCCTGCAACTAAATCTGGACTTTCCACTGCCTTCACAATGAACTTGGCACATTCAGAATTCTGAGTGTTAAAACTCTCATTTTCAAACATAGTAACCTGTTGGACTGGGTTCTGTTTTTGTCTCTGCAAATAATTCACATTGGCTCTGGACAACTTATTTAAATTCATGTTGGCATTTTCCATATTTTGTGGGACCATCTGTGCTTGAAAAATTCCTGCCATAGGTACCTGTTTCTGAACTGACATTTGCATTTGCTTAACTGGCATATTTTGCATCTGCATTTCTCCATGTTTTTGTGCATCATGTTTAAATTTATATTTCTTCTTCCAATGCTCAAATCTGTTATAAAGATGGCAAAAGGACACATTTTCCAGCAGTACAACATCCATACCTGAATTTGCACTAACCAAAATACCTTTACTTCCATCCTGTGCTCTTTTAATCTGTACCCAATCAACATCCTTTGCTGGCACTTGGCCCTTCAGGAAAATAATCACTGCTATGTTTTTCTCCATAACAACAGAAAATGATGGTGCATTCATGCAAACCCTTTTCATTGTCTCTTCACTTGGCCCTTGAACAACAACTTTAGATTCAAAGCACAATTTAGTCAGCATGGCAATATTAAAGAACATTTCCAAATTAATGCACAACTCTTTTAAAAAGTCATCAAATCCATCAACTTGTGGGTACCTCAGCACAATTCTGTCCCTCAGTTGTGGGAATGTGTTCAGAAATGCTGCAAGTTCACTTTTATTCTGTAGCATAGGAACATACATTTCTCCCACCTTTTCTCTCAATGAGTAAGCAAAAGCTTCTCCCTCATTCTGCTTATTATTTTTCTCAACTAAATCTGGTGGCTTCTTTTCCTTATCCATTTTCCTTGCTATTTCTGGTGGTTTCTTTTTCTTCTCATGTTTTCTTGCCCACTTGTCTCCTAATTTTTCAAACCCATTGCATTTAAACATACATTTTATTTCTGCAATGTGCAAATGCATTTCTGAAGAATACCTTTTCTCATTTGCTTCATCATCCATGTGTACCCTGAAACTTTTCTGAAATGGAAAACTTCCTGAAACATCAGTTTCATATTTTTGTGCCAGATCTGTCAGTCCATTATGTGTAGTTAATGCACATGCAGCTGTTTCCTTACTCAGGGAAATTAATTCTTTTTCTTGACACTGGTTCACATTTTCATTATTTAAACAGCAGAGACTGTTAATTTCTTCATGTTCACATGTTCCATTTAAAACGCTAAGCTGTCTCTCTTTTTCAGGGCCTGTGTTAATATGTTCCCCCATATTCTCTATATTTTTAATCACTGCTGCTTCCTCAGAGCAGGTTTGAAAAATCCCATTTTCAAATATATTTATTTTCTCCTGGGCTGCAGAAGTTGTAAAAACCATTTTTCCCTCACCTTTCAGTGCTTGGGGTAATTTCTGTTCAATAATCTGTGTATTCTGAGTTTCTGAAATAAACTCTGGCAAAATCACTGATTCTGCAGCTCTTTGAACTTTTTCAGTAGGGACCATATTAATTGGGACAGTCATAATTTTTCTAGGCATTATCTGTGCATCTGCAGTTTGCAATTCTTGAACTAAATCAGGCACATTTGAAGCAGTAACACCTGGAGGTATCACTGTCAGTACTGAATCAACAGGTAATGGGTCAATCTGAAATGTCTGCACATTTCTCTCAGTCTGTATTTCTCTCTGTTCAACAGAAGCAGTAGCCCCTGTAGTATTTACTGGTGCACTCTTTTCAGTATTTTTCATGGGAAGCACATAAAGTGGTGGACACTCAGTTAACAATGCATCCATTATTTAATCCCCTGAATCATTATTTATTTGAAGCTCTTTATCATCACTAATTCTCTTCTCCTGCATTTGGTGCTTTACCTTTTCATCCTCACTTGCTTTCTCTCTTGCTGCTTTTTCCCACATGCTTAAGGCCTCAAATTGTGCAGCTTTAGATGGCATCTTTATTTCACATAACACTTCCCTTAATTTGTCAATAATTTGCAATTCAAAAGTACCATCTTTTGGAAACCTCAAAGCACCCTCTTTTTCAGTAATCTTGCACCATTGGTGAACCCACATACATGTGTTTTGTCCCAAATTGGTAGACATAAAATGCACAGGTGTTCCTTCAGGAGCATCACCAATAAAAAACGAATTTTTCACTTTACCTCCTAACAGCTTCTTTAAACCTTCAAACAATTTCATTTTTGCAATAGTTCAATGCAATTTCTTTTCTCCAAAGCTGTCAATCTCAATTTCAGTCAGTTTTACTCCTACCACTGACCCTCCACTAAATCTTACTGCAATATTTTCTTAATCAATAACTTTGTTAGTAACAACATAAATACATTTGCTACTCTGTCTGTTGTGCTAAATAAAGGATAGATTTATATTCACTGCGAGTAACACATTCCGCTTACCGTTCACAAAGTAAGACCTTCCGTTTACTCTTCAAACACTACAGGTAAATCCCTTCCGCTTACCTTTCACTCAAGCTCAGAAGAACCTGCTACTCCTTTGGACTTATCCTTCAGGATATATCTTAGTCCAAAGTTTCACCAGCGAACCCTTTTGCTGTCAATCAAGCTCAGAAGAACCTGCTACTCCTTTGGACTTATCCTTCAGGATATATCTTAGGCCAAAGTTTCACCAGAGAACCCTTTTGCTATCAATCAAGCTCAGAAGAACCTGCTACTCCTTTGGTGTGACCCTTTCTAGGTGATATCAGACCAAAGTTTCACCAGCGAACTCTTTGCTATTAATCACTCACACAGAAAATAGTCCCTAATTTAACACTGCCAGCCCTACCTAGCTTCTCAGTGCTATTCCAACAGACGAGTAACCTCAGTGCAGTGTGGCTTCCATTTACCACCCGCTATTCCTTCCCGGGATTCCACAGGTGTGCATACCTGCGTGTTCCAGACAACATAGAACAAGACACTAACTTAACATGAAGAGTTAAAACATGTAATCAATAACCAAAAAAAATGTCCTATGAAATTACCACTATAATCAATAACACCATCATTTCAAAATGAGCAAAATGTCACCAACAGATAAAATCCTTACTATTTTCAACACTTCAAAAAACATGCTAGCATATTAACACCATTTCACAACCCTATTGATACTCACACCACTTCTTGCATCACCTGCCAGTACTGCTTTGCCAGTCTTCAGGTTCTGAGCATTGGAGTCAGGAATCAGGACTTGGACATTTATCTAACTTGGGCAATTATTTTATTTCCCTCTTAAGGTCAATGATCCATTAGTTGAGTAGTTGATGGTGAAATCAATAATTACTAATCACCAAACTAATCAATAATAACCATCCTCTGCTTACCAAAAACTGATGGAGAGCGGTAATTTCTTCTGGTAGTTTCTCAATGCAAAACCCTCATGCTACCTCTAATTTACCGCTGAAAAGGTGTTGGGCCCTTCACACCATGTATTACCATCAGGAGAATTTAAATAAAGATGAACAGTCAAAAATGCAATTTATTATTGTAAGCCAAAAAAGAGAGCTGTTGAGTATTTTAAAGGGTTTTATTTTCTAGTCAAAAAGTTAATTTTTCTCTGACCCTTTATTCATTAGTAAAATATCAATCAGGTTACAGAATTTGGAAAACAGGAAAAATATCAATAATTCAGAACACATTACAGTCTGCATATAAGCATTACATGTAGTTATGAAAATGTGGCGCAACAGTCTTAAAGAGTTTCTAAGAATAGTCTTGCAAAGCTAATCAGTACTTAAATAGTTTGCAAAAATATGCTATTAAGAGAAATAAATGCATAAATCAAATAAATCTTTTCAGACCTAATTAATTAGTCAAAACATAAACTTAAAGTTTAGCATCTAATCCTATCCTGATCCACTGCACTCTCTGTCTGTCTGTGTCTAAAGAGGAAAGCAGCCCGCCCTTCACAGGCCTCAAAGGAATGTGGCATGAAGTGCCAAGATATGACGTGGAAGCAAGAAACCTCCCCCTGACACTCCTCGGACGCAAGCCCGCCCTTCAGCAATCTCCCGGGACGTTTCTCGTACCTAACCCATAGAAGCCAGCTGAGCTGAGAAAAAGAAGAAGTGCCAGCCCCCATCCAGAGAGGACAGTATTTATACCATAATTATTGGCAGAGTACACAAAGATGTAACATTTTTCAGTAAAACCTTTATGTGATTGGTCAGTCATGATGCATGAGGTCACACTTCCCTGACTCATTCTAAAAACCTGACTTCACTAGTCTTAACAAAAGAAGCATACATGAATAACTACATTTACAAACATTTGCAACATTTACTAGGAAAAATGTTTCAATCTAATTCATCCTTCCTTCCTTCTCAGCGCAGTAGATGGACACTTTTAACTAACTGGTACATTGGCAGAATGACAAGAATGTGCAGTTCACGCTGTTCTTGTCATGAGGAAAGCTGCCACAGTCTGCGCATGCTCCCTTCTCATTAAATTGCAAGTCATAGCCTTGATGGATTCACAGGCAGCCATGTTTTGTGTAGGCCCCAAAAATAAAACAAACACAAAGATAATATTAATTTCATGTAAATCAGTTCATTATGTTTCCCTCCCTCATACTAATACCCCTTATAAATGTTTACCTAGCCAAGCTATCAGTGAAAAGCAGCTTTTCTATTATTTATGACAACATGCAAAATAAATGTGAAAATAGCATTTTCATGCTTTTAGTGTAACATTTAAAAGCACACACAGTTAATATAGCGCACACTGTTCATACAGCATACAAAACAACATGCTTTAATGTTTTAGATAGCTTTTCATGCAAACAAGCATTTAGTCCCTTGTGTCGTGTTTGGTGCATTATTAATTCACACACATTATAAAAAGAGGTGTTATTAACTGAAAATGTTTATCAAAATATGCAACAAGTCAAAGTCTATTAAGACAGGAATAATAAATTTAGATTGGCAAGGGATGAGCTGGGAAGAGAAAAACACATTCTATTAATCTTCAAAGCTAAAAAGGCCACTTTTCTCTACACTGTAAAACACATGTTAATTCAGCACAAGCATTACAGACTAAATAGGCCTCACTTTCATGTTTTTCATGTGCCATGTTTTTAACTTGCACCAAAATGTGCATGGCAATTTAAATGCAGCCTGTCTGAAGCACAAAAAATAAAACAATGCATGACTGCAGATGAAATCTGCTCCATCAATCCACCCTTCTGATAATTCAAATCATAATAAAATGATTTATAATTAATCACACATATTTCATTTCACAAGTGACAATGTTTTTTTTTGTTTTTTTTTAATTGCAAAAGCTGAGCATATAAGAATGTTACTTCTATTTCTAAGGCAAACACAAGTCTGGTCTGTAATCAGATCATATATAGTCAAGCTCAAATGTTTTAGTGCAGAGATCTGTAAGTAGCTTCTTGGAACAGTTAGTCTTCTTTAAAATAAGTAACTAAAATAATAAAAAAGGAATTCAACAGGACAGTTTCAGCATTTCTTTGCTCATTGTCATCAGCTTGCCATCAGATTGGCTCATACTTTCCATGCAAATTGGACTACTTAGGTGCAGAGAAACTCTGACAGAGCACCATCAATCCTTTGCACTTTTTCAACCAAGGCCTTTCACTCTTAATTTCACTTTGATCAGATTCAGATGTTTCAGCACAGCATCTCTCAGATCAAAACAGTTGCACCATCCATTATGCAGATCTTGTGTAGCAGCTGCAATCTGGTGAGAAACTGCACACTGTACATCAACCAGACCTACACAGCAATGGCTAGTGTTCTCCTCAGTGTTTTCCACAAGTGCATTTGCATATGCATTTTCAAGCCACTTTAGTGTTGCTGAAACACAGTCTTTTGCAAAAGGTAACTCAGTGCTGCCATTGTGTTGCTTTATTATGCGTGACACTTCAGGCAGATAGCTACAATCCATTTCTTGTCCAATCTGTTGTTCTGCACTCATTATCTTTGAGACCACATTATGATCTGATTTCAGAGAAACTGGCAATCTATACCTGGGCATCAGTCTTTGCAATAACACATTTGCCACTATGCAGTTGTCATTTCTCTCAAAAACAGTTCTGATACAACCCTGTTGTGCTGCTTCAAAATCATTTTCTTGAGCCTCTTTTAATTCATCTGTGAAGATTCCATAGAATGTACATGCTAACAGAACACAATTTTGTGCAACTGAATTAGCATTTCTCTCTTCCATGACAACAGTGACTCTCATTTGAGCAGATAAACTGCATGTGATGGTAAGGGCAATCAATTTCGAATTTTGGGCTGGGGTAATTACTAAAAGCCATGAAGCTTTGACAACATCATGTATAAGGAGCACAGCATGTGCTGCTTTTAATGTGTCACCTTTCAAACTTGGGCCATCTACAAAAAGGACACTGTTGGGCTGACTCAGATGTTCATCCTTCAAGTCTGAATCTGGCTTTATGCATATTTTCATGATATTTAGACACTCATTTTCAGTTTCATCATAATCCAATTGATTTGCTGACATTTCTGTGAAGATAGGGTCAAAGGTCATTGGGCAATACATCACAGACCTTTGAAAACATTCATCTTTTTGAATAAGCAATGAGAGAGCGCAGCCCTCCCTCTCACTGCAAATTAGTGTATTTTCTTTCAAATAAACTTTCATTCCTAGTGCTGGGGCGCGCCATTTTTTCTCTTTCAACTCTAGGAATGCTTTTGTGCAATTGTTGTCCAATGGAAGCGGATCAGACACACCTGAGTGTGTCAGCCTCAGTAAAGGCTTAGCCACTAGGGAAAGGTTTAGTAACCACTCTCTACAGCAGCTAACCATTCCCAAAAATGTCCTGACTTCTTTCTGAATTTGAGGTGGATTCATCTTGGAAATTATTTCCACCTTCTCTGGTGACACCTTTCTACCTCCCTTTCCAATTTTGTGTCCCAGATATTCATCTTCTTTTTGATAGTACTCCTGACTATTCTCATCCAATGGCACTGTGACATGAACTTGGCAAAAATCAATAAAAATAAGCCATTCTTCACCACATGGAATGTGAAAAAATATATTGGCTGGATTAGGTACCACAGGACAACATGGAAAAAATATGCTTTTAGTCTCCTGCACTATTCTGTTCTTTTCATTTATTTTCTGTGAACCTATGATCAGAAAGTTACACAAACTTCTAATCAATTCCATCAAAAATCCTTTTATTGGTAAAATACCTGCAACTGATTGTGTTCCTGAATACATGTCATTTGGTTCTAATTTTAATAAGACATGTTCTGCACATTTTATTAATCTGGCATCCTTCTCTGTGAACTTTCTTACTTCTGTGTTTATTATTTTTTTCAACGCAGAAGGTAATTTTTCAACTGTCTTTTCTGGAAATAATGCTACAGCTGTCTCTTGTTGGGTCATTTTAAAATGTACATCCTCATCAGGAATCTGAAAAATAACATTATCTGGTGTACAGTAATCTGTGCTGCTTAATTTGCAAAATAATTGTTTTTCTGCTAGGCCTGAGTCACAAACAGCAGTTTTGCAATCTTCCTCAAATGGGCCTAATTTTGGTGCACATTTTTCTAAAACTTTGTTTGTAATTTCTTTGTTTAAAACTCCTGCAACTAAATCTGGACTTTCCACTGCCTTCACAATGAACTTGGCACATTCAGAATTCTGAGTGTTAAAACTCTCATTTTCAAACATAGTAACCTGTTGGACTGGGTTCTGTTTTTGTCTCTGCAAATAATTCACATTGGCTCTGGACAACTTATTTAAATTCATGTTGGCATTTTCCATATTTTGTGGGACCATCTGTGCTTGAAAAATTCCTGCCATAGGTACCTGTTTCTGAACTGACATTTGCATTTGCTTAACTGGCATATTTTGCATCTGCATTTCTCCATGTTTTTGTGCATCATGTTTAAATTTATATTTCTTCTTCCAATGCTCAAATCTGTTATAAAGATGGCAAAAGGACACATTTTCCAGCAGTACAACATCCATACCTGAATTTGCACTAACCAAAATACCTTTACTTCCATCCTGTGCTCTTTTAATCTGTACCCAATCAACATCCTTTGCTGGCACTTGGCCCTTCAGGAAAATAATCACTGCTATGTTTTTCTCCATAACAACAGAAAATGATGGTGCATTCATGCAAACCCTTTTCATTGTCTCTTCACTTGGCCCTTGAACAACAACTTTAGATTCAAAGCACAATTTAGTCAGCATGGCAATATAAAAGAACATTTCCAAATTAATGCACAACTCTTTTAAAAAGTCATCAAATCCATCAACTTGTGGGTACCTCAGCACAATTCTGTCCCTCAGTTGTGGGAATGTGTTCAGAAATGCTGCAAGTTCACTTTTATTCTGTAGCATAGGAACATACATTTCTCCCACCTTTTCTCTCAATGAGTAAGCAAAAGCTTCTCCCTCATTCTGCTTATTATTTTTCTCAACTAAATCTGGTGGCTTCTTTTCCTTATCCATTTTCCTTGCTATTTCTGGTGGTTTCTTTTTCTTCTCATGTTTTCTTGCCCACTTGTCTCCTAATTTTTCAAACCCATTGCATTTAAACATACATTTTATTTCTGCAATGTGCAAATGCATTTCTGAAGAATACCTTTTCTCATTTGCTTCATCATCCATGTGTACCCTGAAACTTTTTTGAAATGGAAAACTTCCTGAAACATCAGTTTCATATTTTTGTGCCAGATCTGTCAGTCCATTATGTGTAGTTAATGCACATGCAGCTGTTTCCTTACTCAGGGAAATTAATTCTTTTTCTTGACACTGGTTCACATTTTCATTATTTAAACAGCAGAGACTGTTAATTTCTTCATGTTCACATGTTCCATTTAAAACGCTAAGCTGTATCTCTTTTTCAGGGCCTGTGTTAATATGTTCCCCCATATTCTCTATATTTTTAATCACTGCTGCTTCCTCAGAGCAGGTTTGAAAAATCCCATTTTCAAATATATTTATTTTCTCCTGGGCTGCAGAAGTTGTAAAAACCATTTTTCCCTCACCTTTCAGTGCTTGGGGTAATTTCTGTTCAATAATCTGTGTATTCTGAGTTTCTGAAATAAACTCTGGCAAAATCACTGATTCTGCAGCTCTTTGAACTTTTTCAGTAGGGACCATATTAATTGGGACAGTCATAATTTTTCTAGGCATTATCTGTGCATCTGCAGTTTGCAATTCTTGAACTAAATCAGGCACATTTGAAGCAGTAACACCTGGAGGTATCACTGTCAGTACTGAATCAACAGGTAATGGGTCAATCTGAAATGTCTGCACATTTCTCTCAGTCTGTATTTCTCTCTGTTCAACAGAAGCAGTAGCCCCTGTAGTATTTACTGGTGCACTCTTTTCAGTATTTTTCATGGGAAGCACATAAAGTGGTGGACACTCAGTTAACAATGCATCCATTATTTCATCCCCTGAATCATTATTTATTTGAAGCTCTTTATCATCACTAATTCTCTTCTCCTGCATTTGGTGCTTTACCTTTTCATCCTCACTTGCTTTCTCTCTTGCTGCTTTTTCCCACATGCTTAAGGCCTCAAATTGTGCAGCTTTAGATGGCATCTTTATTTCACATAACACTTCCCTTAATTTGTCAATAATTTGCAATTCAAAAGTACCATCTTTTGGAAACCTCAAAGCACCCTCTTTTTCAGTAATCTTGCACCATTGGTGAACCCACATACATGTGTTTTGTCCCAAATTGGTAGACATAAAATGCACAGGTGTTCCTTCAGGAGCATCACCAATAAAAAACGAATTTTTCACTTTACCTCCTAACAGCTTCTTTAAACCTTCAAACAATTTCATTTTTGCAATAGTTCAATGCAATTTCTTTTCTCCAAAGCTGTCAATCTCAATTTCAGTCAGTTTTACTCCTACCACTGACCCTCCACTAAATCTTACTGCAATATTTTCTTAATCAATAACTTTGTTAGTAACAACATAAATACATTTGCTACTCTGTCTGTTGTGCTAAATAAAGGATAGATTTATATTCACTGCGAGTAACACATTCCGCTTACCGTTCACAAAGTAAGACCTTCCGTTTACTCTTCAAACACTACAGGTAAATCCCTTCCGCTTACCTTTCACTCAAGCTCAGAAGAACCTGCTACTCCTTTGGACTTATCCTTCAGGATATATCTTAGTCCAAAGTTTCACCAGCGAACCCTTTTGCTGTCAATCAAGCTCAGAAGAACCTGCTACTCCTTTGGTGTGACCCTTTCTAGGTGATATCAGACCAAAGTTTCACCAGCGAACTCTTTGCAATTATTTACTCACACAGAAAATAGTCCCTAATTTAACACTGCCAGCCCTACCTAGCTTCTCAGTGCTATTCCAACAGACGAGTAACCTCAGTGCAGTGTGGCTTCCATTTACCACCCGCTATTCCTTCCCGGGATTCCACAGGTGTGCATACCTGCGTGTTCCAGACAACATAGAACAAGACACTAACTTAACATGAAGAGTTAAAACATGTAATCAATAACCCAAAAAAATGTCCTATGAAATTACCACTATAATCAATAACACCATCAATTCAAAATGAGCAAAATGTCACCAACAGATAAAATCCTTACTATTTTCAACACTTCAAAAAACATGCTGGCATATTAACACCATTTCACAACCCTATTGATACTCACACCACTTCTTGCATCACCTGCCAGTACTGCTTTGCCAGTCTTCAGGTTCTGAGCATTGGAGTCAGGAATCAGGACTTGGACATTTATCTAACTTGGGCAATTATTTTATTTCCCTCTTAAGGTCAATGATCCATTAGTTGAGTAGTTGATGGTGAAATCAATAATTACTAATCACCAAACTAATCAATAATAACCATCCTCTGCTTACCAAAAACTGATGGAGAGCGGTAATTTCTTCTGGTAGTTTCTCAATGCAAAACCCTCATGCTACCTCTAATTTACCGCTGAAAAGGTGTTGGGCCCTTCACACCATGTATTACCATCAGGAGAATTTAAATAAAGATGAACAGTCAAAAATGCAATTTATTATTGTAAGCCAAAAAAGAGAGCTGTTGAGTATTTTAAAGGGTTTTATTTTCTAGTCAAAAAGTTAATTTTTCTCTGACCCTTTATTCATTAGTAAAATATCAATCAGGTTACAGAATTTGGAAAACAGGAAAAATATCAATAATTCAGAACACATTACAGTCTGCATATAAGCATTACATGTAGTTATGAAAATGTGGCGCAACAGTCTTAAAGAGTTTCTAAGAATAGTCTTGCAAAGCTAATCAGTACTTAAATAGTTTGCAAAAATATGCTATTAAGAGAAATAAATGCATAAATCAAATAAATCTTTTCAGACCTAATTAATTAGTCAAAACATAAACTTAAAGTTTAGCATCTAATCCTATCCTGATCCACTGCACTCTCTGTCTGTCTGTGTCTAAAGAGGAAAGCAGCCCGCCCTTCACAGGCCTCAAAGGAATGTGGCATGAAGTGCCAAGATATGACGTGGAAGCAAGAAACCTCCCCCTGACACTCCTCGGACGCAAGCCCGCCCTTCAGCAATCTCCCGGGACGTTTCTCGTACCTAACCCATAGAAGCCAGCTGAGCTGAGAAAAAGAAGAAGTGCCAGCCCCCATCCAGAGAGGACAGTATTTATACCATAATTATTGGCAGAGTACACAAAGATGTAACATTTTTCAGTAAAACCTTTATGTGATTGGTCAGTCATGATGCATGAGGTCACACTTCCCTGACTCATTCTAAAAACCTGACTTCACTAGTCTTAACAAAAGAAGCATACATGAATAACTACATTTACAAACATTTGCAACATTTACTAGGAAAAATGTTTCAATCTAATTCATCCTTCCTTCCTTCTCAGCGCAGTAGATGGACACTTTTAACTAACTGGTACATTGGCAGAATGACAAGAATGTGCAGTTCACGCTGTTCTTGTCATGAGGAAAGCTGCCACAGTCTGCGCATGCTCCCTTCTCATTAAATTGCAAGTCATAGCCTTGATGGATTCACAGGCAGCCATGTTTTGTGTAGGCCCCAAAAATAAAACAAACACAAAGATAATATTAATTTCATGTAAATCAGTCCATTATGTTTCCCTCCCTCATACTAATACCCCTTATAAATGTTTACCTAGCCAAGCTATTAGTGAAAAGCAGCTTTTCTATTATTTATGACAACATGCAAAATAAATGTGAAAATAGCATTTTCATGCTTTTAGTGTAACATTTAAAAGCACACACAGTTAATATAGCGCACACTGTTAATACAGCACACACAACAACATGCTTTAATGTTTTAGATAGCTTTTCATGCAAACAAGCATTTAGTCCCTTGTGTCGTGTTTTTTGCATTATTAATTCACACACATTATAAAAAGAGGTGTTATTAACTGAAAATGTTTATCAAAATATGCAACAAGTCAAAGTCTATTAAGACAGGAATAATAAATTTAGATTGGCAAGGGATGAGCTGGGAAGAGAAAAACACATTCTATTAATCTTCAAAGCTAAAAAGGCCACTTTTCTCTACACTGTAAAACACATGTTAATTCAGCACAAGCATTACAGACTAAATAGGCCTCACTTTCATGTTTTTCATGTGCCATGTTTTTAACTTGCACCAAAATGTGCATGGCAATTTAAATGCAGCCTGTCTGAAGCACAAAAAATAAAACAATGCATGACTGCAGATGAAATCTGCTCCATCAATCCACCCTTCTGATAATTCAAATCATAATAAAATGATTTATAATTAATCACACATATTTCATTTCACAAGTGACAATTTTTTTTTTTTTTTTTTTAATTGCAAAAGCTGAGCATATAAGAATGTTACTTCTATTTCTAAGGCAAACACAAGTCTGGTCTGTAATCAGATCATATATAGCCAAGCTCAAATGTTTTAGTGCAGAGATCTGTAAGTAGCTTCTTGGAACAGTTAGTCTTCTTTAAAATAAGTAACTAAAATAATAAAAAAGGAATTCAACAGGACAGTTTCAGCATTTCTTTGCTCATTGTCATCAGCTTGCCATCAGATTGGCTCATACTTTCCATGCAAATTGGACTACTTAGGTGCAGAGAAACTCTGACAGAGCACCATCAATCCTTTGCACTTTTTCAACCAAGGCCTTTCACTCTTAATTTCACTTTGATCAGATTCAGATGTTTCAGCACAGCATCTCTCAGATCAAAACAGTTGCACCATCCATTATGCAGATCTTGTGTAGCAGCTGCAATCTGGTGAGAAACTGCACACTGTACATCAACCAGACCTACACAGCAATGGCTAGTGTTCTCCTCAGTGTTTTCCACAAGTGCATTTGCATATGCATTTTCAAGCCACTTTAGTGTTGCTGAAACACAGTCTTTTGCAAAAGGTAACTCAGTGCTGCCATTGTGTTGCTTTATTATGCGTGACACTTCAGGCAGATAGCTACAATCCATTTCTTGTCCAATCTGTTGTTCTGCACTCATTATCTTTGAGACCACATTATGATCTGATTTCAGAGAAACTGGCAATCTATACCTGGGCATCAGTCTTTGCAATAACACATTTGCCACTATGCAGTTGTCATTTCTCTCAAAAACAGTTCTGATACAACCCTGTTGTGCTGCTTCAAAAACATTTTCTTGAGCCTCTTTTAATTCATCTGTGAAGATTCCATAGAATGTACATGCTAACAGAACACAATTTTGTGCAACTGAATTAGCATTTCTCTCTTCCATGACAACAGTGACTCTCATTTGAGCAGATAAACTGCATGTGATGGTAAGGGCAATCAATTTCGAATTTTGGGCTGGGGTAATTACTAAAAGCCATGAAGCTTTGACAACATCATGTATAAGGAGCACAGCATGTGCTGCTTTTAATGTGTCACCTTTCAAACTTGGGCCATCTACAAAAAGGACACTGTTGGGCTGACTCAGATGTTCATCCTTCAAGTCTGAATCTGGCTTTATGCATATTTTCATGATATTTAGACACTCATTTTCAGTTTCATCATAATCCAATTGATTTGCTGACATTTCTGTGAAGATAGGGTCAAAGGTCATTGGGCAATACATCACAGACCTTTGAAAACATTCATCTTTTTGAATAAGCAATGAGAGAGCGCAGCCCTCCCTCTCACTGCAAATTAGTGTTTTTTCTTTCAAATAAACTTTCATTCCTAGTGCTGGGGCGTGCCATTTTTTCTCTTTCAATTCTAGGAATGCTTTTGTGCAATTGTTGTCCAATGGAAGCGGATCAGACACACCTGAGTGTGTCAGCCTCAGTAAAGGCTTAGCCACTAGGGAAAGGTTTAGTAACCACTCTCTACAGCAGCTAACCATTCCCAAAAATGTCCTGACTTCTTTCTGAATTTGAGGTGGATTCATCTTGGAAATTATTTCCACCTTCTCTGGTGACACCTTTCTACCTCCCTTTCCAATTTTGTGTCCCAGATATTCATCTTCTTTTTGATAGTACTCCTGACTATTCTCATCCAATGGCACTGTGACATGAACTTGGCAAAAATCAATAAAAATAAGCCATTCTTCACCACATGGAATGTGAAAAAATATATTGGCTGGATTAGGTACCACAGGACAACATGGAAAAAATATGCTTTTAGTCTCCTGCACTATTCTGTTCTTTTCATTTATTTTCTGTGAACCTATGATCAGAAAGTTACACAAACTTCTAATCAATTCCATCAAAAATCCTTTTATTGGTAAAATACCTGCAACTGATTGTGTTCCTGAATACATGTCATTTGGTTCTAATTTTAATAAGACATGTTCTGCACATTTTATTAATCTGGCATCCTTCTCTGTGAACTTTCTTACTTCTGTGTTTATTATTTTTTTCAACGCAGAAGGTAATTTTTCAACTGTCTTTTCTGGAAATAATGCTACAGCTGTCTCTTGTTGGGTCATTTTAAAATGTACATCCTCATCAGGAATCTGAAAAATAACATTATCTGGTGTACAGTAATCTGTGCTGCTTAATTTGCAAAATAATTGTTTTTCTGCTAGGCCTGAGTCACAAACAGCAGTTTTGCAATCTTCCTCAAATGGGCCTAATTTTGGTGCACATTTTTCTAAAACTTTGTTTGTAATTTCTTTGTTTAAAACTCCTGCAACTAAATCTGGACTTTCCACTGCCTTCACAATGAACTTGGCACATTCAGAATTCTGAGTGTTAAAACTCTCATTTTCAAACATAGTAACCTGTTGGACTGGGTTCTGTTTTTGTCTCTGGAAATAATTCACATTGGCTCTGGACAACTTATTTAAATTCATGTTGGCATTTTCCATATTTTGTGGGACCATCTGTGCTTGAAAAATTCCTGCCATAGGTACCTGTTTCTGAACTGACATTTGCATTTGCTTAACTGGCATATTTTGCATCTGCATTTCTCCATGTTTTTGTGCATCATGTTTAAATTTATATTTCTTCTTCCAATGCTTAAATCTGTTATAAAGATGGCAAAAGGACACATTTTCCAGCAGTACGACATCCATACCTGAATTTGCACTAACCAAAATACCTTTACTTCCATCCTGTGCTCTTTTAATCTGTACCCAATCAACATCCTTTGCTGGCACTTGGCCCTTCAGGAAAATAATCACTGCTATGTTTTTTTCCATAACAACAGAAAATGATGGTGCATTCATGCAAACCCTTTTCATTGTCTCTTCACTTGGCCCTTGAACAACAACTTTAGATTCAAAGCACAATTTAGTCAGCATGGCAATATAAAAGAACATTTCCAAATTAATGCACAACTCTTTTAAAAAGTCATCAAATCCATCAACTTGTGGGTACCTCAGCACAATTCTGTCCCTCAGTTGTGGGAATGTGTTCAGAAATGCTGCAAGTTCACTTTTATTCTGTAGCATAGGAACATACATTTCTCCCACCTTTTCTCTCAATGAGTAAGCAAAAGCTTCTCCCTCATTCTGCTTATTATTTTTCTCAACTAAATCTGGTGGCTTCTTTTCCTTATCCATTTTCCTTGCTATTTCTGGTGGTTTCTTTTTCTTCTCATGTTTTCTTGCCCACTTGTCTCCTAATTTTTCAAACCCATTGCATTTAATCATACATTTTATTTCTGCAATGTGCAAATGCATTTCTGAAGAATACCTTTTCTCATTTGCTTCATCATCCATGTGTACCCTGAAACTTTTCTGAAATGGAAAACTTCCTGAAACATCAGTTTCATATTTTTGTGCCAGATCTGTCAGTCCATTATGTGTAGTTAATGCACATGCAGCTGTTTCCTTACTCAGGGAAATTAATTCTTTTTCTTGACACTGGTTCACATTTTCATTATTTAAACAGCAGAGACTGTTAATTTCTTCATGTTCACATGTTCCATTTAAAACGCTAAGCTGTCTCTCTTTTTCAGGGCCTGTGTTAATATGTTCCCCCGTGTTCTCTATATTTTTAATCACTGCTGCTTCCTCAGAGCAGGTTTGAAAAATCCCATTTTCAAATATATTTATTTTCTCCTGGGCTGCAGAAGTTGTAAAAACCATTTTTCCCTCACCTTTCAGTGCTTGGGGTAATTTCTGGTCAATAATCTGTGTATTCTGAGTTTCTGAAATAAACTCTGGCAAAATCACTGATTCTGCAGCTCTTTGAACTTTTTCAGTAGGGACCATATTAATTGGGACAGTCATAATTTTTCTAGGCATTATCTGTGCATCTGCAGTTTGCAATTCTTGAACTAAATCAGGCACATTTGAAGCAGTAACACCTGGAGGTATCACTGTCAGTACTGAATCAACAGGTAATGGGTCAATCTGAAATGTCTGCACATTTCTCTCAGTCTGTATTTCTCTCTGTTCAACAGAAGAAGTAGCCCCTGTAGTATTTACTGGTGCACTCTTTTCAGTATTTTTCATGGGAAGCACATAAAGTGGTGGACACTCAGTTAACAATGCATCCATTATTTCATCCCCTGAATCATTATTTATTTGAAGCTCTTTATCATCACTAATTCTCTTCTCCTGCATTTGGTGCTTTACCTTTTCATCCTCACTTGCTTTCTCTCTTGCTGCTTTTTCCCACATGCTTAAGGCCTCAAATTGTGCAGCTTTAGATGGCATCTTTATTTCACATAACACTTTCCTTAATTTGTCAATAATTTGCAATTCAAAAGTACCATCTTTTGGAAACCTCAAAGCACCCTCTTTTTCAGTAATCTTGCACCATTGGTGAACCCACATACATGTGTTTTGTCCCAAATTGGTAGACATAAAATGCACAGGTATTCCTTCAGGAGCATCACCAATAAAAAACGAATTTTTCACTTTACCTCCTAACAGCTTCTTTAAACCTTCAAACAATTTCATTTTTGCAATAGTTCAATGCAATTTCTTTTCTCCAAAGCTGTCAATCTCAATTTCAGTCAGTTTTACTCCTACCACTGACCCTCCACTAAATCTTACTGCAATATTTTCTTAATCAATATCTTTGTTAGTAACAACATAAATACATTTGCTACTCTGTCTGTTGTGCTAAATAAAGGATAGATTTATATTCACTGCGAGTAACACATTCCGCTTACCGTTCACAAAGTAAGACCTTCCGTTTACTCTTCAAACACTACAGGTAAATCCCTTCCGCTTACCTTTCACTCAAGCTCAGAAGAACCTGCTACTCCTTTGGACTTATCCTTCAGGGTATATCTTAGTCCAAAGTTTCACCAGCGAACCCTTTTGCTGTCAATCAAGCTCAGAAGAACCTGCTACTCCTTTGGACTTATCCTTCAGGATATATCTTAGGCCAAAGTTTCACCAGAGAACCCTTTTGCTATCAATCAAGCTCAGAAGAACCTGCTACTCCTTTGGTGTGACCCTTTCTAGGTGATATCAGACCAAAGTTTCACCAGCGAACTCTTTGCTATTAATCACTCACACAGAAAATAGTCCCTAATTTAACACTGCCAGCCCTACCTAGCTTCTCAGTGCTATTCCAACAGACGAGTAACCTCAGTGCAGTGTGGCTTCCATTTACCACCCGCTATTCCTTCCCGGGATTCCACAGGTGTGCATACCTGCGTGTTCCAGACAACATAGAACAAGACACTAACTTAACATGAAGAGTTAAAACATGTAATCAATAACCAAAAAAAATGTCCTATGAAATTACCACTATAATCAATAACACCATCAATTCAAAATGAGCAAAATGTCACCAACAGTAAAAATCCTTACTATTTTCAACACTTCAAAAAACATGCTAGCATATTAACACCATTTCACAACCCTATTGATACTCACACCACTTCTTGCATCACCTGCCAGTACTGCTTTGCCAGTCTTCAGGTTCTGAGCATTGGAGTCAGGAATCAGGACTTGGACATTTATCTAACTTGGGCAATTATTTTATTTCCCTCTTAAGGTCAATGATCCATTAGTTGAGTAGTTGATGGTGAAATCAATAATTACTAATCACCAAACTAATCAATAATAACCATCCTCTGCTTACCAAAAACTGATGGAGAGCGGTAATTTCTTCTGGTAGTTTCTCAATGCAAAACCCTCATGCTACCTCTAATTTACCGCTCAAAAGGTGTTGGGCCCTTCACACCATGTATTACCATCAGGAGAATTTAAATAAAGATGAACAGTCAAAAATGCAATTTATTATTGTAAGCCAAAAAAGAGAGCTGTTGAGTATTTTAAAGGGTTTTATTTTCTAGTCAAAAAGTTAATTTTTCTCTGACCCTTTATTCATTAGTAAAATATCAATCAGGTTACAGAATTTGGAAAACAGGAAAAATATCAATAATTCAGAACACATTACAGTCTGCATATAAGCATTACATGTAGTTATGAAAATGTGGCGCAACAGTCTTAAAGAGTTTCTAAGAATAGTCTTGCAAAGCTAATCAGTACTTAAATAGTTTGCAAAAATATGCTATTAAGAGAAATAAATGCATAAATCAAATAAATCTTTTCAGACCTAATTAATTAGTCAAAACATAAACTTAAAGTTTAGCATCTAATCCTATCCTGATCCACTGCACTCTCTGTCTGTCTGTGTCTAAAGAGGAAAGCAGCCCGCCCTTCACAGGCCTCAAAGGAATGTGGCATGAAGTGCCAAGATATGACGTGGAAGCAAGAAACCTCCCCCTGACACTCCTCGGACGCAAGCCCGCCCTTCAGCAATCTCCCGGGACGTTTCTCGTACCTAACCCATAGAAGCCAGCTGAGCTGAGAAAAAGAAGAAGTGACAGCCCCCATCCAGAGAGGACAGTATTTATACCATAATTATTGGCAGAGTACACAAAGATGTAACATTTTTCAGTAAAACCTTTATGTGATTGGTCAGTCATGATGCATGAGGTCACACTTCCCTGACTCATTCTAAAAACCTGACTTCACTAGTCTTAACAAAAGAAGCATACATGAATAACTACATTTATAAACATTTGCAACATTTACTAGGAAAAATGTTTCAATCTAATTCATCCTTCCTTCCTTCTCAGCGCAGTAGATGGACACTTTTAACTAACTGGTACATTGGCAGAATGACAAGAATGTGCAGTTCACGCTGTTCTTGTCATGAGGAAAGCTGCCACAGTCTGCGCATGCTCCCTTCTCATTAAATTGCAAGTCATAGCCTTGATGGATTCACAGGCAGCCATGTTTTGTGTAGGCCCCAAAAATAAAACAAACACAAAGATAATATTAATTTCATGTAAATCAGTCCATTATGTTTCCCTCCCTCATACTAATACCCCTTATAAATGTTTATCTAGCCAAGCTATTAGTGAAAAGCAGCTTTTCTATTATTTATGACAACATGCAAAATAAATGTGAAAATAGCATTTTCATGCTTTTAGTGTAACATTTAAAAGCACACACAGTTAATATAGCGCACACTGTTAATACAGCACACACAACAACATGCTTTAATGTTTTAGATAGCTTTTCATGCAAACAAGCATTTAGTCCCTTTTGTCGTGTTTGGTGCATTATTAATTCACACACATTATAAAAAGAGGTGTTATTAACTGAAAATGTTTATCAAAATATGCAACAAGTCAAAGTCTATTAAGACAGGAATAATAAATTTAGATTGGCAAGGGATGAGCTGGGAAGAGAAAAACACATTCTATTAATCTTCAAAGCTAAAAAGGCCACTTTTCTCTACACTGTAAAACACATGTTAATTCAGCACAAGCATTACAGACTAAATAGGCCTCACTTTCATGTTTTTCATGTGCCATGTTTTTAACTTGCACCAAAATGTGCATGGCAATTTAAATGCAGCCTGTCTGAAGCACAAAAAATAAAACAATGCATGACTGCAGATGAAATCTGCTCCATCAATCCACCCTTCTGATAATTCAAATCATAATAAAATGATTTATAATTAATCACACATATTTCATTTCACAAGTGACAATGTTTTTTTTTGTTTTTTTTTAATTGCAAAAGCTGAGCATATAAGAATGTTACTTCTATTTCTAAGGCAAACTCAAGTCTGGTCTGTAATCAGATCATATATAGTCAAGCTCAAATGTTTTAGTGCAGAGATCTGTAAGTAGCTTCTTGGAACAGTTAGTCTTCTTTAAAATAAGTAACTAAAATAATAAAAAAGGAATTCAACAGGACAGTTTCAGCATTTCTTTGCTCATTGTCATCAGCTTGCCATCAGATTGGCTCATACTTTCCATGCAAATTGGACTACTTAGGTGCAGAGAAACTCTGACAGAGCACCATCAATCCTTTGCACTTTTTCAACCAAGGCCTTTCACTCTTAATTTCACTTTGATCAGATTCAGATGTTTCAGCACAGCATCTCTCAGATCAAAACAGTTGCACCATCCATTATGCAGATCTTGTGTAGCAGCTGCAATCTGGTGAGAAACTGCACACTGTACATCAACCAGACCTACACAGCAATCAGCCGCTCGGGCCGGCAGTCCTTTGTCGGGTTTCTGTGGCTGTGGGGGTGTGATGTGCAGAGATTTGCACGGGTCAGGAGCGCCTTTCCAGCCGCACCGTGTATACATACACCACACACACATAACGCACACACAAACCACACACCTCAGTCTCTCAACACCACACACTTGTCACCACTCAACACAACACACTCACCACCACACTCACTCCCCAGGCTCACCCCCACAGACTCACCACCACACACTCACCAGCACACAGAAAACAACACACACAACAACACACCCCCAGCCGTCAATTAATGCTTTCACCATGCACAAACACCAACAACCATCATCCATCTGTGCACGCTTTTACCAAGCACACACCCACCAGCCTTCAGTGCACCCTTCCACCAGGCACACACACCTCCAGCCGGCAGTGCACTTTTCCACCAAGCAATCGCAGTATGGTACACTTTACTTTTAAACATATTCATATAAAGCACAGCATGCCACCATTGGTAAAATTACAATTCAACAAACATACTTCCACTACACACCACATGCAGACACTCCATAACACATGGCAAAAAGACATTGGCATTTACAATGCCATTAGCTCAAACTCAAATAAATCCGAGCCCGATTGCATTTCTAATGCTTGTTCTTATTTCAATAGCCTTATATTTGTTTTTGTGTGTGTTACTTCACAGCCCTGATGAAGTTCCGAGAACCTCTGTGTTTTAAAGAACTAAACGCGTTGGCTGTCATTTTGCACTAAAATTGAATTTGAAATAAAGACAAATAGAAAGAAAATAATTTGGACTCCTTTGCAGTATGTTTGATGCACCTCCAATTGTCAGAATTTTTCGAATGAATCTGTGAGCTGAGGCACTAAAAGGTGACAGGTGCCGGAGTGTTGTGCACAACCATCCTGATACGGCGGACGTAAAAATAGTGAAGTGCAAATCAACTAGTCCGTCACCTTGCTTTCAGTTTTGTTTATTATTTCAAGAGTGAGTACGTTTTTGTTAAATTTACTTTGTGATAAATAAATTCACCAGCTACGGTCCCAAAAATGCACAGAACTTTTTCATTTTATATAGTACCAGATTTTCCACATTACCTCTTCTCCTCATGTTCACCATCTTGCCCCCTTCATACATGATGTCTATCTGCATTCCATATGATCAGTGCTTAATTCGTAACAATAAGGGCCTGATTTAGCACTTTGCGGACGGATTACTCTGTCACAAGGGTGACAGATATTCCGTCTGCTGAAATATAAATCCCATAGCATATAATGGTGCCAGTGCCCTAAAAATTTGCTCAGAAGCCTGAGGCTTGCAGCATGAATATAAGTGTTCTGAATACCAAGGTTGCTTATTTTTTAGTCCACCTCATATCTCTTCCCCCTCTCCCCCAATGCTCTCACTGTACCTTCACGTCACTTTTGCAGGTTATTTTTCATCCTTGCTTTCTCCCTTTGTCATGGTTTTTCCGTCCTTCTCTTCTTGATTTCCCCGATTTTGTATTTTACCCTCCCTTGCTCCTGGTGAAAGTCTGATGAGGAAAAACATGTTCTAACCCCCCAAAAATGATGAATGGTGCGCCTACCTGCAACCACCGCCTCAAATTAAGCACTGCACGCGTTTCAGAATATATTCTCATTCAGTCTGAGCCATTGGATTTCCCGCACGCAGCTCACAGCAAAATGTCAAGAGTTCTACTCTGCCCTGCATAGTTAACGAATTATTGGAGAAGCCAGACATTCCCTGTGACTTGGCTCAGGGCAGAGACATTTTGTGACCTTTTCCTTCGTTTATGCCAATAATGATTTTTTGTAGAACACGCTTTCATCCTTGTAACCCATTGACACGAACAAATTTGAGGAATAGGTATGTCTTTGTCGAACTAATTGAATTCTGGGGGAATTTATGTGGAGGCGGTGTCTTTAATGACCTAAGTAAATTTGCAAAAATCACAGAGTGCACAGAGCTCTGCGCCTACTCAAAATATGAACCACGCGATCGAACTTCGAACGTTGTCTGTTTCAACTTATATTGACGTAGACCTGGACGCTTGTAAAAAATCAGAGCACAGTATTACATATTTTCCTTCATATTGCTGATTGTTTCTGGTTTTAACTTAATAGATTTTAGCGCTTACCCTCCAGTCTCCACCACGAACATGCAGGAAGGTTTCAAGGATGTTAGAGTGCCGGACAAAATATGTTTTTGCTACAAGAACACTATCCGTCGACTCCTAAGAAAGGCGTTTTTTCAGGCCATTTCTTGTCATTTTGGGCCACTTACTGGTGACGTCTTAAGGCTGCTACAGTACATCGCTTTATGGAAGTGCTGGTCTTGCTGACATGGGCTTTAAGTCACACCCAGTGCCAGCCATGGCATGCAATGGGCTGTATCTGGTCAGTAAGGTTGGGGGGTCCGAGGTTCAGATTTTCCAACAATCACGATATCCTATCATGTTCAAATACATTATATGATAAGCAGGGCACGAAGGGGGTTTAAAGGGCTGTGGAAAGGGAGAGGAGGGCATATTTTACGAAATAACCAACATTTTGAATCTCTGAGCAGAGAGAGAGAGATAGTGTGTTTTTTAGGGCTCGGCCTCCGCCCACGTAAGTGGGAGGAGTTTCGAGATCCTAATGTTAAAGAAGAGAAAAAAAAAGTATCTCCTAGGGCTTTGGCGAGACAAATTCCACACATTCCTTAGTGTGTTATGTCATCTGGCCAGTGATTCGTCTTCGTTGTGGTGTCGTTTTAATAGCCTTGAAGTGATAGGGTAAATGTAGTTTTCGTCCGCCATGTTGGGCATTTTTCGTTCGTGTGCGCGCAAAGAAGTACATTAATTATAATTAGGAGCTGTCAGGGTGCCTCCGTAAGTGAATCCAGATGGCCGGGCGCGTTCACCATTCAGCAGCGCTCAGCGCGCAGCTGCTCCATGCCAGGCCGGGAAAGGGCTTCATTAGTTCAAGAACAAGAGTCTGACGTTCTGTCATGGGCTGTTCTTTTAATCTAAGTTTCATTTTTTTTTCTGGAATGGTCCGTGGCCGGTGTGAATGAAATTGTTCTCTCGAGTTTATAATGTGTTTCTTTGCAGCAGCTTTTGTTTTCGGAGCTGAGGTAATGAATAGCAAGCTGGCAGGCAGCGCCTTTTAGAACTATTTGCTTTCTGGGCAGAGTCCTGCAGTGGTGTTGAACTTCAGCATAGTCTGACAGGCTGCTGTATACTGAAAGAGCGCATAATTCTGTGAACGGTATTCCTTTATCGTAGGCTTCTCTTCCGTTTATTAAAAATAATTATTTACTACATGCCATTAATAAGTTAAAAAATGTTTTCCAAATGCAAATAAAAGCCACAGTCTGACTTTTGCAACCACAAGGCGCTGCGGCTAACTGGAGATCTGACCTGCATCCCTCGGAAGCAATTAAAAAGCAGCTCTGTGGGGGCTTACCGAGCTTTAAATCAGCATGCACCCAAAAAAAGCGCCACTTTACCCCACAAGAGCTCGAGTGCTGCTGTTGACAGATAACAGATGTTTACTGTTATCCGACTCGGTGGTACTCATTTTATCAACCTCAGAAGGATGAAAGGCTGAGTGGAGTCACACGTGCGACAGGCTAGTGAAGCCAATGCATATCTACAGGCTAGTAAAGCCAATGGATATCTACAGGCTAGCGATGACAGTGTATATTTACAGGCTACCGATGACCGTGCATATGTACAGGCTAGCGATGACAGAGCATATCTACAGGCTAGCGATGACAGTGCATATCTACAGGCTTGTGAAGCCAATGCATATCTACAGGCTAGCGATGACAGAGCATATCTACAGGTTAGCGATGACAGCGCATATCTACAGGCTAGCGATGACAGTGCATATCTACAGGCTAGCGATGATAATGCATATCTACAGGCTAGCGATGACAGCGCATATCTAGCAGTGCAGAGTGGCGGTGCAGAGTGGCGGTGCAGAGTGGCGGTGCAGAGTGGCGGTGCAGAGTGGTGGTGCGGTGGTGCAGAGTGGCAGTGCAGAGTGGCAGTGCGGCGGTGCAGAGTGGCGGTGCAGAGTTGCGGTGCAGAGTGGCGGTGCAGAGTGCAGAGTGGCGGTGCAGAGTGCAGAGTGGCGGTGCAGTGTGGCGGTGCAGAGTGGCGGTGCAGAGTGGCGGTGCAGAGTGGCGGTGCGGTGGTGCAGAGTGGCAGTGCAGAGTGGCAGTGTGGCGGTGCAGAGTGGCGGTGCAGAGTGGCGGTGCAGAGTGGCGGTGCAGAGTGGCGGTGCAGAGTGCAGAGTGGCGGTGCAGAGTGGTGGTGCAGAGTGGCGGTGCAGAGTGGCAGTGCAGAGTGGCAGTGCAGAGTGGCGGCCGTGGTGCAGAGTGTCAAAGCTAACCACGTCGTCCCTTACCTTGTCTTGACCGAAGGTTTCTTGGATGACGTGGATGATTTCGCAGGGACGCAAGGGACCAACTTCCCAAACCACTAACTAAAACTTACTGAATTAAATATTAACAGCAAGATTTAACCTAGAAATTAGGGAGGAGGGCCGGTACTGGGCGTTGAAGAGAAGACTTTGATTCTTGCTGTCGACCTGCGAAGCAACAAGCACCAAGATATTAGTATTCCGTTTTAGGAATGAGCTTTCCTAAACCCACTAGCCCCCTTCGCCACTATCTCTATCTAATCAGAGCTCCGTTATTCTAGTTTAGCTGTTCAGAGATTCCCCTACCTGCGATCAGCAAGTTGAAGGCCTCCGCCCAGTATGTCTTGGTAGGGATGTAGGGTTGTGGTGATTAAGTTGTCAGATGTCCTCTAGGGTAGTTGGTAGTCCGACGAGATGTCAGCTCTCGTTCGTCTGAAAATGTACATAAAGAAAGGAAAGATTATTTACTATTCTAAGAAGCCCTTTGCAATCTTTCTGTCTCTTTCCTAAACTTACTTGGTATTAACCTTGTCTCTTGGTCTCGGGGTTTCTGTTCCTTTTTGTTAATTGTGCTATAAAAGAAGCATTAAACATAGACACACCTTTTCCTAGATATCTTTCTCAAATCCCACATTTCTTAAACAAAATCTAAAGTTTCTTGTAAATCTCTTCACAATTTCACAAACATTGAGTTCAATTCTTTTTGCAGTTTACAAACATAGTGATCAGGCAATTAGTTCTCAAAATACTGTTAGGCCTTGAATGTCCGAAGTCTCTTTCTTCATGAAGGCTTTCACAAAGTAAGTGTTCCAAAAATTAACCTTTCTTGCGAAGGGCGCCTTAAAAGTAGCAAAAGTACTTAGCTTTCAAAGTTAGTTCTTAAGACTTCAAACTCCAGGAAAGAAGAAGCACCGCCGTGGAGTCCTGCCAGGATGTATTCTCCTTCAGGTGAGTTCCTCCTACTGACGCGACCTTCTCTGCAGAAAACCTGAAGGCAAAGCGCCTTCTAGAAGGCTGGGTGCGGTTTAAATACCCGACCGCACCCAGCCGCTCCCAGTCACGTTCAGTTAACGTGCGCGGGGACGCTGAATGCAGTCCCAGTTCTAGCGCGCACCAAAAGGCTGCGTGTAGGGATGCGGGGAGAGATCTGAAAGACCTTCGCGAAGGCGGTGTCTTTCACGGAGCCACAAGCAGAGCATACCAAGCACATCAAATGAGCTCCAAAAGTTCCACAAGCATATAAGGCAACAAAGCAGAGTACCAAAGAGCACATGCAAAGTCAAGTGTAACAAAACCTTAAGGAAACATATGATAAGGCAGAAGAAAAACGTAAGCACCCAATCACACTGACTAGAAGCGTGCGTGGAGCACGGGACAGGGGTGGGTTTTTTCAAGGGGGAAATCAGCACATGTCTTAGGATATGTGTGTTAGGGGTAAGTGGATTCATGACACAGAGTGGCAGTGCAGAGTGGCGGTGCAGTGCAGAGTGGCGGTGCAGTGGTGCAGAGTGGCGGTGCAGAGTGGCGGTCGGAGTGGCGGTGCAGAGTGGCGGTACAGAGTGCAGAGTGGCGGTGCATAGTTGCGGTGCAGAGTGCAGAGTGGCGGTGCAGAGTGGCGGCGCAGAGTGGCGGTGCAGAGTGCAGAGTGGTGGTGCAGAGTGGTGGTGCAGAGTGGCGGTGCAGTGGTGCAGAGTGGCGGTGCAGAGTGGCGGTGCAGAGTGGCGGTGCAGAGTGCAGAGTGGCGGTGCAGAGTGGCGGTGCAGAGTGGCGGTGCAGCGTGGCGGCGCAGCGTGGCGGCGCAGAGTGGCGGCGCAGAGTGGCGGTGCAGAGTGGCAGTGCGGTGGTGCAGAGTGGCGGTGCAGAGTGGCGGTGCAGAGTGGCGGTGCAGAGTGGCGGTGCAGAGTGGCGGTGCAGAGTGGTGGTGCAGAGTGGCGGTGCGGAGTGGTGGTGCAGAGTGCAGAGTGGCGGTGCAGAGTGGCGGTGCAGAGTGCAGAGTGGTGGTGCAGAGTGGCGGTGCAGAGTGGCAGCGCAGAGTGCAGAGTGGCGGTGCAGAGTGGCGGTGCAGAGTGGCGGTGCAGAGTGGCGGTGCAGAGTGGCAGTGCAGAGTGCAGAGTGGCGGTGCAGAGTGGCAGTGCAGAGTGCAGAGTGGCGGTGCAGAGTGGCGGTGCAGAGTGGCGGTGCAGAGTGGCAGTGCAGAGTGGCAGTGCAGAGTGGCGGCCCTGGTGCAGAGTGGCAGTGCAGAGTGGCGGTGCAGTGCAGAGTGGCGGTGCAGTGGTGCAGAGTGGCGGTGCAGAGTGGCGGTCGGAGTGGCGGTGCAGAGTGGCGGTACAGAGTGCAGAGTGGCGGTGCATAGTTGCGGTGCAGAGTGCAGAGTGGCGGTGCAGAGTGGTGGTGCAGAGTGGCGGTGCAGAGTGCAGAGTGGTGGTGCAGAGTGGTGGTGCAGAGTGGCGGTGCAGTGGTGCAGAGTGGCGGTGCAGAGTGGCGGTGCAGAGTGGCGGTGCAGAATGCAGAGTGGCGGTACAGAGTGGCGGTGCAGAGTGGCGGTGCAGCGTGGCGGCGCAGCGTGGCGGTGCAGAGTGGCGGCGCAGAGTGGCTGTGCAGAGTGGCAGTGCGGTGGTGCAGAGTGGCGGTGCAGAGTGGCGGTGCAGAGTGGCGGTGCAGAGTGGCGGTGCAGAGTGGCGGTGCAGAGTGGTGGTGCAGAGTGGCGGTGCGGAGTGGCGGTGCAGAGTGCAGAGTGGCGGTGCAGAGTGCAGAGTGGTGGTGCAGAGTGGCGGTGCAGAGTGGCAGTACAGAGTGCAGAGTGGCGGTGCAGAGTGGCGGTGCAGAGTGGCGGTGCAGAGTGGCAGTGCAGAGTGCAGAGTGGCGGTGCAGAGTGGCAGTGCAGAGTGCAGAGTGCAGAGTGGCGGTGCAGAGTGGCGGTGCAGAGTGGCGGTGCAGAGGTGCAGAATGGCGGTGCAGAGTGCAGAGTGGCGGTGTGGTGGTGCAGAGTGGCGGTGTGGCGGTGCAGAGTGGCGGTGCAGAGTGGCGGTGCAGAGTGGCGGTGCAGAGTGGCGGTGCAGAGTGGCGGTGCAGAGTGGCGGTGCAGAGTGCAGAGTGGCGGTGCAGAGTGGCAGTGCAGAGTGCAGAGTGGCAGTGCAGAGTGCAGAGTGGCGGTGCAGAGTGGCGGTGCAGAGTGACGGTGCAGTGCAGAGTGGCGGTGCAGTGGTGCAGAGTGGCGGTGCAGAGTGGCGGTGCAGAGTGGCGATGCAGAGTGGCGGTGCAGAGTGGCGGTGCAGAGTGCAGAGTGGCGGTGCATAGTTGCGGTGCAGAGTGCAGAGTGGCGGTGCAGAGTGGCGGTGCAGAGTGGCGGTGCAGAGTGGCGGTGCAGAGTGGCAGTGCAGAGTGGCAGTGCAGAGTGGCAGTGCAGAGTGGCAGTGCAGAGTGGCAGTGAGGTGGTGCAGAGTGGCGGTGCAGGGTGGCGGTGCAGAGTGCAGAGTGGCGGTGCATAGTGGTGGTGCAGAGTGCAGAGTGGCGGTGCAGAGTGGCGGTGCAGAGTGGCAGTGCGGTGGTGCAGAGTGGCAGTGCAGAGTGGCAGTGCGGTGGTGCAGAGTGGCGGTGCAGAGTGGTGGTGTAGAGTGCAGAGTGGTGGTGCAGAGTGGCGGTGCAGTGGTGCAGAGTGGCGGTGCAGAGTGGCGGTGCATAGTGGCGGTGCAGAGTGCAGAGTGGCGGTGCAGAGTGGCGGCGCAGAGTGGCGGCGCAGAGTGGCGGCGCAGAGTGGCGGTGCAGAGTGGCAGTGCGGTTGTGCAGAGTGGCGGTGCAGAGTGGCGGTGCAGAGTGGCGGTGCAGAGTGGCGGTGCAGAGTGGCGGTGCAGAGTGCAGAGTGGCGGTGCAGAGTGGCGGTGCAGAGTGCAGAGTGGTGCTGCAGAGTGGCAGTGCAGAGTGGCAGCGCAGAGTGCAGAGTGGCGGTGCAGAGTGGCGGTGCAGAGTGGCGGTGCAGAGTGGCAGTGCGGTTGTGCAGAGTGGCGGTGCAGAGTGGCGTGCAGGGTGGCGGTGCAGAGTGGCGGTGCAGAGTGGCGGTGCAGAGTGGCGGTGCAGAGTGGCGGTGCAGAGTGGCGGTGCAGAGTGCAGAGTGGCGGTGCAGAGTGGCGGTGCAGAGTGGTGGTGCAGAGTGGCAGTGCAGAGTGGCAGCGCAGAGTGCAGAGTGGCGGTGCAGAGTGGCGGTGCAGAGTGGCGGTGCAGAGTGGCGGTGCAGAGTGGCAGTGCAGAGTGGCGGTGCAGAGTGCAGAGTGGCGGTGCAGAGGTGCAGAATGGCGGTGCAGAGTGGCGGTGCAGAGTGCAGAGTGGCGGTGCAGAGTCGTGGTGTGGCGGTGCAGAGTGGCGGTGTGGCGGTGCAGAGTGGCGGTGCAGAGTGGCGGTGCAGAGTGGCGGTGCAGAGTGGCGGTGCAGAGTGCAGAGTGGCGGTGCAGAGTGGCGGTGCAGAGTGGCAGTGCAGAGTGCAGAGTGGCAGTGCAGAGTGCAGAGTGGCGGTGCAGAGTGGCGGTGCAGAGTGGCGGTGCAGTGCAGAGTGGCGGTGCAGAGTGGCGGTGCAGAGTGGCGGTGCAGAGTGGCGGTGCAGAGTGCAGAGTGGCGGTGCAGAGTGGCGGTGCAGAGTGGTGGTGCAGAGTGGCAGTGCAGAGTGGCAGCGCAGAGTGCAGAGTGGCGGTGCAGAGTGGCGGTGCAGAGTGGCGGTGCAGAGTGGCGGTGCAGAGTGGCGGTGCAGAGTGGCAGTGCAGAGTGGCGGTGCAGAGTGCAGAGTGGCGGTGCAGAGTGGCGGTGCAGAGGTGCAGAATGGCGGTGCAGAGTGGCGGTGCAGAGTGCAGAGTGGCGGTGCAGAGTGGTGGTGTGGCGGTGCAGAGTGGCGGTGTGGCGGTGCAGAGTGGCGGTGCAGAGTGGCGGTGCAGAGTGGCGGTGCAGAGTGGCGGTGCAGAGTGCAGAGTGGCGGTGCAGAGTGGCGGTGCAGAGTGGCAGTGCAGAGTGGCGGTGCAGAGTGGCGATGCAGTGCAGAGTGGCGGTGCAGAGTGGCGGTGCAGAGTGGCGGTGCAGAGTGGCGGTGCATAGTGGCGGTGCATAGTTGCGGTGCAGAGTGCAGTGTGGCGGTGCAGAGTGGCGGTGCAGAGTGGCAGTGCAGAGTGGCAGTGCGGTGGTGCAGAGTGGCAGTGCAGAGTGGCAGTGCGGTGGTGCAGAGTGGCAGTGCAGAGTGGCAGTGCGGTGGTGCAGAGTGGCAGTGAGGTGGTGCAGAGTGGCGGTGCAGGGTGGCGGTGCAGAGTGCAGAGTGGCGGTGCATAGTGGCGGTGCAGAGTGCAGAGTGGCGGTGCAGAGTGGCAGTGCAGAGTGGCGGTGCAGAGTGGCAGTGCGGTGGTGCAGAGTGGCAGTGCAGAGTGGCAGTGCGGTGGTGCAGAGTGGCGGTGCAGGGTGGTGGTGCAGAGTGCAGAGTGGCGGTCATAGTGGCGGTGCAGAGTGCAGAGTGGCGGTGCAGAGTGCAGAGTGGCGGTGCAGAGTGGCGGTGCAGAGCGGCGGTGCAGAGTGGCGGTGCAGAGTGGCGGTGCAGAGTGGCAGTGCGGCGGTGCAGGGTGGCGGTGCAGGGTGGCGGTGCAGAGTGGTGGTGCAGAGTGGCGGTGCAGAGTGGCGGTGCAGAGTGCAGAGTGGCGGTGCAGAGTCGTGGTGTGGCAGTGCAGAGTGGCGGTGTGGCGGTGCAGAGTGGCGGTGCAGAGTGGCGGTGCAGAGTGGCGGTGCAGAGTGGCGGTGCAGAGTGCAGAGTGGCGGTGCAGAGTGGCGGTGCAGAGTGGCAGTGCAGAGTGCAGAGTGGCAGTGCAGAGTGCAGAGTGGCAGTGCAGAGTGGCGGTGCAGAGTGGTGGTGCAGTGCAGAGTGGCGGTGCAGAGTGGCGGTGCAGAGTGGCGGTGCAGAGTGGCGGTGCAGAGTGGCGGTGCAGAGTGCAGAGTGGCGGTGCAGAGTGGCGGTGCAGAGTGGTGGTGCAGAGTGGCAGTGCAGAGTGGCAGCGCAGAGTGCAGAGTGGCGGTGCAGAGTGGCGGTGCAGAGTGGCGGTGCAGAGTGGCGGTGCAGAGTGGCGGTGCAGAGTGGCAGTGCAGAGTGGCGGTGCAGAGTGCAGAGTGGCGGTGCAGAGTGGCGGTGCAGAGGTGCAGAATGGCGGTGCAGAGTGGCGGTGCAGAGTGCAGAGTGGCGGTGCAGAGTGGTGGTGTGGCGGTGCAGAGTGGCGGTGTGGCGGTGCAGAGTGGCGGTGCAGAGTGGCGGTGCAGAGTGGCGGTGCAGAGTGGCGGTGCTGAGTGGCGGTGCAGAGTGCAGAGTGGCGGTGCAGAGTGGCGGTGCAGAGTGGCAGTGCAGAGTGCAGAGTGGCAGTGCAGAGTGCAGAGTGGCGGTGCAGAGTGGCGGTGCAGAGTGGTGGTGCAGTGCAGAGTGGCGGTGCAGAGTGGCGGTGCAGAGTGGCGGTGCAGAGTGGCGGTGCAGAGTGGCGGTGCAGAGTGGCGGTGCATAGTGGCGGTGCATAGTTGCGGTGCAGAGTGCAGAGTGGCGGTGCAGAGTGGCGGTGCAGAGCGGCAGTGCAGAGTGGCAGTGCGGTGGTGCAGAGTGGCAGTGCAGAGTGGCACTGCGGTGGTGCAGAGTGGCAGTGCAGAGTGGCAGTGCGGTGGTGCAGAGTGGCAGTGAGGTGGTGCAGAGTGGCGGTGCAGGGTGGCGGTGCAGAGTGCAGAGTGGCGGTGCATAGTGGCGGTGAAGAGTGCAGAGTGGCGGTGCAGAGTGGCGGTGCAGAGTGGCGGTGCAGAGTGGCAGTGCGGTGGTGCAGAGTGGCAGTGCAGAGTGGCAGTGCGGTGGTGCAGAGTGGCAGTGCAGGGTGGCGGTGCAGAGTGCAGAGTGGCGGTGCATAGTGGCGGTGCAGAGTGCAGAGTGGCGGTGCAGAGTGCAGAGTGGCGGTGCAGAGTGGCGGTGCAGGGTGGCGGTGCAGAGTGGCGGTGCAGAGTGGCAGTGCGGCGGTGCAGGGTGGCGGTGCAGGGTGGCGGTGCAGAGTGGCGGTGCAGAGTGGCGGTGCAGAGTGGCGGTGCAGAGTGGCGGTGCAGAGTGGCAGTGCAGAGTGGCGGTGCAGAGTGGCGGTGCAGAGTGGCGGTGCAGAGTGGCGGTGCAGAGTGGCGGTGCAGAGTGCAGAGTGGCGGTGCAGAGTGGCGGTGCAGAGTGGCGGTGCAGAGTGGCGGTGCAGAGTGGCGGTGCAGAGTGGCGGTGCAGAGTGCAGATGACAGTGCATATCTACAGGCTAGTGAAGCCAATGCATATCTACAGGCTAGCGATGACAGTGCATATCTACAGGCTAGCGATGACAGAGCATATCTACAGGCTAGCAATGACAGCGCATATCTACAGGCTAGCGATGACAGTGCATAACTAGAGCCTAGTGAAGCCAATGCATATCTACAGGTTAGCGATGACAGTGCATATCTACAGGCTAGCGATGACGGTGCATATCTACAGGCTAGTGAAGCCAATGCATATCTACAGGCTAGTGATGACAGTGCATATCTACAGGCTAGCGATGACAAAGCATATCTACAGGCTAGCGATGACAGTGCATACCTACAAGCTAGCGATGATATTGCATATCTACAGGCTAGCTACGACAGCGCATATCTACAGGATAGCAATGACAGCGCATATCTACAGGCTAGCGATGACAGTGCATATCTACAGGCTAGCGATGACGGTGCATACCTACAGGCTAGTGAAGCCAATGCATATCTACAGGCTAGCGATGATAGTGCATATCTACAGGCTAGCAATGACAGTGCATACACTCACAAGGAGACCACAGCCAGCTGAGGTGCAATCTTCACCCACTCACAAGAACGACATCACAGGCAGCAGCAGTGCAAGCTTCTTACACTCACAAGGAGACCACAGGCAGCAGAGGTGCAAGCTTCTCACACATAAGAAGGACATCACAGGCAAGTGGTGCAATATTCGCACATTCACAAGGAGATCCCTAGCAGTACACACCACATGAACACACTCCATAACACATAGCAACAATACATTGGCATTTACAATGCCATTAGCTCAAACTCAAATAAATCCGAGCCCGATTGCATTTCTAATGCTTGTTTCTGCATGTGTTGGCAAAAATCCCCGTAGAAATCCAAAAAACACCTCACCATGCCCAACTGAAGCGCATGAACCCAACTATTTACTACAAAATACATTTAATAGGGGGTGTACCACCCCAAACACCCCCCTGAAACTACGCCCGGGCAATACATGATCAGCAGGTACACGTTTTTTCATCAGATTAACTAGTCTCTTCACAAGAAACACAAGGATCTCATGCATTAAAAAAAGAGGCTGATTGCAGCGCAATTTTTGCAATGCGCTGTGACCAGACTCTCCCTTTGCAAAGGCTCTTTGCATAAGAAGCTATAAATCAGTCCTTGATGGTTTAGAGCAGTGCTTCCCAAACGTTTTAGAACCACGACCCAGTTTTTAGTATGACCAGGCCCGGACTGGCCGTTGCGGGCACTGGGCAATCCCCCGGTGCGCCGCAAGGGTGGGGGCCGGTTTTGGGCCCTGGGGGCCGTTTTTGTTACAGGGCCGATTTTCCCGGCCCCGGCAAAGAGCTCGGTCGCACCCCCAGGGGGCCGGCCGAGCGCTTTGCCAGGGCCGGTTTTGATTCTGAGTCCGGCCCTGAGTATGACCCACTTTCGCGACCCACCTGGCTTTAATGGTCATGACTCCAGTGATTTGTATGTAATAAGCATTGTGTGGTAGCGCCTTGTTATTTGCAGACACCACTTTTTCATTGAGATCGTCACTAAATTAGCACAGACAAACAGTTTTAGGAATAAACCTATATAGTACACAAATTGTAATGTGTGGAAATCGGGTTTCAGTAAAAATTATTTGTGCATCACCAAGTAAAGTGTATTGATTTGTTCTGACACTAATAACATATTTTGGCCTGACTTTAATTTTAACAGGACTATCACCGTCCTGCCAAGGCGGTGGTCCGAAGTACTCCGTCAAGCTGACGGTGGTCCACCCGCCGCATTTAGATGTTGCAGAGACCGAGGCGGCGAAGCTGTGACGGAGTAACCCGTACGCCAAGATCTAAATCAGGCCCTAAGAGCCAGGGCCCAAAGTTTGCTCCGAAGCCTGCCACTGGCACTATAAATATCAGAGTTTTGAATACCAACGCTGCGTATTTTTGAGACCACCTCATATCTCTTTCACCCCCCCCAATGATCTCACTGTCCCTTTATCTCACTTTGCAGGTTATTTTTCATCCCTGCTTCCTCCCTTTGTAACGGTTTTTCTGTCCTTCTCTTTATTTCCTTGGTTTTGTGTTTTACCCTCTCTTGCGCCTGGTGAAAGTTTGATGAGGAAAAATAAGTGCCAGCCCCCAACAAATGAGCAATGGTCCACCCCATCTGCATCCACCGCCTCAAATTAAACAATGCATATGGTATGTGTTTCAAAATTCATTCTCATTTAGTCTGAGCCGTTTGATTCCCCTCAGGCAGTTTATAGCAAAATGTCAAGAGTTCTTTTCTGTTCTGCATAGTTAACAAATTATTGGACAAGCCAGACATTCCCTGTGACTTGGCTCAGGAGAGAGACATTTTGTGACCTTTTCCTTTGTTTATGCCAATGATGATTTTTTAATGTACTAAGCATTGTGTGGTAGCGCATTGTTATTTGCAGACACTACATTTTCCATTGAAATGGTCACTAAATGTGCACAGATAAACAGTTTTAGGAATTAAACTATAGTACACAAATCGTAATGTGTGGAAGCTGAGTTTCAGTAACTATCTTTGCTGGCTAACAGTACTCCATTGCCGTCACCGTGGCTGGTTTGGGTCGAGCAGATTTAGATGTTCCCGTTTTGCTGGTGGTGTCCTGTTGGAGTGAGACCCTGGTGGTGTGGAGACAGGTAAGTGCTACTCATCATTATCTTACTACACATATATTTTGTGAATGTGTCATAATGTATAAGTAGGTAATTTGATAGGTCCCTTTTTGCTACATATTGTGCGCCACACAAAGAACATACACACACTACTAAATGCACGCTCACAAGCACCCCAAAAACAATATTTGTTAGTGTCAATACAGGTGTGTCCATTTTACCTTGATAAGTAGAAAAATAAACACTACTGCATCACACCAAAGAAAAATATTGCATGTAAGAGCAATGCAGAAGTACACGAGGCTAAAGCAATTGTCAGTACATTATACATAGATCAATTGTACAAGTAGCTTACCACAGACCTCAATGACAAAGGAGTCGTTTGGCATTGTGGTGGAGTCGGTGCAACAAAGGAGGGACCTGGACGATGGGGTACAAGACCCAAACGGAAGTGGTAAGCAGAAAAAAGGTATGTTCGAATTCCTGGCAGAGCCTGCGGGACTCTGGAGGTCTTTTGTCTATGGACCATCCAACATCTAAATATGGTGGGAAGACCATCAGGTTAGCGGGTGGGAGGACCGTAAAAAAAGTGACAGCGGGATCTGATCCACCAAAATCTAAATCAGGCCTTACAGAAAGTACATTAAGCCTGAGGAGTGGCTTCCTGGAACTAAGGATACAGGTTTGGTAGCTAGTAGAAAGGGCATGGAGTATCCACTTGTCAGGGGAGAGATTTAGCTCCATGCCAAGGTGGCCATGGTTGATGAAGCAAGGTGCTGGATGTCTCTTGGGCAATGATTTGACTGCCCCAGGCTTGGTGCCAGGATCAGAGGTCTTTTTGGGCTTGGACAATCAGCCATGTTGAGCAGAGCACAGGCTGCACATCAATCTCAGAATCGGGTGAGACCATTCCTGATTTGCATGTGTGAGGCATGCACAACACCAGAAAAATCGGTAGTCCAAGTTTGGCATTGCATAACACTGGTGTCTATGACCCAGGCAATGCATTCAGTGGTATCTAGACTAGAGCTCAAATATATATTTTGCCATCTGTCAGAACCCCATTCAAGGGCCACCGGAACAGTAGGGGATTACTGGGCCCAAAGGATGGGGTTGAGGCTTTTACTCCCAAGTTCCGAGGGCCCAAACTGTTATGGATTCTGAGCAACTGGGCCTTCAGCACTTGACTCTCAGTGGTAGCGCAGTTGAGCCGTCCAAGGCTTCTTGGAGGGGACATAGGTACACAAATCAAAATACGCACAGCAACATCAATAAATGATTGTCTAGTCAAATATTTGCTTTTATGAAAAAACGAATATTTCTATAAAACTATAAAGTAAAATACAACATTCGCAAACAATACACAAAGTCCCCTGAGGTCAGGGTTCTCTAGTGTTTCATGATCGGGTTCCTGATTTCCAATCCCCTCAAGCTATTAGTTATCCCCAGTACACTAAAGGGGACATTCAGGTTAAGCACAACTAGTAGTCTGAGTCTTAGGAGTCCCACTCTGACTTCATATTAAAGTCAAAAGTGTTCTAGCACTGCAGTCCAATCTGGAACGCAAGTTCCTCCGGTGCTATCTGGCCTGAAATCAGTCTTACCTGCACCAGCAATATCTGAGTGATGGAGTCTCTGAGCGTGCCTCTTCTGGGGTTGCTGTAGCGCTAGCAGTTGTCTATGGTAAGTCATTCTCATGTGGCCAGGTGGGCTGTGCTCGGCTGTCCTAGAGTACTGCCACACATGATCCTGCAACGGCTGGGGGGTGCTTGCAGCTCCACCAAGTTGGGTAAATTCTTCCCTCTGGTGGTGGAGTTGGTACGATGATTCTGGCGCTAGTCCTCAGTTATGGCTCAGGCTGACCAGCCCACACTTCTTGCTTGAGAGAGATTCAGAGCCATCTAAAAGAGATACAGCCTGGCCTCCTCAAATTCTGTGATCTGTTGCAGAATCGACGAAGGCTCAGGTACTTCCAGGCACATCAAGTTCAGAAATGGAATTGGATTTGGAAGTCAGACGTCAAACTGAGAAATGGCTTTTGAGCACTGTCTATGAGACTATTGCCTCCTCAGGAGAATTATAGAAATGAAGGACTTTGCTTGGACTTCTTGTGTTTCCTTTTTGCTTTGTCTCTTGAATTTATCTTGGACTTAAAATGGGGATGGTGAATGGGAACAGGACCGGGAACAGACTCAGAACTTGGAGCGGAACTCACCCTGCTTTTTGTGCTTGATGAGGCAGAACTAAGTTTCTCGCTCCCTGATGGCTCTGATGGATGCATCACGGAGCATTTGTCCCAAGATTTTGATTTGAACTTGGTGCCAAGATACCTAGGAGATATGTTATGCTGATTGTGACATTCATCTACCTGCGACATGCATGGCACGGTCTGAACCCTGTAATTTTGGGGAGTGACATCACTGTGCACTGTCACAAAGTTTTGATTAAAAAACCTTGAAAGAGAAGTTGGAACAAATGGAAGCAGCAGAGTGCCAATCAAAGGGTACCGAAAATGACGAGGTCACGTCAGCGTGCAGCGATAACATAAATACATGCAGCTCTACGTCACCATGTCCAGGGCAGGATGAAGTCTTATCAGAGGCTGGTGGCTCCACCTGCCAGCAGACAAGAGCAGTTACAAGAGTTTCCAGATCCAGTCTGGTGTTTGGGGAGATTTACAAAGTGCGGAATCTGCAGCTGGAAGAGTGCGTCAGAATATTAGGTACGAGTATGGCCCCCGGTCGTTCTTTTCTTTGTTTAAAACCTGTCATAAACAAAGTTGTATAAAAAAATAATATTAGTATGACTGAGGCGACTAATGATATCCACGCCATTACTGGCAGCACTACACTATCCAACACCTGGCTTTGATGAGAATTATCTATTTTCCAAGCAATGACAAGTTTAATATTTTGTCTATTTAACCAGGAAACCTACAGCAACCTAGATAGGAATATACTTACATCTCATTCAAGTCATTTAGTTATTGCACATCAGCACTTAAATGCTTCATACATTGTTTTAAGTTCAGACAGCTGTTGGTCCCCAGCCCTGTCCTGACTGCAGAGGAGTAACGTGGAAGATGACTGGACTTCTGCAGCTCCTCGGCATGTGATAACCCCAGAACTCAACAAGAGGATTATCAAAAAAAAACACCCCTACAATAGATGGTGCAGAGGTTTTAGTTTCACTCTAAAGGCACAGCTCGTGGCCAATGAGAGGCTTTGAATGGCATAGAAGGTCCGAATAGTATTACAAAGCCCCCTTCCAAATAATTAATTAATTATGTAGCCTAGCAGTTACGATTCGCCCAACTGAGGGGACGGTGTGCGAGCTTATAATCCAATTAGGTATCTAGGACCCCTTAAAAAGAAACAAAAAAGAAAGCAACATCAATAATAAGACAGGGCACTACTAAAAACAAGTGAATAGTATTTGAGGGCACTCTATGGTCCTGGTTATGCTGCTTGGAAATAAATATACACAATGGAGGCCCCTGTAATGTTGCAACCCTGGGCCTAGTCTCAGAGACACAAGGAATGGCACAACGTGTTGCTGTTGGTGGCCAGTAACATACTAACCACGCCCAGGGGTTCCGGGCTATTTATTGTTGTACACACACGCTGGCCAAGCGTACGCCGGGCCAGCCCATATAGTTACGTTGCAGGGTCTAACTGGGGGACACCCCTCTGACACATGGATCAGTCCACTGGGGTACAACATTACATTCCTCCTTTACCCAAAGAACAGAACCATTACAAAGCATCGGAAAATAAACAGCAAAATGCAAACTAGAGATTATGGAACAGTCTTACTTGGTCAGCCGACAACTCTGCGTCCTCTGCCGGGAGATTGACAGAAGGCTACAAAGTCCTGATATTTCTGAGATAGCTTGGGGTGGGGTCGCAGGCTGTACCGGCTTTGGCTGCTCCTGGAGAGGGAAGATGGCAACGTCTCCGCTGGGTTGTCATTCTCTTGATAAGCGTGGCTCAAATCCACCCGAGAGACTTACCACACTCACCTATAGTTGCCCAATAATAAGTCAGCCGGACAGTGGAGAAGAATAAACAAGGCAATTTTATTAGGCCACAAACTCCCATATGAGAGGGCCCCGTCCGACCTCACCCCTAAGAGTGCGCCGAGAGGACTGACCCATCCCAACACAGCAATACATTATAACAGGATACATTAGAGTAAAACACGCCCAGTCTGGAAAAATACTGGACCCCTGGAAGAGCGAACAATGGCCTCACACAAGAGGCATCTGCACCTGCGATGGCAACATTTCTTATCTCGGCCCAAGGCAGCGGAGCCAGGCCTCAGCGTCTCCAGCACATGAGAACACCACTGATAATGAATTTGCTATAGTTTCGATCACAGTTAGCCGAGAAAGGAAAACTACTGCGTTAACATTTCTTTCTCTATTCCTACGGGAGGGGTGAGCGAGTGCGACTCGCATGCAGAGAGAAACACTCCAAAATGGTGGCACACAAGCTAAGCTAAGGAAACATAATAATGTCACACGCATAGATGAATATTAGATGAAGAATATAAACGTAAATGCATAAATGAATATATCATTGGTTAGACACATCATGCTAACTCATAAGCGTAAATGTAAAGGTAAATGGGCGGGGCATCGGGAAATGAAACCTATCAGACCCTCCTTTTAGCAGGATGTGGCTAAAATGAGCGCAGCCTTTATTAGCTAAAAGAAGGGCCTTTACAGCAAATGCTAGGGGCAAGGAATCAAATTAATCGAAGATTTCATCATCAATAAGCATTAACCAACGAATATCATGAAGTTCCACATCATCGGAAACAGGATATTGGCGTGTGGGTCTCCTACGAACTCGTAAATTGCTGGCACACATGGAGCAACAAGGGGGAAGGCAGTAAACGCATAAACAGCAAGTCAGTATCATACCCACGACTCCCACAACCCCCATCAAAATCTTCCAACCCCAGGAGGAGAAAACACTCCACAACCATGTCTTTAATGACCAGGTACCCGTATCCTGATGAAGTTCAGCTGCCAATCTATGGAGCTTCTGTACAGCTAAGTTAACAGTCGGGCCGAGTCAGGGATATATACACAACAAGAAGTCCCGATGACGCGACAAGCTCCACCACTGTCTGCAAGGATGAGGTCAAGCACCATCCTGTTCTGGATCGTAAATAATATCATAGCCTTCATCTCAATGGACATATTGGCTGCAATATCAGCCTTCGTATTCACTAACTTTTCCATTACCCTTGAGAGTCTCCTAATAGCTCTACTGTTAAAGATAGGACCCCAGAATGGCAGTAAACCCTTAGAAAAATCTGTAAATTGCTGCAAAGAAGTGTCAGTCTGATCAACATCCTCAACTTAGAGTGCCCTCCTTTTACGCTGTCCAGCCATTATGGCAAACCTCCGATAAGTCTTATGATAATCTGAAGGTGCCACATAAACAGGGGGAAGTAAATAGGCTAGGTAACAGACTCCACCCCAACCCTCAGGCAACCACAAATATCCATTACCCCCGCATACAAAATAAATATTCGGAGGAGTTACTAAAGAAGGACTAAGGGGCAGGCGAATTGAAGCAGTCACATTGCAGGAGCTGTTCCCCACCTTAATAGGACCCCTGCCCAAAATACAGAAAAAAGGTGAAGGCCCAACTACTGCCAGAGGTACCAGAGAATGACCACTACTATTTGTCGCAGGGGGATGTCTATAGACCAAGGAAGAGTTCAACTGTAGAAATCTTTCCCTCACTTTGTCAGTGTCGTTGGGTGTCACAAATCGTTCTACCTTCTTCGAGCAGGTCTCTAAGAATGTCTGATCAAAACGTCCGTCGGTAAACAAGCGTCCAAGGGATGAAGTGGGCATAGGGCGTACTCGCATCGTCAACGTCGACCCTGTACCAGGTAATCGGGGATTCAGAAAATCAGGCTGCTGGAAAAATTTCACCATACCAATTAAAGTGTACCAACCCACACAACTATTCACGGGTGTTAAGGGAAGTGCCAGCAATCTATCCTTTTTATATGCAGCAGAAGGGAGCAACCCACAGACCCAACAATCTGTCACATTATACACAGCATGAGCATGATGTAGAGTCTTAATGAAAACATTATCACGATAGCCCTTCCTCATGCATTGTTCACCATAATCAACAGTAATCATATTATGCTCTGGCAAGGCTGTAGGAGTGGGGACGAACTTATGGACAGGGTAAGCTTCATCTAGGAAGAACAGTATCCCAAGAATTATTAAAAATATAATGATGAATATCACAACAACCACTATTTTTCCTTTTCAGGGCAGAGCACGTCATGGTGAGTCTGGTTCTGGGGTACGGGGAGCTGCAAAAGGTTGCTCCTCCTCTGGAATAGGACGGCCAAAAGGATACATATCACCTAGCTAAGAGTCCAAAACTAAACTAAGACAATACTCTAAATGTCCCAGGCACTCCAAAACCGGCCAGAGGGGTCCTTCACCCTCAAAAGGGATCTTCTCCCTGTGTCCGTTAAAGCCTCACAGGCAGGCTTCTATTGTCCAATCCCTAATCCCTCGACGGAGTCGCACAACTGCAGCAACTCAGGAGCACCAAACCTGGGCCCAGACGCAATCCTAGTGTTCCATGTAACAATGTTTCGAAAGTGCACCAGGGCTCTTACCAGCAGTCCATCCCTATCACTAAACTATCCTTTCCAGCATTGTCCACGCCTATTCCCTATTCCAGCCCTTCTTCCAGTGCTCACTTTTATTTTATTTTCTTTTTGGGCCGCAGATTATAACGGGTGCTCCCTCACTCTTCTGGATCTGTGAACAGAATGGGGAGGTCAACGGCAGGAGATGTATCCTTCAATTTTTGCTCACTGCGACCAGGAGAGACCTCACCGCTTACGATCTCAGCCGGTCTCCTTTCACTTTCATGTGGCTCCTCACGCCTCAATGAAGCATCCGAGAAGGGGACATATCGAGGGAGCGATTCGCATTCGTGATCAGCAACACTACCTTTCACCCATTCGTCATTCGGCAGTGGTAGTGGGACCCTCTTCACATGCGAGGCATGGGTCCACGCCTTCCGGCCCTCAACCCAAAGTGCGGTGCGGGTGGTCAGGAGCACTTGTCATGGCTCTGACCACCTGGGTTCCAAGCAGGACTTCCGTTGGTACTTCTTCACGACGACCCAGTCTCCTGGTTGGATGGTATGACCCGGCCCCTCCGGCAGAGGCTTCAGGGTGTCTGCTACCTGCTGATGAACAGAACGGAGATCTTTAGTCAAAGCATACAGGTAATTATCAACAAAGGGTATTCAATTTCTGAGAAACATTTAGGTCTAGGAACACCCCACACGTTGGCAGGTCTGCCAAATATGACCTCATGGGGGGAAACTCCTGTCTTGGTATTGACTGTCACTCTAGTGGAAAGCAAAACCAGGGGAAGTGCATCTGGCCAGCGTAACCCTGTACTCTCCTGTATCTTGGCCATTTTGAGTTTCAAGGTCCCATTGAATCTCTCAACCAAACCCGCAGCCTGAGGGTGTTGTGCTGCGTGGAATTTTTGAGATATCTGTAATCCTTTACATATCTGCTTCATTAATTCAGCATTAAAAGACATGCCATTATCACTCCAGATCACCCGGGGCAAGCCATATCTCGAAAAGTACTCTTTAATCAACATTTTAGCTGTCGAGATGGCTGTACAATCCTTAGTTGTTAAGGCCTCCACCCACCTACTAAGTGAGCATACCACCACCAGGACGTATTTAAGGTTGTTAACCCTCTCCATCTCAATATAATCCATCTGTATTACTTCGAAAGGAAAAGATGGAGGGGCAAAATTTCCAACTGGGACAGGTGCTCCCTTGCCAGGATTATGTCTTAAACAAGCCATACACTGCTGCACTAAATGCGTTGCCACCTTGGAAATGTTCTTATTGCTCCACACTGGGTCTAACAATTTACATATTCCCCTAGCACTAATATGAGCTGGCCCGTGGGCCATTGTCACCACTGGGAGGACATATGCGCCTGGGAGTAGCCATCGTCTTTTGTCTGACACATCCGTCCAACATTCATCCGAGTCCAACCTCCCCCCACCATCCTTCCATGCCCTCAACTCGTCGTCAGTTGCTTTTTCCTGTATGTTCCGCACACTTTGTACAGTGTTCGTGAACATAGTAACATCTGGCACCCACCTAGCTGGTCCTTCCACAAACATCCGTGGGAGTTTCGTCCTAGCCGTCTCCTTAGCTGTCTGATCTGCAAATGCATTTCCCCTTACTACATCACCCACCACCACTTTGTGTGCACTACATTTGATCACTGCCAGTCGTCTGGGAAGCGTCAATGCTGTCAATAGCTGTAGTATCAATGGGCCATTCTGAATCCTTTGTCCGTGTGATGTCAAAAATCTCCTCTCCGCCCACAGTCGCCCGTAACTATGAGCCACGCCAAAGGCGTACTGGCTCTCAGTGTAAATATTCACGTCCAGTCCTTCACTCAACTCACACGCACGCATCAATGCTATTATTTCTGCAGCCTGAGCTGAATGGTACGGAATCCTAGAAGTCTCCACCACTGTTTTCAAAGTCGTGACTGCATATGCTGCTGTTGAGGTACCGTCTGCAAGTTTGAAACAGGAACCATCAACATACAGCTCCCCGTCAGGATCGTCTAGGGGGGTGTCTGTCAAGTCTATCCTTCCCTTTGTCTCCTCCTCTGTCCGAAACAAACAATCATGTACTTCATCGTCCTTTTCGTCTGAAGGGATAGGTATCAATGTGGCCAGGTTCAGCGTAGCACATCGTTTAATCGTCACATGGGGTGCAAATAACGTCATCTCATAACCAGTAAGACGAGCACTAGTTAAATGCTGCGTCTGTGTTCTGTTCAATAAAATGTCCACAGCATGCGGTACCATTACTGTGAGAGCTGACCCCAGGACGAGCCCTGCCGATTGTCTAATTGAAACTGCAGCAGCCGCTGTAGCCCTTAGACAGCTCGGCAATGCTCTCGCCACATTGTCAAGCATTGCAGAAAAGTAAGCGCGCGGTCTCTGTTTCCCGCCAAAACATTGAGTTAGGACAGACAACGCGCAACCTTCCGCCTCGTGTACATAAAGCACAAAAGGCTTCTGGTAATCAGGTGTTCCCAAAACAGGTACAGAGCATAAAGCAGTTTTTAGTAACTCAAACGCTTCTTGACATGCTGGAGTCCAGGGTAGGGGTTCGCGCACCTCTTTAGTAGTCAGATACAGAAGGGGTTTTGTTAATAAGGCGTAATTAGGTATCCACTGGCGACAATACGAAGTTATTCCCAGAAACGCACGCATGGCGTGTTAGGTACACCCATGTTAGTTATCGCCTTGATGCGTTCCGGTGTCAGCCTCCTCCCCTTCTTCGATAGGAGATGACCTAAGTAGGTAACCTCCTGTCGACAGTATTGGAATTTAGGAAGGGACACCTTGTGTCCTTTGTGAGCCAAATGGTGTAGCAGTTTAACAATGGACTCACGACACCCCTCTTCAGTGTCCGATACGATGAGAATATCGTCTACGTATTGCAATAAAACATTACCCTCCGGAAGTTCCAAATCATCCAATTGTGCCTTCAAAGCCTGACTATAAATGCTGGGACTTTCCGTATAACCTTGGGGAATTCTACAAAATCTAAAACTTCGGCCAGCCAATGAGAATCCGAATAGGTAACAGCTATCTGGGTGCACAGGTATACTAAAGAACGCATTCTTCAAATCCAGAACAGAGAAATATTTGGCAGAGGGAGGAATCATTGTCAAGATCATGGTAATATCAGAGACCACCGGATACTGGGGCTCAACCACCTTGTTAATGTGGCGTAAATCAATCACAAAGCGGTAGACATCAGGTGTACCATCACTGGCATCGGTGGAGGGCCTTTTAAGGATCGGGAGAATAGGACTATTACAACTGTTAGAGTCCGTCTCCTCCACTACCCCTGACCGTATTAAATCCTGTATTATTTGTAACAAAGCCTTCTCTCCATCCCTGGATATCTTATACTGAGGTATCCGAGGCAGTCGGGCTCCCACCTTAACCTTGATGGACACAGGGGCAATATCCATTTTTCCCACATCGGTATCACTACTAGCCCACTGACTCTCGGGAATCCCCCCAAACTCAGCTGGGAGGGGCTCATCCTTTGAAAAGCACTGCTGCGCATGCGCAACGGTAGGACCCAACGTGAGGTACACACCTTCTGGAGAACAGTAAATGGTAGCATTCAATCTTTTCAGTAAATCCAAACCCAGCAAATTCTCGCCACAATTCGATGTCAGAAGGAAAGGGGAATCAACAGTGAAAGGACCAATCGTAAGAGCAAGAGGTTTAGAAATGGGGCTAATCACCGGAGTACCTGAGAACCCTACGGAGATATTATTCTTGCCAGACAGAGCCGCCCCTGGGACCTGAGAACGTGCCATCGAACTTTTCATAGCACCCGTATCCCCTAAAAATTTCTGGGGAGACCCTAACAAATCTGCTGTCACGTAGGGTCCTCGTTGATCAATATCCACAGAAACCTGTCCCATGCTCTGTCCTACGCTGTCTTAGTTATAAGAGAATCCAGTCAGGTCATCCATAGTATATGCATCGTTGTAGTACTGTCTATCTCTACCATTGTCGCCCTCTGTTTGAAAGTGTTGTCGATCTCTGTCTCCATCAAAGCAATTCCCCCCCAGTCGCCTGCCTCCGTCAGACTGTCTATCATCCCTACGAAATTCACCCCGACCTCGTCCCCTGCCTTGTCCGGCGGTGGACCGAAGTTCCGGACAATCTCTCCACCAGTGCCCCTCCTTTTTGCAGTTAGTGCATTGATTTTGCCCCAGACGCTCTCTTTTCTCTCCCCTTCCATAACTACTTCCTCCTCGACCAGCTACCATAGGTGGGGCTCCACATCCCCAACCCTTCGCCACCTGCTGCAGTAACACTCTTGTCTTTAAATCCTTGGCCTTCTTTTCTTGTCTGTCTTTATTCTCATTCTCCCTATGTTCATAATACTGAGCCATACTCAGAATACCAGAGGGGGTGGATGTCGTCCACGTACTTTCTGACACCTGCAATCGAGCTGATATTTCCGGAACAGATTTGTTACGAATCTATTAACGAAAAGGCGCAGGCCTCCCTCTTGGGAGATATCCTGACCAATGAAATCCATGAAAGTCTCTTCAAAACGAGTGAAAAAATCTGAAACTGCCTAATCCTTTTTCTGTCTACATGCAGTCAACTTATCCCAATCTACCTTCTTAGGAGGAATAAGGGAGTGCATATATTTTATTATGCGTCCTGGTAATGCTAAAATCTCAGCCTTCGGCTTCTCCCCTGGCTTTTGCTCCTTGTCCCAATCCTTAAGTTCCTCCCAGGTACCACCCAGCTCTTCTTCATGGTCCGTACCCTTTACCTGTCTCCACACATCCACCGGAACCAACAGTCCAAAAAACAACTCTATATCTGCTAAGGTCATGACCGTCGAGGAAGCTGCTTCTGTTAGCTCTTTATAATAGGCAGTCGGATTCTTTCTCGAGTCGGGCAACTGGGCCTTCAGTGCTAATACCTCGCTCCTTTTCCAAGGCGTATACACCCATTGTTCTTGGAAATGAGCATCGACACGAACTCGGGTGACATTATTAGTGACCGGGTCTACCACCTCAGGTATTTCAGGGTGGAAAATAGGGTGTACCTCCCGCATTGGATGTACCCCAGGGAAACGAGGCTCTCCCGCCGACGGCAACTCATTTCTATACTCCAAAAAGGACCTCAAACTGCGTAACACATCCTTCATTCCAGTGTTAGCCCTATAGGCATTGTTCTTAATGTCATGAAGAATCGCCGGTGCCTCCCCACCATATCCCTGTTCCCACAACGCTATCAATGTCATCGACATATGCCATAAAGCATGCTGTTGTATCAGGGGTTCATAATCTTTCATCGTGGACCAAATGTCTTCAATTGAATAAATATTATTTCTAGCCCACTGGCAAGCCTGATTAGCCACCACAGTTTTCTCATCCAACCCGACAGCAGAACGCGTGAGCAACTTCCGTACCTGAGTAAGCAGCCCACTTCCCGCACCCCGAGCCGGGGTCACCAACCCACCTTGAGGGGTAGCGCTAGCAGAAACAGTAGGAAGCGCAGGGGGGCCACCGAGAGGGCAGGTGAGCTCGCCGCCAAGAGGGAGACCAAGGGCGCCGTCAATGAAGAAGTGACAGAAGACAAAGCTTGTTCAACATCACTCAACAATTTTGGAGCGGAAACGGAGGAGGCGGTGGGGGTGCCAGACAAGGGAGAGGCACCCGTCTGCGGAACCGAAACCACTGCAGAGGAAGCAGAACCCGTCAACACAGGGTACAAGGGTTGCGGGGCATATGGGGGAGGGGGGCGAGCGTTCAAAATGTCCTCCATCTCCTCTTGTTCCTCCTCTCTAACCACATAGCTTTTGCTGTCCTGTAACCTGAAAAGCCTGTCTGCGCGCTCAATCCGCTGCTCATTCTCTCTCTTAGTGAGTTCTCTCGCCTTCTGCGCCATTGTCTGTGCAGCTCTTTTCTGAGCAACCTTCTCTTCTCTCAACTGTCGCTCCTTTACTTCCTTCTGCCACATCCTCAGGGAATCGAACATGCTCTGGCAACTGCGCCTAGCAAACAATCTGTCTTGTAAATAATCTAATTTTGCCACATCGAAAGAACCAGTCAAGGGCCACTACAAATCCACATTTCCTTTCGTATATCTGTGCCACAAAGTGTTAAACAAAATCGGAGGTAGTCCATGTTTGACATACATCTCGAAATTAGGGGAGCCCTCCACTGGGGCGGGTTGGCTCTCGGCCAGTCTAGTGTCTGAGGCACCACATCAGCACCCAAGACACCGCAGTTTACTAAAACATGGCATCGCCACTCACTCAATCCCACACCAACACGAAACTTTCACTCCCCCTCTCACGAACCCCCGGGTCACACAATCACAACGGAAAACTCACACACACACACGTAGTCGCACTTCCTATTTCGCCAAAACAACCCTACCAAACACGTGTTACCAAAATGGGACGAGGCCTGTCGGCCAAGTCCTGGGGAACCTGGACCCTACCGCAGACCGAACAGTGCACACACCGTTCCGAAATTGGGGAACACATCCGCCTCCCGGGCAGCACTACAGATCGCTGCGCACTACACCACGTGAGATCCGGGACCCGCGCCCAACGAACCACACACCCTAGGGGTTAGGGGAAGGCCCAAAATCCATCCGCAGTGAGCCACGCCTCGACAGCAGTACCATCCGGTCGGATGACAAACAAACATCCACCCAATCTCCACTAAGTCTGTCAGGGCGCCACTCGCACCCTGAGTTCCCCAGAGCACACTAGCCCCAGGAGCACACCGGCTCCTCCAAACACCAGAGACACACCGGTCTCGTGGAGCATCCCAGCTCCCTCAACCAATAGTCGGACCACTCACCTTCTGTACGTGGTACCGACCTCTACCGTTCTCCACCACCGGCTGCCAGGACCAACAAGGTCAGCTCCAAAGTTCCACCTTCCGGACTCCGGCGCAGGATCATAAACCGGGACCTCTCCCGATCAGCAGGGTGGGGCAGCGCTGCGAGTACCAAGCTCGGCATCAAAGTGGGTACCCAGACCCACCGTGCCGACCAGAGGGTCCCCGGTCTTCTGCTACCCACTTACGGGTGAGAAAGATCCTTATCGCGGAGTACCTGTTCGGGCGCCATCTGATAAGCGTGGCTCAAATCCACCCGAGTGACTTACCACACTCATCTATAGTTGCCCAATAATAAGTCAGCCGGACAGTGGAGAAGAATAAACAAGGCAATTTTATTAGGCCACAAACTCCCATATGAGAGGGCCCCGTCCGACCTCACCCCTAAGAGTGCGCCGAGAGGACTGACCCATCCCAACACAGCAATACATTATAACAGGATACATTAGAGTAAAACACGCCCAGTCTGGAAAAATACTGGACCCCTGGAAGAGCGAACAATAGCCTCACACAAGAGGCATCTGCACCTGCGATGGCAACATTTCTTATCTCGGCCCAAGGCCGCGGAGCCAGGCCTCAGCGTCTCCAGCACATGAGAACACCATTGATAATGAATTTGCTATAGTTTCGATCACAGTTAGCCGAGAAAGGAAAACTACTGCGTTAGCATTTCTTTCTCTATTCCTACGGGAGGGGTGAGCGAGTGCGACTCGCACGCAGAGAGAAACACTCCAAAATGGTGGCACACAAACTAAGCTAAGGAAACATAATAATGTCACACGCATAGATGAATATTAGATGAAGAATATAAACTTAAATGCATAAATGAATATATCATTGGTTAGACACATCATGCTAACTCATAAGCGTAAATGTAAAGGTAAATGGGCGGGGCATCGTGAAATGAAACCTATCACTCTCGTGTTGGCTGACTGCTTCCAAGGTATGGGTACTGGGTCTCTTCATTGATGGGGCTGTTTCGGTCCGCTTCCGCAAAGATGGCTGTGGGGCGACCATTACTTCCCTTCGACCTGAAAGGTTTTTGATAAAAACGCCTGCAATACGTGACCATGCCCAGGAACCTGCAGACGCCGGACACTGATGTCGGGGCGGGTGCATTCTGTATGTCCTTTACTTTGTCCGGGTCCGGGCCAATGCCTTTGTCGGTGAATCGATAGCCAAATAAGCTGATGTCTCTTCTCAGGGACTCACACTTTTCACGGTGGAGGGTGAGTCCACTATCTAGGATGCAGGGGAATACGGCCTGGAGACGCTGGATGTGTTCTTCCAGTATGGGTGCATGCACCAAAATATAATCGCTCATGTTGAGCACACCGTCCAGCCCCTGGAGGATATTCTTGATTATGTTTTTGAAAACTTCGGCCGCACTGGAAATTCCAAAGTTGAGGCGGGCGTAGCGCCAGAGTCCTGCGTGGGTGAGAAAAGTGGTGATTGATTGAGAGTCTGGATGAAGGGGAATCTGATGGTAGCCAGATCGAAGGTCCATCTTAGAAAACCATTTGGAGCCAGCTAACTCTCCGATGATGTCGTCTACGGTCGGGGTCAGGTGGCGTTCCCGCTTGATGGCAAGGTGCGGGACCCTCATGTCCACACAGATGCAGACTGCTTCCGGTTGTTTCGGTTTCTTCGCGAAGACAATGGGTGACACGGAGGTGGAAGGCAATCCTTCTGTGACGGAGGGCGATTGGGACGACGGATTTGTCTATGTGTAGTCGGACAGGTGGACCCCTCAGGCATCTGATTCCGTCGAACAGTGTTCCGGAACCCTGCAGCAGGTGATCTAGGTCACTGGCATGTACGGTGAATGCGAAATGAATTAGGTTGAGGTCTTGCGTGGAGCGGCAGCCCAGTAAGAATCCTGAACCTTCTTGTGACACGTATACTTTGGCTTGTTGTTGTGCGGCTTCATGAGAGAGATTGGCCTGGAACACTCACCACAGTTTGAGTGGGGACTGGGTGTAGAGTTGCAGGATGGGCAGAGTCTCATAGACGCTGGCAGCCATGAGATTGATGGTCGCAACCGTATCGATGAGGGCAGCAACCGGGTGTTCTTGTACCTTGACTGTTCACATGGGTGTAGAGTGATGGGTGACTGATAAGACGTTCAGCATTCTGACCAAATGGACAGTGGCAGCGTCGGCATCGTCCATGCTGCTGGCTGAGGGACCATCGAGGGGCGGCTCATTAGCGCGAACTCGCCGTGGCGCGCCACTCTGCTTCCTTCTCTGTGTTGACCGGCATACCTTGGAGAAATAATTCACTTTCCCGCAAGCGCTGCAGGTTTTACTGTGTGTAGGGCAGGTGCTATCGTGGGGTAACGCGCCTACACACCACCCACACAGGCGACTATTGGAGTTCTGCTGGGACGCTGTCTTCTGCCGAGTAGTTTTCTGCCGAGGCTCCTGCGCATCAGTGCAAAGGGCACACACCAGTTCTTCTTTGACTGTGGTGGGCGGCTTTGGGTCCCTGTGCTCCGCCCTCGCTTTAGACAGTTCTTTGTAGCGGCCGAGCCTCAAAATGTCCCTCATTGACATGTTGTGTTCCTTTAGGACCTATTTGCGTAGTTTGGAGGACGTACAGCCTTTTATGAACTGGGCTCTGATTTTGTCGTCCTCATTTGGTAGGGTGCAGGTGCTCGGCAGCTCTTTTAGCCTTGCGTAGAAAACATCCACTGACAGTTGGCGGGCCTGGCGGAGCAAAAAAGCATTCGTAGTCGGGGTTGGCAAGCGGCTCAAATAGGCAGTGATGGCATCACTCATCGTGGTGTAGTTCCTTGGGGGTCTCGCCTCCCTCACAGTCTTGGATATTTTGTGAATGTCCGCTCCACCGAGGTGAAGGAGCATGGGCCTCCTACGAGGAGCAGGGATGTCAGCGGCGTCAAAGTAGGTTTCCAGGCGCTCTACCCATGCCTTTCAGCGTGCTGCTTGGGAGGGTGGGGGTCCTGTGATGATTAACATCTCCAAATGAGGGACTGACTACATGTGGGTGAGGCAGCGGGTGCGTTTGAGGTGGTAGAATACTTGTGCAGAAAGTGGTGGTAGGCGGGCATGTGGCAAGGGTGGTGCTGAGCGTGGCGTTGTAGGGTGGTGCAGGCAGCGAGGTTCTGATGGCTGTTGTGTGGCTGCTAACAGCGAGGTTCCAACACGGAGTGCGTGTGGCCACCGGAGGGTGCTGGGGAGACACGCAAGGCAGATCCAGTTGCTGTGGGTCTGTGCTATCTGCGATCGAACCACTGTGGGGTGCCACGTGCAGCCAGACAGACGCAGCCAGGAGAGCCTATGACTGAAGCTGAGAGGAGCAGAGTCCAGCAGGGGTCGCGGCAGGAGTCAGGTGGTGCTGAAGGTGCGGGGGCTGCAGGCCAGGAGAGGGCATTGCTGTTCTTACCGGATGCTCGAAGATTGCTGGAGGTCTGCTGTGGATAGGGCCTGGTACTGGCGGGCACTGGAGAAGTTGCATGCACGGGTGTGCGTGCACAGGCACGGCCCGCGGAGCAGTAGCGGCCAAGAGTTTAGGGCGGTGACCGGTGGTGGCACTGGGAGCCAGGGCAGAGTCTCGTGGGTCCGACAGAGCGCACTGTGTGCCTGCCTGGGAATGTGTGCGGTGAAGCGCAGAGGGGTGGAGAGACCACCTCGTCGCCAGTATAATGTAATGTTGCGACCCTGGGCCTAGTCTCAGAGACACAAGGAACGGCACAACATGTTTCTGTTGGTGGCCAGTAACGTACTAACCATGCAAAAATAAACACGTCCATCAATCAGCCTTTGTTTAGTTTAGTGGGTCAATAGCTAACCACCAGCGTTAGTGGGTCAAGAGCTTACCCCCAGCGGAGATGGTCATTACACACGGCAGAATCACCAAAACCTGATGAAATACCACGAGAGAACCCAAAAGAAACCATGCGAAGTTGGGTGGAACAGCTGACGTCATGCACGATGGTAGCCAATAGAAAATTCTGAAAGGGGAAGCCACACACCCAAAGAGTGAAAGGATGACACCTTCTATGCTTATTACCATCCGTACTAGGATAGGAGGTACAGTAATTGGAGTTTGATGTAAGCATGTAGAAAACACAATTCTGCCTAGCTTGTTATCATTCTATTTAACTGATGCATCAGCAGATATTTTAACTGAAAAAAGAGCGAGTCATTGTCTAGACATTTTGTATTAGTTTTCAGCTGGAGTGCAATCACTGTTTCCATTTCCTGCGCCAAGTTTTCTTTGGATATTTTAGTATTGCGTTGTAACATAGCAGCTAATCAGAATCATGGGTTTGAATCACGATTCTGCTTCAAAATCAGATTACTTAATCATGAAAGAAAGTGCATGTAACATTAGTCCTCCACGTGTATATAGTGTGAAACTCAGGGCAGACGCATTCAATCAATACATTCTCAAGACTATAAATTGTGAACTTGGACTTTAGCAATATAAACGCTACAGGAGCTAAGGATATCAGTGTTTCAAAAGTTGTCCTTTTTAGGTTCCGCCCCAGACAGGCCGCAGACCTATTCTATCCAATACTGAATTAGTGTGGGCTTTACATCAGCCCCTTACTCATGATTCGCTGGCTTTCTTGTATCCCTCAGTTTCTTAATCCTGATTCAATGGCATTCCCTCTTACGCTGGTGTTTGTCGTGCCACAGGGCACTTTGGTCTTGTTGCGTTTTGAGTGGAGGAGGCATATCCTACCAATGCTGACATTGGGACCTTGCATCGCAGAGCATGAAGGACTATTCCCTCTCCCTCCCTCTCTGTCTTTCTCCTTGCTATACTTGCCCTCTGCTTTTCCCACTCTCCTCTCCCATTATTTTAGAACTGTTGGTGATAGGGCCTGTGGTCTTAGCCACACAATCCACCCCCAATGTAAGGTATGCCTTAGTCAGGAATTTAACAGATGTTAAATTCCTGCGTTAAGGCATACTTAACGTGATTTTAAATATCGCTAACTCTCGTTGTTAATATGACGAAGCTGGGTTAGCGATATTTTCCCAAGGGAGTCTTGTCAGGCACGCCTCCTTTGCATCTCATTAGTGATGCGATGGGAGGCGTGCTGACAAGGGACGCTAATGCAAGGATGCACGCACTAGCGTGTCCTTGTTGATGATGCAATAATATTATCTCTGATTTTCGCCCGAAAACGGGCTCTAAAGCGGCGATAATATTATCACCGCCCCTTGTTAATATGCCCCTTGGTTCTCCTCTGGTGCCGGCTCGCTGTATGCATTCTCTCTGCTGCATGAGGCTTTATGAGCTGGTGGCCATTTTTGAATGGTTATCAAATAGTTCCCTCCTTTCTCTCCGTGCTCCTCTCTCCCTCTACCTACCCCTGCTTCCCTGCTCTCTTTATTTACAAATCTGGCTGTACTCCAGCACCCATTTGCTCCCTCATTGTACGTCCACCGCCTTTCTCTGTATCAAGAGAAGGCAATTTTCAATGGTTATTAAACCATTCCAAGATGCACATCTGTGCATGCTTAGTGGTAATCTTGAAATGCTCTTCTTTTGCTTGATGAGAAACTATTCTAAGATGCCTGCTAAGCATGTGTACACACCGTGGCCATCTCAGTAGGCTTTTTCTCTAGCTTTAAAAAAATAAAAATCCAAAACAGCCGCAGTGCATGTGCACGGACTGTCAGCTATTTTGGAATTGTTTTTTTGTAAAGCAAAAGAAACAGCCTTCCAAGATGGCCCCGTGCCTACACATGCACAGTGAGTGGCCATCTTGCAATTATTGTTGCCATAGAAAATGATACAAAATTGTGAAAGCATTTGCAAAGCCAATAGGTCTGCATTTTGGTGTTACTTGCTTTTACTTGCTCACAACATACAGAATCTACATGGTCCACAAACTTAGCTGGAACACTGGGGTCTTGGTACATAGGGTAGTTAAAAAGAGGTGCATGGGAAAAAGTTTGTGGCAGGTAGGATTAACTGTAAATTCAGGAGAGTCAGACAACAAAAATGCGCAAGTTAGAATTCTGGAAAAAGTCTTGTACGACTAATCTAGACATGTAATTGGTCCGATCATGTTGAGGGCTACACCTGCTTAGGAAAGTGACCTTTTCGCGTAGTCACTTCTTAAATGACCAAAACGTAGCGAGCAAAATTGGTCGAAGGACTGACATGACCTGATGAGGGGCACACAAGACCATACCCTCTGGTAAAGTCATCATCGTGAAACACATGTACATCAATATTTCCAATGGGAAAAATTTGTTGACTACAGTAAATAATGATGGTGGATGGATTAACCATTTAAAATAAGATTTGCATTGGAATCACTTGAAATATGAAGTGGGAGTTATGTTGAAACATTTGTACTTTGTAAAGATGCTTCAGTGCGGTTTAGATTTGCACAATCTCTTTAAAAGGATTCTAGACTGAAGAGAAAAAATATGAAGGTAAAATCTTTCTTGGCAATATGATAATTCGTACTCAAACATAGAGATTATGCTGCAGTAAATAAACCAGACACTAAACTCTACACCAAAGCATCCAGGAGAATAATCCAGGTCAAATTCAGCAGCAAAAGGACATGAATCAGGGACAAAAATAGAACAAATAGGCAATGAATGCAATGAAAAATAGGGAACCAATGCATTTCGATGCATCTTCTTTTTGTGATTGCCTCCCCTATAAATATGATTTAATCAGGAACTGAATACATAGGAAAGACCCATAGGTGATCTTGGACACATCCATTCTGTGGGACATGGTGTGGGTTCTGTGGGGGCTCTTCAGGTGGATGCAGTGGGCAACACCTTCTGAACCAGGGATTGAATGAGTCACAAACATATACTGATGATACTAATGATTGCTGCAATGTGCTTATCTATTGCCTTGTTATATTTTTAAGTTATTGGGTGTTTACATAACATGTGCATTATATGAAATGTATAGTTTACATAGGTTCATATGATTTGCATAAATCATAACGAATCTTTACAGTATTAAATATTCTGCTGTAGTAGGTATATAAACAGATCCCTCTGGGGTGTTCTCATTGTAATGACAGTAAACAGAATGTGCTTATTTGTCATACTGCTTGACAGTCAAGCGGTCTCAACAAGCACAGGGCTTCCTTTTCACTGTTATCTATGTCACCTCTTAACTGCCTCTAGAAAGGTTGTGAAAGCTACATTTCGTTGGAGCAGAATTTAAAAGTATTTATTTTTAACAGGTTTACATTCACAAACTGCATGCAAAAATTCTCCACCTGCTATATTCCTAAAAATCCTGCATTAGACATTGTCATTCTATCAAACCTTTGTTATTGTTAGTTATGTCCATACCCTTTGTATTTTTAAAAAGCACCACTGTTTCCCTTCTTGCTTCTGCCTGCTTCTCTTGTATGCATGTTTCTCTAAATCTCATGTCTATCTGTCTTAAACTCTTTTGGAAACCATACCTATCTTATTAATTCCAGCAACCAATTGCTTCTCACATCCTCCCCTCTACTGACCACACCTGTGTCAATAATGTACCACAAAGACACTGCCATGAATGCATGGAATGAGCGTGCAAAACTAACCCCAAAAACGAATGGACTGACCATTAACTTTGGGCTTCTGGGTAGAGTGCTACTCGCTGTAAAATGCATTGACGCCTCATCAGGGATAGTAAGCGGCTATATAAATGCAATTTAAACACTTCATCTTCGATTGGGAATTTCCAATTTTGTACTCTGGACCATCCACATTCTTGAGAATGGTAGAACACATGCCGGACCATGGCTTTTCCTTTACAAATCATGGGGCAGCCAAACATGAAGAAGAAAGCCAAGTTTGACATCATTCATCTGCTGCTGGATTCTCCAGCTCGACCACTTGCTGCACAGGCTAATGCTTTCCTCTGCTTTTTGATGCGATCATTGAATCCTCAGCGTGACCCAGGCTTCAAGGATGACCAGTTCAGCTCTAGGCAGTCGTGTAACAGGCCCCGCAGCCCTCGCTGTGCGGGGGGCCCTCTCAGCACTGTACCCTGGCCTGAGAGCTCCTGCCTGACTCCAGGGGCGGGGGGGGGGGGAGGTTCTCGATATAGTTTGCAGGGGGCCCCCTCCAGATTCATTAAGCTAGTGGCTCTAAGGCCCATCAACACAACCTCCGTGTGCTCACTATGGGCACTGTCTCCCTATAATGGTGGACAGCTTCTCGTGCATCCGGAGCACAGTTGTCATCATTGTACAAGGGCAAAGGCCACCATCAGTGGCCTTTATTGGCACCAGAGCATGCCTTGCTCTCAGTGGCTGCCTCACATTGCCAAAGGGCATTTTTAATAAGGGAAGAAGCAATATGGCTACGTAAAGGGCTTGGCTGATGGCTATGTCCTGTATTCCTTGTCAGTTTGCAAGGCCAAAACAGAGTGTGTTGTGGGTCACAAGGTCAAGGCACATACCACACCCTGTTCTCAGTGCTCAATAGACACAGACAATGGCCATATAAAGTTGGGTCATTGCTACAAAGACTGGACTCAGGGTGTGACTTAAGGCAAGCGGCCAAAAGTCATATATAGCTGATCCCACGTCCTGTGCACTCTGATCACTGTACGTGGCTTAAGGATTTGCATAATTGGTTTAGGATAGGAGGGCTAGGTGGAGCTAATGTCCAAAGATCAGGGGCTTCCACACATAGCAGAAGGCCATGCAGAGAATTGCCGGAGGCCTGAGAACAATGTGGAGGCCATAGACAAATGCCATGCGTAGTAGGTTGAGGAACTCAGTAGCCTTTCACCATTCCCAGCCCAGTAATCATTCCTTACAATTATAGGGTGCGATACCCATTACAAGGGTTGGCGAAGGGTGTGAATTTCAGCCATACTCTGTGCCCAGTGACCACTGCTCACAACTGAAAGCCTTATGTAGTGGGCCTTTGGCCATGAGGACTGGATGCAGGGGGTGGCCAATTGGCACCCCTTGTCTCCTATACTCACTTAGTATGCCAGAACCCAGAAGTTGTTTTTTGCTTGAAACTTAGATGTGACTTCCACAAACAATTTAAAGTCGTAAAACAGGTTTACTCATGGAAAAAAGCTCTGTCACTCAGGTCTTTGAAAATGCATGAGTAGGAGCATCTAAATCCGAATTAAGACACGACTACTTCGAAAAGCTTTGTGTGCCTCAACATTCTGGGGTAATTTCAATCTCTGACAAAAGTAAAACTCAAGTATTCACAGTATTCAAGCTACTAATGAGGCCTTCAATAAAATTAATGAATGTAGGCGGGGCAAGCCAAAACAGCAATGCCTGATATGATAAAGTCTGTTCATGCTATAGGTAGAACCCTTGGCACAGGAACATGAGAAATCGGCACACTGGATGGGAAAGCCCCTCCTCCATATACAAATAAGCTTCATATGCTCATGACCTATCAATACTGTTTAGAAGCTTCTTAGAGAATGGCCCAACTTTAAAATCACTATAGAAGAATTTTTATTGGAATTAGAGTATCAGCTAAACATTTAAAAGTTTCAATAACCACCACAGCAATTTTAAATGCGAAATGCTCCAGAATTATATTTAAAGTCCACTTACAAATATTTGTTAATCAGCTGTAGCAGATTTAAAGTATTCAGTCTATTCAACACTGATTGTGAGGTAAGACACTGTCCTTTCATGAATTCTCTTATTGTTTCATTAGGTATTTCAAAGTGTTTCTTGCTCGGCCACAATGGATTAAATATAACTATCTTTTAGTTAGTAAGTTTCAGGGGGCACCTTGACACATAACGACTCAGCGCAATTGTGGAAGATTGAGCTGCTTAATTTTCTTTTGTACTGTTAGACAGACATTTCCATGAGACTATAAAACCTCATTGTCTGTACCTTGTCTCTAGCAGCATTATATCAAGACATGACAGGAGATCAAGGTCTGAGTTCACTACTTTTCTTTTTTTCAAATGCGGTTTACTTTAAAAAGGTTAGATTTAAAACTTGCCATTATTTTGGTAAGCCATACATGGCACAATCAAGTATTGTGATTACAGAATTTTGTTTTGCTTTGACTCCCTGATGGGGTAATTAATGTTATATGTATGTGTGCTGAAGATAAAACTATTTAGGCGAAAAGCTCAAAGATTAGAAACCTAGGGTAGTCTGAGATTAGCGGGACCGAGTTACATCTCTCAGCAATCATTTCCCTACATTATGCAGTATTTCTGTGTTGCAAGAAAACCACTAATTGAATGGTGAAAGAAGAAACCAGATTCACCACTGTACAATATCTTCAAGGAAATTTGACCTGTAAGCATGCAACTTACTTTTATGAGATAATGAGTTTGGTAAAAGTCAATAAAGATTAAATGGTTCCTGGGAAAAGCTAATAATGTTCCAGAAATAACAATTTACAATGGGATCTTGGATTGCACGTATCTTACAAATGCATAAGATAATTCACCCTGCAAATTTAAGTAAAACAATAATTCAGCAGTACTAAGGGCTTTAGTTTGTCTTTGGTGAATATGCACTTTAAAAACAGTGGCTGGGGGGCATCCACCACTTTTTGAAAGACATCTCATCCAATCTATTTAGAGTGCATAGACGCTCTATACACTCTAAGAAGAGTACACAAGATATCTTCCTCTTTTTGGCAGATGTCCTGCATCCGCCAAACGCTAAACACAGCCATAAGTGCTAAGAATAACTATATTAGTTTGTTTTAAGCACTGCAGCATGCCTCTCTAGACCATATCATTGCAATAACCCAAATATAGAGGGTAATGCATGCAATGCAAGTAGGTGGATTTTGGAATTTGACTTGTAACGAACCTGGGGAATTCAAAATTTTGGATTTCGGCCTGTGACACACGTCTTTCTGATCCCAATCACGAGTGCAGTTATTTCAATATCGTAGCCAATGCCAAAAGTAAGAGGTTTTAAAAAAAATACTACTAACCCAATGAACCTCAAGTGATCTTTTAAAACTCAGAGTAACTCCTTGACAAGCCTGCAGTTTGTTCTGCAAACTTATAAAATAGGTAATAAAGTGATGAAAAGTAAAAATGCTACCAACTAAAGGTGGAAGACATATTTTGCAAAAAGACTTAAAAAATGATTGATCAGAAAAATGAAAAAAAAATGTCAAAAATGAAATGAAATGAAAGCAGAAATTGGCCCACCAGCACGGTCACTGAAGTGCACTACTTTGTATGCGGATGGGCACATGTCGACAAGTATAATTCTGTACTCAAGATGAAGGGAGCAAATGGAAGAAGTGGGCCCCATGCTGTATGCTGTGGGGGCGGAAACAAAATGTGACACTCACTCTACAATAAGTACATGTATGTACTTAAATTATGATTTTCCGAAACTTATGAGGCAAGTGAGACAGCTAATACTGTTTCCAGTCCAGGCCTAAAAACTATCAAATCCAATAAGAATATATACCATTTAAATATGTTAAAGATAATTGCAAAGAAACCTTTATAATGTCATAATGTATCCAGTTCTGTTTGTATGCTAGCCCAAACAAAAGCCATTGAGATACAAATATAATTTGTAAATCCCTACTTGGATTCAAGTGAATGCACCAACCAAATTATATTGCAAGACCTGTCTGTTCCCTAAACCCATAATGATGAGCCAAAGTAAACCCAGACCAACACACATGGTAATAGAGGAAACAGGGGAACAAAACCTGGAAAGTGGGAGGGAGGTTGACTGGATCCTTAAACCTGGAGGTGAAAGGGTAGTCTCAGTGGTCCTGAAGGACATAAAAGGAGAATAATTAAGACTTGAACTGGAATAAACAATTCAACAATATACCATTTTACCCAGGACAAATTGAACCTACACTTCTGGGTTCACTAGGAAGGCCCTGACTGGACTAACTTTCAGTGAAATGATCAAAGAGGTCCAGATCCCAGAGGGTGAAAAAATAACAACACATGGGTGAGGGAGCACAGAAGAACAGCTCAATGAAGAAGACACTAAAGAGGGAAGAGAGACAATGGCAAAAACAATACAAATGTGCAGCCAAGGAATGCAGGGTGTGAACTTTGGGATTTGCACTAGGTCCCTGAGGCGGATAGCCGGGGAACCCAGGTCCGCTCTTACACCTGATTTATTGCTGCTAGAACTTGCGAATTTGCACAAAACTCTTTGGCTACATTTTTAAAAATTTAAATTAGCATTGTACATTGTATTGTTGGTTTTAATACCTGCCTCAGCTTTTCAGCAGTCCCCGCAGCCGATTAGGTGCTGACGGGGGACGCTGATAGGTTACGCTGCCATCTTTGGTGAGGGGCTGGGTCGCGGACCAGTTGCTTTGCCCGCCCGCCCTCCCGGTATAAATTCCAGCGTTCTCTTTGCTCATATTGATTTGCACTAGGTCCCTGAGGCGGATAGCCGGGTAACCCAGGTCAGCTCTTACACCTGATTTATTGCTGCTAGAACTTGCGAATTTGCACAAAACTCTTTGGCTAAATTTTTAAAATTTTAAATTAGCATTGTACATTGTATTGTTGGTTTTAATACCTGCCTCAGCTTTTCAGCAGTCCCCGCAGCCGATTAGGTGCTGACGGGGGACGCTGATAGGTTACGCCTCCATCTTTGGTGAGGGGCTGGGTCGCGGACCAGTTGCTTTGCCCGCCCGCCCTCCCGGTATAAATTCCAGCGTTCTCTTTGCTCATATTGATTTGCACTAGGTCCCTGAGGCGGATAGCCGGGGAACCCAGGTCCGCTCTTACACCTGATTTATTGCTGCTAGAACTTGCGAATTTGCACAAAACTCTTTGGCTACATTTTTAAAATTTTAAATTAGCATTGTACATTGTATTGTTGGTTTTAATACCTGCCTCAGCTTTTCAGCAGTCCCCGCAGCCGATTAGGTGCTGACGGGGGACGCTGATAGGTTACGCCGCCATCTTTGGTGAGGGGCTGGGTCGCGGACCAGTTGCTTTGCCCGCCCGCCCTCCCGGTATAAATTCCAGCGTTCTCTTTGGTCATATTGATTTGCACTAGGTCCCTGAGGCGGATAGCCGGGGAACCCAGGTCAGCTCTTACACCTGATTTATTGCTGCTAGAACTTGCGAATTTGCACAAAACTCTTTGGCTACATTTTTAAAATTTTAAATTAGCATTGTACATTGTATTGTTGGTTTTAATACCTGCCTCAGCTTTTCAGGAGTCCCCGCAGCCGATTAGGTGCTGACGGGGGACGCTGATAGGTAACGCCACCATCTTTGGTGAGGGGCTGGGTCACGGACCAGTTGCTTTGCCCGCCCACCCTCCTCCATTACTTATGGAAGGCACCCCCCGTCCGCGCAGCGGGCGCGCCGACGGCGTGCCGAAGGCGCGCCAAAGGCAAGCCCGTCTGCGCCCGTCCGTGACCAGAACGCGGCCAGGGTGGGCCATGCTCCTCAAAGTTCAGGCTCGATTGGGATTACTTATAGCCGCAGTGATCTACACACTCTTCGACCACTGGGCTGCTCCCTGAACCGAGTCAATCTTTGGGAGCCTCGGAGTGAGGATCTACTCTGTGTGCATTGTGGCTTCTCCTCGAAGGCTCTTGTAGACCATTGTAAAATCTCCTTTCGACCGCCCTCACGGGGCCCTAAACTGACCATACCCATTAAAATCGCTCTAATAAACTGCAGGTCTCTGGTCAAGCACTCTTTTGACATCCAGCAATCCCTCTCTGACAACGACTGGGATTTTCTGTTTTTGACCGAAACCTGGCTCACGGAGGATACCAACCCCATCATTCCCCTGGCCATCCCTGAGGGCTTTAGTATTATTTGTGCTAACCGGCATGGTGGTAAGAGGGGGGGCGGAGTGGCCATTGTGTATAAAAAGAAATGGTCTATCACCTCTCTGCAATTTGATCCCATCGACAGTATTGAAGGGCTTCCTTTCTGCATTAAACTCTCAGCATCAGTTTCTTTTACGGGTCTTCTAGTATATAGGCTCCCCAATTCCAGCCCCTCTCACCTCCCGGTTCTATTGGACTATATTACCCAATCATGTGCCCGTTACGCCAATTTTACGGTCCTCGGGGACTATGACTTGCACGTTGACGACCTCTCCTGTCCTATAAGCTCCAATTTCTTATCCTACTGGCAGCCTGTGAACTGCCTCAGTTAGTGGCTCACCCTACCCACAGAGCGGGCACATACTGGACCTAATGTATTCCAATCTCCCGGATATCTTCATTGATGACCCTATCCCAGTAATATGGACGGATCATTTCATCATCCCTTTCTCTATTCTCCTGACCCGCGTAGACAGACCCACGGCTACGCCAGGGTTATTAGGGAGAAATTGGAGTAAAATCTCTAACAGCTCTCTTGGGGAGTACCTTAAAGATAGCCTCCCTCCCCCTGCGGAGAATCTGGATTCTCGCATCTCCAATCTTAATGAGTGGATCTGTGAGGCAATCGACTCGCTGGCTCCCCTCAGGCCGATAAAAACATTTAGGGCCTCACCAGCTGCCCCCTGGTACTCGGACGAATTACGTCAACAGAAATCAGCTTGCAAAGTATTGGAAAGACGCTGGAGATCAGGGTACTCTACAGAGAGTAAACAAGAGTACCGAAGAGCCCTTAAAGAGTATCGGAGGCTGATTGTCAAACATAAAAGAGGCTTCCTAGCCGAGAAGATCGATAAAGCCAGTAATGCCCCGCGAGAAATTTGTTCCATTGTCAGATCATTTACTGACCCACAGGCGCTGACCCGACAGCAGCCTGCCTCTCAAGAAATTTGTTCCCAGCTTTCCGAATTCTTTGAGGACAAAATCGCTCAGATCTACGCTTCTTTTCCCAGTCGGGACAGCACCGAGCACTCTGTGGCACAGACGGACCTGTAAAACCAAGGTCCTGTCCTCTCCGAGTTCACTGAAATATCTAGTGAATCTTCTCTACGGGAACTACTTAGATGCAGGTCAGGTGCCCCCGGGGATCCTTGGCCAGTAAAACAATACAAAGCACTAGCCTCTTTTCTTAATCCCTATCTTAACCTGCTATGGAACTCCTCCCTGAGCACCGGCATTTATCTGGAAGCCTGGAAGCATGCTTTTTTAGTCCCGATCTTGAAAAAAGCCAACGCGGACCCAGAAAATCCGACCAATTATAGGCCGATATCACTTCTCCCGCTCCAGCTAAGATCCTGGAGCGACTAGACCATCAACAAATTGCCAGCTTTATAGAGAATCATGGTCTTTTTCATGATTCACAACACGGCTTTCGCAAAGGCTATAGTACGGAGTCAGCCGTTATTGAGATGGCGGACTCGCTCCGTTGGACATTAGATCAAGGCTGGAGGGCGGTGCTGGTGCTGCTGGATTTATCAGCAGCATTCAACACCGTCTCTCACCCCATTCTACTGGACAGGCTGAAGACTATAGGAATCCAGGGTAAGGTCCTCAAATGGATTGACTCTTTTCTGTCAAATCAAACGCAACAGGTTCACACATACCCGTTCACTTCTACACCCGGGCCGTTGAATTGGGGAGTTCCCCAGGTCTCATCGTTAAGCCCTCTCCTTTTTAATGTCTATTTTTCCCCACTTGCTGACATGATATCTAAGTCAGGCATCAAAACTACATCGTATGCCGACGACATTCAGCTGCTTTTCACTTTTAAGGACCCATCCCCTCCCGCTTTCAACCCCCTTAAATCCTGCATCAGAGGCATCGCCAAATGGATGGATATTAACTTTTTAAGACGAATGCAGCGCCTCCGGGCGCGTGGTGACGGGAAGCGGCTGGGCTGGGCGTCGCAATGCCTGCTGGGAGCTGCAGTTCCACCCCACAGCGGCCGTGCAGGTGATGAGCACCGGTGGCGGGAGGAGCTGTCAGCGTCAGGGACCCAGCGGCACCAGTGGCGGCAGCAGCGGTAGCCCCCCGGCGTCAATGAAGGTCTGGCAAGAGATGTCCCCCGCTCTCCAGTGCGAGCCTCCTCCTTTTACAGCGCCTCCGGGTGCGTGGTGACGGGAAGCGGCTGGGCTGGGCATCGCAATGCCTGCTGGGAGCTGCAGTTCCACCCCACAGCGGCCGTGCAGGTGATGAGCACCGGCGGCGGGAGGAGCTGTCAGCGTCAGGGACCCAGCGGCACCAGTGGTGGCAGCAGCTGTAGCCCCCCGGCGTCAATGAAGTTCTGGCAAGAGATGTCCCTCTGAAGTGCTTTTCTTTAATCAGCCATCCCCACTAAATTCTAATATCTGGTGGCCGGATGATCTCAGCCAAGCCCCGATCCCGAAGGACTCGGTTAGGAATCTTGGAGTCCGTTGGGATCAACAGCTGTCATTAGAGGGTCAGGTCCAATCAGTCTCAGCATCTTGCTTTTCTAAGATTAAAATCCTAAAAAAACGTATAAATTATTTGCCCAGCGCCAGTAGAAAAACGATTGTTCACGCATTGATAATCTCGCATCTGGACTATGCGAATGGACTCTATTTGGGTCTATCCACCGGCCTTTGCCATAAACTCCAAATTGTCCAAAATGCTGCGGCTCACCTGATTGGAGGTCAATCACGCAGGCAGCACATCTCACCCTATCTTCGCGAACTGCATTGGCTGCCCATGAGCAAGCGATTTGAGTTTAAGGCCATGATATTAGCCTATCGCTCTACTCAGGGAAATGGGTCCGCCCATCTTAGAACCATACTCCGACTTGCTGCAACGCTAGAGCACTACGCTCAAACTCAAAATTCTTTCTGGTCATACCCAGATTTAAGAAATCCTGCTCTGGAGGCAAAACATTTGAGCTAGGAGCCGCTCAACGATGGAACAAACTTCCGCTGGATTTACGCATGACTAAAACTGTACCTGATTTCCGTCGTGCCCTGAAAACCTATCTTTTTTGTCGGTAAATTTCTGTCTGAAGGGATCTGATGTTAATCAATTAGCGCCGTGACACCCCGTTGGGGTAGCTGTGCGCTTTACAAAAGACACAATAATAATAATAATAATAACCAGCAAGGAAGCCCACCTACTCGCAATGTTAGCTGACAAGAAACAATAGCTCCAGCAGCACTAAATATTATTGTGTCTTGGATGTCACAGCAGTGCAAAGCAAAGACAGGAAGACCATCTTAAGTATCGTGCAATCAAATGTAACATTTTCAATGTAATGTGTCGCTATCAGAATGAAGACAAACACTCTTGAAAGAAGAAAAACCCTCTTTCTATGTTTATAACAACTGCCCTGTGTGTACCACATGTGTGCGATGCCATTTTACTGAGCTATCTGCCACATGCGGAACAAATTTCCTCACACACCCAGAATGCCACAAATGCCAATTTCTCAACCATCTATTCACCTGGAACTACAGTGCCAGACACCAATGCCAAGAAAAATCACTTTGGGAACTGCTGATTTATGGGAGAAGGTTGAGTAGATATGTTTGATAGTTTTTGGAAAGGTTAATGCGAAGGAACATTTATGCTTTGTGAATAGTGATATCATTATTTTACCAAGATTTAGGGGCTGATTAGGATCTCGCTAGGAAAGCTCTCTATAGGGCTTGGATCCAGAGGGCTTTCCAAACGAAACGTGCTCCGGGAGTCCGAACAAGCGAGTATGATGCATCTGTATGCTTACGTGCTCGGTTCGCTCAGACTCCCATTAAACTCTATGGGAGCCTGTGTACAGACGCGTACACAGGCTCCCATAACAACAAGCATTTACAATGCAACGGTCTCGCCCTTGCAAAGGTTAGAGCTATTGGCATTGTAAATGACAACATTTTTATTTATGTGTTGGTTTTGAAAACAGATAAATAAATGGCATTGTTATTTACAATGCCAATAGCTTAATAGCTTAATCTTTCGCAAATGCTGGTATATCTCTCGTAAATTTGGTATAATCCCGAGTACAGCGATTATACCAAAATTAAAGAAATAGAAAAAACATCTATGTCTTTCATTTTGGTATAATCGCGGCACCTGCGCATTACTTTTAAAATGTTATAAGTAAAGCATGGTTGACGCGATTATACTAAAATGAAAGAAATAAAAAACATATATTTCATTTTGGCTGTACTTGGAGGCGGAATGTGGCCAGAATAGCAAAGAAATTACATGATAATACATAAAACACATATATTTGAGAATAAAATGTTAATGTTGGAATAATGATGAATGATAATTAATATCAAAAAAATAATAATTGTACCGGTAGCAGTAGTTATTGTATTGTTGTAGAGGTTACGTTAAGTAGCGAGTAAAAGGTTTCTTTTCCAAGGTCTGTGTGAGTGGACTTTTTGCGCTCAGCCTCTGGCCTCCGCCGAATTCTTGTCACATCAGAATTAGAGCAGATTCCACTTCCTGGCCCGGACTCATAATGTCAATATAACATGGCATGATGTGGGATATGTAGTTCTAAAGACTTCTCAGGACTCTGTGAAGAATTGAGTAATTATATATAAGGCTCGTGATTTAATTCGAAGACGGAAGGGCCTGCCTTTCATTCTTCAGAAGACGATACATTGAGTAGCATACAGTTGAATAACAGCAGCACTCGTTACCCACAGTGCCAGGAATCCCCAAGACTGACAGCAAGAAAGATGTGACAATAAATAGATAAACAATATATCTATGTTCGCCACTGTGGTTGATGATTTGACAGTGATGTGTATCGATCTGTACTTAAAGTGCACGGCCCAAAGGAATGTCGTGTGTTGGTTGAGTAGGTCAACAACTGAAGCCAAGCTGTCCGACGGAGTGCGCACAGCATTCTTGCAGCAAATGCAGCTGTGGATGCGGGGGAGGTTGTCAACGAGTTCCACATTTTATCCCTAAGGATGTGCAAGCCGCACAGCTGTTCCTAATCGGGAAGTGTCGATTTAATTCGAAATACCTGACAGTCAGGGCATCGCGCGAAGGAATGTCTTTGAGTCGGGGCAGCAGTGTAAACACGCACCCTGCTGTCAGTGTCACACGGCGGATACGCTGCCCCAGTCACATCGGATGGCCCTTGAAAGAGGCCCGTGTTTAATGACACTGGCGGAGACACACGCACCTTTCCCCGCCTCATTGCTCTGCGTGGTAGGTGGGTGGGGTGGGCGATAACCAGCCACTGGGTGCAGGCGCTCGCAGCCCAGAGGCAGAGCGTTACCAGCAGCGGACTGCAGCCTCCTTCCTGGGCGGCTGGCAGTAGGGCAAGGCTGTCAAACACCCCGCGTGTGTTGTTTCGCAACCTAAATTGCGCCCTATTCAGCTAACACAAACAAAAATGTGCATTAGTTACTTTATACGCGGGTATAAAAACACACGGACAGGAAGCGTAGATCTGTATCTCGGGCCAGGGCAAGAGCTGCGTTGTTTGAACCCACACTGAAAGCCCTTCCATTTCAAGAGTTTTCATTTCACAACATCTCTTCTTCCCACAGCCCTTGTCGAATTTAGCATTAGTGAGCAAACAAAATACAAGAGGAGCGAACGGTGCATTACAGGAGGAGACGAGAAAACAATCACCGCCGCAGCCCGGAGGAAAACACCAGAAGCAGATGTCCGGCCCGACGCCTGGTTGTGGGCAGGGCCGGGAAGAGGTGTGTCCACTCCCACTGCCTTGCGGAAGCTTTGCCTGTTGTGACCGGAGATGCCGTGCCAGCCATGGCGGGGGGTCCCCTGCAGAAGAGGGAAGCCCCCGCTGGAGAAGGAGAGACCGGCCCGCCGCCGAGAGCCAGCCGACCCGGTGAGTTCCGAATAGAGAGGAGGGGCGTGAGGCCTCATGTATGCGGCGGCCGGGGGCGCTTCTATGTATGCGGCGGGGGTGGGGGGGGTGGTGGTGTCTCTGTATGTGTGTGTGCGTGCGTGTGTGTAGGTGCGCTCCTGCGTGGGTGCTGCGGGGGGGGGGTGCGCGCGTGTCTGTGTGTGTGTGGCCCTTCCTGCCTGCGTGTGCATGTGTGTGTCTGTGGCAGGGGATGTGCACGGCGCCGGCTGGGCGTGCGCGCTCACGAGGTCAAATCTCGGCCTGCAAAAGCGCGTGGCACTTTGCTGTCCTCATTCCCCTGAAAGTAACAGCATTAGTTGTCTCGCCCTAGACAGCAAAGCTTCGCTTTGCTTTCGTCTAGGCGAGACCTAAAAAGGGATGGGTGGGGAAAAGCATACACCCTGTGGCTGGCACCCCATGGTGCATGCCTGGATCGGGGGGACCCATGGGCAACCCGAGACAGATTCGGAGGGTCCCGGCTGAAGGGGGGCCTGCTACGGCCCCCCAAAGTACGATTACGACAGCCGTTTCATCTCGCTGAGACTGAGTCGATGCGACTGTTCGAATTGTGCATCGTACTCGCTTGGTCGGAATTCGCTCCATTGCACGTCAGGATTCGGCTACGAACGAGTCATACGGACAGGTTAAGGTTCCGGAAACAATTCGGTCAACGCGTATGCGATCTTCGCATTGTACTGAGTTGTTCGGACCTAGGTACGATTCTGTCGGAAACAAGGGCTACGGATCGGATCTGGGAATGCCAAATCTGATTCGGAGGCCTTCTGAACGACATCGTAATCGCCCCTTAATAGAGAGTAAGGTGGCAGGTATGTGCGAGGATAGGGTAAACTCAGAGGTACTAAGGCATACAGAGGATTGAGCGTAAGAAGATTATCATTAAAATAGGAATACAGAAGAGAGAATAATTCCTAGCTATAAATCAGATTATTTCATGTAGGGTTTTTTGGAATGCTGAGGTTGTATGCAATCTGAAAAAGTAGGAGTGGAAAGGCTGAAATCTGTTTACCTGTGGGTAGGTGATATAAGCAGTTCCAGCTTAGGTTGCTCCATCTGATCCCCAATTGCGCAAACACAGTTTGTTCTGTTCCACAAAGACATGAACATCACTGAAGCTGTTAGACTTTGTACTTGTTTTTTAATCTGGGGTATGTCTAGATTAAGCATGGGCGTAAAATCTGTTCCGCTCGCGGATTTTGCGGATTTTTGGCAAGTTCGCAATCCGCAAACTCTCGCGAACGTACCGAAAATTCGTAAATCCGTGCGAAGCGGATTTTTTTGCTTGGTCGCACTTGCCAACTAGAATACTATACAATTTCGCGGGAGTAAACACTTGCGAAAACGTAGATGCGGCGGGCAGCGACAATCTCGCAATTGCGAGATTGCAAAATTTGCAATTTCGCACAAGAAATCCACCAGCAGGCAGCATAAACCTTGAAAATTATGATTTTTATCAGAATAACTCCTCAGGTTGACATTTGCCTGCACTTTTTTTTTGCAAGGAGTCCATTTTGGGGGGGGGATGGGAGGAAGGAAGTGCCCCACAGTCTCCGACTTCCTGTTCCTGTCCAGCAGGCTCCTCTCAGTGCTTTCTTCATGTGCTGGTCACTTTGATTTGGATCTTGACCTGGAAGCACTCAGCAGGTGCAAAAGTTCATTCTTATCATTAGTAACCATTCCCTGTAGTGCTTCCTGAGGGGCCCCTTCAGAGTTCAGTTGCCTACTTGCAACTATTCTACGACCCTGCTCTGACCCTCACAGCAGGCTCAGAGAAAGCAATTACAGATAAGGAAGCAGGTTCCAGCCAGGAAGTTCAAATTCAGTAACACATTAATCAGCCCCTAATTCATTTATGTCAGTTGAGGCAGGGCAGGTGTGCTTTTCCACCCATAATCTAGAGTGATGAACTAGAGGGTGGCATGGGTGAGCCAGAGGGTGGCATGGGTGAGCCAGAGGGTGGCAGTGGTGAAACAGAGGGTGGCAGTGGTGAAACAGAGGGTGCTGTGATGAACCAGATGTAGAAACAACATGTTCGCGACCGTTGCTACCCGAAAAGTAAGTTCGCGTTTGCGAACTGGTACAAAATCCTCGCGAACTGGCAGAAATCCTTGCGAACACAAAAAAAAATAAAAAATCCGCAAATTCGCGAGAGTTCGCGGATTTTGCGGATTGCGAATCCGTAAATACGCAATTTCGCGGATTGCCAATTCGCAAAATCCACCCATGCTTAGTCTAGATAGTGAGTTGCTAGGTATGTCTCTTGAGATTTTGAGGACTGGGCAATCAATGGGGTTTGTATTGATCATACTATGTTTGTTTGAAAAAGATGCAGGGGTGTTGAGTTTCCAAACATGTGTTTTTTCGTGAAATTAGGGGTTGTTTGTTAAGGGATTCTGCTGATTTAGCACTTTATTGATCCTAGAGGGTCTTGGAGTGTATCTGCCTGTGGGTAGGGAGTGAGAATGTGCAGATTGTTTTCAGATCACAGAGGTAATCACCAGGTCCTGACCTTCCTTATGAACTCTAAGTGATCTCAGTGGCTCTGATGTTGTGCTGGTTGTAAATTCTAAAGTTGCTCATAGAAAGTAGCGCCCCCAATCGTTGTCTTCCTATAAGAAGGAATTAATAAGCGTGGTGCCAGTGTTGTAAGGTACAACAGGGCCAGCACTAAGCCTCCACTTTAGCTACATGTTTTAACTTAACATCTTTTTCTATTGTTGAGTTTGTAGATATTTTTGCACTTACACAATAACCTATTCAGAAGCAATATTTACATGCAGTGCAATTCTTAGGAAGCATTATTTTTATGTTGCTCATACACTCTGTCCAAGGCTAGGAACATGATACGCAATGTCCTTGCATTTGGTTGTCTGGTTGGAGACAGTTCTAAGGCTCCATACAAACCATCACATTTGACACAGTGACATTGGAGCAGTGCTTTTATTATAAAACTGCCTCTGTGCTACATTCGGCAGAGGAACACTTCTGCTGGGATTATCCTGGAATGCTGTGCACTGACAGTAATTCCAACCATGCTGACTCTAACCTCTATCCTTCAGGACGATAGCCTTTTCTATCCAATCAGCTTCCTGGCACATCACACTCAGGCAAGGGCAGGGTAGGCAGTCCCAATGCATCTGGAAGAGGGTACTCCCAAAATGTTCTCAATAGTATAGGTATTATTAGATAGGAGTATGAGTATCATCATAATCACACAGAAATGTTCTAATGGTTGAATTGTTGATCTTTTTAACCATTCTTGTAATGCTGGTTTCAATGCTTTGTTTCATCCTAGTAATAATTGCAGCTCACACATTCTATACAAGGATGCGATTGTTTCAATACATTTTTGAAAAGCCAGATTCATATCTTTCTTTTGTCTCCCTTGGGCATGCATAAGTAAAACACAAAAGGTTAGATCTGTTTCCACAAATTCCTTGGGAAGGAATAGTGGTCATGTTCGAGGTTGCAGATACTATTTATCTTCGGATGGGGCACTGTAAGCTGGCTAGGAATTGGGACAACATTTCCTGATGATATTTGTGGAACGAGTGCCCATACTCTGACGTTTATGCTGTCCAGATAGCAAGTCCTCACCAGCCTGGAATTTAAGTTTCTGCGTTGGGAATACTTTTTGATTTTTGCTTGAATTCATTTTGGTCCTTTGCCATTCATAGCTCTGTGAGCAATGCATAGAAATTTGAAGGAGGCTCTTCTTACGATTAGGAGACAGTGTAGAGCTTTCAGAACTGACGAAATATGGGTTTGTATATTGATTTATTTTTTGCAATCTGTTTTTATTAAGTTTTAAGTTTACAACATTTTGGTAACCATACACATATATATTGTATATAAATCATTTGGCAATAGACATGCATTGGAAATTATGGCAGTGAGTGTTGCACATCAAGAATACTTACAAATCTGAACTAAACTGTGAATTGCAACATATAAAGTGCGGAAATATTTATATAGAGGTTTTTAACAATAACTATTCATGTCCAGTTGCTGGCAGCAATGCTCATGCATTTGATGTGTATCAGCGCTGCATGTTTTTGTTACATATTGCCCAATGTGTTATAGAGGCGGGTAATAATGCAACAGGGCAACTCAAAATTAACAGGGAGTGCATAACTATGACAGACCTTTCCCCAGTTTCCCCCTTGCGGCGAATTCTGTGTGTTGTTTTGTGCAGTGAGAACTTCGGTATGTGCTCAAGGGGTAATGTTGAGTGATGCGTGTTCCTATTTATCATTCAATCTGTCCACTCCATGTCCTATTCCATACCCTTTCTGCTCTAAGAATGTGCTTCTCTATGTTGTGGAACTGGCTGAGAATAGGGTCTCCCTTTATGGGTTAGTATATTGATACTGAAAAGTAGTCTTGCTGCTAAGTTTTCGATTCTTTGTAGCCTTCTGATAGTTAGGAATAAATTGCTGTAGCATATATCATTAGCATAGTCAATTTTTGAAAATATGAGCAATGCTGTTGCTTGTACCATTTGAAGAAATTTAAGTTGTGGAAAGATGCTTCTACGTGTTTTCATGGGAAACAACCTTTACAATGCAACTTTTACAACGCACTACCATTACAACAAAACTTTTACAACGCAACATCCATTACATCGCATGCCATTACAATGCAACCATTACAACGCATGACACTACAACGCATGTCATTACAACGCAGTCATTACAACGCATACCATTACAACGCATACTATCACAACGCATAGTACCCTTACACTATCCAACACTTACCCTACTGTTGCACCGCCTGGAGTTAGAATAGTAATTTTTACCCCTACGCTGTCCAACACTTACCCTACTGTTGCACCCCCTGGAGTTAGAATAGTAACTTTTACCCCTACACTATCCAGCACTTACCCTACTGTTGCACTCCCCTGGAGTTAGAATAGTAATTTTTACCCCTACACTATCCAATACTTACCATACATGCAATGTAACGGTATGCGTTGTAATGGTATGCGTTGTAAAGGTAGTATGCGTTGTAATGGAATGCGTTGTAAAGGTAGTTTTAAAAAAATCGTTGTAATGGCATGTGTTGTAATGGAATGCGTTGTAATGGATGTTGCGTTGTAAAAAATGCATTGTAAAGGTATGCATTGTAAATGTATGCGTTGTAACGTCATACATGTTTTCATGGATTCGGGCAGTCTGTCCACACATGAAAAGTGTGGAGGCAAAGAATATTTTGTGATTTTTTACATTTGTGACTATTTATGGCGCAGGTTCCAATACATCAGGCTAGAAAGATATAGGGACATAGGGATTTCAATCATCACAGGTCAGTATTTGAGGTTTTGAAGCATTCAGCCTAAGGTGATTCTACGTAATCCATTGTTCTACAGCAATGAGGCAGATGTTACGCTTTGATATTCCTAGGTCCTGAGGGTTTTCACATTTGAGAGTTTTCTGTGTATCATCTGCATAGTTGCAGCAGGTGTGTTCCAACGTGGGGAAAATATTCAAAAGTGATTACGGGTATATATATTAAAGAGTAGAGGTTAGATGATAGATCCTTGAGTGACTCCTGCTTTAATGCAGTATGAATCAGAAGAGAAATGTGGTATGTCAATCTGTTATGATCTGTTGTTTTGGTAAGAGGAAATCGAGTTGAGGGTGATGCCTACTATACCAACTTCTTTCAGTCCAAGAAGTAATGTGCCATGGTGTTACGGGGCCAAAAGCTGCTGAAAGGTCCAGAAGTAGTAATGCAGCAACACCATTCTTCTCAACTATGTTTTTGAGACCGCCCCAAACTGCGATTAGGGCAGATTTGGTCTCTCTCCCTAGGCAGAAACCTGTCTGAGAGGATTTTGTTTTCTTCTGTGAATTCTGAGATTTGCTGAAGGCTGCTCTTTCGATAGGTTTGCTAAGAAAATGCATATTGGAGATTGGTCTTTAGCTGTTTGAGTCTTGTTTTTATCGAGATGTTGATAGATGCTGATGAGGATTGAAGGATCCTTTTGAAAATTTGTGGAGGGCAGGGATCCAAAGGGTAGCCAGCTGGGCTGCTAGCAGGCCTCGGAAACTATTTCAAAACTGCCTTGCGTCCACCCTGGCGATTTTGTTCATGCTTGCCCAGGGCCAGTAGTACCGGAAGATTTCAACTGGAAGAACATAGAGAAATACCCACCCAACGATTCTCCCAGAATGTAACATGGCAGGAAGCTGGTAGATCAACATTTGTTGCACACCATTTAAAAAGGTAAGTGCGTAGAATGTTGTTTTTTTATTACTGAGGCCCACCACCTGCCTTAGCCCCCCTTTGCATTGCCTTCCATTGGAGCTGGATCACATGCTGCACACAGACAGAAAAAGGAAGAAAGAAGCCAGGTAGGAGATTGCTGGCAAAGAGGAGTCAGCTGTATTCAGGCCTTCATTCTACCTCTTGGTGTGTACTAATACCCTAGTGGTATGTTCCCCATACCACTGTAAAATAAATACTGCGTCTTATCATTATTTGTGGACCAAATGCTGCCACTGTGAAGCAGCATTTTCTTGGAATTCTGCCCGATTCTAAGGTAAACATTTTTACTCCAAAGGCCGAGCCCAACGGTACCACCTCAATCACCCAGGCCACAGCCTGGCTTTCAAATCATAGCTTCTTTAGAAGTGGACAAGCTAACATATTAACAGGGAGAGACCGAGCACAAGCTGAACCATGAAACTGGCAAGTAATTCATGCAACAAAATATGCAAAGTCACTTTACAATTAAAAAAAAGTGTATTTGGTTAAAATTCAGAAATGTTTCACCATAGTATTTCAGATTATGTCACTGCATTGACAAGCATTTACTAAAAGTGATAGCTTGAATTTAGTGTGAACTTAAAAACATTCACACCCACCTCTGCCCTCATAAGAATGCTATTAAGGAACTAAGAGGCACTCAATTGTCATGAGCACACTATATTTTACCAAGGCTTTTATTCTACATAGAGCAACATTATAGTCGATTAAATCGAACACAAGAGAAATATTTGCCAAGGATCACACAAATTGTTCAAGTGGGGAAGCCAGGATTGATCCCAGGTTTACAAAGGGTAATGTTTGTCTTCAATTCATGGTGTATGAGGGTAGAGTGTGGATGACATGCAGAAGCCACATATGAGTCATATGCCAAGTGCACAATATATGTGTCCAAGAGGCTTAGTACATTGCACACCATTATAGTTCACTAAGTCAAACACAAGAGAGAGATTTGCCTGGGATCACGCAATTTGGCCAAGTATGAAAGTCTGGATTGATCCCAGGTTTTCTGCTTCCATATTATTCAATTCAGCCATTTAAAAGACATCTCTTTAATTCTCTTGTTTTACATCAAAGGTTGACACTTTGGGGCTAATTTACAAGCCCACTGCAACACCGGTCCATCACTTTTTTAGACGCACCAGCGGCGCCGTGTGCCTGTCCATATTTACAAGGCCACGTAAAGTCACCCTGCATGACTTTTCAAGGCCTTGTAAATATGGGCACCTTTCACACATTACTCTGTGTGAAAGGGTTGTCCCATGGGTATTGCAGTTGGTGTTCCCACGCACATCCATGGAGCCTGACACCTTACCAGATTTACAAAGTGTCGTAAACCTGGGAATGCATCAGAATCCTACACCTCCTCAGGGTAGGCGTAGAAGAGGTGCAATGAGGAAAATGACTTTTATTTCTCCTTGTTTTTTGCTCTTTGTATGTATTCTGCAGCACACATAGAAGGAGCAAAATGCCATTAATTATTGTTTTTGTGCAGGAAAACAACAATCATCCCTGGAATGCAGGCACCTTTGCATCGTGGCACAAAGGTGCCTGCGTTGGCGCACGGCGCAGGGGAGAAAGACAGGAATGTGTTGTATCTTGTACTTTGATGCAAGGCAGTGCAGCAGGAAGGCTTGTTACACTGCTGTGCATTAAAATATAGTAAATGAGGCCCTTTGTCTTAGCTCATGTGGTTGGAGCGTGTGTGGCAGGCAGAAGCTGATTACTGGCCGTAGTTTGTGGTGTCTCTCACTGTTCATACATCTGCACACTTGCATGTTCTTTCTATGCACACTAGCCATATTTCCTTGCAAAGGACAATATTTTCTTGAAAGGGCTAGTTGAGACTGGAATTGCTTGTGTCCTTACCTTGTGAGTGAACTTCATCACCATTCCTGCGACTGGAATTGCATTTGCCCTTTTCTCGTGAGTTAACTTTATCACCATTGCCTTCTCATTCTTTGACACTGGTAGATTACACTTATTTTGACATGGCGTTGATACCTCTTTCTTTGAAATTTATTATCTATTCTTTGTGTGGATATTGTGGTAGCACTGATTACAGGATGAGCTGTCCTTCAATTGCACTGGTGAATGTGAGGGTGGTTTAGATATAAATATTGCAACAATTAGAACACGGAAGATGTCTGAGGCTAAATATGCAGGTAGCAACCTTTTGAGCAGGGGTAGCATATAATTTGTAAAAACATAATGCACAGTCCCAGATGTTTTCTTAGTGTCCCATTGCTGAATGTCAGGGTTGCTATTACTGTTTTCTTCCAGTACCCAACATTTGCTTTGACTTTATCCTGTTCTTGCACGTGCTTTTAGCTTCTATTTTTCTACCTTTATGATTGTTTTCCTATATTTCTTTCTCCTTCTTTATTCCCTTTCTGCATTTCTCTTTTGCTCTGAATCATGGTCGGTTGGTGAAAAATTAGCCCCAATCTCCTAAAATGCATGCACATCAGTGCCTAATTTGAGCCAGTGGTTGCCAGTGCTCAGCACTGGCACTTAATTGCAAACACTGGTGCTTATGACAACTGCAACATGGTGGTGCAGTTTGTGTCATTGAAAGATAAGCAGAACAACAGTTGATTATTAGTACAATATACATTTAAAACCACTAATACTTGCTAGCAAGCCATTCTTAGAGATATGGGTGCCTCAAACATTTTGAATTGTGTCATTTGTAGGAGTGTGACGGTTACTAGTTGTGTTGGTACTGTAATTGGCAGCGCTACCACTGGCAATTGGTGGTGCAAGCTGGAGTGGCCTCCTGACGAGGGAAACATCACTTACAACGAAACTTTTACAACGCACTACCATTACAACGCAACCATTACAACACAAACTATTACAACGCATTGCTCTGGGGAGCGCTATAGGATAGGGAATAGGTTAATTTACTATCCAATAACCTTCCCTAGTGTCCACGGGACTGGAGTTGGAATAGTAAATTAAACTATTCACTATCCAGCACCCAGAAGCACTATGCGTTGTAATGGTATGCGATGTAAAAACCGCGTTGTAAAGGCAGGCGTTGTAATAGCCTGCCTTGTAACGTCATACATCCCCTGACGAGGGCCCTGGCACTTACTGTTTTACAAATTAAGTACTGGGGCACATGCCCACCACAAACACATTAAGTGGTAGGTACAGCTGGCTAAGCAGACTTCCAATAGCAGGGCGGGCTCAGGTCAGAAGAGTGCAAGCAGCTAAAACAATCACATCTACATGGAAGTGTGCTGCATATGGAATAGTTCTCCTGGTGGAGTGGGCTGGCAGCAGGGTTAGTTTGTTCAATACTTAAGTGAAGGAAGGAAGTTTTACACTAACAAAAGGCAATATTATTTTACACGTAGCTTACAAAAAAGTGGGTCGTCCTCTGCTTAAATCAGGAGCGTTGGAGTGTATACTTCTTGTGCCTTAGCTTCTTAATCTGGTTCACAATCTCTGCAAGCATGCTGGTTGCTTTCCAAACATGGCAAGAAAGGTTCCCACTTAAAGTCCCATGGATTGGCCACTGATGTGGCTGGCAAGCTTGAGTTCTGTGTTACTAGGGTCTCACTGTACCTAACTCATATCTTTAAATGTTCCTAATTTAACTCTGAGGTTCTAATTTCACCAGTTTTCCACAATGGTGAAAGTTTGAGGTGGCATTACTATGATTCAAAAGTATGTGCATACTACACATAGGTCCCTGCAGTAATAGACATTTAAGACCAACAGCAAAATGATCAGTTCATCACTCTGTTTCATATTGAACTCTGTATATTTACACCTTTCAGGGATTTAAAAATCTCCACAATGTTTTATATTTTTCTTTGATCATTTCGACCACTTTATTCTTAAATGCAGAAATATACTTCCTGTATTCTATTACTACTTTTTTTGTAGGACGTTGCAAGGTGTGGTGTTAAAGCAGAAGGAGTCATGCCCACAGAGCATGCATGGGCTACTTATGTATGCTTGGTAAGTGCTGGCTGTCCATGTACTTAAGGACCCTGGTACACTAATGGCTTCAGAGACACCCTCCTAGCAGGCCATCAAAGAGCACAAGAGAGTTATTTTAAGTGGCTGTGGCTTGTTTTAGTGTATAGTCCTGTCCAGGAGATTATCTCTTAAATATAAACTCATATCAGAAGGTTTCAGAAAATATATTCAGAAGAGTGTTAATTGGATTTCAGAACAACATCAACCTGTTTTGAGGGCAATAAACACACTACCAGTGACTTCAAGTGACAGCAAAAAAAGCTTCAGCACCATGAACTTGATGTCACCCATATGAAAATGTCTTGGTATCGCACAACTTTCTTCAATAATGTTCATAACTCTCATGGGCCCATCCTCTGCCACTTTGAAATCCATTACCATATGGTAACAGGTGGCTGATTGCTCATTGCCATATGGATGATACTCAGTGTAGGAAGGTAGATCCCAGTGCCCACCACAATAAAGGATACCAGAAAAATTAGATTTTTTAAAAGTGATTTTGTTACCCACATGTTTGTAATTCAATGATGTAAAAGGTCTCACTAATTATGCATTTCTTATGGTTAGACATCCAGTTATAACTGTATCTTTCATACGGAATATTGTTTGCCATGCTCTGAAATCCAAATGTGGTGTGCAACTTGCATTTTGTTTTTGATAATGAACACAGTGTGCTCAAATATGTCAGGGTCCATAAAAGTGATATGTTTGGTAGGTTAATAAATGTTATAGTTTTGATATTAACAATTGTAGTTTTTAGCATTTTTAATGTAATCCATGGACTGTGCTCTTGGTGCCAAATTTAGTATTCTTTGCTTGCAGAACTTAGTGATGTCACTTCCAAGGAGGTCATGGGTTGTGATGCCAATTCCTATGAAGTCCCTTGCTGTGATGCCACACAATTTCATGCCCAGTGATGTCGCACGCTGTGATGTCTCTCTCTCATACTGCCTAACTTCCCACTTCTTTTTTTAGGACACATGCTCTATCCAAAGCCTTCTCATTGGAGACGCACCTTGGAGCGTGAACCACTAGAACTTTAAATCAGTGGATGGACTTGTACGCCACTCCTGGCTGGACGCGTGCGTCACTCTTAGACAGTATCCAGGATGGATACACACAGATTTCCATGTAGCCCCTAACATTTGCGTGCTACATCAATTACACTCTAAGACTATCGTCATCATCTGGCAATACTGGAAGTACACACAGTTTCTGCTGAGCCAGAAATGTAATCCTGCTGGGTGACTCAGTACAGAGTAGAGGCTTATCTCTCTCCTTCACATAACAGCTAGGTATTACACAAAGTCCCTGTAATTAAACACTCACTCATCAGAATGGATTTCCTTATTTAGGAACTTGGACAAAGAGCAATTCTTGAATGCCTTGGGATTTCTCTGCCTTAGGTCAGAAAAAGGACACCTGTTGAGGGGGAACTGATACCAGCTGTACTTAGCTTGCACGCTTAATGGCTCATAGTTTAATTATAAACTACTCTAAGCCATCTAGTATTAAATAGCTCAATGTCAGTCTGTCCGGTCTTGCGGAAATGAACAGACATTACTTGTTGTGCACAACCTGACATTCGTTTGTAGGCCATTCCACTAGCCAGCAATATCCCCCCCAAAATTCTTGAAATGCATTTCTAAATTCCTTTTAGACAAGTTAAGAGAGGTCACTGAATTCAGATGATGTTTTGGCTTGCACATGGTGCTGTGTACACCCTGTGTGTTGATCAATGCATTTTAATCTGGTTTACATGAGAGAGAGAAAACAACTATACTAACATAGTAATATTCACAGATAGCATTTGGACAGGGCAGATGCAATCATTTGTGATATAGTGAAGGCTCAGGGCAGTGCTTAATTTGTGCCGGTGGTTGCCAGTACTGGGAACCCCAACACATGGACTGAAAGGACTCTACAAGAGAGAGATAGAGACAAGAAGTGTAATAGGGTGGGGGAATAAGAGGCCTTGAGATAGAACTAAGACTAAGCCTTCGTATTCTGCAATTCTGGCAATTGTCAACAACAATAATGATAATAATAATAATAATAATAATAATAAGATTCTTAAAGCGCATAGGTACGTCAACTGACGTGTACCAGAGCTAAGGTTTCAGTCCTACTTTGTGGAGCAGAAATGTAAGAATCCTAATCTAAGTTGATCTGAAAAAACATGCTTTTAGATTCTTGCAAAAAGCTGTTTCAAATTGTTCTTGCCTAATCCAAAGGGGAAGGGAATTCCACATTTTGGCTGCCAAGTAGCTGGAGGATTGGCCTCCAATACGAACTCTTTTAATTCTAGGAATGCATGCAAGAGAAGCATCAGCTGATCTCTGATTTCTTTTGGGAAAGTAAGGTGTAATTAGAGGGTGAAGATAATTATGTCCTTTATAGTTGAAAATTTCGTGGCAATAGCACATGACTTTAAAGGACACCAAGGGGCATATTACCAAGGGCAAGTATCGCCGCTTTCTCGGCGAATTGTGCCGAGAAAGCGGCGATACTGCCAGAGCCCTATTCACAAGGGCATTTTAAAGCCTGCCCCAAGCCCACTTTGCATGTCGGCGATAAACATCGCTAATGACATGCAAAGTGGGCGTTCCCACGTCCAACCACATGATAAATGTGGTTGGAGGTGGGAACACCCTATTACCAAGGAAGGCGATGGGAGGAAAAGATCTGCGATAAACTCATTTATTGCAGGTCTCCCAACGCCTGCTCTGACCAGGCGTTAGGCATTAATAACATGGGGTGTGGATCATAAAGCTGAATCCCCCCCCCATATTATCAAGGCCCACATTAGCGCATAAAACAACGCTTGTTTTCATGCACTAATGTGCCATATCGCCGACTATCGCCGGATTTCTATTTGCCTGCCTGATGCGCATTGATAATTGCGCGCTAAAAAGGCGATGAAATCCGGCGATAGCCGGCGATTAGGGAAATGTGCGTTGTGCGTTTTCCAAAGCACTCCTTGGTAAAATGCCCCCCAATGCCTTAACAGAAGCCAGTGCACCGTTGCTAGAGCTGGGGGCCAAAGGCGAGCGTCTAGGCAGATTTAATAGCAGCCCAGCTGCCATGTTATGCACATGCTGAAGTCTTCCTAATCATGCCTGCGACAGCCTGTGATACAGGACATTGCAGTAATCCAGTCTTGACATTATTAAGGACAGGACCACTGTCTTCCTGGCTGCTTCTGACAGGCAAACAAGGATTTATTTCAAGGTCTTTAAAATCCCAACGCATTGCCCTGCAAGACTCGTATTTTGATTATCAAAAATGACTCAGAGTCAAACCAAATGCCTAGGTTTTTTAATTTTGGCTTAGGTAAAGATAACTTTACCAGAGAGTCAACCCGCCGGGCCGTTGACCAGATTGCAGATTGTTTGCCAAGGATAAGGACCTCGATCTTCCCGGCGTTGAGTTTCAGACAACTAAGGCTCCTCCATTCGGCCACCTCTGACAGGCAGGAGTGGAGCGTCCCCACAGCGTTCGAAGCATCTTGAGACAGCTTGAATATCAGCTGTGTATTGTTGTGTACAACATGATGGAGAAGTTGTAGGGCTCGATGATATCAGCCAGGGCGCGCATGTACAGATTGAATGGTGTCAGGCTCAGGGATGAACCCCAAGGCACCCCCTGCAGTAGTGGGAAGACCTCCAAGAAGTATGGTTCTGTGCCACCTGAAAGGACCAATCTCGTAAGAAGGAGGCTATCCACTAAATGGCCTTTCTACCAATTCCATGGTTAATCAGCCGTTCAAGAAGTACGCTGTATCAAATGCTGTGCTAACATCTAACAATAGCAAAACGGTGGTATCTCCCCTGTCACCTGCCTGGTGCATGGGTTCAGAGGCAAACAGGACTACTGACTCTGTGCTGTATTGAGGCCGAAAGCCAGACTGAGTATTATGCAAGTTGTCCCGGGCTTCAATAAATGCTTAAAGCTCTGTGTTTATGTAGTATTCCGCTACGTTTGACACAAAGGGGAGCAGCGAAATAGGACTACAATTCTCCGGTTTAGTGGCTTCCAACATAGGTTTCTTTAGCAATGGCACTATAACTGCTTGTTTCCAGGATAAAAGAACCTGTCCGATCCTGAAAGAGCTGTTGAGAAGGTCGCATAGCCCTGGGGCTAAGCAGATTGTACCTTGCTCCAGAAAAGTAGGGGGTGCAAGATCTGAAGGAGCACCTGATTTAACAGAAGACAGGATCGAAGTAAGTTCCTCTGACGTGTTTCACTGTCCTCCAAGGATTCAAGCCATGCTTTTAGGCATGTAGCGTTTCTGATCTCTTCAGGAAAGGAGGTGTAGATAGAGAAAACCTTGTCAAAGAAGTATTGAGCAAGAATGTTACTCCAGTCTTTGGTCGGAGGGACTACTGCTGAGACCCTGTAAGGAGGAGAGTGACGTGACTATTGAAAATAGTTCATGAGAACAATTTTGAACAGTTTCTATTTTTGCTGCATAAAACTTACACCCCATATTCTTAATCTGTCCGTGATACTCCTTCAGCACAGAGCGGTAACTAAACATCTTAGCAGGAGTGTTTGTGGCAAATGCGCTCTAAGCACTTACAATTGGTCTTTAAAACTCACTCACTGAACCATTTAGCTGACTGCTTCATCCTTCTAGGAACATGTTCAATGACTGGTGATATCTGAACCAATGCACCCTTGATCCAATCTGTGACATGGAAATAGGCTGAATTGATGTAATGCTCAAGAGTGGAACTGTTCTCTTTCAGGGCTTGGGTGAAAGCCGCGGCCGTCACTTTGGCCCATCTACGAACCTTGGAATACGGACCAGAGGAGAATGTAGGGAGTGAAAAGCATACCAGAATGTAGAAAGGTAAAGCCAAATGTCTGACCAAGGAAGATGAATAAGAGGATCTACCACTAGATTTGTGAGATTAGAAAAAAATGGATCCAAAGCATGTCCCAACTTCTAGGTTGATGTACTAACCAATTGCACTAACTCAAGTGCTTTTAAATCTGCTACTAGAGAAGCAGCCATCTGACAACCGGGATCGTTGACATGGAGATTAGGGGCCCCGAGTGCCTTGAAATTAGAGTGCCTTGGAACATATTTTGGCAAAATATTGGCTAAGGAGGAGATAAACATTGAGGGCGAACCAGGTGGGCTATATATTAGAAACCGTCTTAGGATAAAGTTCCCTGATATCGCGAGAGAAGAACGCACTCTCGCAACCAATGGTGGGCTCCCAATAAAACCTTGGGCCCCTGCACTGTTTGTTGTTAGAAATTAGCACAGGCTAGGGGCAGTTAACGATGAGCTGTTCGATTTTCTTTGCAATGGACAGGAAATGTAGAGATAAGTTTTAGCTGTTTCTTATACGGTAATAAATCTGTTGGGGATCTGATGTTTGTGGAAAGAAACTGCCCGAGGTGAGTTCAGTGTCATAGAAAGGGTGACCTGGGCCCTAATGCAAGCAAATAAATTACACACTCCTACCCCCACTTAAGCAGTAACATACAGTCATAATTAAGGTGCAGAGGGCCTTTCACACCCATGCCACTGGGTGAGTAAATAGTGGGGCGTGTAACCCTTCTTTAAAGTACCAAACTACAGATTTACCCAAGAACATTTCAGGTAACTACTAGAAACGTTATGCCTAACCACCAAAGAGAAACAGAGTCTTGCAGTTTGCTCCTTATACAGTGCCATATGATTTTGTGCTAACGTATTTAGGTGGAAGAATGGATGTATTTATTTCTCTGAAATAACTGCAGATAACAGACATGGCTTGGGCTGGTTGATCGCAATTTTTACAAAGGATTCCAGAATAACAGTATTTAATAGCCACTAAGGAGTGCCCGTCTATCAAATCTACAAAGGTATTATTTGACTTCCTATACACATATTATGGTCTCCAGCAATTGCCTTGCTCACCCCTTCCATCCCCTTGCATCATTGGCCTGGATGTCAATTAGGAGTAGCCAGTGGTTGCAGTCACTACCTCTTGCTAGCCCTTTGCTGCATGGGCATGGGCAGGAAGAGACAACATGGCGGAGAATGCACCATAAAACAAAGAGAGTGGCCCACCTCAATAAAGACAATGGGCGGAGCACAAAAGAAGGAAACATATGCCTGGAAGATATGCATGGACTGTTGGTGATAAGGGTTGGGAAGGGAGTCTACGAGAACTTACTGCTTAAAGTACACTATATTGATTGCAAAATACCCAGAATATATGTGACCCTGGGACAAACAGAAAAGCGTAAGTGTTTTACGGGACAGGGTGGGAAGGGCAGTTTTGTAGATCGAGGTGCTCAGAGCCTGATCTCACAAGACTCATTATTTGCATACCTGTACCCCAAATTCGGATGGTACTGTTTTCTTTTTCACTTAGGGCAGCTAGAGTTGTAGTCCCTTAGGTTAGACGCATCAGCCTTAGTTTCGAAGCTGTTGTACACTACCTTTAGATATAGCAAAAGTTTAAAACCAGTTCTGTTAATAGTTTTCGTTATTGGGTATGACTTTTTAGGCTGGGGCCTGCTACTGTGTCACTGGTCAGCTTAAATGGGGAAACACACACAATTTAGTTAAATCAATGCTTACCAAGGGTAGGGAGGTCAACGCTGAGGAGCAATCTAACGCACTGTGACCACCGTCTGTAATACCAGAGCACGATCTGGAAATATGTTTCATTGAAGGGAATATTGTATCACATGAAATACTGATTGCCACCCTGAGACCCAGTATCATTGCGGCTCATGCATAGGGTCAAACCTATTGACACAAGATGGGAAGAGGGCGTAGAGTAGTTACCGTGAACGTTAGAGGCCAGAACGACTATGCTAAATGATACAGAACCCATACAGATCTCAGACGAAGGACAGGGTGTAAAAATTGTGTCCCTGCAGGAAATCAATCTGACAAGGATCAGAACAGAGTTAAAAGAAATTGAGAGGACAATTATATTCTTCTATATACGCCGCATACGCAAGGGCCAATTGATCTTAGGAGCTGGGTCAATTTTAGGAGCTGGGTCACACTGCTGAATATCAACCCTTCAGCCAGGGTGAAATCTGGCAGTGTCATATGGGACCAGATGCATAAAGAGAGGGACAGGCAGAGGTGTCTTTTGTCGCCTGTATTGTTTGCATTGGCGGTCAAACCCTTAGCAAGTAGACTTAGGGGTGGCGTTGCATAAGTGGGGTATTATACCTGGCGATGTGCAAATACGGGTGTTGCTATATGCTTATATTGATGCAGGAGATGGAAACCTTTATTGAGGGCCTGGGACTGCAAGTATATAAGGATAAAACAGTGATAATCTCCCTGTGGACCCACAAGAGGAATTCTCACAAGTGGGATTGCAATGAGAGACTGAACATTTTTGATATTCGATATTCAGATACCACATACTGCAGATAACCATTACAACTGCATTATGGACAGAGTGCTCCAGGGGCTTAGAACCCCAGTACAGTTTCCATATCACACTCGATGAAACTATTTCAAGACGGCCACAACATTTCCTCGAAACTACAGGAAACCATCACTCCTCTGTTTGTTCAGAGTTTGTAAAGTGCATGGCTACCACTTCAATAGCGGTGTAGCTGCTGTATTCATTTAGGAAGAAATTATATTTCTTCCGTGTTCACTCACAGCCTTCCATCTCCTCATTGATGAGACCTTTACTGACAGAGCGTATTCTTTTCACGAAGAATCAGCATATTTATTCTGTGAGAATCTTTTCCCCAGCAGTTGCTATCTGTTATGCCTGATTTTGCTGTTTTGATCTTTCAATCCTTTCCCATGTTTCACCCAACTTTTTATTAGTTATTTATTTTATTTTTTAACAGCTATAAGATAACATTAGTTTCTTATAGTCTCTCATACACAAATTGTCTTACCATCTATAACGTCTAGTACTTCATCTGACCTCTTGTTGGGGTTTTGGTGGAACCTACGTGAGGTGGTACTTTCCTTTCCTCTGTGCACTCAAGGATAAGAGACACCCCCTGGGCCCTAATTCCTTGCCTCCCTTCACCTGGGCATCCAGTCTCTATTTGACTGCATCTCTTATGAATCTCATACCGTCAGAAGGAGTAGTACTGCTGAACTGTTGTCATCTCTACAACCATAGACCATGATAGAGTTAAAACTCATGAACTCTCAATAGCAGCCTTGAGTTTTTATGGTTTTTATTTTTAAGACATGCCTTTTGCATTAATTAAATAAGGCCCCAGTAAAATAATGTTCTAGAAATACTAGTAAGGAAATGCTCCAATGATGAAAAATATCCCTAACTGCCTAAATATGAAAAAGCATTAGAACTAGCTACAGAAGCTATAAGTAGATGGACTAAGATGTTTGTGTAACTCACTTCCAAATGCCAGAAGAAGCGATTTGTAAATATAACCAGCCAAACTGAGGGGAGAAGAGGACAGGTGTTCTGGGTGGTGAGAATGAAAACGATGCCTCCCTAGTTAGCATGTTTCTTTGTAAAATAAAAAATATTCTAAAACAATATACTGTCTTCAGCTAGATGCACAACAATCTTAAGGTACATTGACACATTTGTAAACAGAGAATTAAATTATTGAGTATAAGTTGTTGCAGAACCACACCTCAGATATGTAAAAGAGATACTTGTGCATGTACGAAATTTCACATGGGTGGCATTATTAATGCAAAATATTAAGTTGCTATGAGAGGGAGCCGGGGATGTCTATTGTACAACAGAATGGCTGAGGGACATAGGGCTACATGTATCAAGCATTTTTGCGTTTTTAAATGGGCCAATTCTCAGAATCGGGCCATTTGCGAATGCAAAAAATGCTTTTCACATGTATCAAACCCTATTTTGCGATTCGGTAACCTGTTACCAAATCGCAAAATGGGTTTGCAATTTGGTATTTGGAAGAGGCGTGTTTTGGGTATCCCTTCCAAATACCGAATTGTTTCAGTATGTATGCATGTCTTGTGACTGTGAATGTGGTCGCAAAACATTCGCATTTGTAACCAACTTCAAGTTGGTGGTAGAACATTCGGGAAGGGATCCCCCAGGGACTCCTTCCCCTTTGTGAATGTATGCAAAAACTTTTTTTTAAGAGCAAGTAGTGGTCCTTGGGATCACTGCCTGCTCTCAAAAAAATGAAAAGTGAGCAATTCATTTTTTTTTTTTAAAACGCAACTCATTTTCCTTTAAGGAAAACGGGCTGCACTTTAAAAAAAAGATTGCTTTATTTAAAAGTAATCACGGACATGATGTCTTCTGCACCCAACAGGCCATCATCCCCGTGACATTAGCTATTCCTAGGGGGTCGCATATTTTGAGCTACCTCTTTAATATTAATGAGGTGTGTCAATTTACGCCCACCTAGGAATTGCTATATGAAACTCTTGCACTTTCATACGTTTATAATAGCGATTATCTAATTACGATTTACTGAAAATAACAATTAGGTAATCGCTATTACAAATGTTGATACATGTGGCCCAAGGTCTACTGCAATGAGCAATTTAAACTATGTAAAACATTGCTACCTGAGACCTCAGGCCTGCAAGACAGTTGGCAACCACTTCAACAATTTCCAGTATGACTTGGAGAAACTTTGAGGCAGACACCAGAGCCTCAAGGTAACCGAGAGGAACATGTGATCTAAAAAGAAACATGTAGTCATCCAAAGCCTTTCTAAACTGCTTCAATAAGCAAGATGTATTGTGGCCTTTGGAATGTTTCCTGCAAACCTGAGCTGATGCTAGGGTGGGTTCACGGGCATGATGGAGATAAATTGTGTTGCTTAAGGTAGAATGCTGCTTATGTTGCTTTTGGGGATGTTAACTCTATGTTGTTGAGAACATTGGAACGTAGAAAAGAGGTAAAAAGAGAGGGACGCATGGGTAACCTAGTGATAGAGCTGGGGGATTTTCCAGAGAAAAGAATTATTAAATTACTGACTTTGCTTAGACTTTAAAAAGTGACCACAAATGAAAAATATAGATTCCTATGACTATTTGAGGGAAAGCACTCCAAAAATTCCTTTCATGTGACCTTTCGCGGATACACCACAGGCTGGAGAGCCTATGTTTTTCTTCCTAGGGGGCTGCCTCTGGAACTAGTGAAAGGAAAGCAGGAATCACACGTCCATCCAACAGACCTAATATTGATATCTGGGGGGGAGTAATTGACGAGTAAGGAGATATGATCATCAAGCGCGATACAGAAGCAAAAACACAAGTGTTGAAGCGGTTGTGGTAAAGTTGGTATTTGGAGTGAAACTAGAGAGGTGATCATTTCCTCTCTTTAGAGCATTGGTCAGACCGCACTTGGAATATCTGTTCTCAGTGTGACTCACCACAATACAAAAACGCATTCACAAACTTGTGAAAATAAAGGGATTGGCGGCCAAAGTAATGAAAAGAAAGAAATTCTTACATTAGTGATTATGCTTAGTCTTCAAAAAGAAACCGTGCAGGGAAAATATAGCTTTTGTATAAATATTTTGGGGAATATCTCCACAAGAAGAGAGTTGCCTATTTTAGGCAGTATTATCGAACAATGTATAAATATAGAAATATGTATAAATATGTATATGTATAAATATATAAGGCAATGTATAAATATGGACATTTTAGCCCAAGGTACATTATCAGAACACAGATGCTAATTGGAAAAGCGTAGGTTCCTGCAAAGTCCTGGCTAGCAGGTTGTGGCGATTAGGACAAGACTTTGTACCATAAACAAAGCCTTTGAAAGGAAGCAGACAAAGTGCTGCTTGGCTATTGGAGCATGGCGCGGGCATGGTGACCATCAGGACCTGGACCATTTCTGCCCTGTGCCTGAACCCCTCTGCTCTTTGATTATCAGACACATTTGAGTTATTTTACTGCACAAAATGCTTGGTTTCAAAACTCATATTTCACAGGGAAAATAACATCAAAGAGATCAACTATTTTCCCTAATTCACCGACAGGACAAAATCCTGTGAATTGTGGATTTGGGCCACATGTATAATTAATAGCGATTACCTAATTGCTCTTTTCTCCGAATCATAATTAGGTGGTCGCTACTCCTAATGTATGAAACTCTTTTGAGTTCCATTAGCGATTCCTAATGGGTCGCAAATAGACCAACCTCATGCATATTAATGAGGTAGGTCGCAATTTGTGACCCATTAGGAATCTACGCCATCACAGGAATGGTGGCCTGCAGAAAGTGAACAGACCAGCATGTCTGTGTGTGCTTTTAAATAAAGCAGTCTTTTTTAGGGCTCGCCTGCTGATGCGCATGCGCATAGCTGACGAGCTCTATTGTGGTTTAACTAGAGTTTAACCACTGGCGATTTGATGCAGTGCATGTGAGCGCGTGCACAATGCCACCAGCCTTCCTCCCACAAGCTTGCCCCAGGCCGTGTCTGCATTTGTCCTCCCCTAATTATTCACGCGCGCTCGCCTTTCTGTAGTGCCTCGCTTTCCCCATATGCTTGAAGGCAATCTGCTTCGGCGCACCCCTGGTGTTTATGGCTTTTCTCACTTGTCTATTTGATTAAGCACTCTGTGATAGTCGATACGTTTTCCAGCTGTCTCCTTTGTGTGCTTGTCTTCATCCTGTGCTTCAGGTTGCTCTATGGAACTATGCATGTTTGCTACTTTTTAAGTGAGTTCTTCTTGTTTTTGCGTTTCAAACTTTATGCCTCAAAGACTCGTTTTAACTAGTGTTACCGTACTTTTATTTGAATATAACACTTTTATCTTTTCAGGGGGCTTTCTGTAACTTTACATGGCTGTGAGCATTTGCAGGCGTATTTTCACTCAGCGTCCTACTTTGCCTAATACTTTCTAACTAGTAAGCTTTCTTTCTGCGTGCATTTCAAGCATGGTGGCAAGTTGCATACTTTTATCTTGAAACAATAAGTGTGGGGTGCAACCGATGCACCCACCACAAAGCTCCACCGAGGCACCCACCACACAGCTCCACAGATGCACCCACCACACAGCTCCACAGATACACCCACCACAACGCTCCACAGATGCACCCACCACCCAGCTCCACCGATGCACCCACCACACAGCTCCACTGATGCAACCACCACCCAGCTCCACCGATGCACCCACCGCACAGCTCCACCGACACAGCTCCACCGATGCACCCAGCTCCACTGATGCAACCACCACACAGCTCCACCGACACAGCTCCACCGTTGCACCCACCACACAGCTCCACTGATGCACCCACCACAGAGCTCCACCGATGCACCCACCACAGAGCTCCGCCTATGCCCCCACCACAGAGCTCCACCGATGCACCCACCACAGAGCTCCACAAATGCCCCCACCACACAGCTCCACCGAGGCACCCACCACACAGCTCCACCGAGGCACCCACCACACAGCTCCGCCGAGGCACCTACCACACAGCTCCACCGATGCACCCACCACACAGCTCCATTGATGCACCCACCCCACAGCTCCACCGAGGCACCCACCACACAGCTCGACCGATGCACCCACCACACAGCTCCACTGAGGCACCCACCACAGAGCTCCACCGATGCACCCAACACAGAGCTCCACCTATGCCCCCACCACAGAGCTCCACCGATGCAGCCACCACACAGCTCCACCGACACAGCTCCTCCAATGCACCCACCACACAGCTCCACTGATGCACCCACCACCCAGCTGCACTGATGCAATCACCACACAGCTCCACCGACACAGCTCCACCGATGCACCCACCACACAGCTCCACCGAGGCACCCACCATACAGCTCCACCGATGCACCCACCACACAGCTCCACCGATGCACCCACCATACAGCTCCACCGATGCACCCACCACACAGCTCCACCGATGCACCCAATACACAGCTCCACCGATGCAGCCACCACACAGCTCCACCGATGCACCCAATACACAGCTCCACCGATGCACCCACCACACAGCTCCACTGACACAGCTCCACCGCTGCACCCACCACACAGTTCCACCGATGCACCCACCACACAGCTCCACCGATGCACCCACCACACAGCTCCACCAATGCATCCACCACACAGCTCCACTGATAGAGCCACCACACAGCTCCACGACACAGCTCCACCAATGCACCCACCACACAGCTCCACCGATGCACCCACCACACAGCTCCACCAAGGCACCCACTATACAGCTCCACCGAGGCACCCACCATAGAGCTCCACCGAGGCACCCACCATACAGCTCCACCGATGCACCCACCACACAGCTCCACCGATGCACCCACCACAGAGCTCCACCGATGCAGCCACCACACAGCTCCACCGACACAGCTCCACCAATGCACCCACCACACAGCTCCACCGATGCACCCACCACCCAGCTCCACTGATGCAACCACCACACAGCTCCACCGACACAGCTCCACTGATGCACCCACCACACAGCTCCACCGAGGCACCCATCATACAGCTCCACCGATGCACCCACCACACAACTCCACCGATGCACCCACCACACAGCTCCACCGATGCACCCACCATACAGCTCCACCGATGCACCCACCACACAGCTCCACCGATGCACCCAATACACAGCTCCACCGATGCAGCCACCACACAGCTCCACTGACACAGCTCCACCGATGCACCCACACCACAGCTCCACCGATGCACCCACCACACAGCTCCACCGATGCACCCACCACACAGCTCCACCGATGCACCCACCACACAGCTCCACCGATAGAGCCACCACACAGCTCCACCGACACAGCTCCACCGATGCACCCACCACACAGCTCCACCGATGCACCCACCACACAGCTCCACCGAGGCACCCACCATACAGCTCCACCGAGGCACCCACCATACAGCTCCACCGAGGCACCCACCATACAGCTCCACCGATGCACCCACCACACAGCTCCACCGAGGCACCCACCATACAGCTCCACCGATGCACCCACCACACAGCTCCACCGATGCACCCACCACATAGCTCCACCGAGGCACCCACCACACAGCGCCACAGATGCACCCACCACACAGCTCCACAGATGCACCCACCACACAGCTCCACCGATGCACCCACCACACAGCTCCACTGATGCACCCACCACACAGCTCCACCGAGGCACCCACCATACAGCTCCACCGAGGCACCCACCACACAGCTCCACCGAGGCACACACCACACAGCTCCACCGATGTACCCACCACAGAGCTCCACCGATGCACCCACCGCACAGCTCCACCGAAGCACCCACCACACAGCGCCACAGATGCACCCACCACACAGCTCCACAGATGCACCCACCACACAGCTCCACCGATGCAGCCACCACACAGCTCCACCGATGCACCCACCACACAGCTCCACCGAGGCACCCACCATACAGCTCCACCGAGGCACCCACCATACAGCTCCACCGAGGCACCCACCACACAGCTCCACCGATGCACCCACCACACAGCTCCACCGAGGCACTCACCATACAGCTCCACCGATGCACCCACTACACAGCTCCACCGATGCACCCACCACACTGCTCCACCAAGGCAACCACCACACAGCTCCACCGATGCACCCACCACACAGCTCCACCTACACAGCTCCACCCATGCACCCACCACACAGCTCCACCAATGCACCCACCACACAGCTCCACCGATGCACCCACCACACAGCTCCACCGATGCAGCCACCACACAGCTCCACCGAGGCACCCACCACACAACTCCACTGATGCAGCCACCACACAGCTCCACTGACACAGCTCCACCGATGCACTTACCACACAGCTCCACCAATGCACCCACCACAACAGCTCCACCGATGCACCCACCACACAGCTCCACCGATAGAGCCACCACACAGCTCCACCGACACAGCTCCACCGATGCACCCACCACACAGCTCCACCGATGCACCCACCACACAGCTCCACTGAGGCACCCACCATACAGCTCCACCGAGGCACCCACCATACAGCTCCACCGAGGCACCCACCATACAGCTCCACCGATGCACCCACCACACAGCTCCACGAGGCACCCACCATACAGCTCCACCGATGCACCCACCACACAGCTCCACCGAGGCACCCACCATACAGCTCCACCGAGGCACCCACCATACAGCTCCACCGAGGCACCCACCATACAGCTCCACCGATGCACCCACCACACAGCTCCACCGAGGCACCCACCATACAGCTCCACCGATGCACCCACCACACAGCTCCACCGATGCACCCAAAACATAGCTCCACCGAGGCACCCACCACACAGCGCCACAGATGCACCCACCACACAGCTCCACAGATGCACCCACCACACTTCCACCGATGCACCCACCACACAGCTCCACTGATGCACCCACCACACAGCTCCACCGAGGCACCCACCATACAGCTCCACCGAGGCACCCACCACACAGCTCCACCGAGGCACACACCACACAGCTCCACCGATGTACCCACCACAGAGCTCCACCGATGCACCCACCGCACAGCTCCACCGAAGCACCCACCCCACAGCGCCACAGATGCACCCACCTCACAGCTCTACAGATGCACCCACCACACAGCTCCACCGATGCAGCCACCACACAGCTCCACCGATGCACCCACCACACAGCTCCACCGAGGCACCCACCATACAGCTCCACCGAGGCACCCACCATACAGCTCCACCGAGGCACCCACCACACAGCTCCACCGATGCACCCACCACACAGCTCCACCGAGGCACTCACCATACAGCTCCACCGATGCACCCACTACACAGCTCCACCGATGCACCCACCACACTGCTCCACCAAGGCAACCACCACACAGCTCCACCGATGCACCCACCACACAGCTCCACCTACACAGCTCCACCCATGCACCCACCACACAGCTCCACCGATGCACCCACCACACAGCTCCACCGATGCACCCACCACACAGCTCCACCGATGCAGCCACCACACAGCTCCACCGAGGCACCCACCACACAACTCCACTGATGCAGCCACCACACAGCTCCACTGACACAGCTCCACCGATGCACCCACCACACAGCTCCACCAATGCACCCACCACACAGCTCCACCGATGCACCCACCACACAGCTCCACCGATAGAGCCACCACACAGCTCCACCGACACAGCTCCACCGATGCACCCACCACACAGCTCCACCGATGCACCCACCACACAGCTCCACCGAGGCACCCACCATACAGCTCCACCGAGGCACCCACCATACAGCTCCACCGAGGCACCCACCATACAGCTCCACCGATGCACCCACCACACAGCTCCACGAGGCACCCACCATACAGCTCCACCGATGCACCCACCACACAGCTCCACCGATGCACCCACCACACAGCTCCACGAGGCACCCACCACACAGCGCCACAGATGCATCCACCACACAGCTCCACAGATGCACCCACCACACAGCTCCACCGATGCACCCACCACACAGCTCCACCAATGCACCCACCACACAGCTCCACCGAGGAACCCACCATACAGCTCCACCGAGGCACCCACCACACAGCTCCACCGAGGCACCCACCACACAGCTCCACCGATGCACCCACCACACAGCTCCACCGATGCACCCACTACACAGCTCCACTGAAGCACCCACCACACAGCTCCACCGAGGCACCCACCACAGAGCTCCACCGATGCAGCCACCAAACAGCTCCACCGACACAGCTCCACCAATGCACCCACCACACAGCTCCACCGATGCACCCACCACCCAGCTCCACCGATGCACCCACCACACAGCTCCACCGAGGCACCCACCATACAGCTCCACCGATGCACCCACCACACAGCTCCACCGATGCACCCACCACACAGCTCCACCGATGCACCCACCATACAGCTCCACCAATGCACCCACCACACAGCTCCACCGATGCACCCAATACACAGCTCCACCGATGCAGCCACAACACAGCTCCACCGATGCACCCAATACACTGCTCCACCGATGCAGCCACCACACAGCTCCACTGACACAGCTCCACCGATGCACCCACCACACAGCTCCACCGATGCACCCACCACACAGCTCCACCGATGCACCCACCACACAGCTCCACCGATGCACCCACCACACAGCTCCACCGATAGAGCCACCACACAGCTCCACCGACACAGCTCCACCGCTGCACCCACCACATAGCTCCACTGATGCACCCACCACACAGCTCCACTGAGGCACCAACCATACAGCTCCACCGAGGCACCCACCATACAGCTCCACCGAGGCACCCACCATACAGCTCCACCGATGCACCCACCACACAGCTCCACCGAGGCACCCACCACACAGCTCCACCGATGCACCCACCACACAGCTCCACCGATGCACCCACCACACAGCTCCACCGAGGCACCCACCACACAGCGCCACAGATGCACCCACCACACAGCTCCACAGATGCACCCACCACACAGCTCCACCGATGCACCCACCACACAGCTCCACTGATGCACCCACCACACAGCCCCACGGAGGCACCCACCATACAGCTCCACCGAGGCACCCACCACACAGCTCCACCGAGGCACCCACCACACAGCTCCACCGATGCACCCACCACACAGCTCCACCGATGCACCCACCACACAGCTCCACCGAAGCACCCACCACACAGCGCCACAGATGCACCCACCACACAGCTCCACAGATGCACCCACCACACAGCTCCACCAATGCAGCCACCACACAGCTCCACCGATGCACCCACCACACAGCTCCACCGAGGCACCCACCATACAGCTCCACCGAGGCACCCACCATACAGCTCCACCGATGCACCCACCACACAGTTCCACCGATGCACCCACCACACAGCTCCACCGATGCAGCCACCACACATCTCCACCGAGGCACCCACCACACAGCTCCACTGATGCAGCCACCACACAGCTCCACCGATGCACCCACCACACAGCTCCACCGATGTACCCACCACACAGCTCCACCGATGCACCCACCACACAGATCCACCGATAGAGCCACCACACAGCTCCACCGACACAGCTCCACCGATGCACCCACCACACAGCTCCACCGATGCACCCACCACACAGCTCCACCGAGGCACCCACCATACAGCTCCACCGAGGCTACAGCTCCACCGAGGCACCCACCATACAGCTCCACCGATGCACCCACCACACAGCTCCACCGAGGCACCCACCATACAGCTCCACCGATGCACCCACCACACAGCTCCACCGAAGCACCCACCACACAGCGCCACAGATGCACCCACCACACAGCGCCAGAGATGCACCCACCACACAGCTCCACCGATGCAGCCACCACACAGCTCCACCGATGCACCCACCACACATCTCCACCGATGCACCCACCTCACAGCTCCACCGAGGCACCCACCACACAGCTCCACCGAGGCACCCACCATACAGCTCCACCGAGGCACCCACCACACAGCTCCACCGATGCACCCACCACACAGCTCCACCGAGGCACTCACCATACAGCTCCACCGATGCACCCACCACACAGCTCCACCGATGCACCCACCAAACTGCTCCACCAAGGCAACCACCACACAGCTCCACCGATGCACCCACCACACAGCTCCACCCATGCACCCACCACACAGCTCCACCGATGCACCCACCACACAGCTCCACCGATGCACCCACCACACAGCTCCACCGATGCAGCCACCACACAGCTCCACCGAGGCACCCACCACAAAGCTCCACCGATGCACCCACCACACAGCTCCACCGATGCACCCACCACACAGCTCCACCGATGCAGCCACCACACAGCTCCACCGACACAGCTCCACCGATGCACCCCCCACCCAACTCCACCGATGCACCCACCACACAGCTCCACCGACACAGCTCCATGATGCACCCACCACACAGCTCCACCGATGCACCGATCACACAGCTCCACCGATGCAGCCACCACACAGCTCCACTGACACAGCTCCACCGATGAACCCACCACCCAGCTCCACCGATGACCATACAGCTCCACCGATGCACCCACCACACAGCTCCACCGATGCACCCACCACACAGCTCCACCGAGGCACCTACCACACAGCTCCACCGAGGCACCCACCACACAGCTCCACCTACACAGCTCCACCGATGCACCCACCACACAGCTCCACCGATGCACCCACCACACAGCTCCACCGAGGCACCCACCACACAGCGCCACCGATGCACCCACCACACAGCTCCACCGATGCAGCCACCACACAGCACCACCGATGCACCCACCACACAGCTCCACCGAGGCACCCACCACACAGCTCCACCGATGCACCCACCACACAGCTCCACCGATGCAGCCACCACACAGCTCAACCGACACAGCTCAACCGATGCACCCACCACACAGCTCCACCGATGCACCCACCACCCAGCTCCACTGATGCAACCACCACACAGCTCCACCGACACAGCTCCACCGATGCACCCACCACACAGCTCCACCGATGCACCCACCACCCAGCTCCACTGATGCAACCACCACACAGCTCCACCGACACAGCTCCACCGATGCACCCACCACACAGCTCCACCGATGCACCCACCACACAGCTCCACCGATGCACCCACCATACAGCTCCACCGATGCACCCACCACACAGCTCCACCGATGCACCCACCACACAGCTCCACCGATGCAGCCACCACACAGCTCCACCGATGCAGCCCCCACACAGCTCAACCGATGCAGCCACCACACAGCTCCACCGATGCAGCCACCACACAGCTCCACTGACACAGCTCCACCGATGAACCCACCACCCAGCTCCACCGATGACCATACAGCTTCACCGATGCACCCACCACACAGCTCCACCGATGCACCCACCACACAGCTCCACCGAGGCACCCACCATACAGCTCCACCGATGCACCCACCACACAGCTCCACCGATGCACCCACCACACAGCTCCACCGAGGCACCGACCACACAGCTCCACCGAGGCACCCACCACACAGCTCCACCTACACAGCTCCACCGATGCACCCACCACACAGCTCCACCGATGCACCCACCACACAGCTCCACCGAGGCACCCACCACACAGCTCCACCGATGCACCCACCACACAGCTCCACCGATGCAGCCACCACACAGCACCACCGATGCACCCACCACACAGCTCCACCGAGGCACCCACCACACAGCTCCACCGATGCACCCACCACACAGCTCCACCGATGCAGCCACCACACAGCTCAACCGACACAGCTCAACCAATGCACCCACCATACAGCTCCACCGATGCACCCACCACCCAGCTCCACTGATGCAACCACCACACAGCTCCACCGACACAGCTCCACCGATGCACCCACCACACAGCTCCACCGATGCACCCACCACCCAGCTCCACTGATGCAACCACCACACAGCTCCACCGACACAGCTCCACCGATGCACCCACCACACAGCTCCACTGATGCACCCACCACACAGCTCCACCGATGCACCCACCATACAGCTCCACCAATGCACCCACCACACAGCTCCACCGATGCACCCACCACACAGCTCCACCGATGCAGCCACCACACAGCTCCACCGATGCAGCCACCACACAGCTCCACCGATGCAGCCCCCACACAGCTCCACCGATGCAGCCACCACACAGCTCCACCGATGCAGCCACCACACAGCTCCACCGATGCAGCCACCACACAGCTCCACTGACACAGCTCCACTGATGCACCCACCACACAGCTCCACCGATGTACCCACCACACAGCTCCACCGATGCACCCACCACACAGCTCCACCGATGCACCCACCACACAGCTCCACCGATGCAGCCAACACACAGCTCCACCGACACAGCTCCACCGATGCACCCACCACACAGCTCCACCGATGCACCCACCACACAGCTCAACCGAGGCACCCACCATACAGCTCCACCGAGGCACCCACCACACAGCTCCACCGAAGCACCCACCACACAGCTCCACCGAGGCACCCACCATAGAGCTCCACTGATGCACCCACCACACAGCTCCACCGATGCACCCACCACACAGCTCCTCCGAGGCACCCACCACACAGCTCCACAGATGCACCCACCACACAGCTCCACAGATGCACCAACCACACAGCTCCACCGATGCAGCCACCACACAGCTCCACCGACACAGCTCCACTGATGACACCCACCACACAGCTCCACCGATGCACCCACCACACAGCTCCACCGAGGCACCCACCATACAGCTCCACCGAGGCACCCACCATACAGCTCCACCGAGGCACCCACCACACAGCTCCACCGAGGCACCCACCACACAGCTCCACTGAGGCACCCACCACACGGCTCCACAGATGCACCCACCACACAGCTCCACTGATGCACCCACCACACAGCTCCACCGATGCACCCACCACACAGCTCCACCGAGGCACCTACCACACAGCTCCACCGATGCACCCACCACACAGCTCCACCGATGCACCCACCACACAGCTCCACCGAGGCACCCACCACACAGCTCCACAGATGCACCCACCACACAGCTCCACAGATGCACCCACCACACAGCTCCACCGATGCACCACCGATACACCCACCACACAGCTCCACCGATGCACCCACCACACAGCTCCACCGATGCAGCCACCACACAGCTCCACCGACACAGCTCCACTGATGCACCCACCACACAGCTCCACCGATGCACCCACCATACAGCTCCACCGAGGCACCCACCATACAGCTCCACCCAGGCACCCACCATACAGCTCCACGAGGCACCCACCACACAGCTCCACCGAGGCACCCACCACACAGCTCTACCGAGGCACCCACCATACAGCTCCACCGATGCACCCACCACACAGCTCCACCGATGCACCCACCACACAGCTCCACCGAGGCACCCACCACACAGCTCCACCGATGCACCCACCACACAGCTCTACCTACACAGCTCCACCGATGCACCCACCACACAGCTCCACCGATGCACCCACCACACAGCTCCACCGATGCACCTTCCACACAGCTCCTCCGAGGCACCCACCACACAACTCCACCGATGCACCCACCACACAGCTCCACCGATAGAGCCACCACACAGCTCCACCGACACAGCTCCACCGATGCACCCACCACACAGCTCCACCGATGCACCCACCACACAGCTCCACCGAGGCACCCACCATACAGCTCCACCGAGGCACCCACCATACAGCTCCACCGAGGCACCCACCATACAGCTCCACCGATGCACCCACCACACAGCTCCACCGAGGCACCCACCATACAGCTCCACCGATGCACCCACCACACAGCTCCACCGAAGCACCCACCACACAGCGCCACAGATGCACCCACCACACAGCGCCACAGATGCACCCACCACACAGCTCCACCGATGCAGCCACCACACAGCTCCACCGATGCACCCACCACACATCTCCACCGATGCACCCACCACACAGCTCCACCGAGGCACCCACCACACAGCTCCACCGAGGCACCCACCATACAGCTCCACCGAGGCACCCACCACACAGCTCCACCGATGCACCCACCACACAGCTCCACCGAGGCACTCACCATACAGCTCCACCGATGCACCCACCACACAGCTCCACCGATGCACCCACCAAACTGCTCCACCAAGGCAACCACCACACAGCTCCACCGATGCACCCACCACACAGCTCCACCTACACAGCTCCACCCATGCACCCACCACACAGCTCCACCGATGCACCCACCACACAGCTCCACCGATGCACCCACCACACAGCTCCACCGATGCAGCCACCACACAGCTCCACCGAGGCACCCACCACAAAGCTCCACCGATGCACCCACCACACAGCTCCACCGATGCACCCACCACACAGCTCCACCGATGCAGCCACCACACAGCTCCACCGACACAGCTCCACCGATGCACCCACCACCCAACTCCACCGATGCACCCACCACACAGCTCCACCGACACAGCTCCATGATGCACCCACCACACAGCTCCACCGATGCACCGATCACACAGCTCCACCGATGCAGCCACCACACAGCTCCACTGACACAGCTCCACCGATGAACCCACCACCCAGCTCCACCGATGACCATACAGCTCCACCGATGCACCCACCACACAGCTCCACCGATGCACCCACCACACAGCTCCACCGAGGCACCGACCACACAGCTCCACCGAGGCACCCACCACACAGCTCCACCTACACAGCTCCACCGATGCACCCACCACACAGCTCCACCGATGCACCCACCACACAGCTCCACCGAGGCACCCACCACACAGCGCCACCGATGCACCCACCACACAGCTCCACCGATGCAGCCACCACACAGCACCACCGATGCACCCACCACACAGCTCCACCGAGGCACCCACCACACAGCTCCACCGATGCACCCACCACACAGCTCCACCGATGCAGCCACCACACAGCTCAACCGACACAGCTCAACCGATGCACCCACCACACAGCTCCACCGATGCACCCACCACCCAGCTCCACTGATGCAACCACCACACAGCTCCACCGACACAGCTCCACAGATGCACCCACCACACAGCTCCACCGATGCACCCACCACCCAGCTCCACTGATGCAACCACCACACAGCTCCACCGACACAGCTCCACCGATGCACCCACCACACAGCTCCACTGATGCACCCACCACACAGCTCCACCGATGCACCCACCATACAGCTCCACCGATGCACCCACCACACAGCTCCACCGAAGCACCCACCACACAGCTCCACCGATGCAGCCACCACACAGCTCCACCGATGCAGCCCCCACACAGCTCCACCGATGCAGCCACCACACAGCTCCACCGATGCAGCCACCACACAGCTCCGCTGACACAGCTCCACCGATGAACCCACCACCCAGCTCCACCGATGACCATACAGCTTCACCGATGCACCCACCACACAGCTCCACCGATGCACCCACCACACAGCTCCACCGAGGCACCCACCATACAGCTCCACCGATGCACCCACCACACAGCTCCACCGATGCACCCACCACACAGCTCCACCGAGGCACCGACCACACAGCTCCACCGAGGCACCCACCACACAGCTCCACCTACACAGCTCCACCGATGCACCCACCACACAGCTCCACCGATGCACCCACCACACAGCTCCACCGAGGCACCCACCACACAGCTCCACCGATGCACCCACCACACAGCTCCACCGATGCAGCCACCACACAGCACCACCGATGCACCCACCACACAGCTCCACCGAGGCACCCACCACACAGTTACACCGATGCACCCACCACACAGCTCCACCGATGCAGCCACCACACAGCTCAACCGACACAGCTCAACCGATGCACCCACCACACAGCTCCACCGATGCACCCACCACCCAGCTCCACTGATGCAACCACCACACAGCTCCACCGACACAGCTCCACCGATGCACCCACCACACAGCTCCACCGATGCACCCACCACCCAGCTCCACTGATGCAACCACCACACAGCTCCACCGACACAGCTCCACCGATGCACCCACCACACAGCTCCACCGATGCACCCACCACACAGCTCCACCGATGCACCCACCATACAGCTCCACCGATGCACCCACCACACAGCTCCACCGATGCACCCACCACACAGCTCCACCGATGCAGCCACCACACAGCTCCACCGATGCAGCCACCACACAGCTCCACCGATGCAGCCCCCACACAGCTCCACCGATGCAGCCACCACACAGCTCCACCGATGCAGCCACCACACAGCTCCACCGATGCAGCCACCACACAGCTCCACTGACACAGCTCCACTGATGCACCCACCACACAGCTCCACCGATGTACCCACCACACAGCTCCACCGATGCACCCACCACACAGCTCCACCGATGCACCCACCACACAGCTCCACCGATGCAGCCACCACACAGCTCCACCGACACAGCTCCACCGATGCACCCACCACACAGCTCCACCGATGCACCCACCACACAGCTCAACCGAGGCACCCACCATACAGCTCCACCGAGGCACCCACCACACAGCTCCACCGAAGCACCCACCACACAGCTCCACCGATGCACCCACCACACAGCTCCACCGAGGCACCCACCATAGAGCTCCACTGATGCACCCACCACACAGCTCCACCGATGCACCCACCACACAGCTCCTCCGAGGCACCCACCACACAGCTCCACAGATGCACCCACCACACAGCTCCACAGATGCACCAACCACACAGCTCCACCGATGCAGCCACCACACAGCTCCACCGACACAGCTCCACTGATGACACCCACCACACAGCTCCACCGATGCACCCACCACACAGCTCCACCGAGCCACCCACCATACAGCTCCACCGAGGCACCCACCATACAGCTCCACCGAGGCACCCACCACACAGCTCCACCGAGGCACCCACCACACAGCTCCACTGAGGCACCCACCACACAGCTCCACAGATGCACCCACCACACAGCTCCACTGATGCACCCACCACACAGCTCCACCGATGCACCCACCACACAGCTCCACCGAGGCACCCACCACACAGCTCCACCGATGCACCCACCACACAGCTCCATCGATGCACCCACCACACAGCTCCACCGAGGCACCCACCACACAGCTCCACAGATGCACCCACCACACAGCTCCACAGATGCACCCACCACACAGCTCCACCGATGCACCACCGATACACCCACCACACAGCTCCACCGATGCACCCACCACACAGCTCCACCGATGCAGCCACCACACAGCTCCACCGACACAGCTCCACTGATGCACCCACCACACAGCTCCACCGATGCACCCACCATACAGCTCCACCGAGGCACCCACCATACAGCTCCACCCAGGCACCCACCATACAGCTCCACGAGGCACCCACCACACAGCTCCACCGAGGCACCCACCACACAGCTCTACCGAGGCACCCACCATACAGCTCCACCGATGCACCCACCACACAGCTCCACCAATGCACCCACCACACAGCTCCACCGAGGCACCCACCACACAGCTCCACCGATGCACCCACCACACAGCTCTACCTACACAGCTCCACCGATGCACCCACCACACAGCTCCACCGATGCACCCACCACACAGCTCCACCGATGCACCTACCACACAGCTCCTCCGAGGCACCCACCACACAACTCCACCGATGCACCCACCACACAGCTCCACCGATGCAGCCACCACACAGCTCCACCGACACAGCTCCACCAATGCACCCACCACCCAGCTCCACAGATGCCCCCACCACACAGCTCCACCGACACAGCTCCACCGATGTACCCACCACACAGCTCCACTGATGCACCCACCACACAGCTCCACCGAGGCACCCACCATACAGCTCTACCATCGCACCCACCACACAGCTCCACCGATGCACCCACCACACAGCTCCACCGAGGCACCCACCACACAGCTCCACAGATGCACCCACCACAAAGCTCCACCGATGCACCCACCACACAGCTCCACCGAGGCACCCACCACACAGCTCCACCGAGGCACCCACCACACAGCTCCACAGATGCACCCACCACAGATGCACCCACCACAAAGCTGCACCGAAGCACCCACCACACAGCTCCACCGATGCACCCACCACACAGCTCCGCCGATGCACCCACCACACAGCTCCGCCGATGCACCCACCACACAGCTCCACCGATGCAGCCACCACACAGCTCCACCGACACAGCTCCACTGATGCACCCACCACACAGCTCCACCGATGCACCCACCACACAGCTCCACCGATGCACCCACCATACAGCTCCACCGAGGCACCCACCATACAGCTCCACCCAGGCACTCACCATACAGCTCCACGAGGCACCCACCACACAGCTCCACCGAGGCACCCACCACACAGCTCCACAGATGCACCAACCACACAGCTCCACCGATGCAGCCACCACACAGCTCCACCGACACAGCTCCACTGATGACACCCACCACACAGCTCCACCGATGCACCCACCACACAGCTCCACCGAGCCACCCACCATACAGCTCCACCGAGGCACCCACCATACAGCTCCACCGAGGCACCCACCACACAGCTCCACCGAGGCACCCACCACACAGCTCCACTGAGGCACCCACCACACAGCTCCACAGATGCACCCACCACACAGCTCCACTGATGCACCCACCACACAGCTCCACCGATGCACCCACCACACAGCTCCACCGAGGCACCCACCACACAGCTCCACCGATGCACCCACCACACAGCTCCACCGATGCACCCACCACACAGCTCCACCGAGGCACCCACCACACAGCTCCACAGATGCACCCACCACACAGCTCCACAGATGCACCCACCACACAGCTCCACCGATGCACCACCGATACACCCACCACACAGCTCCACCGATGCACCCACCACACAGCTCCACCGATGCAGCCACCACACAGCTCCACCGACACAGCTCCACTGATGCACCCACCACACAGCTCCACCGATGCACCCACCATACAGCTCCACCGAGGCACCCACCATACAGCTCCACCCAGGCACCCACCATACAGCTCCACGAGGCACCCACCACACAGCTCCACCGAGGCACCCACCACACAGCTCTACCGAGGCACCCACCATACAGCTCCACCGATGCACCCACCACACAGCTCCACCGATGCACCCACCACACAGCTCCACCGAGGCACCCACCACACAGCTCCACCGATGCACCCACCACACAGCTCTACCTACACAGCTCCACCGATGCACCCACCACACAGCTCCACCGATGCACCCACCACACAGCTCCACCGATGCACCTACCACACAGCTCCTCCGAGGCACCCACCACACAACTCCACCGATGCACCCACCACACAGCTCCACCGATGCAGCCACCACACAGCTCCACCGACACAGCTCCACCAATGCACCCACCACCCAGCTCCACAGATGCCCCCACCACACAGCTCCACCGACACAGCTCCACCGATGTACCCACCACACAGCTCCACTGATGCACCCACCACACAGCTCCACCGAGGCACCCACCATACAGCTCTACCATCGCACCCACCACACAGCTCCACCGATGCACCCACCACACAGCTCCACCGAGGCACCCACCACACAGCTCCACAGATGCACCCACCACAAAGCTCCACCGATGCACCCACCACACAGCTCCACCGAGGCACCCACCACACAGCTCCACCGAGGCACCCACCACACAGCTCCACAGATGCACCCACCACAGATGCACCCACCACAAAGCTGCACCGAAGCACCCACCACACAGCTCCACCGATGCACCCACCACACAGCTCCGCCGATGCACCCACCACACAGCTCCGCCGATGCACCCACCACACAGCTCCACCGATGCAGCCACCACACAGCTCCACCGACACAGCTCCACTGATGCACCCACCACACAGCTCCACTGATGCACCCACCACACAGCTCCACCGATGCACCCACCATACAGCTCCACCGAGGCACCCACCATACAGCTCCACCCAGGCACCCACCATACAGCTCCACGAGGCACCCACCACACAGCTCCACCGAGGCACCCACCACACAGCTCTACCGAGGCACCCACCATACAGCTCCACCGATGCACCCACCACACAGCTCCACCGATGCACCCACCACACAGCTCCACCGAGGCACCCACCACACAGCTCCACCGATGCACCCACCACACAGCTCTACCTACACAGCTCCATCGATGCACCCACCACACAGCTCCACCGATGCACCCACCACACAGCTCCACCGATGCACCTACCACACAGCTCCTCCGAGGCACCCACCACACAACTCCACCGATGCACCCACCACACAGCTCCACCGATGCAGCCACCACACAGCTCCACCGACACAGCTCCACCAATGCACCCACCACCCAGCTCCACAGATGCCCCCACCACACAGCTCCACCGACACAGCTCCACCGATGTACCCACCACACAGCTCCACTGATGCACCCACCACACAGCTCCACCGAGGCACCCACCATACAGCTCTACCATCGCACCCACCACACAGCTCCACCGATGCACCCACCACACAGCTCCACCGAGGCACCCACCACACAGCTCCACAGATGCACCCACCACAAAGCTCCACCGATGCACCCACCACACAGCTCCACCGAGGCACCCACCACACAGCTCCACCGAGGCACCCACCACACAGCTCCACAGATGCACCCACCACAGATGCACCCACCACACAGCTGCACCGAAGCACCCACCACACAGCTCCACCGATGCACCCACCACACAGCTCCGCCGATGCACCCACCACACAGCTCCGCCGAGGCACCCACCACACAGCTCCACCAATGCACCCACCACACAGCTCCACCGATGCTCCAACTAAGCTCCACCATTGCACCCACTAAGCTCCAACGATGCACACACCGCTCAGCGCAACCACAGCATCACTCAGCGCAACCACAGCATCACTCAGCACCACCACAGCATCACTCAGCGCAACCACAGCATCACTTAGCGCAACCACAGCATCACTGGTTCAAATATGTTCTTTCAATGTTTCAAGCTGTTTTCAAGCTTTTACGCTTTATTACAAATCCCAAAAAGATGTTAATATTTCACTTCTGTTCTTGGATTTTCGTCACAATAAAAAACACTGAACATAATCTTCACAAGAGTTATTTACAAAAGTTTAAGCTATTGCCATTACAAATTAAATAAATTATTTAAGTATTAATTATTTAAAAAAATTAAAAGCCATTGTTATTTGTAATATCAATACATCTAAGTCATGTAAATACAAAACATGTTGCATTACAAATGCTATAGGTGTCACATTTGCGAAAGTTATAACTATTGGCATTGTAAATGACAAAGTTATTAATTTAGCTATTTTAAAAAATAACACATACATAAAAAAAATTCATTTATAAGACCAATAGCTCAAACTTTTCTAATGCGAGCCCTATTGCATTTCCAATGCTTGTTTTTAAATGCCGCCCGTTTTCCTTATTAAAGAAAATCGGGATACATTTAAAAAGAAAAAATGAAACTTTGCAGTTTCATTTTTTAAGAGTTGGCAGTGGTCCGTGGGAACACTGCCTGCTCCTAAAAAGTATTGGTTTTCCCTTCTCAAAGGGGTAGGGGCCACCTGGGGGCTCCTTCCCATTTGTAAATGGTTTACCACCTCCTTCAAGGAGTTGGTAAAATATGAATGTTTTGCAACCGTAATTCGGTCGCAAAACATTCGTACATCCCATTCAGATACAGTATTTGAAAGAGAAACCCGAAAAAGGCCCTTCCAAATACCAAATCGCAAAAACAAATTGCAATTTGGTAACGTGTTACCGAATCGCAATTTGTGTTTCATACATATGTAAAAGAATTTTTGAGGTCGGAAACGGACTGACCGGTTCTTTTCCGACCGCAAAAATGCTTAATACATGTGGGCCAGAGTCCTGTGAGAGGCATAGTGTCAGTCTGATTTCCTTCCTTCCAGATAATGAGTCCCTGAGCATGACAGTACATTTTGTTTTTGGCAGTACCAAAGCTCACTGCTACTACTTCATCATTGACCTTTGTTTAACTAGAATCCTCTTTGTGACAGGTAACTACACCCGAAAAATTCGACTTGCAACCCGGGCCCATTTTTCGTTAAACCAGGGCCCATTGTTCATTAAACTAGGACCCATTGGGGCATATTATCAAGGGGGTTTATCTCCGCTTTTTTGGCTTTAAAAGCCAAGAAAGCGGAGATAAAATTATCTCCCTATTACCTAGCTGTCGCTAACACCAGTTAGCGACAGCTAGTAGGAGATAGCGACCATCTTGGGCCCCACTTTGCATGTCAGTGAAATTTATCACTAATGACATGCAAAGTGGGCGTGATAACATTGCTATCTCCTATTACCAACTTTTGGAGATATTCGCGCTAAGCGCGAATATCTCCAAAAGCTAACACCTGCCCTGAGCAGTTCTTAGCCATGTTATCCAATGGGAGGTGGATAACATGGCTAAGAGCATTAGCTCGGTAATGCATGAATATCGCTGACTTTTCAGCGATATTCATGCATTGCGGCCGTTTTTTATCGCATTTGCGATAAACCTTGATAATAGCAAGGTTTATCTGCGATAATTTCTCACGATGCTTAGCGTTAAAAAATTCGTTGCTAAGCATCGTTAGCGATAAATATCGCTTAACGTTGGTAATATGCCCCATTGTTCGTTAAACTATAGCCCATTGTTCGCTAAACCTTGCAGGTAGAGGCTTTGAAAATGTTTCATTTCTGCAGACAAGATGTGCTTTTCAGCACAGCAAAACATCTCTTCACAAAACCCCACTGTCTAACAACATAATTACAAATTGTATTTTCCTTTTAGTGCAGACAATCAAACAGAATCATTGAGTAACTAATAAATTGGTTTAAAAAAAAGTATTGCTTTAAAAAAAAATCTTTAAAATTGCCATGCTATTCAACATATGCGTGACATTATTGCATACTATAGCCCAATAATGCATCTAGTGGTACTGGTGACATATACAAACCACTCAGCCTTCAGCCACGTGATTTATTTCATCATCAGAATCCGCCCCTGGCACAACTGGACCATTTATTGGTTCAAAGGCATGCGTTTCTCTCAATGTAAAGGTTCGCTGACAGTTGCAGAGGTCCTGCAAGACTGGCACGTGCTCCATGCACGTGAGGATAAGATTGGGCCTCCCACAAATGCACATCCTTAGAGCAGCCACTTCATTGCCTCACTAGCACTTACATGACTTGTAGCATATTTAGGTTTGTAGTTTTCACCGAGATAAGTCATTGTGTATTATTACTTCGGGTCTCTCCACTGCACTCTTCACCAATGGATCACAGGCTTCTCCTCACTCCCACTGCCCGACTCTGCCGTGCACTCAATCACAGGGCCTAACACTGCCCCACTCTATCACCATTGGACTCTGCTGCAACAGCATGACTAGGATCTGTGCTGTCCGACATAGTGGTGTAACACAGGCCCCAGCAGCCTCCAAGGTGCGGGGGGCCTCCAAGCTCCAGGGGAACCCCTAAGCAAGGTTCTCTGGCTGGAGAGCTCCCAATTTAGTCCAGAGGGGGCTCCTCCACGTACCTTGCAGCAGGGCCCATTCAAGTTTTATTTCACCAGTGGTCCGACGCTATCATTATTGTATTTTCCTGTACACAGCAGCATTGTGCCCCCTCCAACACTGGGCTCCATTGCGCCCGTCAACTTTGAGAGGCAGGAGCGCAGTTTACGGTTTTGAGTAAGCTGGCAGTGTGGATATGCTCTGCAGACCCCATTATGGTATTTCATATGATCATATTCTTCTTAGCTGGTCACTGCACTAGGTTGTCCAATCTGAGATATTTGTTTGCAATGATGGTTGGTACAAATTGCTTTCTCTCACTAACATTACTTTATTCTGACTTACTTTGATCCCCCGCTTGAGTGCAGACCTGCTTCAAGGAGAGCACTAAAAGGAATCTTTTGGAATTGGTAACTGTACCTTATTAAGGAAACCCACCTGCTCACACTAAAAGCACTTTAGCTCCTCCTTCTCCCGGCAAGTCCTCTCTTGCTGAAAGGAGACCCTCAGGTTGGTGTGGATTGTGTGTGGAGAGAGAGCCTCTCACAGGTTCTGCGTTTTGATTGGTTGTATTTCAAAATAAACAAATGCCAGGAAACTACGATCACAAGGTGCGCTCTGTGCATCGCTGTCACGCCATCTGTTTGTGAGGCTGGTAAGTATGGTGCCCTGCTTTGAAGACACGCAGTAGCAAACATTTTTGTTTTTTCACACTCAATACATCATCATGCAACTTGCTACAGTGTTAGAAGTAATATTCAAGACTAGATCCTCCAGTCCAATGCTTGGACACAGTGTCACAAAGTGGTCTAAGTTCAACAACTTAACCCCCATCCACTCCCTTTCCAGTCATCCATCCAGCAGTCTAAATGCATAAAAACCCAGATCTAATGCAACGCAAAAGCCTCGAAGGGACAAAATGGTGAAGAAAGAACTGCATTATGTACACAACCATGAGACTGTTGAAAAAGTGGATCACTTTTTTTCAAGAATGGAAGTTCCGCTGTTAATCGAATGGACAATGCAAAACCATGCCTAACCAAAAGCTTCAACCACAATCATGGGTCAATAATTGGCATAATAGGAGTAAGAAAAAACACAAAGCCAGCCTAAAATAGGCTTATTGACCAACAATGTACTTTTGACTCTACGAGCCTGAATGATCCCTGGGGGCGCTATTGCAGCGTTTAGAAGCCTTCGAAAGTGCAGCTGGATTCAGAAGAAGCACTGATAAACCCGAAATATTGAATATTAGCCTAACATGAGGAAGCTAGCTGGCTGCAACAGGAATTTCTTTTTAGGTAGGTAGAAAAGCATATCCACTGAGATTTTGGCCTGAAGGGGTGGAGTCGACTCCCTCCTTCCTGCCTCGGAGAAATCGCCACGGTAAAAATGAATATCCTGCTACGTCTTCTGTACGTTTTCCAAGCAATTCCGACCACGAGACTCAAAGAGGAAATAATGCTCCTGCAGAAAAAAATAGTCTCTTTAGCACGGGGACATAAGAGGGCTAGAATACCCAAAGCACTCATGTGGGTGCCTTGATCTGCGGGGGGGCATGGCTGTAACATCAGGCAACCTGAGAGGCCAAGTCCCAAGGGTGACTTGGACAGAGTCCCGAGGGTGACCTGGACAGAGTCCTATGGGTGACTTGGACAGGGTCCCATGGGTGACCTGGACAGAGTCCCTTGGGTGACTTGGACAGGGTCCCAAGGGTGACTTGGACAGGGTCCCATGGGTGACTTGGACAGAGTCCCGAGGGTGACCTGGACAGAGTCCTATGGGTGACTTGGACAGGGTCCCATGGGTGACCTGGACAGGGTCCCATGGGTGACCTGGACAGGGTCCCATGGGTGACTTGGACAGAGTCCCAAGGGTGACTTGGACAGAGTCCCGAGGGTGACCTGGACAGAGTCCTATGGGTGACTTGGACAGAGTCCTATGGGTGACTTGGACAGGGTCCCAAGGGTGACCTGGACATAAGAGGGCTAGAATACCCAAAGCACTCATGTGGGTGCCTTGATCTGCGGGGGGGCATGGCTGTAACATCAGGCAACCTGAGAGGCCAAGTCCCAAGGGTGACTTGGACAGAGTCCCGAGGGTGACCTGGACAGAGTCCTATGGGTGACTTGGACAGGGTCCCATGGGTGACCTGGACAGAGTCCCTTGGGTGACTTGGACAGGGTCCCAAGGGTGACTTGGACAGGGTCCCATGGGTGACTTGGACAGAGTCCCCAGGGTGACCTGGACAGAGTCCTATGGGTGACTTGGACAGGGTCCCATGGGTGACCTGGACAGGGTCCCATGGGTGACTTGGACAGAGTCCCGAGGGTGACCTGGACAGGGTCCCAAGGGTGACTTGGACAGAGTCCCGAGGGTGACCTGGACAGGGTCCCATGGGTGACTTGGACAGGGTCCCATGGGTGACCTGGACAGGGTCCCATGGGTGACTTGGACAGGGTCCCAAGGGTGACTTGGACAGAGTCCCGAGGGTGACCTGGACAGGGTCCCATGGGTGACTTGGACCGAGTCCTATGGGTGACTTGGACAGGGTCCCAAGGGTGACCTTGACAGGGTCCCATGGGTGACCTGGACAGAGTCCCAAGGGTGACATGGACAGTGTTCCGAGGGTGACCATGACAGAGTCCCATGGGTGACTTGGACAGGGTCCCATGGGTGACCTGGACAGAGTCCCTTGGGTGACTTGGACAGGGTCCCAAGGGTGACTTGGACACGGTCCCATGGGTGACTTGGACAGAGTCCCGAGGGTGACCTGGACAGAGTCCTATGGGTGACTTGGACAGGGTCCCATGGGTGACCTGGACAGGGTCCCATGGGTGACTTGGACAGAGTCCCAAGGGTGACTTGGACAGAGTCCCGAGGGTGACCTGGACAGGGTCCCATGGGTGACTTGGACAGAGTCCCAAGTGTGACTTGGACAGAGTCCCGAGGGTGACCTGGACAGAGTCCTATGGGTGACTTGGACAGAGTCCTTTGGGTGACTTGGACAGGGTCCCAAGTGTGACCTGGACAGGGTCCCATGGGTGACTTGTACCGAGTCCTATGGGTGACTTGGACAGGGTCCCAAGGGTGACCTGGACAGGGTCCCATGGGTGACCTGGACAGAGTCCCAAGGGTGACATGGACAGTGTTCCGAGGGTGACCATGACAGAGTCCCATGGGTGACTTGGACAGGGTCCCATGGGTGACTTGGACAGAGTCCCAAGGGTGACCTGGACAGAGTCCCACGGGTGACTTGGACAGAGTCCCGAGGGTGACCTGGAAGGAGTCCCACGGGTGACTTGGACAGAGTCCCGAGGGTGATTTGGACAGTGTGTGCACCACTAAAGTGAAATCATTTGTCTGGCCCTGAGAATAGGGTGGATGAGGTGCAAAGCCCTGTGGGTTTGGGTGTGATCCCTATGTTGGAACTAACCCGGCACCAGGCTGCTAATGAGCGAGGGGCTGACACGACTGTCAATCTGTGCCAACCGAGTCCCCCACTTGACACCGGGCTAGCCCATACTCCGCAAACAGGGGCGGCAGTGCGGGCTGGTCGTGCTGCCGCCGCTGTCAACGGAACCGGCGCCCCAGACGTCGGTTTTCCTATGGCTACCCCGCATTCTCATGCTGGAGCTCAGGGCAGCCTGCCACCTGACCCAGGATTGAGAATTCTCTCCTGGAACGTGGCGGGAATCGCGAACAAGGAGGGCTCTCCTGAATGGGACTCCCTGGTAGGTGGATGTGATATCCTTCTCCTTCAGGAGACTTGGGCGAGGGCCGCACAGACCAAGAGAGGGTTTGAAGTATTTGAAATCCCTTCCAAATGGGCTGGGAGGGGGAGGCCATCTGGTGGTCTGGCAATCTGGATTGCGAGTCACACTGGGTGTCAAGCGGAGCAGGTACGCACGTGTTCGCAGGACATCCAGTGTGTGCGGCTCACGTGGCCTGGCAAAACTCCGTGGGCCATTGTCAACGTCTACTCGCGCCCGGTTGCCTCGCCAGGTGAATCACCTACCTTAAATGATCTGGCTTCCTTCCTGGGCCAACTTCCGGGTGACTACAAGGTGGTACTTGGAGGAGACTTCAATTGCCACTTTGAACCCCTGGAAGGTTTACTCGATGGTGCCCTTACGGCTGAGGACGACCACTGGGGGGTTCCACCCTCTTCTTCCCCTCACCCTAAAGCCTGGTCCCCTCTAGCCTTACAGCTCATGTCCCTTACCTTGAATAGCGCGCTGAGGGCGTGTAATGGTCGTACTCCTTCCGATACCCCCTCGGTGTGCACCTTCAATAGGAGGGGCCATGAGTCGAGGCTAGACTATATTATGGTGGACATTTCACTTTGGCCTAAAGTGCTGGACTTTAGGGTTATTAAGAGGACAGACAGCGACCACAACGCTCTCTGCTTAAATATTGTGTGCCCTTTGCCCTTGACGGACCCATCCCCAGCTGGCCAAGGGGCTGATATGGGGGACTTGCTTCTGACCACAAACAGGCGCCGAGTTAAGTGGGGGAAGCTTGTGAGCTCGGAAGAGTCCATTAAGAAACTATATGAGCTGGCGCTCCCAAGCCTCATGGAGGTGGAGGCCCTCTTGAACGAACCAAGAACCGCTGATTATTATGAGAAACTGGGAAACGTTCACCAGGTTTTAGTGAGGGACTTGGCCGAGATATTTCACCCGGAGGTCCCAATTCGAAAGAAAAGGACCCCTCTTCCCACCTGGTACACCCCAGACTGCAGGGCAGCAAAATCTGACCTTATTGCAGCCATAAAAGAGGGGACAGACAAGGCCAAGGTGCGTGACCTTAGGAACCACCATAAATCAGTGCTGGCGGCTGCAAGGACCGAGTGGGACTGGAAGTATTGGCAGGACCTCTACGATGCCCTCAAATCCAGGGACCCCCGGCAATTCTGGGCCCTTGTAAATAATGGGTCAGGGGAACTCTGCAAAGCGACTGAGCCTAATATAGCCCCTGCGGTATGGGAGTCCCATTATGGGGCTCTCTACCTAGATACCAGTCCCTGCTCGGCCGCGGAGCTGCAACTGCCCTTGGGTACCGAGGAGCTCGGAATGGAATTATCCCTGGGGGAAGTGGAGCTTGCCATAGAACGTCTAGCGGTGGGGAAGGCGCCAGGCCTGGATAGGTTACCCGGGGATCTATTTAGGCACCACCCGGATATCTGGGGTCCATACCTTCTTGTTCTATTCAATGCCATTCTCGGAGGTATGGCGATCCCTGTGTCGTGGTTGGGGGCAGAGATTGTGCCCATCCACAAGAAGGGCTCTACTCTGCTCCCTTCCAATTACAGGCCTATAAGCCTCATAGATGTGCCCCAAAAGATCTTTGCACGCCTCATCTTGGACCATCTCCTAGACTGGGTCGAGGCCAATGACATCTTGAGCCCTTTACAGGCTGGCTTCAGAAAGAACACGTCGACCATGGATCAAATCTTTCGCCTCCTTCTTCTGTACTGGAAGACGGTTACGCTAGAGGGAGGTCGATTGTACATGGTCTTCGTGGACCTGAGGTCAGCCTTTGACCTCGTCCCGAGGGGGAAGCTATGGGAGGTTTTGCAGAAGCTAGGAGTTCCCCCCCACCTCCTTAGAATCATCATTAGACTGCACGAGAACAACTTTGCGGTAGTGAGGTGTGGGAGGAATGGCAGGCCCTCGGGTAAATTCCCGGTCCGCCGAGGTGTCAGACAGGGCTGTGTTTTGGCTCCGACACTGTTCTGTCTGTACATCAACAGCGTCATTGAACATCTTGACGCTGTCGGGGATAATGATGCCCCGGTTTTGGCAGGAAGGAGGGTTCCGGCAATCATGTTTGCCGATGATACCCTCCTTCTTTCCAAATCCCCTATGGGGATCCAGAGGATTGTGGATGGTTTTGGTCACTTCTGTAGACAACATGGGTTGGAGGTGAACACGGAAAAAACTAAGTTCATGATCTTCAACCCTCCGACCAAGACCAGACCCAATCCAAAACTGGGGGGAACCAGTCTGGAAAGGGTCTCTACCTTTACATACTTGGGGGTCTCACTCCAAGAAAATTTGACTTGGGATTCCCAGGTGGCAAGATCTAGGCTGAAACTCTCCCAGTTATCGGGCGCACTCCTGAGGGTATCTAACAAGTCCACCTTCAAGCCTGTCAGTCCGGCTCTAGAAATGTACAGGACTCAGGCGAAGGCGGCTGCCCTGTATGGCAGTGAGCTGTGGGGCCATAAAGCTGGGAAGGTCATGGCAGGGGTGGAAAACTGTTTCCTTAGACGTCTTCTCGCTCTCCCGCAAGGCACACCACTCCTCCCCTTAAGACTTGACCTGGGCCTCCCGTCAATTGCAGAGGATTTACGGTCGAAACCGGTGAAGTACTGGCATCGGTTATGGTCAACTGAGGAGCTGCATCACTACAGGCAGGACCTCATACATGTTTTGAGGCTGGATGTAAATGGTAAGATCCCTTGGCTGGCACTTATTAAATCGGAATGCTCCAGCCTGAACTTGCCAGACCTCTGGGATGACCCTGCTCAGGGTTGTAGAAGGACTCCGCGTAAAACCCTGGCACAGCTCTATAAGAATAAAACCCTTGCTGATATGGACAGCGCATATGACAGTGGCACCCTGACGGGTCGTTTTATTGTATCCAAAAATTCTTATCTTTTTGAACCTTTTATGGATTTTATCTACCCTCTTCTGGCGAGGAAATTGTTCCTGCAATGGAGGTTTGGTACGCTCCCTACTAAAGTCTTCACCCATAAGTGGTCGTTAGGGGGCGACAAGCTTTGCCCATGCTGTAAAGTTAGGGAAGAAGATGACTTGCACATAATGTTCTGCTGCCAGGCTTATTGGAGCCCGAGGAGGCGATGGCTAGCCCCTCTATGTCGGAATCTGGGCTTCAATAACTATCTACAAGCCTACAGGGTGCTGAAAACTAATACCCTGGGCCACATTGTGTTTGCGGTCTCTAAATTCTTAATGGCAGCATGGATAATAAGGAAGAAAATGTCTGGCTAACCTCTCTTATTACGCTTTTTTAAACACTGCAGGTCCAGTTGGGTTTTTATTGTATATATTGTCTTTTACCTGTATGTATTTTATTGCTTCTTTTATGGCCCATGTGGCCGAAATAAAGAATTTTTGGATTGGATTGGATTGGAAATCATTTGTCACACGATCAGCATATAAAGATATACATATGTATAACATGATCAGACCAAAGTATGTTTATTCCAATTGATTGTTCAATCAACATTTCATGGTATCATATAACATAAATCAAATGAAGTTCGGACGTTTTAACGACGAAGTCAAAATTGTACAATGAACAAAGTCAGTCCACTTGGGAAGACATAATGAAATGCAACAAAGTGCTGTAAGGTAGAAAGAAGAAACGGAATGAAATAAAGTTCAATGAGGGTGAATTACATGATCTTGAAGGATTGGAGGCAATTGAATGGGCATTATTACGCCAATCGAACATGGGAGCTGAGGGGGGCGGAGCTTGCCGGCGCCGATGGCGGACGTGTGAGAGCTGAGCTCTGCGCCATTGCCCCAACTATCCTGTTAACTTATCCTAAATCGCCAGAGCCTACAAGCCCCTGGAGCGAGGAAACGCCCGCCGATAGTGGCTGGAGTAATCCGGTGAGCAGACAGCGGAAAACTGTGGCGAGCAGAGGAAGCGACTGCTGCCCGAGTCCTTTGGTGGACCAGGCCTCTGACCCCGGGCTTGCCTAGTGGATGGGCCGGCCTGCGTAACCCTGCGTGCGGCACGGGAGTTGACGACTGTCCCGGGACCATCGAAGAGCTGCCGGACTCCGGACCAACCCGACGAAGTTGAGCGGTGAGGCGGAGAACAGGAGTGGAACGGCCCGGGGCAGCTTCACGAGCAGGCAGAGGGCTGTGGTCGGCCGCGGGGACAGAGGGAGAGGGGCGCCACTCGGGCCGAGGGTTGTGCGCCCGTCTTCGTCCCCGACATCGGGAGCTTATTTAATGCTGGAGTTGCGGTACGGGAGGTGAGACGGCAGTGCGGCACAATACCTGGAAACGACACACGCAGCACTGATAAAACTGCCCTGGTGCTTTCACGCATAATATTCCACCGGCGCTGCGGCCGCTTCCCCCCCCCCCCCCCGCCCCCCCTGATGGTCTGCAATATTCGGCTGGAGTCTGTAGGGTGAAGGAGATGCAGGACTTGACCTGGTGAAGGGTGTACAAACTTTGGGCCCCCCCCTCTGCTGAACCTTGGGAGGCCTGGAGTAGGGTTAGCCCCTTGAGAGACCACAGCGGTCAGACACCAGAGCGGAGTGAGTGTGGGGAGTACGGGCCTTCTCAGTTGGCAGCTGCCCCTCCCCCCACTGCCGCCATCTTGAGGAACAGTAATTTAGCGTTGGGCAGGCCGTCATCAGTGCTTGACTGTGGTGCAGCTGCTTGGATCACGACTACTATAGCCCTGACCTGGTACTGAGCTGGGAGGTGCACCCAGGTACGGCACGATCCTGAGAAGACACAGCCACGCTTAGTGAGGTGGCGGCGCCGTTAGGTGAATCCGAGAACACTGCGAACATTATCATAAATATACCCCCTGGAGACGGCAGGTGCAAGGTCTGGTGGGGCGGTTGGGAGCTCCAGTGCGGACATACCTGGTCTGTCACGTCACTTGCACCAACCTTGCTGGAGAAAGCCCTGATCTACATCAGAGGGAGATCGGCTCGGTGACTCTGCCTCCCCGACGGCATCTGCAGGGCGACAGGTATCGAAGGAGTGGGCCCCTGCCCTGTGCGGATTGGCCGTCGACCATCCTAGTGGAAGTACAGATGAACAGCAGCGGTAGCTGACCGGACGGGTGCAACAGTTGTACCGACCCCTCCTTGAACTGTGCAGCGGTGTGCTATCTGGAAACTGAGGGGGCAGGATACCCGACTAATTGGGTGACACCGAAGGTTCTCGTATAGCTATCAGGAAGACACAGCAGAGTGGAGTCCACGTTGGTACGAGCGAGCAGAGGATCGCGGGCCTGACAGTCGGAGTGTCTGACTGGAATTAGATACGGCTCTGGTACAGTGAAAGTAGCGAAGTCTATGTCCAGCAGCTCCGCCATGGGTAAAGGTGACAGGACTCAGACCAAATTGTCATTCGATCAACGACGAGCGAAGGGGCCTGACACCCCGGCACCGGAGGCATCCCCGCGTCGTGCAACACCTGAGAGCTCAATGTGTGCGGATATTAGAGAAATGCTGGTGTCCATGGAAAAAGGCCTGCAAGACAGTATGGCGTCAATTGGTACCAAGATCGACGCACTCACGTACCGCATGGACCGCATGTCGGAGCGCGTGGATAAGCATGCCGAGCGCCTTGACATGACAGAGCGGAGACTCACGGAGGCAGAAGAAGCACAAACGGAGTGGGATAAAGACCGCAGACAATTCGGCAGACTGTTACAGGTCATACAAGATAAGTCAGAGGACTTGGAAGCCCGCTCGAGGCGCTTGAACATCCGCATAACGGGTGTGGCAGAGACAACGCAAACCGGCAGGATGGAGCTCTTTGTAGAAAATCTTTTACATTCCCTTTTGGGGGAGGATGTTTTCTCTCCGAGGTTCATTGTAGAAAGAGCTCACCGTACGCTGGGGCCTCGTCCAAAACCGGGTGCGCCCCGAGACCAATTATAGCAAAGCTATTGAACTACAGGGACATGGCTCTGCGGGTGGCACGAGAAAAAGGGAAACTGCAATTTGAAGAATGGATATATCTCTATACCCGGACTTCACTGCAAAAGTTCAAGAGGAAAGAAGGCATTTTGCTCCATACAAGAAGCAATTACGTGAACTAGGCCTGGACTACGCGATGCTGTACCCGGCGAAACTCCGGATCAACAGGCAGGGCCACTCACATTTCTTCACCGACCCAAGGGAACTGCAGAAATCTTTGAAGGAATGGTCCAAGGAACAAAGAAACAGCTCACGAAGCCAAACTGGAGATCTGGCTTATACTTCACATCTGGATGAGCAGGAATAATGGGCCCGCGGGGGTCCGGCCTTCCTAACTGTTATATGGCCGGAGAACGATGATAGGGCTGAGAGTGGGGCACGCTTTGACATTGGTTCCGGAGAGTCGAGATGCTCTGATACCAGCGGACTGTAAGACCTCACGAGAAAAAACTGTTAAAAGGCCACTGGGTGAGATCCTCCCGTTATATATATGTTAAGCAGAGAATGTATTAATGGTTTTCTTGCTACATTGATGATTGCAGAGTATTCACTATGCCTGTCTACTGTTGCACTTTGCTGTTGATATGGATATCACTGGGTGAGACTTCCCCCCCTTTTTTTAAGCAAGGCTAGTGACTCACGCTGATAGACTTTCTTGGGGCAATGGTGTAGGGGCAAGCCCGTAATGCAAGATGTTGATCTGTGGTTATTTGCTTTTACTGGCAACCTCTGCCCTAGCGCTTTTGGCTCAAAAGGTCCCTAAGGGGACTAGTTTGGGGATTGTTACGAGTGTTTACTGTGAAGGGAGGGTGGGGGGAGGGACTGGGAACTGTCTGACCAGGTTAAGGGTGGTCGGCTGTGGGTGGGGGGGAATGGTAATGGGGAATTGTTTAAGTTTTGAAAAGGGGAGCACACACGTCACACTAAGCAGCATATCTCCTGGTTTTGGTCTCTACGTCCTGACTAAGCACTATGGAGATCGACAGCGTATGGTACGCTGGATTTGGAAAATTCTGTCTGAAGACTATAAGACTCTGCAGCTGGGATGACAAACCCCAGGGTAACGAATGTAGAATGTGGTCCTGAAACACTGAGAGCGTTGACTTGGAATGTGAGGGGGCTGAATGATTATCGCAAACTGAGAAAAGTGCTAAATTATTTATACAGACACCACATTGATCTCGCCCTCATACAAGAATCCCACCTCCCCCTTACGAGTAAAATGCTCTCTGCTAAAGGCTTAGAAGGTAATAGTATAGCGGCAGGGTTTACTACACACTCCAGAGGGGTGGTCACATGGGTGAATCCCCGATCCAAATTAAAATTAACGCTGATGGAAGCTGACTCGGAGAGCCGCTACCTAATCACCAGATGTGTCGGTAAAGGCCACGAACTAGTGGTGGTTAATATATATGGCCCCAACTATGATAACCCCGAGTTCTATGCTGCCCTAGCTGCCCATTGTAGGACCCACGTGGATACTAGAAAGTTGTGGGGGGGCGACTTTAATTTTATATTTAATCCGGACATAGATCGTTCATCGGGGCCAGCCCGTCGCCCAGCGGTTGCGGCTTTGCGCATGCAATCAGAACTGATAAAATTAGACTTGGTAGATGTTTGGAGACATGAACATCCTGGGAAAGGAGGATATACACATTACTCGGCATATCATGATGTGCACACCAGAATTGACCACTGGCTACTGTCTCACTCAATGATCAACGATATTATGGGGTGTGTGATATTGCCACGTACACATTCGGACCACTCTCCTCTCCTTTTGATATTAGACACGCCGGTCAGGAGAATTCCTCCATTTACATGGCGGTTCCCACCATACTCATTATTGGATGAAGTGAAGTGAAGTGAGGAAATGCTTATATAGCGCGCTACCACTCCATGGAGTATCTTGGCGCTTTGATTCCAGAGACCGCAGGTAGTAGATGAAGGGAAACTACCTGTCTAAGAAACACATCAAATAAATCCCATGCATTCGGCGTTAGGCAGGGAATAGATCCATGATTTTAGAAGCTTTCTGAAAATGATTTTCAGTGGGGGCTTGCCGCAAGAAAGGGGGAAGTTTATTCCATGCTTTCGCGCCAATGACTGCAATGGATTTTCCTCCTTTAGTTGACTTTTTAAACCTGGGGACATGTAGAAGATTGGCTGTAGAGGACCTGAGTGATCTTGACGGGTGATATTGGTTGAAGTATTTGCGCAAGTACAGTGGGCCATGATGGTAGAAGGCTCTGTAAGTAATGGTCAGGACTTTGAAACGTATGCGCTTGTGGATAGGAAGCCAATGCAATGCGTCCAGAGCTGCAGAGGCCGAAGATTTCCTGGGCAGTCTGAGGACCAGTCTGGCAGCTGCATGCTGGACCATTTGAAGTTTATGAAGGGCTGATTTGTTCAGTCCAGCATAAAGGCTATTGCAGTAGTCCAGCCTTGCTGTTATGAGGGCCACAGCTACCGTTCGTCTGGCACTCGAGGAAGAAGATCGAAGAATTTCCTCAAGCTTCTGATAATGCCAAAGCATACCCCTGCTACTTCCTTGGCTTGTTGGTTAAAAGTCAAGGTGTTCTCAAATTTTATGCCTAGATTTCGTGCGGCATTGATGGTATTGGGGGGAGCTTCTGCATTTTCAGGCCACCATTGTTGTGGAGAGAAAGAATTGTTGGGTCCAAAAGGAATAATTTCAGTTTTAGATGAGTTGCACTTCAGATGGTTGTTTGACATCCATTTGAAGGTTTCTGACAGACATTCTTTTAGTGTTTGTTCTGCATTGGGTTGGTTTTTATCAAGGGTCAGAACAAGCTGAGTGTCGTCAGCATAGGCGATGGTACTGATGTTAAAAGAGGAAATTAAGTTTAGTAGTGGAACCATGTACAGGTTAAATAAGGTGGGGCTTAAACTGGAGCCCTGTGGAACCCCAGTTTTGATGGATTTTTCCTCTGAAGAGAAGTCGCCTAGCCTTACAGTCTGGCGCCTATGTGCTAAATAGTTTTTGAACCATTCGAGCACGGTACCTGCTATGTCAGCATTAGAAAGGCGATGTAAAAGGATAGCATGGGATACCATGTCGAATGCTGCAGAGAGATCTAATAGGATCAGGACAGCTAGTTTGCCCTGATCCAATGCAGCACGAATGGTTTCCGTGGAATACAAGAGTGCAGATTCAGTAGAGTGGTGAGTTCTAAAACCTGCTTGACAGGGATGTAAAATGTCATTTTCTTCGAGGAAGGCCATCAGTTGTTTATTGGCGAGGGATTCTGCAATCTTGCAAATGGCAGGAAGAAGCGAAATGGGGCATAGGTTGGAGAGGATGGTAGGGTCTTGTAACGCTTTTTTCTGTAGAGGTTTCACTATCGCTAGCTTCCATTGAGGAGGAATTTCTCCCGATTGAAAGGACGAGTTGATGATAGCATTTATATGCGGATTGACCTCATGTATTATGGTGTTGAGGAGAGAAGGGGGACAAGGGTCATATGGGGATCCCGATTTGAGGGTAGATATTCCCCGTAAAGAGGCGTCCAAGTTGATATGACTACATTTTTCCCATTTAGGATGGTGGGGCTTGAGAGCGGCTTCACTTGTAGGTTCTGCTATTACAGATTGGGGAAAATCTTTAGTGAGCGTTTCTATTTTTCGAGTAAAGTAAGAGGCTATGTCATTACATAGGCTCTGCGAAGGAGGAATCTCTTTAATGGCCATTTTAGGTTTGGTGAAGCTATTAACTATTTAAAAAATGTCTTTATGTTTGTTGTCTGCTGCTTCAATGCGGGAGGTGAAATGATTTGTCTTTGCCACTTTGATGGAGGAGTGATATAATCTCCTAGCTTTCTTATAAATGACTTTGGCATCATCGTCATAATTTCGCCGCCATTTGCGCTCAAGAAGTTTGATTTCTACCAGTTGTTCTTTTAAGATGTCTGAGAACCAAGGGGCAGAGGTTTTCCTTTTTCCTGTGGTCTCTCTATTACTTTCTGGGTTTCTGATGTTATTTCCGATGTCGGTCATCCATCTTTCAAATTTTAGATAGTCTATCGTGGAAAGCCCCGAGAGAGTGGGTTTACTTTCCTTGGCCCAGCTGGTAAGATCAGGATGTTTCATGATTTTTCCCCAATTAGGTAAAGTGTTTCCCTTTTTAGCTACCTCCTTGGATTTTAGTTTATTTTTAGTGAGTTCAATGTTGAATTCTATGTAAAAATGATCAGTCCAAGTAAGAGGTATGGGATCATTGACTGTCATTTTGTCTAAATTAGAGCTGATACAGTCAAGTGAGTGTCCAGCTTTATGGGTGGCTTTGAGGGTCCTGAGAGTTAGTCCTAGGAATTGTAGGATTTCTATAAAATTTGAGGCGTGTTTGTCCATGGGATCGTCTAAATGGAGGTTAAGATCACCTATTATTGTAAAGTTAGAGTACCTAAGAGTCAGGTCACTCAGTACCTCCACTGCACTGGCAAGAAACTGAGTGGGATTGTGAGGAGGACGATAGATTAAAGTTCCAGAAAAGGTAAAGGTGTCGTAAACTTGGATACAAAAATATAAGCTCTCAGCTTCTTCAATGTCGCGGAGCTCTCTAATAGAGCATTTATAAGCGTCTCTATATATGATGGCTAAACCACCACCGCATTGTTCTAAGCGATCTTGCCTGCAAATGGAGTAGCCTGGAGGGATGGCATGGACTATATCGGGATTAGACCACTCACGGAGCCACGTTTCAGTAATGAAAAGATAGTCTAAATTATTTTCATGAACCAGGTCAAAAATGTGAAGGGAGTTTTTACACATTGAGCGGGCGTTTATTAGGCCACCCTTAAGGTAGCTTGAAATAGGTTGAGTGATATTGGGGTAGTGAGGAGTTAAAATATGATTGCAGCTCGCACAGCTGATGGGGCCAGACCATTTATCTACATCGAGGGCATGGGGACAATGGGAACAGGAATTATTCAAAGCAAGAATAGAACCTTTAGAAAATGCTGTCACCTGAGTAAGGTTGCTGGCCCTGGGCCCGTCCTCGGCGCGGACGAGCGCAGACGGGCTTGACTCAGGCTCGACTTCGGCGCGACAATGGCACGCCCGCTGCACGCGTTCGCTGCGCGACGCTGTGGCCATCTGTATTTGTAGTCCCTTCTACAGCAAGGGCGCTGGGAAATGTAGTTCCTACCGGAGTTCTCAGGGGAATAGTCCCGCGATTGCCGGCTACAGTGCCTAATCGACTGTGAGCTCGGGGGGAGTGCAATCAATGGATTTAGGCAGTGGAATAATGATTTTGAAAAGACAGAATGAAGTATTCAGGGGTGAACTGGCTGAGGACATAGATACTTTCTTCGAAAATAACTTGGGTTCCGTTGACAGTTTTCAGACGGTGTGGGACACGTTCAAAGCATACATTCGGGGTATGGCAATGGCTAAGCACTCTAGTGTACTCAAGTCCATAAGGCAGAGACTAAAAAGCTTAGAATCACAATTGCTGGACCTAGAGAAGCAACACTGGAACTCTACTGACCCCGACATTGAAGCCCAGATCAAAATGTTGGTCTCTGAATTTAATGAGGAGGCTGATAGAGAAGTACAGCACATGGGCAAATACGCCACGGCACGCACATATGGAGCCAGACCATTTATCTACATCGAGGGCATGGGGACAATGGGAACAGGAATTATTCAAAGTAAGAATAGAACCTTTAGAAAATGCAGTCACCTGAGTAAGGTTGCTGGCCCTGGGCCCGTCCTCGGCGCGGACGAGCGCAGACAGGCTTGACTCAGGCTCGACTCCGGCGCCCAGGCTCATTACTAGCTAGACTAATTCGTAATAACAGGCGACCCCTGGTAATCGATGAACTGGTCACATCTGCAGGGGAGGTGATTACTGGAGAGATGGAGATTCTCGAAGAGTTTAGGGGTTATTACGCTGGGCTTTATACATCCAAATCTTCCCAGATGGAAGAGGAAATAGATGACTACCTCAGCTACATTAAAATGCCCTTTCTTTCTAACTTCCAGAGGGAATTTCTGATGACGCCCATACAAAAGGAAGAGATTCTGGAGGCGTTGGAGGGGATGCGATCTAGCAGTGCTCCAGGGGCTGATGGACTGACGGTTGCCTTCTATAAGGCATTTAAGGATAAGCTTATACCACACTTGATGACCCTCTTCGCTGATATCTGCGAGGAGGGTAGAATGCCTGATTCGATGAGAGAGGCTCTACTCGTCACCATATTAAAGCCGGGAAAACCCCCTAATGTGTGTGGATCTTATAGACCACTCTCCCTGATTAATGTGGACACCAAGTTGTATGCCAAGGTTTTAGCTACGCGTCTGGCGTTGCTCGTCCCGGAACTAGTTGCCCCGGAACAGGCGGGGTTCATACCGGCCAGAAACCTCACGTATAACATTCGAACCTTCCTAGGTACCATGCAACATATGCGTCAGGAAAATAAAGCCTTAGCGATATTCCTTGACATGGAGAAGGCTTTCGACTCTGTGGAGTGGCCCTTTATGCTGAGGGTGCTGAGGAAATTGGGACTGGGTGAACCCTTTCTGCAGATGATAGGTGCATTATATTATAGACCCACAGCAAGACTGAGAATAGGAGATCACGTCACGTGTGCACTTGAAATCAGCAGAGGAACAAGACAAGGCTGCCCCCTTTCGCCCCTCTTATATGCTCTGGTTGCGGAACCCTTGGCCTGCGCAATTCGGGAATATCATAGGTCTGAGGGTATTAATTTTCCCACTTATAAGATTGGTATCTCTGCATATGCAGACGATACCCTACTCTATATTCGTGACCCTGAGGCGAACCTCTCATCTGTGCTGAGAGAAGTGGTTAAATTTGGGGCCCTGTCAGGGCTGAAGGTGAACTGGAACAAGTCTGTGGCGTTCCCGTTAACACCTGTCACCCTGCCATTTGAAACGGAATATCCTTTGCAGTGGACGACTGACTCAATTAGGTATTTGGGGATCCAGCTCCACACGGATCAAGATGTACTAGTTCGAGAGAACTATGGGGTAGCATACACCAAGCTGGTTGAGGATGTGGATAAGGGGTGCGTGCTTCCCTTATCCCTAATGGGAAGGATAGCCATCATGAAGGTGGTGGTTTTACCAAGATTCCTGTTCTTATTCAATAACATTCCGGTGGTGCTCTCCAAGGTCTTTTTCAAACAATTGACTCAAATTCTTATTAAGCTAGCCAGGGGAGGAAAACAACCTAGAGTTCAGTGGAAGATTCTAATACTCCCATATGAACTGGGGGGGCTGGGAGCTCCAGACCTAGAAAGATATTACAGAGTAGCGCAGGCGGCTCATCTGCATACATGGATTCATGGAAGCTCTACTGTCCCGCATGTGATCTTAGAACGATTGTTTGCAGAACCTCTCCCCTTGCCTGCCATTGTCTTTCAACAGGTAGACCGCAGATTAGGTAGGCTGGACTCCCTAAAAGCCACGACACATGCCTGGAATGCGCTGATGCGAGCGCAGGACTGTGAACTGCTATACTCCCCGCTAATGAAGATAGAGTGGGCGGTCTGGCTCTCCCCAATGACAGAGAAAGGAGTAACAAATGCCCTGTATAAGCTAGGTATCACAAAGATGGGGGACCTATTTCTGGATGGGGTAGCAAAAACGTGGGATCAGATCAACCAGGCGCAGCCCGACTGTAAGTTATTGCAACGTTTCCAGTTGCATCGGGTGCGTAGCGCGCTATTAGAATTACTAGGCCCAGACTTGGCAGAACCCCCGGATATTCCGGAGCTAACATACGTCATTAAGACGGAGTCATCATCCAAACTGGTTACACATCTCAATAAAATCGGGAATCAACACAAGAAACATCAATACTCCAAGGCAAGGACTGAATGGCAACGTGACCTCCAAATCCCAATCACTGATGAGATGTGGGAATACTGTTGTGCTAGTACTAGGAAGCTGTCGCTGAATGGACGACATAGATTGATACACTTTAAATATGTGCAACGTGTTTATTACACACCAGAGAGGCTACATAGGTATGGGCTTAGGCACACAGCGGAGTGTGAACGCTGTCGCTTTCCAGTAGCAGACTTCATGCATATGGCTTGGCAATGCCCCGGAGTATATAAGTTTTGGACGGAGGTGTTTCAGGAACTGAGCATGATGCTGGAAACGGAGATATCAGCAAGTCCGTCGCTAGCACTGCTAGGATATTCCAAGTCGCTTCCGGTGTCACTACGGCGCCTGGCGGACATAGCCTTGCTAACAGCTAGGAGAGTGGTGGCGATGTGCTGGATGAGGGGACCGCTCCCAACTAAGAAGCGGTGGGCTAGGGATATGCTATACTGCAACACGCAATCGGAAACATACAGTGAATTACTCCCCCCGAAGAGTCGACCCAAGAATTTCTGGGGGTTATATAGGGCATATTTAAATGCAGGAGATAACGAGGGAGCGGACCAGGGTGAAGCACAGGGTGAGGAACTCGACACACAAGACTTGGTCGAATGGGACGCTGGGCAAGATTAGGTCCTTACAGATCACAAGTGGAAAGGGCGACCTAGACGGGAGACGGGACAAATGTCTACATACTTCAAGTACTGAGGCGGGTTGTACTGACTTAGCTATCATACGAAGAGGTTCCCTACTGGGAGATTGGAATAGTAATACAAGATTGAATCAGGGTTGAATGTAGGATTTGGCTGATAGTTGACAGGAAGTGAGGTGTGATGTCAAGTGTGTGAGGAGTGGCGAGGGAGGGTGAGCTGCTGGCGTATAGTGGGTGGGAGGGGGTTGTTGGGGTTAGAGTTTTTGATTGAAACGTCCTAAACACTGCAACAGGTCTACAGCCTACATTAGATAACACAACGATTGTAGACCAACACACGAATGTGCGATACACAGGCGGGGGCCGGGGAAAAGGTGCGACATCACCATAGAACGTGATCGTGGAAACGCTATTATGAAACTTCATTGATACGCCGCCGGACCTCCGGGTTGTCGGCTAAATGGCTGTGTAAGATGAGACTGGGCAAATCAGCAGAGTTGCAAAGGCCCGCCACCGAACGCTGTGTAGTAGGCTGTATATCCTGTGAATTGCCTGATAAGGTAATAAAGGTTTTTGAAATAAAAAATAAAAAATAAAAAAAGGAACATGGGAGCTGAGAAAGTATTTCTGCTGGAACTCCTTCATCTATGTCTCCATCACAGCTACTTCGAATGGCATAATGATTATTTTCTTCAACTAAGCGGCACATCAATGGGCGTAGCGGGAGCACCACCATACGCCAATATTTTCATGGCTAAGTTTGAACACAACCACATACTTACAAATGCACAGTGGACAGACAACTTACTTTTTTCTGCCGATACATAGACGATATTGTTTTTAGTGCGGAATAACAGCAAATCCAGCCTGGAGGATAACATTTACTTATTGAACACCATGAACCCTAGAATTCAATTCTTGGAACTTGGGGCTAGATGTAGGTAATTCATATTTACCGACTCTTAAATACCGAATTTTACAGATTCGGTATTTAAGAGTCGGTAAATATGAAGGGGGGAGATGTAGGTATTACAGATTCTGTAAATACCGAATCGTTAAGATTCGGTATTTACCGAATCTGTAAATACCGAATCGGTATTGCCCATTGATTCCTATGGGCCTTGAAGCCCATAGGAATCAATGGGCAATACCGATTCTGTAACTACAGAATCGGTAAATACCGATTTTAGCAAGGGTGCAGGGGGTGTCACTTTGACACCCTCTAGCACCCCAAAGACGGGCATGTGTGCCATGTGGCACACAGACATGCCCTAAGGGCATGTCTGTCTGTCACATGGCTAGGTGTGCATGCACACCTGGAATCGGTATTTTACCACCCAATTGGATTGGGTGGTAAAATACCGATTCTGTAAGGCCTTAGGGACTCTGAAGAGTCCCACCTACATCTGACCGTTACCGAATCGGTAAAAATACCGATTCGGTATTTTACAGATTCGGTAAATTTACCGATTCGGTAAATTTACCGAATCTGTCAAATCTGACCCCCTACATCTCAAAATGCCAAATACCGGTCGGAAACGGACGAATTCGGCCGTTTCCGACCGGTATTTGCCACCTACATCGGGCCCTGGGACTCTTAGATTGATAGTTAAGTGATTAGGCAGGCAATAATTACCAGGGTGTAGCACACTGATCACGTTTACCAGGTTACAAATTACAATACCTTTTTGAAGCCACGGAGTGTGCAAGCAACAAAGTTTTTTGTAATATCAGGCAGTCACATCTAAGGCCGCTCCATGATTAGGTCTCCACGAGACAGACCAAACAGTGGTATTTATGGGCAGAGCAGTGATGAAAAAGGCATCCGTAAGAGACTACCTACTTACCCAGCACCCTTTAAAACAATCCATTATATTCCCAATATTATCCCAGTTGGGCAGGGGATAGATGGGGACTAGGCCTGGGTGTGAAATTTTGCTCTGCTTGAGGAGATTGCACAGTTTTCCACACTCAGGGTTCCAAGGAGCCCACGGAATTCCGAAAACCTCAGCTGAGCTGATATTTTTCCTCGCTCGCCAATGTTAAGTTGGCGAGTGCGCATGAGGAAAATCTTACTCCAGACCACCGTCCTGCGAGATTTCTCAAGGCGCGCGTTCATGAATGGCCACTGTTGTTCGTGTTGACAAAACTTCCATTCGCGTTGAGGAAGCTGTAGCTCGAGTAGAACTACTCGAGCAGCAGAAAGAAGCAGCATCCTCTTGTGCTGCGTATGGTGCCAATCACACTGATTGTACAGTGCGGGACAAACACCTGGCACTAAAAATAAGTATGAACTGCGCAACGTAATGCACTCCGCTGCTTGTGGAACTCTGCGAAGTGCGGCAGACTTTTTAGGTCACTTCGCTGAGTTCTCAGCAGAACTCCGCAAACTCTGCCCAGGCCTAATGGGGACATGGAGAATGTCACACATTAAGCAACTTATTCTCCAACGGAGAGTTTAAATCTTTCCAGCCATGTAAGGCAGAGTTACCAAAAACGATAGATTAACAAATGCTCAGGGACATGCTCCCCTACATAAAACCCATGGTAAAGAGGGCTCTTCTTGATTTCCAAACATTTGTTAAAATATTGACAGGCTCCAAGGAGATAATACCGAATGTGTAGATTATTGAAAGAGGGGAATACCACTTGAAAATTAAAGACAATGCTGTACAGATTTTATCAGAGCACCATATATGACAAGTATGGGACAAATTATGTTAACAATCACAAAATGTTATACACAGGGAGCAAAACTATAAGCTACGGTATAACTGGTATTTCAAACAAAAGCACTTAAAAGAGATATATCTCAACTTTAAAGGCAAGTGTTGGAAATATGGTGACCTAGAGGAATCAACCTTGCATAACTAGCGGTCATGCACAATATTAGGACACTTTTGGAAAGAGGTGCTGAGCAAATCCAAATAGTAGGCTTCCTCATGCAGTATTCCCCAGATGTAGTCTTACTTGGTCACCTAGACAAGAAGGCGACACATATGACTAGAGAGCAGAGGATACTTATGGTCACCTATTAACAGCAGCAAAGCAATTGATAGCCTCTGTTTGGAAACCGACAGAAAACTCCACCATGTTGAAATGGTACACTAAACTCTGGATGGTGAGAAGAATGGAAAATATAATGTATGACTCATCTCAATATAAAATGTTTTAAACAATTTAGCATCCTCTGATTGGTCATCTCACATGTATTGAATATATCACAATTAGACACAGCAACTGTTGGCGTTGGATCTCAATTATTAATCAGTATTATGCAATCAGGAAAATCGAAGAGGGGAAGGGTTTGACGTGCATTCAATTGTTGGACTCGCCAGAAAAACGGGCAGATGGGAAGGTGCGGCTTAGGAAAATGTAGGGAAATATTGGATGAGCTAAGGTACAACATGATGATGATGATGGACAACAAACTGACGTTTGGGGACCAGGTCAGCGGGGTGGTCTCGACGAGCTTTTTCCTCCGTAGAACCCTGAGAAAAATAAAAATTTTCCTACCAGAGGAAAGTTTTAGGACAGCAGTCTCAGCCCTCATTTTGTCCCGTCTGGATTATTGTAATAGTCTGTACCTGAATATTCGAAAGAAACATCTAAACAGACTCCAGATGATGCAAATTGCGGCAGTAAGGCTGCTAACGGGCACACCAAGGTTCGTTTCAGTTAGAAATGGCCTGCGACACCTTCATTGGCTCCAATAAAACAACGTGCCCAATTTCAAGCACTATGCACGGTCTTTAAGTCCTTGATGAGCAGTGGCCCGGAACACCTAAGAAGGCGCCTTCAATGGTATGTCCCTGGGAAAATGCTGCGCTCCTTGGGAGCAAAGCGAGTGATTGTTCCTAGACCAAAAAAGGCTAATTGGCGTGGCAGCAGTTTTATCTTAGGTGCCCCTAAAGCCTGGAACAACGTACCAATGCATCTTATGAACTCCACGGATCTCCTTTCTTTCAGGAAGGGGCTGAATACGTGGGTGTTCACAGAATAAGTATAGGTGCATAGGGATACCAGTTAGTGCTCAGCGCCAGGACACCCTTGGGTAAAAGTGCACTTTAAAAGCCTAATTAACATAACAATTAACATAACAACATGAGCATATGATGAACCATGCGCAGTGTTTGCAATACTTTGATATTGCGTTATCTCGACAAAAATTGCTTTCAAATAAAAAAATAACATAAGCCGGAGCCAGTGCTTACTTTGTAAAAGAATGAGTACAGGTGCGAAGCTCTGCTCAGAAGCCCATGGCTGGTGCAATTAAACAACGTTGCAGCAAATACCAAGTCTGGTAGTGTTAAATGCACCTCATGCCTCTTTAATTCACTACCAGACACTCCATGCAGGTCCTTGCATTCTCTCTTTGCAGCAGTATTTACGTCTTTCTCTTCCTTCGTCTTTACAATTTTTGTGAGTTTTCCTCTCTTGGTCCCATCAAATGGCTGATGTGGAAATAATTGTCAGTCCCAAAAATAAGTGCTGTGGCCCCCACCAGCAACCATCGGCTCAAATTAAGCACTAGGGGCCAGATGTAGGTAGCCCAATACCGGTCGGAAACGGCCGAAAATACCGATTTTCGGCCGTTTCCGACCGGTATTGGGCTATGGAGATGTAGGGGCTTAAAAAACATACAGATTCTGTAATTTTACTGAATCTGTAATTTTACCGAATCGGTAAAATTACAGAATCAGTCAATTTACCGAATCTGTATATTTTACCGATTCGGTAAAATTACCAACCGGTAAAATTACAGAATCTGTATTTTCAGATGTAGGTAGCACTTTGAACAGTGCTACAGGCCTTTCAGGATTCGGTATTTACCATATAATACAATTGCATTGTAAATAACGAATCCCTGTGTACATGCACATCTGTGCATGTACACCTGTGCCATGTGGCACACAGACATGCCCTAAGGGCATGTCTGTGTGCCACATGGCGCACAAGCCAGTTACAGGGGTGCAACAGGGTGTCAAAGTGACACCCTGTCCCCCTTTGCAATTCGGTATTTTTACCGATTCGGTAAATACCAAATCGGTATTTGCTATTGAATCCTATGGGCTTCAAGGCCCATAGGATTCAATAGCAAATACCGATTAGGTATTTACCGAATCGGTAAATACCGAATCTTACCGATTCGGTAAAAAATACCGAATATATACCTACATCTTATTTACCGATTCATAAATACCGAATTGGTAAAATTCGGTATTTATGAATCGGTAAATAAGATTTACCTACATCTAGCCCTGGGTTAGGTTATAATTCTTTATTCGGTTAATCAACATCAACCATAAAAATACACAACATCAAAATTATTACAATAGGATCTCTTACGTGATACATCATAAAAAAGACAGTTTTACTCTTAGCAGACTATTAAAGTTCGTCCATACAAATAGATTTCCTTAATTTAAAAACCTTTTTAAGAAATTCAGAAACAATTGCAACAGTTAAAACAGTGTACAATCTCTGTATTTCTAAGAAATCTGGGCGACATCGGTTGAAATTCATTTCCTTTAAGAGTGGGACAATCAGGTTTCTGCGGGGCAGCGTATAAAATTTACAAAAAAATAAAATATGGATATCCGATTGGGACGATGAGTCATCGCATGGGCAGACAGCTAAGTCACGAGACCAATTGTTCATAACAGGGAAACTCAAAAGTCTAAAAAGAATGTTTAACCTAAAACGAGTCAGGACAAATCTTTCATAATTCGACATATACAAAGTTAAAAATGGCTGTGGTTTGTCCTGAGTTAGTATCAGTTGATGCAAGGATACAGTTTTTTTCTTTACCTCCTCCTTAGATCTTTTCTCTTCAAGAAACTCCATGCATTGTTTTTTCAATATCTTTCTCGGGACATTAGACATTGTGAGGGGATCATCAAAATAACTTTGACAACCAATTTCAACAAGGAAACATTTCACGTAATTAAGCCATTTGATCCTACTTGCATGTTCTAATTTTAAAACATCCATCAAAAGTGCACGGTTTAATACACACTCATTGGTTGTCCAGACTCTGTGCCAGAGTAGTATAGGCTGGATTTTAATTGTATCTCCAATGTGTGGCTGGCCCAATTCCTTATGGCAAATGTAAATCGAGACACTCTCAGGTACAGCTAAGATGTGTCTCAGAAATGCATTCTCCACTGATTGGATTAGATTTGTATTAACGTATCCCCAGAGTCCTGAGCCATAGAGAGCAACTGATCTACCCAATTTAAATCATCCATTCTATCACAGGGCATAGGTGCTTCTATATTCACCTTGTCTATCGCACTACCTATCATGATGAGTTTTGCATGGGAGCTAGGGGTATCACTAATGAGTCAGTCAACCGCTTCTAGGCCTGAAAGTAAGTCAAACCGATTGAAAGTAAGGATGTTATAACCATTAAAGGCATGACCCAAGGTACTCCCCACAAATGTATTTCCTATTTGACATCTTTCATATGTCCCATACGGTGGTCTGGAGTAAAAGTCACCTAATTCCCACGTAACTATCCCTCCATCGCCAGTCTGGGTCTGCCAGCTCTGGAGGTAGGGAATCACCCGTTTGTCCCTAAAATTCACTATGATTAGGTCTCCCTCTAGGTCCTTTGTCATACGTCCCAACCACCCAACCCTTCTGACATTTAAAAATTTTCCATCGATGTTAGGTGGAAGCGATCTATTTTTACTTAACCAGAAGGCTACCTTGTTTTTTAATTCAAGGTACCCTTCAGTTTTCCCAACAGGAAGTTCGGGGACTCCCGACAGGACACTCACAAAGGGAGCCGCCTCTGGTGGCAAGTCAATATGGGTAGTCGTTCTCTTTAATCTACCCTGGTCAGTACCTTGTCTATCTGTAGTTCTCTGCTTACTGGTCTGCCCTTTTGAAGTACATAATATGGGCTGCGTTCTCAAATCCGTACGTACCCCAGTGTCCTCATCCCTGATGGTACCTAAGGGGTTTTTAGGTGTAGGGGACTTCACTCTATCGTTTTGCCCAGATTGTATGATGGTCTTATCTATACTGATTTGTTGGGCCACACTGGTGTCCTTTCCGGGCCCCGCACTTAACTAATGTTTCTATTTTACCCAGCAGCCCCGCATCGTCTAAACCACAATTTATAAAATGTAGGGTGGGCTCCAAGGTAGTCCTGTGCGGGCTGTAGGGTTGCACAATAGCCTCACAGGCAGGGATGTTACTATTTTTCTTTTGGATTTTAGTCAACCCCCCTTCTGAGGACTACCCCCTCTTTTCCGCTTACTTTGTATGCTTTTTGTATGGGATCCCCGATTCTTAACTGTTAATGGCGGACTAAGCGCCAAGGGGGAGTTTAGGACTTTATAATTGGAACTACTAGATGCCGTGCTAGTTATAGATATATTCAATGAACAGGGCCCTTCTATGTTATCATTGTCTTCCAGAATCGGACTTGAACCAGAGCCTGGAGCAGTTGAATAATCTATAGGTCGTAATGGTTTGGGCGAGACCGCTAAGCCAATTGGGCCTAAAGACGAACGTTTTCCCGTTATGAGATCTAGAGACAAGCGGTGCTCAGTGACGGCTATTTCTTTTTCTAGAATTACAGTCGCCCTTTTGAAAAATGGATCCAATGTTACCGTGGCCGTCCCACCCATAGATGTGAGTGTCACTTTTCTTTCCTTACCAGACCGTAGCGGCATAATGGATGCTAGTCCAGTATCTCAGCACAGAGCGCCGGGACACAAGAATGATATAAAACTTGCCAGGTAATTTAACAATTCTATAACAATTACGACCATACCACAGTCTTTAGGGGGTGGCCCCCTACGACCTCGTACGGCCTCAGATGGCCAGCCCTTTGCCCGGGCTTAGCCCGGCGCCCACCCGCGTGCGTCCCGCGTGCGCGTGCGAATTGATGGTTAAGTAAGAGGAGGCTACGGCAAGAGGACCAGCTGCGGCAAATCAGTACCGCTGTGCACGCTGGTCATCGCAGTCCCGCAGACGATCTGGGGGTCAGTCTCTCACTTTAAAGGCAGGTACCTTCCTCACGCTCCACAATGTGAGCGGCACCCCGCAGCGGGGCCGCGAGAAGTTGTTTTTCTCACAAGGAAGGTCCGCAATGTCCAGGAGTCCCAGCAGCAACACCAGCTCTCCCTCCACAAAACAAAGGAGAGGCAGCACCAGGTAGGCGCTCTCCACAACAGGTTTTAACCGGACAGGAGGTAGGGGCGGGAAGAGGACCAGCTGCGGCAAATCAGCACCGCTGTGCACGCTGGTCCTCGCAGTCCCGCAGACGATCTGGGGGTCAGTCTCTCACTTTAAAGGCAGGTACCTTCCTCATGCTCCACAATGTGAGTGGCTCCCGCGCAGCAGGGGCCGCGAGAAGTTGTTTTTCTCACAAGGAAGGTCCGCAATGTCCAGGAGTCCCTAGCAGCAACACCAGCTCTCCCTCCACGAAACAAAGGACAGGCAGCACCAGGTAGGCGCTATCCACAACAGGTTTTAACCGGACAGGAGGTGGGGGCGGGAAGAGGACCAGCTGCGGCAAATCAGCGCCGCTGTGCACGCTGGTCCTCACAGTCCCGCAGACGATCTGGGGGTCAGTCTCTCACTATAAATGCAGGTACCTTCCTCACGCTCCACAATGCGAGCGGCTCCCGCGCAGCGGGGGCCACGAGAAGTTGTTTTTCTCACAAGGAAGGTGTCCGCAATGTCCAGGAGTCCCCAGCAGCAACACCAGCTCTCCCTCACGAAACAAAGGACAGGCAGCACCTGAGTCGTCCAGGGTTCTAAGCGTGCCGCAACATCAGGGGGTGAACAATGGAATTGGAGTAGCACTACCCAGAGACGTACAATGGAGAAGTGTGCAAAGTATGTTGTTGTTGTATCATCAGTACGGATGCGCGTAGTCAAAGGAGCGCAATGCTGCTGTGCAGGCACATATATAGTGTAAGATGTACTACTGCACAGTCTCCGTTTGGTAAAAAAATTAAATGTTAAAACTAGATTTACTGTTAGACGTTATAACGCCTTAGTCAGAAGGGGTAAAAGGGAGCGAAAATAAATGTTGCAATATATAAGCAACTAGTATCTACAAAACTCATTGTCAATTGAGGTTCCCTTTTAAAGAATGTGGGCTCCGCGGTTGATGGAATGCTGTAGAAATAAAGTAGTGATCATTAGCTTGAGCCACAATCATGGGACTCAGGGTGTGACACAAATGTTAAAGGCTCAACTGGATATGCAGTCTGTAGAGCCAATGATGACAGCCCTCACATCTTCCGGAATTAATGAAGTAGTGGTAGAAGAAGTTCTTCATAAAATCTCTAGCTTGGAAGATGTAGGTGCCATCTTGCTTGAATCTGTCTTCACAGAGTCAGCAGCAACTGGAAGGGCATTTTAAGTGGAACCTTGATCAAATACTAGCAGAAGCAGATTCCGTCACCTAAGGGCCTACCTACAGCAAGTGTTGGTGGTAGATTTAAGGACACGCGTCACCTGCAGCTTATCCACACTCCAGTTTTAAGCTGTTCTTTTTATTTCTTGGATACCAGTCTGGATTTGTGGAAGGTCAGCTTCAGCCATTTCAAGAGTCTCTCTTTGGCTCTAAAAGGGGTTGTTTTCTCTCCTTTTATCAAATGTAATGTGAATCGGGGACACAATACAGAGTTCCTGTGTTTTAGTTCATTCATTCTATTTGTGCAGTTTAGGTTGAACAGGCAATTGAAGTAATATAGTTTTGAGTTATTCTGGTGTTTAACAATTAGTGTTATCGCTGCTGCATTGACAGCAGTAAGCCTGTACTCAGTATTTAATGGTGTTGTTGAACTGTATGTTTTTGCACCTATTCAACGGGTAGGTTACGGCTTATGGAACACAATCCTTTTCATTGCTCTGTCCTCTTTCCTCATATGGCTATCAGCTTGGGTGTTGAGAGGTAACAGCTCCCCTGTCTCGGCATCTGTTTAGGTATCCAGATGTATTCATTTAGACTTCTTGCGAGCGCTCTTCAGGAAAAGCTTATGATCATCACTAAGCCTTGTTTCAAACCTCATTCCCGGATGAGAGATTATCACATCAATGTGATCCATGGTTGGTCCTCCAGTTCCTCCAGAAAGGACTCAACCTAGGTTTATTTGTCGCTGAGTTGAAAGTGTCCTAGCCCACATCCAAGGTTCTCTGTGAGCTCTGGGTTATAATGAAGGGGTCTTCAACCATAACCCCAGGCATGGAACCTCCAGATCGTTTTGATTTCTGTACAGGTTGCAGAATAAGTGAGATTTTTCACATGAATGGCTGTCTTATCTTGAGCCCAGGATTTGTTTCCAAGGAGGTTTTCCCCTTCCATACAGAATTAGGGATTATTCTGATTTATTTCCAATCCTGATGTAGAAGGGGAAATAAGACATTATCTTTTGGGGGTCACACAGGGGGTAACACTTTCTCTAAACCAGTCAGCTGTTTACCTCCACAGTGATAGTCTTTCTAGGATTGGCAAAGGCAACCTCTTGTGTTCTATACATAGAGAGTGTGTTTTCGGCATGTCCTCTTCTAACCATTGGCTTGCTTGAGCAAGCCCCCTTCAACTATGGTCTTGGGTCAGCCTAGATGTTTTTTTTGTTAATATAATATCATTCCTTCAGCTCTGTGTGTGTATCCTTCCACCTACGAAGGACTATCATAGGAATGCATGAGGGACTATTTTACCTTTGAAAAAATACAGTTGTCACACCTTGTCTCACATTCAAATCATTATCTAATACATATATTGTACACAAAAAACAAGAACCCCTTGGCTCACTTTACGGCAAAGCAAATGAATTACTAGGGACTCCAAAGTGTTGGTCTTCATTAGAACAACAACAATTTGGTATCCCTGAAAAACAAATTCAGCTTCCATGCCACTGATGATGAAGTACAGGGCTTGGTGGTTTTGGCAAAGCCAGTAGGTTTGTAGCATAGCTGTATCTGCAAGCTAGACGTATCCGCTTTTAACTTTCTACACCTGCAGTGGACACAGTAGAATTGCCAATGCTTGTTTAAACTGGAATCAGATAAACACCCTTAATTGGTGCATTAAGATATTTATTTTCTCAGATTGACTAAAGCTAAATTTGTGTCTCACTACTGCCTAGATGTTGATTACAGGGTCACACATTACAGCATCACTGGGACCACCCAATATAATATGAGACGCTGAAGGCTGTCTGGCTGCATTTCACAAAGCAGCTACTGAGCTCTTAGATTGTAGTGCTGATCTGATGACTACAATTGCCTAGGATCACAAAGTTTGGTAAAGTGGGGACGCTGGGATTAAACTCAGGTTTTCTCGTTTCACCTGTGTAATTCATCGACTGTAAGTATGTGCTTCGCTTTTGTGAGTTGGAGGCCCAGCCCTGAGCCTTCTGGCCTCTTTTCTTCCTCAAAGAGAACAGAGGGTGAAGCTGGGTGACTTCTTGTCCCCCACCAAACCTGTGCAATGTGGGTCCCCCAGGGATCTTCTTTAAGTCCCGCTCTTTTCAATCTTTACGTGGCCCCACTTGCCAGGGTAGTGAGATCCTTCGGGCTTGAGGTGTTGTCGTACGCCGACGACACTCAAATTATGGTCTCCCTTACACAGTCTGTAAATAACTCGGCCCTGAATTTCAGAAACTGTATGGAGGCAGTTTCCCAATGGATGATTCAGAACTTTTTAAAACTTAATGGAGAGAAGACAGAGGTCTTGATTTTTGGGGGCAATCAGGATGTTTGGTCCAATGAATGGTGGCCAGCCTCCCTTGGGGATTATCCCCTTCCCTCGTACTCCGCTAGGAATCTGGGGGTCCTGATAGATACCTCTCTTTCCTTCGGCCATCAGGTCAGTAGGACTGTTTCCACCTGCTGCGGCATGATCAGGATCCTCAGAAAGATTGCATCCTACCTTTCCCCTGAAACTCGGAAGCAAGCCACCGTGGCTCTCGTTTCCTCCAGGTTGGATTATTGCAATGCACTATATGTGGGCCTAAACAAGAGCCTGGTTCATCGCCTACAGATAGTGCAGAATGCGGCGGCCAGGCTAGTCCTCAACCTCCCGAGACGGTCCTCTGCATCCCTGGCCAGAAAAAACCTTCACTGGCTACCCATCCAGTCTAGGATCTCCTTCAAGCTCCTTTGCCTTGCCCATGGGGCTATATATGGCTCTGGCTCAGAAGGCATTAGGTCCCTCCTCCATCCCTACTCCCCCAGCAGAGCCCTCCGTTCATCAAATAAAAATCTTCTTCTAGTTCCTAGATTTGCTAAAGCAAGATGGGGAGGTAGAGCGTTCTCTACCTGGGTACCCAAGCTCTGGAACTCCCTCCCACCCGAACTGGTAGGACAACCCTCCTTGGCGCTTTTTTGCAAAGAATTGAAAACCTGGTTCTTTTTTGAGGCCTATTCGTAGTTTTGTACCCGGTGATTTTAGACTATTTGATCTGTTTGGCGCCTTGATGCCCTTGGGCTAAGTTGCGCGGTATAAATCTTCCCTCACTCACTCACGCTACACCCACCTTACCAGCACCACCCCCGGGACCCCTGCCCCAACCGCCACCCTGCTGTCATGAATGCCCCCCTCAGTCACTTCACAGACAAAACCTTTTGGCCAATGGGAAAATGTTTGTGAGTACCCATGAGGTAGAGGAAAAGACTGGAGAGTGCAAGATTACTGTGACACTCAGCTCTGCGGCACAGCTGGCAGCTTCCTCACTCCACCCACGAGAGGCTTCTAGTCTCTCCATTGTCCCAGGCATTTGGCAAATAAATGCATTTAATGCACGGCGGTTTGAAGCTACACAGCCCAATAATAAGCACTGGACATTCTACTTAGAAGTGTTTACTTTTCATTTTTATTGCATACCTTCTGCATTATTAATTCACTCTAGTGAACTTCAGAGCAAAAGTCCTTGATATCCGTGATAGCTCCGCGTTCACTTTCACATACTGCAGGACAGCGATTGAGTACTGACAACTTTTCACATACTATTGTGATGGAAATGAAGCGGGAGTTAAAAGTGAATTTCTGGTCAGCGGGTGAAAATACCGTAGAACTATGTAGATGAGCGACAAAGGAAGCGAACTTAGCGGTGTTCTAATAAGACGTAGGAACTTCCACTCAAAGATCAGGAAAAAGGCAGACAGGAGTGCATCGAGCAGTCAGGCAGTCCTGACCAGCACTCAGTTTGCTGGTTTGTGAGGCACCGAGCAGTCAGCAATGGAATACTACAATAGCATTGAAACTGATAACAGAAAGGTGACCACAAAGTAAAGGAAAATAAGAATAAATGCTACCATATTTGCAGACCCACTCCTCTGCAAGATCTTTTTCTGGGTTTCAGTATATTATTTTTAAAGATTTATTTGCATGTGGAAATTTCTAGGCGAGCCTGCTGGGAAATAGTTTTTAATTACCAATTTTTTAGAAGCAGCATATGTGTCTTTCAAATGTTTTAAAGCTATATCTAAACCTTTATATTGAGCAGAAGGCTATTATTTTTTCTGATTTGCATCTTTGTACATGGATATAACTGAAAGTTGGTGGGAGAACACTGCCTCACATATGGTTAAGAGACCTTAGAAGACTTTGGGCAGCATTTCCAGAACCCCAAAAGAATATACTTCGACATAATAGTGGCTAGAAGACTTAAGAGCTAGTAACAGGCGCAAGGAAGAACGGCAAGCAGTTACAGCATTTTATTAAGTACAGAGACAGTCTGTCTAGAATCATGCCTAGTTAAAATTGTGTCCTGCACACTGAAACACAAGCACTTTATCACCCTTGAAATGGACTACACAGATAACATAACTGAGATTGATATGACCTTTATTGAGAGTAAAACATTTAAAAAAAAATAAAAATAGTACAATATGAGGCTGAATATAATTTTAATGTTGAAAGTTTTTATATTGTGAGTTTTAATTAACTGTACAATAAATTGTTCTTAAATTCTCAAAATAATGTGTTGCTCCCCGCTGAGGGACAACTGTCCTAAAAAATGTCTATAGATACACAGCACTGACTGCACCAACAAGGGTGAAAAACTAAAGACTCCCTGTAGTAAGTGTTTTCATTCTTTGCATTTACCATGATGCTTTGGGGCGAACTGAGTGCTGGGACGTGAGGCAGTGTGCTCCCATCCTCTTTTTACATGGATATAACTGCTTTGTGCTCCTCTTGATAAAGTGTCGCTGGAAGCATCACACATTAGACTTTTCACTGTGATACCTAAGGACCCTATCAGGATTCTCTGTATTGTTTACTATAAGAGCAGCAGCCTCAGGCATGCGTGTTTTGTGTGTTGGACTTCGGCTCATGACAAAGGCATACCACTTTGGTAGTAAGGAGTGGGATGAGGAAACGATAATCCAAGGAAAGAATATTACTGGAAAGTCACCTATGCAAGACTCAATACAAATGATTCTACCCCCATTCAACAGGTGAGAGTACACACCAAGGAGGATCAGAGGAGTCTTAAAATGAAATGATATATTCAAGGGTCTACTAATTGGCAGGATTATCTGGCTGTATGCCATTAGTACACATGGCTAAACCACACCTGCTTCAACAATTCTGTCACAACTATGAGTGTGTCTTAACCACGCCTTCCTTTACCTTGCATGCTTTACCATGCATGCCTTTACTACACATTTTGTTGTAAACGTATGCTTGGTAAGGTTATATGCGTAGTAAATTTCACACCCCAGCCCCCTCCCTTGAGCCCTAAAAACCAGCCCTCAGCACTGCAACACCCCCTCCTCCCCGGCCCAGTCCTAAACACTACCCGACCCCCCACCCTGAACCCTAAATACCAGCCCCCAGCCCTGCAATGCACCCTGCCCAGCACAAAAAAACTGCCCCGGCCCCACACCCTGAGCCCTAAAACAGCCCCCACCCCTAAAAACTACCCCAACTCCTGTCCCACACAGTGAGCCCTAAAATGGCCCCAGCCCCAAAAACTACCCCGACCATAGCCCCCCGCCCTGAGCCCTAAAACTGCCCCTGCCCTCCTGCCCTAAGCCTTAAAACTACCCCACCCACTGAAAACTACCCCCTTCCCCCCAAGCCCAGCTTACCAAACCGCGATCGCCTCCCAAGTCCGATCCTTCTTGTCCCTCTCCCTGCCCATCTGGTCTCTGCAGCTAGACTGCTGACTGCTGTTTGTGTGGTTAAGGCATATGCATGGTTAAGGCAAGCAATGTTCTGCTTCCGTGGTAAGGCACGTGATGTTACGCTTGCGTGGTTAAGGCACGTGATGTTCCGCTTGCGTGGTTAAGGCACGTGATGTTCCGCTTGCGTGGTTAAGGCACGTGATGTTCCGCTTGCGTGGTTAAGGCAAGCAGTGTTCCGCTTGCGTGGTTAAGGCACGTGATGTTCCGCTTGCATGGTTAAGGCAAGCAGTGTTCCGCTTGCGTGGTTAAGGCATGTGATGTTCCGCTTGCATGGTTAAGGCAAGCAGTGTTCCGCTTGCGTGGTTAAGGCATGTGATGTTCCGCTTGCATGGTTAAGGCAAGCAGTGTTCCGCTTGCATGGTTAAGGCAAGCAGTGTTCCGCTTGCGTGGTTAAGGCAAGCAGTGTTCCGCTTGCGTGGTTAAGGCATGTGATGTTCCGCTTGCATGGTTAAGGCAAGCAGTGTTCCGCTTGCATGGTTAAGGCAAGCAGTGTTCCGCTTGCGTGGTTAAGGCAAGCAGTGTTCCGCTTGCGTGGTTAAGGCATGTGATGTTCCGCTTGCATGGTTAAGGCATGTGATGTTCCGCTTGCGTGGTTAAGGCAAGCAGTGTTCCGCTTGCGTGGTTAAGGCAAACAGTGTTCCGCTTGCGTGGTTAAGGCACGTGATGTTCCGCTTGCATGGTTAAGGCAAGCAGTGTTCCGCTTGCATGGTTAAGGCAAGCAGTGTTCCGCTTGCGTGGTTAAGGCAAGCAGTGTTCCGCTTGCGTGGTTAAGGCAAGCAGTGTTCCGCTTGCGTGGTTAAGGCATGTGATGTTCCGCTTGCGTGGTTAAGGCAAGCAGTGTTCCGCTTGCGTGGTTAAGGCAAGCAGTGTTCCGCTTGCGTGGTTAAGGCAAGCAGTGTTCCGCTTGCGTGGTTAAGGCATGTGATGTTCCGCTTGCGTGGTTAAGGCAAGCAGTGTTCCGCTTGCGTGGTTAAGGCACGTGATGTTCTGCTTGCGTGGAAATGACACGCGTGGTTAATGCCGTTTCCCAGATAATCTACATTTCACAGTGACATCTGTTGATCAGCGTTCCTTTAGCTTCCTCATATTGTAATTTTAAGCAAACACGGCAGTGGAATAGCTGTGAACAGAATGCATAGATGCAGAATTAGAAGATATAGCGATTGCATGTTTGCCAAACGTAAAGTATCATACTTTACACTTATTTCCGACCAAGTCTGCGTTAGAAAGCATGATATGTTTTCTTGTTCGGAGTCACGCTTCATATTATCATTAGGAAATGTTTCAAGATAAAATCCAGGAAATTGCAATCTGTACTGTGACAAGAAAAATAAAAAAACGCACACGTAATACATCCCTGAAGACACTGGGTCATTATCAAAAGCAAGACAAACAAATGTACAGCGAGCAGCCTTGGCCGTCTGCCCAAGGGCAGACTCTGAAAACAGACCCTCTCGGATATCTGCTCATCTCAGCTCTGGTGGGTTTATTTTTTACTTGTAGTGTAAATGTTGATTCTCTTGCTGCAAGGCATGCCTAGTGGTTTGGCTGTTTTTCTTAGACATGAACTGGGAATCCCGTCCACTGTAGAAGAGGAACATCTACTTGTATTTCACTAGAAACTCCTTTTAAGTTCAATATGGCCAAGAGCAAAGAGGAGAGTGTAAAGTTGAAAAGGGTTTTGCTCTGCAATTTCATGAATTGTTTCAAACTTCACCGTCTTTCTGAACTTTACAAAGGAGTCACTGCTTAAAAAAATAGTGAGACAAAACATTTCCGAACGCCCAAGTGGAGAAGGTAGGCAATTTAAGCTTACAGTAGAAATGCTCCCACGCTTCTTCCATCACCTAGAATTCCCCTACAAGGTTCAAGCGAAAATCTCTCTTGTCCTGTCAAACGAATTGCACTAATGGTCTATATCATCACGGTACACCTTTATCAACTATCAGAAGGGTACAGAGAATTCAGAAACAAATAACAGTAAAATAAACTTTCAGCGGAAGAATTCCTCCCAAGCAAGTTCTAGAGAGAACATTTTTTCTGCAAAACTTTTTTAATGAGAAAAACTTTTCCCACAAACTGGACAAAGATGGTAAACACAGCAAACTGCCAAGATACCAATTTCAATGGGCGAGCTTTAAAATCTCAACCTGTAACTGAGATGGCATATTTCTGCTAGGTTAGATGAATTATATTTTTGGAAGGAGAATGCAAGCAGGGTTTCAAGCTCATGGCCTGGCGATCAGCATATGCCTCAGCAATGACTGTTCAACTCATCAGGCCATTTTTCAGGCTTCTTGTATTACATGCACTAACTACACCAACACAGTGTTTCAATGGGCTCCATTGTTAGTGCATCAATGAGATTAGTAGCAGTAATGATGCTTTATTGGAAGGATCTACTTCTTTAACCATTGAAGCAAGGTAAATTTTGTACCTCAACATTGCTTGCTTGCCATTGTCATTGCCTGTCATAAGCAAACATTTAAATGCTCCAGGACACAGCAGCACCACTCTATTTGCAAAGGGCCCTGGTACATTTCTGTTACCTTAATCAAAATAGAATGGTGGGGAGAGGAGAGAGAACCATGTGGTGGCCACAGATAGGGAACATCAGTCTCATGTGCCAGGGCTGTAGCCTACCATAGTGGCAATACGTGAAAACGTTTACTGACGTAGGCAAAATGATTTTTCTCCACACTCCACCCTTGGTAATCTGACTGCATCAGATAGCACTATCAGTTTGGCAACCCTGATAATAGCATCTTTGGCAGTTGCATAACATTTTCTTGTCTTTGAACCAGTCAGAAGAATGGCAAGTTCAAGTGCCAGCCAAGCAGTGTAGTTGGAGCATGCATAAATAGCCGCCTTGAGCAACCGGAAATTGTTAGCCATTGTGCGCCATCAAGGACATGAGATGGGTGGGTGCAGGGGGAGCTCCAAAAAGGAGAGAGGGCCCTCACACACCCGGGGGGAGGGTGTCAGGCTTCATCATCGGGCAGCTCCTCATTGGGCCGGCACTGCAATACCCAACGTGCCCCATGAGGGGACTCTTTACTGGCAATCTTTTAACCTGCTGGTTCTGCCGTAAAGATGAAGGGGGGGTATGTGTGGGCTGTCAGGTGTATGTGCAAAAAGTGAGTAGAGTATGTGGTGAGTGAAGATAAAAATAACTAATGGAACTCGCCAAGAAACCTTTATTTTGCGGGTTTCCTGTTATGGTTAAAAACCTGTGGTGCTTGTTTATGGAGATCTGTCAATGGTCTCTCCAAGCATAGTGGATCAGGGTAGAGGTCAAAATTTATGACTCTCAGTTCACCTGACCTGAAGATCTGGCACCACCAACAAAAATATCTAAAGAGGTAAGAAACATCAGAACTACCTTGGACACCAAACTGTCAATTAATGCCACAGTAGAGAAGGTAGCCAGATCAAGCTTTTTAACAATGAAAATGCTATGAGAAGAATACAGAGAATTCAGAACTTTACACATTTTATAAATGTCGTATTCTACAGTGTATTTTATATTTTTAACAAATTTATATGTGCAAAAAAAAGTGTCCAGAGTCTTGCTGTAATACCTGCATATTACAAATCTACATAAATATTTTTAAAATGCGCAGTTCTCCCTAAACTGCTGTAAAATATATATAGAAAATTATAAATACATTTCTCTACCTATTACCACTTTAATAATGTGGTAAAAGGTAGAGAACGACAATAAAAGCTTTTACTTACCTATACCTAAAACTTGACCGGGAATGCAGAGAAACAAAGAATGCAGAGCACAGCCAAACTGTGCAAGAAATTACATTGCTGCCTTTTACATTTGGTAAACACAGCTACTAGTCAATCCCATACTGTCTTCTCATCCGCATGTACTGCAGTATACCACGAACTTACCACGGTATACGGTGGCACAATATATAACCAAGTATATTACAACTTATAACTTTCAACGCTAGTTACACAATTTACACATACTACCAAAAATTTACATTTACACCTCATAATATAAATTCCTGCCACATTACAAACTACAAACGTTCACACACTTTTACACTATGTTTGTTTCAATTACCACACTCCACTCTACACCACTCCACTCCACTTCACTCTATTAGTGGACTCAACACCACTATACTATACAAAGCGCCACTGCACTATATAACAATGTACTCCACTGTACACTACGCCACTCCACTCAACTCTCAATCACTCCACTCTGCCCCACTCTACTGTACCACACTCCACTCTACAATACTCCACTCTATGCCACTCCACTCTACAACAATCCACTGTATGCCTCCCACTGTACGCCATTCCACTGTAACACACTCCACTCTACTCCAGTCTATGACATAACACTCTACGACAGTACACTGTACAACAATCACCTCCACTCTCCTGTATCACACTCTACTTAATTACACGCCACTCGATGACAGTACACTCTATGATTTGGAAAACATTTTTGTTAAAAATAAAAAAACATGCAATTCAAAGAAAAACCCAAAGGTGAAACTGTTGTTATAGTTAGGAAAACTTTACATTATCTTTCTATATGAACCACATCTAAAATACACAAACAATACAAATTCTAAAGTTCTAGTTACACCTTCAATGTATACCTTACGCACTACCTTTAAATTAATATGAAATCTATTTATTCTTTAACTACCAAACAAAATTAAAGCAACAAAAAAAAACATCTTGTTATACCTTTAAATGATAATTTACACAACCGCCTTAAATTATTATAACTTGCATATCTCCATACACAGTCTTTTCAACTCAGTAACCACACTACATTAAGGATAACGTGAGCCTTCTCCATTCACTGCTTATACCCTTTCACATTATATCACTTATACCATTTAAAATAATAGCATTTACGATAATAGTTTTTTACATGGCAAATCACATCTTTTGTGAGAATACTGTGCATGGTAGAGTGGGAAGCTATAGTTAATGTAATGGGGCTATGGAGTTGAATACACTGTGTATGAAGGTGTACACGTTATGATAATTTGAAGGTGTTGTGTAAATTATAAATTAAAGGTATAAGTAGAAGTTTTCAATTTTTCATTTTAATCTAGTTTAATTTGGTTTGTAATTAAAGAATAAATCAAGTTATATCAATTTGAAGGTGGTGCATAATGGATAAAGGGAAGGTATAACAATAGCTTTACTATTTGTGAAAAAAAAGAAATACTAAATAAATATATATTTTAAATTCCTTCAACTTGTGTCCCTCCTCTCTCTGACTCATCCCAAACCTTCCTGACTACAAAGGACTCCCAAAGAGTCTTTTTAATTTTCCCCTTACTTTTTTTTAACCCATCCACCCACCTAACAGGGACACATGTCCACCACTCCCACTAACAACCTACAACTTCCCTTTTCTAATCCCCTCACCTCACCCTATCCCTACTCAAAACCATGGTAAATACCAAACATCTTGAGAGCACAAACCTATCACAACTAATCCACAAGGAAAATAATGCACATATTAATAATCTACTAACTATGTTTAACTCTTTAACACCTCGTCAGGGGTAGTACATAGTACTTGCAATTACAAGTTATGTACTCTTTTAGCATTTCATACACATACCTAGCTATATGGGGAAGCAGGGTGCATGACAAATATTATTTCACTAAAGCTGGAGCATCTCGAGGAGGCAGTGCTTAACACAGGTGTGGCTGTGTTTAATGAAACGGGAATGTGAATGGAAGGAAGTGATTGTGACAGTACAAGACAGTACATCTACCGAAAGATAGAATCATATTTACAATTTCATGATCTGAGAGACATGATTTTGTATTTGGTCAAGTCCACCAGCTGAGACGAGAATGCAGGTCTCAAGGTACCGCGGTCACTTTCACACATGAATCTGGCCGAACCTTACAATGTTTAGTCGCCCCATGGACTTCCCCAAGCTGTGAAAATATATGTGACAAGGTTTAGGTGTGAAATACAAAATTTGAAGGTGCCTAAAAAGGTCACGCTCCTGCAAATGTGTATGTGTATTTTTTTATTTTATGTTAGCCTCAGCGCCAAGGCACATTTTGGGTAACATAGACCGTTAAAATCTTTTTCATATCGCATCACATCACATATTACAGGCATATTCATGTTGTTTTGTTTGCATTCCTGTAGGTTTACAATGCTTCCGAGCACTCTGAAGAGACAGAAAGGCTTCCTATTGGTCCTACATAAGGTATTTAAGTTAACAGCTAATAGCACAGCTCAGGACTTTGGCACTGGAGTGCCATCCTATAAACCCCAGTGCCCTGCAACAATAGTATTTGCAGACACCCACCACAGTTCGGACTCAGGCACAACATAAGTGCCCATGAGACTAGAAGACATGGTATAAAGTTCCCACCTTGAGTGTATCAATTGCCAGTCGTTAATGGCAGAATGAAAAATTCAGTAAAAACACTCAAAACTACATCTACATACGATCTAGTAGCGTATTGATACATTTCAGAAACACAATATGTTGTATCTGTTCTGAAGATTGTGCAGTATGCGGAGTGTTGTGTGCCTTCCAGTTCTGGGAGTCTCCTTGGAATTTCAGGATTGATGGTTGGTTTCCGTAGGCTGCTGTTTTCAGACCTACTCTGCTTATTTGTAACTCAATCAGCATGTTACCTGTTCATCGCTGCTTCTGGACAATCTATGGGGTAATAAGCTCCTCAAACTTATTGGGTCCTCCGTAGAGACTTTCCTTAATACCACACTTCAGTCTGCTCACTGACCCCGCCCTTTATCTCACCGTATCTGCTGCACCTTACTCTGGCGATCAACTGTCAATGCTACCATGGTGAGTCTGATGTGCTGCCATTTTGCTGTAGTCGCTGCTTCACTGATGTCATGCTCGGGCGGGCAAGGATTCTCTTGCCAGGCATCATCTCCCCAGATGCTCAAACACCAGGCCCTGATGTGCTGCCAACTCTGAGCGGTCTACTTAACATTTCAGAGAGGAGAGGAGAGGACTTTGTTGCCCAGGCTCCCCAGCTCTGCTTTCACTGCAGCTGCGCCTGGAGGATCATAAATTACAAGTACGGCTCACACGGCATGGGAGGCGTGAGAGCCGCGCCCGGGCCAAGGGTGGGCCTGTCTTGCGCCCGTCAGGAACAGGAAGAGACAGGGCACGGCAGCCCCCCATGGCTCGCCAGAGAACTCTGGATCTTCGGTAACGTGTGCGTTTTTAGTCTAGACCTGAGGTCTGTAATTCTGCGTTCACTTGTCTGCTTGGAAACTAGTTCCAATTACTGACTTTAAAAGAATCTGCTGACATAAAATTTTGACATATGTATCTAGTGACTGGCTGCGGGGAATTACACCTTCTCGACCCTTGACTCTATTCTTCAGTTGTAGCACTTAATGTATTTGTAGGGCCTATGTTCATATTTATATAAGATCTGAATACTGAAAGTGTTGGAGATGGTAAAAAGGAAACACGGGGGGGGCTGCAAAATCCCTGAATAAATCATGTGCCTCCTCCTCTATTTTGAACGACATTACAGGCGCTATTAGGGTGCTAGAAAAACAGATAATGAGTGTGGAGGAGTTCCTGACCAACTGCACTATCAGTAACTCCGGCGTGATTCCAACTGAAATAGGCTTAAGCTCCACTTCCGTTCATGATAATCTATTAGATAGAGGGCAGGCAGAAGACAAGGAGCTGGAGGAGAGTGTCCCTAAATCCCCCTCTCAAGCCAACCAGTCACTCAACCTGTGGGAAACAGCCCTAAAATGCCACCCACCACTGCAACTCAGATCCCCCCTGTGCCCCGGGGGAGGGGTTGGACAGAATCCTAAGAAAACTCCTCCCCAAAATCACACTTTAATTAAAGAGCCCACTGAAGTACTGGCCAACCATTCATCTGCTCTTCCTGCTGACCATGCGCCCCTGATGGCTTTGGTACAGACGCTCACGGACATGGTTAGGCTTGCATTTAGCTCCCTTATTGAGCAATTAAAAGGTATTGAGATGGGTGTTTTAACTCGCTTGGACATGTTAGGAAAGGGCCATGTACACCATCTAGATGTCTTTCCCATGCTAGGGAAAATAAAACTCCAACCCAACTTTTGTCACTGCCCAGCACTTTCCAAACTGCCAAACATGATCACCTCCCATTACCCTTAGCTTCAGAAGGGGACGGGGCTATGACAACGCTCCCTATTAGTATTAACCAATCAGGTCATAGCCCCAACTTTTCCTCTCTGTTTCAACAATCCCGTCCTGTTCTTAGGAACCCCTCTTCCACAACATTCAATATTTCCTCTAATGCAATTGTATCTATTTATGCCATTTCCAACACATCAAGTTCTTTACCCATTTCAAAATTGGAACGCTTGGAGCTTCCGCCGGCTGCCACACCTTATGTAGCAATTCTAGCTAATGTCCCCCCAAGTCTCCACCTCTGCCCAACAAACACTTAAGAATAAATCACTAAATTGGTTCAATGTGAGAGTAGGGCTAGGTGGGACACTTTTTACAGACCTGAAAATGATTAGGAGAAAGAACTAAATGGGTGGGTCCGGGAAGCAAAACACTGGAGAGAGATTGCATGGTGCTCTCATTCACATCTCCCAATCTAGTCAAACTTATACTAAAGCGAGCTAGCTCCTCATCCTTTACTAGCCTCCCGCCCCTTCCTTAACTTTTCATCAACCAGTACATCCTTATCGGGCGAAACCGCTAGCTACATCATTTCCAATCGATACTAATAATAGGTTTGAATGCCTTTCCACACTAAGTGGTGTGGATTGACTGAAGGCTTCTACTAATCCAATTGAGGGTATTCAGTGTGGATTTCCCATTTCCTTGGAGTGCGAGTTGGATGCGTGTTCAGATATATTGGAGGAATGTGAGTCCCCTGAGCCTTGAATGGATAAGGACCTTATAGTCACACAGCTACTCCTTGCTCAGGTCACCATTCCTGTGGTAGCTAATACAGTTCTATTGTGGAATGTTGCTGGATTGCGCCACAAATGCACAACAAATGAATGGATTGACTTAGCTGCCAAGTTTGACATTCTCTGTTTACAGGAAATGTGGTCTGTGGACCCAATCCATCTCAAATATATCACTGTCCAGCAATTCCATCCATTTGTGGGAGACCTTAAGGGGGCTTGTGTATCTACGTGTTAAACATGTTGGCCCCCTTGAATATTTCAGTGACCGCAACCAGAGTGTTTTACCACATTATTCCTCTCCGGATTACACAGCATACTTCCTTGGCCATTGTAAATTTTACAATAATGCCTACACGCAGGATATTATTACAGTCCTCCATCAATTGGACTTTGATCTAGAGTCGGCTTTCCCCACTGGATGTAGGGATCCAAATATGTTATGGGGCGGCAATTTCAACGTACGTCTTTGCCCGCATCCATACTTTAAGATATGTGGGATGGCAGCTCCTGATAATAGCGATATTACTCATTTGATTTTTTTCACTCAGAGTATGGGGATCAGTTCAATGCTCTACTCATCAAGCATAATTTGTGTTTCTGCAACAAACTTCCCAGAATATGTGGGATGGCGGCTCCTGATAATAGCTATATTACTCATTTTTTCCACTCTGAATATCGGGATCAGTAAAACGCTCTACTCTTCAAGCATAATTTGTGTTTCTCAAACAAACTTACCAGAACCCCAGTTGTAGTCAGGAGTACTTATAATGCCAGTGGCGAGAATAGTGTTATAGATTTTTTTATTGTTCCCTCAGCGTCAAAGCGAGCTGGTTTTAGAATTCGTTATCCACGATACTGCAATCAGTGATCATTTTCCTCGAAGTGTTGCTCTGAATATTAACCTTCCCAAACAATGGTTGGGATATAAATAGAGTTTCTACAGTTCAGAACATTGATATCTCCTGTCGCAATGGGTAGGATGTGTGATGGTCCTTGGTGAATCCATCCACCTTTTTAGAAAAATGTATTTCCAAAGAAAGGGTGACATTTGATTCATGTTTAGATGAGACTACAGAGGCCCACTACTTTATTATGGCCTTTGATTTGATTTAAAAAAGGCATGAGAGAAGAGCTTACTCCTACTCGGAACAGAGTAGAGTTAGGGCACAGTGGCTGGTTTGATTCTGCCTACATAAATTAGCACTGGCCAAACAACCTAGGGTTATTCAGGAGTTCCGGGAGTGTAGACGCACATATAAGCTTGCTATTAAACAATGGAAAAAAAGTCTAAAGGAAGAGTCTTGGAGCCAACTGCTTGACGCTAGCTTGGCAAATAATAACATCACTTTCTGGCGCATTATTAATTCTCTTTCAAAAAAAAAATTCTGTTTATTAATTTATCAACAAAAGATTCAAGTGTACGGTTACAAATTGAAGTCACGATATACAAAGCACACTTCATCTTATAGTGGTTTGTCTCTTAAAATATACAGTTGCTACATTTAACATTTGGCCAGTGTTCGACATGTTTCCACTCCCATTTATATTAGCTTGAGTCTGTATCTGATTCACTCGGGGGTGGAGCACAAATGTTCCCCCTGTATAAGTTCCACTTTCCCCACACTCTTTCCCACATTTTGGGGCTTCCTCGATGTTTGTACGCTAGGGGTGGGCGGAATTTGCGTAGTCGCGCTATGCAAAGCTCCGCAAAATGGTAAAAAATCTCCGCGAGCACGCAGAAATTCTGTGAACACGTGGAATTGCTTGTTCCGCCGGTTCGCGATGCTTTTTTCCTGTTCACAAACGCTGTTTGTGTGCTCAGGGGGGGAATATCTCGCAAACAAGCATTTTGAAACCGCGAACAAGCAAAAAATTCAGCAAAGTTGCGGATCGCGGATTTTTGGCCAATTCCGCGTTCTCCACAGAACGCAAAATTGCCCAAATTCCGCAAGCGGAACGGAATTTCGCCCCAAGGCCTAATGTATGCCACCCTTTCTGCCACCATAGCACTATCCATATCTCCACTCCATTCTCGATATGTTGGAGAAGTGTGTGATCCCCAGTGTTTGGCTATGTTTCGTTTTGCGTACATCATACCCAGTGTGACCCAATCTTGTGCCGCATGATTGAGATCGGTTGGCTCCCATATATTTAAGAGAGATCTTCTAGGCTCTGGCTCGACAGTCCACCCGCTAACTTGCGTAAGGACTCGCATAAGTGTTCCCCAGTAGGTCACTATTTCTGGGCATTCCCATATTATATGGTAGAACGTACCGGTTGCCACAAATTCTAAAGCAGAGTGTACTATTAGTCCTCTATATTTTATGTAGGGTTACTCTTGTATAATAAATGCAATGTAGTATCTTTAATTGCACTAATCTCAGCTTGGAGGACATCGCCACGTCGTGTGGGGAGGCGAGCGCCTCTTGCCAATCTGTTTCATCAAGGTTGCCCACTTCAGTCTGCCATTTGTCATGGAGAGATTGTGTGGGATCAGGTTGATTATTGATAATTTTTCGATAAGTGAGGGAAATGGCCTTCTTGTCCATATATTCTGTTAGGAGTCTATCCTCCAACGGGGAGACTTCTGGGAGTATAGTACCTGCTGGAATAGCTGTCTGCAATGCGTGTCTAGTCTGGGTATACCTGAATATTTCGGAGGATGAATTCTCCTTTTTAGGGTTCGGGCCTAAGCCACCATGAAGTGGAGGCGGAGCTTCCGAGCTCTTATGTGTTAAAAAAAGAAATGCAGAAAGGGGTCCGGCTGGCACATTCCTTAGTTTTTTATGGCATCTGCCTAGTGATTCGTCTTCGCTGTGCTGTGTATTTAGTAGCGTTGACGTGATAGGCTGTAAGTAATTTACGCGTGCCCGATGTGGCATATTCTGTGCGAGAACGAGCACGGCAGAGTGATTAATCTTAATTAGGAGCTGTCAGAGTGCCCGTGTAATGCAATCCAGATGGTTAAGAGAGGTGTCCTGCTTGAACTTTTCACACATCACAAGCGCTGACTCCTTCTCAGTTCTTATCTCTCGCTGTGTGATTCACTGCCGTGTGAAGTGGAGGGGGCAGCCGGGCAGAGCGTGTGCCTAAGGCTCGGTGATTTCTGGACTCGATGTCTGGCGCGGGGATGTTTATCTATGCCCCTGCGGAATGTGCTCGACCAGCCAACCACGGAGGGCCGGCGCGGCGGAGGCCTGGCCTAGGGCAATGTGTTAGTTCTGCAGATGCTGTACCTGTGATTGCCCGAGTAGGACCGGAGCCTCGTCAGCCGCATGTCATTCGGCCTACTACAGGGAATTTATAAGTGTGGGGAACAGTCGACCGCATATTAGGCGATTTCGAGAGCACAATATGCGTCAGAGCACTTGAAATGGTATTAGGACTGGGTCAGAGTCAGTCTTAAGGGAGATAATAGTTTCAGAATCAGCACTGTCAAGGGCTAGTCTGCAAAACCCCTCCCTGTTTTTCCGAAAATGTGCCCCGATTCTGAATGGCTTAGTCGGTCTCTGTCCAGAGGAACGTGCAGAGTGGTAGTGCGTAGTGCAGAGGCGTAGTGCAGAGTGGTAGTGCGTACTGCAGAGGCGTAGTGCAGAGGCGTAATGCAGAGGCGTAGTGCAGAGTGCAGAGGCGTAGTGCAGAGGGCAGAGGCGTAGTGCAGAGTGCAGAGGCGTAGTGCAGAGGCGTAGTGCAGAGGCGTAGTGCAGAGGCGTAGTGCAGAGGCGTAGTGCAGAGGCGTAGTGCAGAGTGCAGAGGCGTAGTGCAGAGGCGTAGTGCAGAGTGGTAGTGCGTAGTGCAGAGGCGTAGTGCAGAGGCGTAGTGCAGAGTGGTAGTGCGTAGTGCAGAGGCGTAGTGCAGAGTGGTAGTGCGTAGTGCAGAGGCGTAGTGCAGAGTGGTAGTGCGTAGTGCAGAGGCGTAGTGCAGAGTGGTAGTGCGTAGTGCAGAGGCATAGTGGTAGTGCGTAGTGCAGAGTGGTAGTGCGTAGTGCAGAGGCGTAGTGCAGAGTGGTAGTGCGTAGTGCAGAGTGGTAGTGCGTAGTGCAGAGTGGTAGTGCATAGTGCAGAGGCGTAGTGCAGAGGCGTAGTGCAGAGGCGTAGTGCGTAGTGCAGAGGCGTAGTGCAGAGTGGTAGTGCGTAGTGCAGAGGCGTAGTGCAGAGTGGTAGTGCATAGTGCAGAGGCGTAGTGCAGAGTGGTAGTGCGTAGTGCAGAGGCATAGTGCAGAGGCGTAGTGCGTAGTGCAGAGTGGTAGTGCGTAGTGCAGAGGCGTAGTGCAGAGGCGTAGTGCGTAGTGCAGAGTGGTAGTGCGTAGTGCAGAGGCGTAGTGCGTAGTGCAGAGGCGTAGTGCAGAGGCATAGTGCAGAGTGGTAGTGCGTAGTGCAGAGGCGTAGTGCAGAGTGGTAGTGCGTAGTGCAGAGGCGTAGTGCAGAGTGGTAGTGCGTAGTGCAGAGGCGTAGTGCAGAGTGGTAGTGCGTAGTGCAGAGGCGTAGTGCAGAGTGGTAGTGCGTAGTGCAGAGTGGTAGTGCGTAGTGCAGAGTGGTAGTGCGTAGTGCAGAGGCGTAGTGCGTAGTGCAGAGGCGTAGTGCAGAGTGGTAGTGCGTAGTACAGAGGCGTAGTGGAGAGGCGTAGTGCGTAGTGCAGAGTGGTAGTGCGTAGTGCAGAGGCATAGTGCAGAGGCATAGTGCGTAGTGCAGAGTGGTAGTGCGTAGTGCAGAGGCGTAGTGCAGAGGCGTAGTGCAGAGTGGTAGTGCGTAGTGCAGAGGCGTAGTGCAGAGGCGTAGTGCAGAGTGGTAGTGCGTAGTGCAGAGGCGTAGTGCAGAGGCGTAGTGCGTAGTGCAGAGGCATAGTGCAGAGGCGTAGTGCAGAGGCGTAGTGCGTAGTGCAGAGGGGTAGTGCAGAGGCGTAGTGCGTAGTGCAGAGGCATAGTGCGTAGTGCAGAGGCGTAGTGCAGAGGCGTAGTGCAGAGGCGTAGTGCAGAGTGCAGAGGCGTAGTGCAGAGTGCAGAGGCGTAGTGCAGAGTGCAGAGGCGTAGTGCAGAGGCGTAGTGCAGAGGCGTAGTGCAGAGTGGTAGTGCGTAGTGCAGAGGCATAGTGCAGAGTGGTAGTGCGTAGTGCAGAGGCATAGTTCAGAGTGCAGAGGCGTAGTGCGTAGTGCAGAGGCATAGTGCAGAGTGGTAGTGCGTAGTGCAGAGGCGTAGTGCGTAGTGCAGAGGCGTAGTGCAGAGGCGTAGTGCGTAGTGCAGAGGCGTAGTGCGTAGTGCAGAGGCGTAGTGAAGAGGCGTAGTGCAGAGGCGTAGTGCGTAGTGCAGAGGCGTAGTGCAGAGTGCAGAGGCGTAGTGCAGAGTGTAGAGGCGTAGTGCAGAGGCGTAGTGCAGAGGAGTAGTGCAGAGGCGTAGTGCAGAGGCGTAGTGCAGAGTGGTAGTGCGTAGTGCAGAGGCGTAGTGCGTAGTGCAGAGGCGTAGTGCAGAGGCGTAGTGCAGAGGCGTAGTGCGTAGTGCAGAGGCGTAGTGAAGAGGCGTAGTGCAGAGGCGTAGTGCGTAGTGCAGAGGCGTAGTGCAGAGTGCAGAGGCGTAGTGCAGAGTGTAGAGGCGTAGTGCAGAGGCGTAGTGCAGAGGCGTAGTGCAGAGGCGTAGTGCAGAGGCGTAGTGCAGAGTGGTGGTGCGTAGTGCAGAGGCGTAGTGCAGAGTGGTAGTGCGTAGTGCAGAGGCATAGTGCAGAGTACAGAGGCGTAGTGCGTAGTGCAGAGGCGTAGTGCAGAGTGGTAGTGCATAGTGCAGAGGCGTAGTGCAGAGTGATAGTGCGTAGTGCAGAGGCGTAGTGCAGAGGCGTAGTGCAGAGTGGTAGTGCGTAGTGCAGAGGCGTAGTGCAGAGTGGTAGTGCGTAGTGCAGAGTGGTAGTGCGTAGTGCAGAGTGGTAGTGCATAGTGCAGAGGCGTAGTGCAGAGGCGTAGTGCGTAGTGCAGAGGCGTAGTGCAGAGGCGTAGTGCAGAGGCGTAGTGCAGAGTGGTAGTGCTTAGTGCAGAGGCGTAGTGCAGAGGCATAGTGAGTAGTGCAGAGTGGTAGTGCGTAGTGCAGAGGCGTAGTGCAGAGGCGTAGTGCGTAGTGCAGAGGCGTAGTGCAGAGGCGTAGTGCAGAGGCGTAGTGCAGAGGCGTAGTGCAGAGTGGTAGTGCGTAGTGCAGAGGCGTAGTGCAGAGTGGTAGTGCGTAGTGCAGAGGCGTAGTGCAGAGTGGTAGTGCGTAGTGCAGAGGCGTAGTGCAGAGGCGTAGTGCAGAGTGGTAGTGCGTAGTGCAGAGTGGTAGTGCGTAGTGGTAGTGCGTAGTGCAGAGTGGTAGTGCGTAGTGCAGAGGCGTAGTGCAGAGTGGTAGTGCGTAGTGCAGAGTGGTAGTGCGTAGTGCAGAGGCGTAGTGCGTAGTGCAGAGGCGTAGTGCAGAGTGCAGAGGCGTAGTGCAGAGGCGTAGTGCAGAGTGCAGAGGCGTAGTGCGTAGTGCAGAGGCGTAGTGCAGAGGCGTAGTGCAGAGTGCAGAGGCGTAGTGCGTAGTGCAGAGGCGTAGTGCAGAGGCGTAGTGCAGAGTGGTAGTGCGTAGTGCAGAGGCGTAGTGCGTAGTGCAGAGGCGTAGTGCGTAGTGCAGAGGCGTAGTGCAGAGGCGTAGTGCAGAGTGCAGAGGCGTGGTGCAGAGGCGTAGTGCAGAGTGCAGAGGCGTAGTGCAGAGGCGTAGTGCAGAGTGGTAGTGCGTAGTGCAGAGTGGCAGTGCAGAGTGGTAGTGCGTAGTGCAGAGTGGCAGTGCAGAGTGCAGAGGCGTAGTGCAGAGTGCAGAGGCGTAGTGCAGAGGCGTAGTGCAGAGTGCAGAGGCGTAGTGGGTAGTGCAGAGGCGTAGTGCAGAGGCGTAGTGCAGAGTGGTAGTGCAGAGTGGTAGTGCATAGTGCAGAGGCGTAGTGCGTAGTGCAGAGGCGTAGTGCAGAGGCGTAGTGCAGAGTGCAGAGGCGTAGTGCAGAGGCGTAGTGCAGAGTGCAGAGGCGTAGTGCAGAGGCGTAGTGCAGAGTGGTAGTGCGTAGTGCAGAGTGGCAGTGCAGAGTGGTAGTGCGTAGTGCAGAGTGGCAGTGCAGAGTGCAGAGGCGTAGTGCAGAGGCGTAGTGCGTAGTGCAGAGGTGTAGTGCAGAGGCGTAGTGCAGAGGCGTAGTGCGTAGTGCAGAGGCGTAGTGCAGAGTGCAGAGGCGTAGTGCAGAGGCGTAGTGCAGAGGCGTAGTGCGTAGTGCAGAGGTGTAGTGCAGAGTGCAGAGGCGTAGTGCAGAGTGGTAGTGCGTAGTGCAGAGGCATAGTGCAGAGTGGTAGTGCGTAGTGCAGAGGCATAGTGCAGAGTGCAGAGGCGTAGTGCGTAGTGCAGAGGCGTAGTGCAGAGGCGTAGTGCAGAGTGGTAGTGCGTAGTGCAGAGGCGTAGTGCAGAGTGGTAGTGCGTAGTGCAGAGGCGTAGTGCAGAGGCGTAGTGCAGAGTGGTAGTGCGTAGTGCAGAGGCGTAGTGCAGAGTGGTAGTGCGTAGTGCAGAGGCGCAGTGCGTAGTGGTAGTGCGTAGTGCAGAGTGGTAGTGCGTAGTGCAGAGTGGTAGTGCGTAGTGCAGAGGCGTAGTGCAGAGTGGTAGTGCGTAGTGCAGAGTGGTAGTGTGTAGTGCAGAGTGGTAGTGCATAGCGCAGAGGCATAGTGCAGAGGCGTAGTGCAGAGTGCAGAGGCGTAGTGCAGAGGCGTAGTGCGTAGTGCAGAGTGGTAGTGCGTAGTGCAGAGGCGTAGTGCAGAGTGGTAGTGCGTAGTTCAGAGGCGTAGTGCAGAGTGGTAGTGCGTAGTGCAGAGGCGTAGTGCGTAGTGCAGAGTGGTAGTGCGTAGTGCAGAGGCGTAGTGCAGAGGCGTAGTGCAGAGGCGTAGTGCGTAGTGCAGAGGCGTAGTGCAGAGGCGTAGTGCAGAGTGGTAGTGCGTAGTTCAGAGGCGTAGTGCAGAGTGGTAGTGCGTGGTGCAGAGGCGTAGTGCAGAGTGGTAGTGCGTAGTGCAGAGGCGTAGTGCAGAGTGGTAGTGCGTAGTGCAGAGGCGTAGTGCAGAGGCGTAGTGCGTAGTGGAGAGTGGTAGTGCGTAGTGCAGAGGCGTAGTGCAGAGGCGTAGTGCAGAGGCATAGTGCAGAGTGCAGAGGCGTAGTGCAGAGGCGTAGTGCGTAGTGCAGAGGCGTAGTGCAGAGGCGTAGTGCATAGTGCAGAGGCGTAGTGCAGAGGCATAGTGCAGAGTGGTAGTGCGTAGTGCAGAGGCGTAGTGCAGAGTGGTAGTGCGTAGTGCAGAGGCGTAGTGCAGAGTGGTAGTGCGTAGTGCAGAGTGGTAGTGCGTAGTGGTAGTGCGTAGTGCAGAGTGGTAGTGAGTAGTGCAGAGGCGTAGTGCAGAGTGGTAGTGCATAGTGCAGAGTGGCAGTGCAGAGTGCAGAGGCGTAGTCAGAGTGTCGAGGCGTAGTGCAGAGGCGTAGTGCAGAGTGCAGAGGCGTAGTGCGTAGTGCAGAGGCGTAGTGCAGAGGCGTAGTGCAGAGTGGTAGTGCAGAGTGGTAGTGCGTAGTGCAGAGGCGTAGTGCGTAGTGCAGAGGCGTAGTGCAGAGGCGTAGTGCAGAGTGCAAAGGCGTAGTGCAGAGGCGTAGTGCAGAGTGCAGAGGCGTAGTGCAGAGGCATAGTGCAGAGTGGTAGTGCGTAGTGCAGAGTGGAGGTGCAGAGTGGTAGTGCGTAGTGCAGAGTGGCAGTGCAGAGTGCAGAGGCGTAGTGCAGAGGCGTAGTGCAGAGGTGTAGTGCAGAGGCGTAGTGCAGAGTGCAGAGGCGCAGTGCGTAGTGCAGAGGCGTAGTGCAGAGGCATAGTGCAGAGGCGTAGTGCGTAGTGCAGAAGCGTAGTGCAGAGTGCAGAGGCGTAGTGCAGAGTGGTAGTGCGTAGTGCAGAGGCATAGTGCAGAGTGGTAGTCCGTAGTGCAGAGGCATAGTGCAGAGTGCAGAGGCGTAGTGCGTAGTGCAGAGGCGTAGTGCAGAGGCGTAGTGCAGAGTGGTAGTGCGTAGTGCAGAGGCGTAGTGCAGAGTGGTAGTGCGTAGTGCAGAGGCGTAGTGCAGAGGCGTAGTGCAGAGTGGTAGTGCGTAGTGCAGAGGCGTAGTGCAGAGTGGTAGTGCATAGTGCAGAGGCATAGTGCGTAGTGGTAGTGCGTAGTGCGTAGTGCAGAGTGGTAGTGCGTAGTGCAGAGGTGTAGTGCAGAGTGGTAGTGCGTAGTCCAGAGTGGTAGTGTGTAGTGCAGAGTGGTAGTGCATAGCGCAGAGGCGTAGTGCAGAGGCGTATTGCAGAGTGCAGAGGCGTAGTGCAGAGGCGTAGTGCGTAGTGCAGAGTGGTAGTGCGTAGTACAGAGTGGTAGTGCGTAGTGCAGAGGCGTAGTGCAGAGTGGTAGTGCGTAGTGCAGAGGTGTAGTGCGTAGTGCAGAGGGGTAGTGCGTAGTGCAGAGGTGTAGTGCAGAGGCGTAGTGCGTAGTACAGAGGCGTAGTGCAGAGGCGTAGTGCAGAGTGGTAGTGCGTAGTGCAGAGGCGTAGTGCAGAGTGGTAGTGCGTAGTGCAGAGGCGTAGTGCAGAGTGGTAGTGCGTGGTGCAGAGGCGTAGTGCAGAGTGGTAGTGCATAGTGCAGAGGCGTAGTGCAGAGACGTAGTGCGTAGTGGAGAGTGGTAGTGCGTAGTGCAGAGGCGTAGTGCAGAGGCGTAGTGCAGAGTGCAGAGGCGTAGTGCAGAGGCGTAGTGCGTAGTGCAGAGGCGTAGTGCAGAGGCGTAGTGTGTAGTGCAGAGGCGTAGTGCAGAGTGGTAGTGCGTAGTGCAGAGGCGTAGTGCAGAGTGGTAGTGCGTAGTGCAGAGGCGTAGTGCAGAGTGGTAGTGCGTAGTGCAGAGTGGTAGTGCGTAATGGTAGTGCGTAGTGCAGAGTGGTAGTGCGTAGTGCAGAGGCGTAGTGCAGAGTGGTAGTGCGTAGTGCAGAGTGGTAGTGCGTAGTGCAGAGGCGTAGTGCGTAGTGCAGAGGCGTAGTGCAGAGTGCAGAGGCGTAGTGCAGAGGCGTAGTGCAGAGTGCAGAGGCGTAGTGCGTAGTGCAGAGGCGTAGTGCAGAGATGTAGTGCAGAGTGCAGAGGCGTAGTGCGTAGTGCAGAGGCGTAGTGCAGAGGCGTAGTGCAGAGTGGTAGTGCGTAGTGCAGAGTGGTAGTGCGTAGTGCAGAGGCGTAGTGCGTAGTGCAGAGGCATAGTGCAGAGGCGTAGTGCAGAGTGCAGAGGCGTAGTGCAGAGGCGTAGTGCAGAGTGGTAGTGCGTAGTGCAGAGTGGCAGTGCAGAGTGGTAGTGCGTAGTGCAGAGTGGCAGTGCAGAGTGCAGAGGCGTAGTGCAGAGGCGTAGTGCAGAGTGCAGAGGCGTAGTGCAGAGGCGTAGTGCGTAGTGCAGAGGTGTAGTGCAGAGGCGTAGTGCAGAGGTGTAGTGCGTAGTGCAGAGGCGTATTGCAGAGGCGTAGTGCAGAGTGGTAGTGCGTAGTGCAGAGTGGTAGTGCGTAGTGCAGAGGCATAGTGCAGAGTGCAGAGGCGTAGTGCGTAGTGCAGAGGCGTAGTGCAGAGTGCAGAGGCGTAGTGCGTAGTCCAGAGGCGTAGTGCAGAGGCGTAGTGCAGAGTGGTAGTGCGTAGTGCAGAGGCGTAGTGCGTAGTGCAGAGGCGTAGTGCGTAGTGCAGAGGCGTAGTGCAGAGGCGTAGTGCAGAGTGCAGAGGCGTAGTGCGTAGTGCAGAGGCGTAGTGCAGAGTGCAGAGGCGTAGTGCAGAGGCGTAGTGCAGAGGCGTAGTGCAGAGTGGTAGTGCGTAGTGCAGAGTGGCAGTGCAGAGTGGTAGTGCGTAGTGCAGAGTGGCAGTGCAGAGTGCAGAGTGGCAGTGCAGAGTGCAGAGTGGCAGTGCGTAGTGCAGAGTGGCAGTGCGTAGTGCAGAGTGGCAGTGCGTAGTGCAGAGTGGCAGTGCGTAGTGCAGAGTGGCAGTGCGTAGTGCAGAGTGGCAGTGCGTAGTGCAGAGTGGCAGTGCGTAGTGGTAGTGCGTAGTGCAGAGTGCAGAGTGGTAGTGCGTAGTGCAGAGTGGTAGTGCGTAGTGCAGAGTGCAGAGTGGTAGTGCGTAGTGCAGAGTGGCAGTGCAGAGTGGTAGTGCGTAGTGCAGAGTGGCAGTGCAGAGTGGCAGTGCAGAGTGGCAGTGCAGAGTGGTAGTGCATAGTGCAGAGTGGTAGTGCGTAGTGGTAGTGCGTAGTGCAGAGTGGTAGTGCAGAGTGGTAGTGCGTAGTGCAGAGTGCAGAGTGGTAGTGCGTAGTGCAGAGTGGTAGTGCGTAGTGCAGAGTGGCAGTGCAGAGTGGTAGTGCGTAGTGCAGAGTGGTAGTGCGTAGTGCAGAGTGGCAGTGCAGAGTGGTAGTGCGTAGTGCAGAGTGGCAGTGCAGAGTGGTAGTGCGTAGTGCAGAGTGGCAGTGCAGAGTGGTAGTGCGTAGTGCAGAGTGGTAGTGCATAGTGGTAGTGCGTAGTGCAGAGTGGTAGTGCGTAGTGCAGAGTGGCAGTGCAGAGTGGCAGTGCAGAGTGGCAGTGCAGAGTGGCAGTGCAGAGTGGCAGTGCGTAGTGCAGAGTGGCAGTGCAGAGTGGCAGTGCAGAGTGGCAGTGCAGAGTGGCAGTGCAGAGTGGCAGTGCGTAGTGCAGAGTGGCAGTGCATAGTGCAGAGTGGCAGTGCGTAGTGCAGAGTGGCAGTGCGTAGTGCAGAGTGGCAGTGCGTAGTGCAAAGTGGCAGTGCGTAGTGCAGAGTGGCAGTGCAGAGTGGCAGTGCAGAGTGCAGAGTGGCAGTGCAGAGTGGCAGTGCGTAGTGCAGAGTGGCAGTGCAGAGTGGCAGTGCAGAGTGGCAGTGCAGAGGGCAGAGTGGCAGTGCAGAGTGGCAGTGCAGAGTGGCAGTACAGAGGGCAGAGTGGCAGTGCAGAGTGGCAGTGCAGAGGGCAGAGTGGCAGTGCAGAGTGGTAGTGCAGAGGGCAGAGTGGCAGTGCAGAGTGGCAGTGCAGAGGGCAGAGTGGTAGTGCAGAGGGCAGAGTGGCAGTGCAGAGTGGCAGTGCAGAGTGGTAGTGCAGAGGGCAGAGTGGCAGTGCAGAGTGGCAGTGCAGAGTGGTAGTGCAGAGGGCAGAGTGGTAGTGCAGAGTGGCAGTGCAGAGTGGTAGTGCAGAGGGCAGAGTGGTAGTGCAGAGTGGCAGTGCAGAGTGGTAGTGCAGAGGGCAGAGTGGCAGTGCAGAGTGGCAGTGCAGAGTGGTAGTGCAGAGGGCAGAGTGGCAGTGCAGAGTGGTAGTGCAGAGGGCAGAGTGGTAGTGCAGAGTGGCAGTGCGTAGTGCAGAGTGGCAGTGCGTAGTGCAGAGTGGCAGTGCAGAGTGGGAGTGCAGAGTGGCAGTGCAGAGTGGCAGTGCGTAGTGCAGAGTGGCAGTGCAGAGTGGCAGTGCAGAGTGGCAGTGCAGAGGGCAGAGTGGCAGTGCAGAGTGGCAGTGCAGAGGGCAGAGTGGCAGTGCAGAGTGGTAGTGCAGAGTGGTAGTGCAGAGGGCAGAGTGGCAGTGCAGAGTGGCAGTGCAGAGGGCAGAGTGGCAGTGCAGAGTGGCAGTGCAGTGGGCAGAGTGGCAGTGCAGAGTGGCAGTGCAGAGGGCAGAGTGGTAGTGCAGAGGGCAGATTGGCAGTGCAGAGTGGCAGTGCAGAGTGGTAGTGCAGAGGGCAGAGTGGCAGTGCAGAGTGGCAGTGCAGAGTGGTAGTGCAGAAGGCAGAGTGGTAGTGCAGAGTGGCAGTGCAGAGTGGTAGTGCAGAGGGCAGAGTGGTAGTGCAGAGTGGCAGTGCAGAGTGGTAGTGCAGAGGGCAGAGTGGCAGTGCAGAGTGGCAGTGCAGAGTGGTAGTGCAGAGGGCAGAGTGGCAGTGCAGAGTGGTAGTGCAGAGGGCAGAGTGGTAGTGCAGAGTGGCAGTGCAGAGTGGCAGTGCAGAGTGGTAGTGCAGAGTGGTAGTGCAGAGGGCAGAGTGGTAGTGCAGAGTGGCAGTGCAGAGTGGTAGTGCAGAGTGGCAGTGCAGAGGGCAGAGTGGTAGTGCAGAGTGGCAGTGCAGAGGGCAGAGTGGTAGTGCAGACTGGCAGTGCAGAGTGGTAGTGCAGAGTGGCAGTGCAGAGTGGTAGTGCAGAGTGCAGAGTGGTAGTGCAGAGTGCAGAGTGGTAGTGCAGAGTGGTAGTGCAGAGTGCAGAGTGGTAGTGCAGAGTGGTAGTGCAGAGTGGTAGTGCAGAGTGGTAGTGCAGAGTGGTAGTGCAGAGTGCAGAGTGGTAGTGCAGAGTGCAGAGTGGTAGTGCAGAGTGCCTAAAACACATTGCCATTTACAATGCCATTATCTCTAACTTAAAACAAACCCGAGCCCTAATGCATTCCTAATGCTTGTTTTAATACTTCTGATAGTCCCCGAGTAGAGATTGTGATCACCGAGGCCAACTGGGTAACTCACTTTACTAATCTGTATTCATCTCAGGAAGCTACCACTACTCTTCTTCCCATTATAGCCTCTATGAGCGTTCCCGCGACTATTTTATCCCTGACTGACCGTAATTATCCTGACTTTTCTTTAGACAAAGTAGTCCTGGCCCTGAAGACAAGTAAAGGTGGTAAAGCCCTGGTGGTAAAGCCCTGGGATCCTCATTGATTTGTTTAAATCTGACATTAATCTCTGGGGCCCCATTTTAACCTCGCTCTTCAGAGCATGTCGGAATGAAGGATTTCTGTCCACTTGGCCTAGGTCTCTCATCATTCCTATATGTAAGAAGGGCGATCTTAATAGCCCAGAACAACACAGAACTATTTCTCTGCTGGATTCCCTTGTTAAGGTGGCTGGACGTATCCTTCTAGGCCAACTGCAGGACTCGGCAGAGTCCATCAATATTATTTCGGATATGCAGTATAGATTAAGGCCAGGTTTGGAGACCACAGAACAGGCCATTAATTTGAATTTACTTATTGGGAAATACTTGCACATCAAAGGAGGTAGTTTGTTTTTAGTATTTGTAGATTTAACTTCCATCTTTGATTTTTTGGTACATGAAAAACTATGGTCAATCATGGTTAATATGGGCGTAGAGTGCACTATTGTGAACTTTCCCAGGGACCTGTATGCTCTAGGCCAGGTCAGAGTTCGTTATGGCCTTAACTGCAATTGTACCCAGCAATTTAAAATAGGAAGAGGTGTTCGCCAAGGATGCGTACTCGCCCCTTTTTTGTTTAATCTCTACCTTAACAGCATAGGTAGTACATTAGTAAGTAAGTGTACAGACTTACCTCAAGTTGGACAATGTTCAATTCCTGCACTTTTTTATTCTGATGATGCTATGCTAATGGGTCACAGGCCACTTGGCCTTCAGCGTTTAGTTGATGAATTTGCCCAGTTCATCCAAAACTACGGTTTAAAAATGAACATCAGTAAAACTTTTGCGATGAAACTTGGGAGAAGGGAGGATTCAATTTGACAAAACCATTATGGCCTTGCTGAATTTTGCTAGAAAATTGGGCATTAAACATCCGATTAAACATCTGAGGGAATTGATGACTATCTATAAGGCCAAATGCAGACCTACTGCCAGATACCGTTCTGAGCTCTGGGAATATGCGAATGCTGATATACTTCAACTAGCATAAAACGCATTCCTAAAGAATCTCCTTGCTCTTCCAAAAAGCAGTTCAACCTTTGTCTGCCACTCTGAACTAGGAGTTCCCTACTTAGCAGACATGATCAAGATCCAGCCAGTTTTACTCTGCCATTCAATCTGGTCCTCTGATCACATTACGCTTAATCATTCTATCATTGAAGATTGTCTTAGATCCACATCTGCATTTAAAATCACCTGGCTCAAATTTGTGCATAATTTTCTGGCAGACATCGGCCACCCTGTGTTTTTTTTACCATCCTGAGCTCTTGATTGCCATCCAAAGAAAAGCCCTTAAATTGAAATGCCTATCACTACTTGAAGAATCCAGGCAATCCACAGAGATTATGAAATCCTCTGTTTTGAAGAACCAGATGATTTTGACACTAGCCCCAATATGCAATTCTATTTAGTTAACGTGTACAATCTGCATCACAGATTCGTGTTGACCCGGTTTTGGCTGGATATTTTCCATCATCTAACCAGCTTTCCCACTATTAATAACTGTTCGCCTGATCATGCGAAATGCCCATGCAACGACATCTCCACGCAGAGTACCATGCACATTGCCCATTTTTGTACATATTATTCTGGCCTGAGAAAACACTTTATTAAACCTTTGTTATTACAACTAGGTTTTGCACAATGTCGACCAGCTTTTATGTATTTGCAATTGCTCTTGAACTTGTACATATGTGCTATATTGTCTCGGTCTTTATTGGCTGTTATAAATTGTAGGAAGCAGCTGTAGAAACATTATTGATTATCCAAGGGACGCTTGTTTTTATCCATGTTTGTTTTTAGATTGTGTTTTTTTCTTTTTTAACCGATTTTTAATCTTGCTACTGTTATATCATGTAGCTTTTATGATTTACCTTGTGACTTCGAATAAAGCTTATTTTGACTTGACTTAACTCAGCCTTGTGGATTACTAAAGCAAGTAAATCTTCGAGCTCTGAAAGAGTGTGTGTAACTAAGGCAGCACATTTTCATGTGCTTACGTTTATAGTCTTTACCATGTGGAGATAGGGTCCTGTTAATCTCTTTTACCTTCTTTAGCTGACACTGTTAAGGTGCTGCATTACTGTAATTTGACTGGAATTCTGCTTTGCAAGTGCACATATTTTAGTAGTGCAACATCTGTAACACATGAGTGCCTTTATGAATTTCTGTTTCCAACATTGATTAGTGAAATGCAGCAGTTCTTGAATCCTATATCTTTGGCACAGTGGGAGGTGTAAATCCACCTGCCCAATTCCTTTCAGCCCCTGGTTCTCCTTAGCATGATACATTTCAGTGAACAGAGGGATTGGAAACGTATCTATGTATTACATGGAGATGTTTTTAGTTCCAGGAGGAAGTTTGCCTTGTTTAGCATCGATTTTTCAAGAGCAGGTCTTTTAGGCGACGCATAAAGAACCTTCATAGTGCATATATATGGCCTATCGTCACCAGCAGTAAAACAAGTCTCCAGGAGGACCTAAAAACCTTCCATGGCAGGATGAGAAAAAACTAGAACCCAGAAAACCTTCCAGGTGTCCTGACTAAGCAACTCAGTGAGAAGCAAGAATGAATAAAAGGATCTCGGGGAACATGGAAATTTCAGATGAGTCCAGAGAGTGAGTGATTAGGAAATAAAAGCCTCCATCTTGGATTGGGAATCCTTCCATCAGTAAAAGATAATGTTCACTCAAATAAATCTATGGCCAGAACCACTAGCCCTCTTTGAGAATAGAAAATAAAGACAAAAATAGTATTAGCACCCTGACCTACAGAAGTAGAGAGACATCATAGGTGTTGCCAAGAGTTCCCTTTTACATGTAGCGTTACTGAGCCGCAGCATGCAGGGAAGAAAACTGACCCCATACTAAGACACTGACAGAGAGAAGAAGACGGTGTTGCAATCTGAATATATTGCACAAACGATTTTATCCCAAGAAAACCATAGTACTGGAAAGTCACACATTGTTTCAAGGGACACAGCTGCCTATGAATGATTATCTTACATTTTTGAGAGTTCTGGCTGCTACATGTTATTATGGGATGTTTACTGAAGAAAGATACGAGTTGGTAGAAAAGACAAATAGTAAGAAGGCCCAAGAACGTTTATGGTCCTCTAAGGAATTCACTTCAGAGGAGGCAGTAGCTATTACAAGAGGGGCTGAAATGCAGCAAATCATATGAGCTAGATGAATGTAATACGGATATGGAAGTGGCCAATTCGAATGTAAGTAAACAAAAAGGATTGTGGTTGCAGGACTAAGTATGAGAAGAGAGATAAAGTGATGGATATTTCCACTGTGGATTGCAGCACACATGGTGAACTTCAGGACATATCCAGTGTGGGCAATTACATGTTGTAAAAGTAATAAGAAGAGGCATTTCACTGGTGTGTGAAAATCAGAGAGTAGCAACAAGAAATGGATTAACATGATGGTCACCAAGGATGATGAGATGAAGGTTATTGGCAGACTCTGATTCACCTTGCGCTTTGATATGTGAAGATAAGTTTGAAAGAATTCCAGGATTCACTATTAGCAAACTTAAGCCAAGATGTTCATTTATACGAAAAAGTCAGTAGAGGTCATTAGATAGTTTAATAAGACATTCTCTTTTGAAGGGAATCTTGCTGACAATGCCACTATTTAAGTAGTAAAAGATGGTTCTTGTCTTGGGTAGGAGGAACTGAACATATTCTTGGTTCCGATTGATTGTATGACACAATATCAACTGCAGTAATATTGTGATTGAAAAATGTTGCTGGCTACATATCGACTACAAAAATATTGACCTTATTTGCCACCTATGTAAAACAAAATATAGGTAGCAAAAATACTGATAAAAAATATTGTTAAAATAAAAATATAGTAAACATAGTAAACAAAAATATACTCAAGAGTAAAAAAAAACAACAGCAGAAAATCACCCACTTTCTGGAAGACCTTGCGCTGTCGAACCACCCTAGAAAGCGAAGATCATAAGCAACCTGTCACGACAAAAGAGGTTGAGGAAGACATTTGGGACCTATAACCAGGCAAAACTTCAGGGCCCAGATTTATCAAAAAGTCATGCAACGCAGGACAGCACGTAAAGTTGCTGCGCTTCATTGCATGAAAAGGAAAGAGCAGAACACTCCCATATCTTCTAAGATATGACACCGATGTGCTCTCTCCCTATGCTGGTGCACTTTAGGCTGACGTTCACCAATACAGACACCCTTGTGTCATAGTGCAAGGGTGTCTGCATTTACTGAAGAATAGGTTTTGTGCTAGAAGGCAGTGTATTGCACACCTTTGTGTTACTTTGTGTGTACTAACCAACGCAATCTTGATTTGCATTGAATAGTAAATCCCACCTGCCACTTTGTGTTGTAACCCAGAAGTAAAGTATTTGTAAATCTGGACCCAGAACCCGACAGGCTCCCAATCAAATATTACAAGAAGTTCAAATCACTCTTCGCGTCTCACCTCCTGCGACTATACCAAAAGGCCATTTAAAGGGGTCACTTCCCACCCAAACTTGACCTAACAAAAATAGTAGTCATTCATAGCTGGCATGGCCGGAATATTGATGCCACTCTTACTGCCCCATCTCCTGAATGAATACAGAGACAAATCTCTATGCCAAAGTCCTACCTAGATGATTATCTCTCTAAGTCATCCAAAACAATGCAGTTTCAAACCCCACCGTAGTATGTGCCACTTCATCTGCGGGGTACATTTCGCACTGGCCCAGGTTCAGATAACCTCCTAGTCAGAGAACTGCTCTCTCCCTCAGCAGCTCTGCTGCTGCACCGCTACACCGCTGCCCCGCTGGAGGAGAGTTTGAGTCAGCTCTCCGTTGCCGGCTCTGGTATTGTGCCCCACTGTTGTTGTGCCCTTCCTTAATTCTGCACTGTTGATTTTACTGTTTCTGTGATTTATTGTTTTTGTGCCTTTACTGTTTTTTCCTGTTGCCCTTGTCCTCCTTTCCCACTTTGTCACCTGTTTTTCCGATGATGGTGCCCCTGTGGCCTGCCCCCTGCTGTTCCCTGGTCCCCCTCCCCTATTTAATGGGGGTTGCTGTACAGCTGTGCCGCTGGAATGCCAAAGGCGCGCCAAAGGCAAGCCGGTCTGCACCCGTCCGTGACCTGGCCCCGACCAGCGCCAAGGACCCTGGCTCTATGACCACCCACTGCTACGACTCAGCTGCCCTCCTCGCACTCAACCCTGGAAGGAACAACAACTGCCACCTGTCCACGCCGAGCACCACCCACAGCCAGTTCTCCTGCCGTCACTGCCGCCAGACCTTCACCACTATCAGCACCACTACTGCCACCGCCCACATGCCGAACGCCAACACCTCTGAAGCCCTGAGGTGCATCAGAGGTACATCAACATACGCTCCCTACACAGACACGCTGTAGAGATCTGGGATGTCCTCGACACCCTCTCGCCAGACTTCGCCTTCTTCACAGAAACTTGGACAAACTCCACCTCCGCCCCAACATCGTCACCGCCATCCTGGATCCAGAGGAAGGACTGCCCCAACCGCCCAGGTGGAGGACTCGCCATAGCACACAAGAGCTCCCTCCGACTCAGGACCTCCAGTTCGAGCGAAGCCCGCCCACCACAGAACACCTCCACTTCCAGTTCCGGACCAGCCCCAGAATGACCCTGAGAGGCGCCCTCGCCTGCAGTCCCCCCGGACGACGAACTAAGTTCACCACCACCATCACAGACCTCATCGTGCCCCATGCCATCGCTTCCATGGACTACATACTCATCAGAGACCTCAACTTCACCGCGGCAACTTTAGCGACCCCAACTCCGCCACCCTCCTGGACAACCTCACCAACCTCAAACTGAAACAACTTGTCACCACCCCCACACACAAGGCACGACATACCCTCAACTCCATCTTTGCAGGAGGTGACAACATCGACTTCAGCCACACCACGCAACCCCCATGGATGGACCACCACTGCGTACACTTCCATGTCGGCAAACCCACGGTGTCACAGAGGAGCAGCTCAACTCAACCCTCAACTGCGATGCCCCCACCACCCAGGCTGACGCCAACCTTACAGCCAAAGAACTCCACAGATGGATCTCCAACTGTGCAAGGAGCCAGTGCCCCTACGTAACCCCAACAGACAATGCCCCAGGAAGGCCACCTGGTTCACCGCTGACTTCCAAGAATACAGACGCACCTGCAGACGTCTCGAGAAGAACTGGAGAAATAGGACATCCTCGGAAGACCGTACCACCTGCAAGAGCGCCATGACAGACTACCACTAACGCATCAAATCCACCAAAAGGACCTTCATCAAGAACAAGATCTTGGCCAACACCAGCAACTCCAAGGAATTCTTCAACATCATCCAGAAATTCACTAAACCCCCCAGCGAAACCACAGACATCACCCCCTTCCAGGACCTCTGCAACAAGCTCGGATCCTACTTCCATCTGAAGATCAGGGCCTCTACGACAACTTCAGTGACCAGACACCTGACTCCGAAACCATTCCATCCTCCAGCAACGTCAGCCAGCCCACCATCTCCTCTTGGACCCCAGTCACCATCAAAGAAACCGCAGCGACCATGAAAGGCATCCACTCAGGAGCCCCAACGGACCACTGCCCCTGCACATCTTCCACAGAGCCGCCGCTGCCACCTTCGCTCCAGAACTACGACGCACCATCAACACCATCTTCGAAACCGGCATCTTTCCTGATGACTGGAAACGCAAGTAATTCAGACCTCTACTCAAGAAGCCCTCAGCAGATCTTAAAGACCTCAAGAACTACGACCCATCTCCCTCCTCCACTTTGTGGCCAAAGTCACCGAGAAGACCGCCAACATCGAATTAACGAAATTCATTGAAGAAAACTCCATCCTCAACCCCTACACTCAACTTCCAGGAAGGAATGAAAGACATTGCATCCTGGATGAACAGCAGCTGCCTGAACCTGAACTCCGTGAAGAAAGAGGTCCTCGTCCTCGGACGCCACCTCTCTGCATGGGTCAACTCCTGGTGGCCCACCATCCTCGGCAGCCCTCCCATCCCCACGGACCACACCCGAAACCTCAGCATCATACTTGACTCTTCCCTCTCCATGACCCGACAGGTCGTCGTCATCGCATCCACCTGCTTCAACAACCTCCGCATCCTCCGAAAGACCTTCAAATGGATCCCTCCTGAATCAAGGAAGACCGTCACCCACGCACTCCTAACCAGCAGACTGGACTACGAAAACACCCTTTATGATGGGAATAACAAGCCACTGCTCTGCAAACTCCAGACCACACGGAACACCACAGCCAGACTCGTTCTCGGCATCCCTCGACAAACACTTCACCCAGCACCTGCAGGACCTCCACTGGCTCCCCATCGAGAAAAAAAATAACCTTCAAGATACTCACCCACGCCTGCAGATGCATCCACAACACCGGACACCAATACCTCAACGACAGAATCTCCTTCCACTTACCCAAGAAGAACCTCCGATCTGCTGACCTCACCCTCGCCGCATCCGCAGAGGAAGAACAGATGGAAGAACCTTCTCCTACATCGCAGCCAAGACCAGGAATGAACTGCTGATTAGCATCAGATGCGCACCCGCCCTGCACACCTTCAGGAAGACCCTCAAGACCTGGCTCTTCGACTGACCAGAGCTGCTCCCCCCGCCGCCCCCAGTGCCTTGAGACCCTTGCGGGTGAGTAATACGCTTAACACTCCCTGATTGATTGAGATGATGCATGAGAATGGCGCCCTTATGCTTATAGATTTTGAAAAGGCTTTGACTCCCTGTATTGGTCTTTCCTATTTAGGGTGCTGATGAAAATGGAATTTGAGCCCCACCTCTTGTCATTAGTAAGGGCCCTCTCATCCAAACATGAGCCCAAGTTAAGGTGAATGGCTCCCTCTCACTCCTTTTTCCTATTTAGTGGTGATCCTTGACTCCACTCCTGCTTACACTGGCGATAGAGGCCCTTGAAACTTGGGTCTGAGGGTATGCACAAGTTTGGGGTTTTCAATGTGGCAATGATCACATAGGCCACATAGCTTCCTCTACTCCTCTGTTTCAGATGTTGGACTTATTCAGTGATGATTTGCAGTCAATCAATCAATCATGGACATTTATATAGCGCACTACTTACCCGGAGGGTCTCAAGGCGCTTGGGGGGGGGGGGGTGCTGCTACTGCTCGAACAGCCAGGTCTTGAGCTTCTTCCTGAAGGAGAGGTGGTCTTGGGTCAGGCGCAGGTCGGGAGGGAGTTCCAGGTCCTGGCGGCCAGGTAGGAGAAGGAGCTTCCTCCTGTTGTCGATCTTCGGATGCGGGGGACGGCGGCGAGGGCGTGACTGGCTGATCGGAGGTGGCGTTTGGGAGCGTAGAAGTTGATGCGGTTGTTGAGGTAGCTCGGGCCTTGGTCGTGTAGGGCTTTGTGTGCGTGGGTGAGGAGACGGAAGGTGATTCTCTTGTTGACGGGGAGCCAGTGCAGGTCTCTCAGATGTCCGGAGATGTGGCTGCGTCGGGGGATGTCGAGGATGAGTCTGGCTGAGGCGTTCTGGATCCGCTGGAGTCTATTCTGGAGCTTGGCGGTGGTTCCGGCGTAGAGGGCGTTGCCGTAGTCCAGTCGGCTGGTGACGAGGGCCTGGGTGACCGTCTTCCTGGTCTCGGTGGGGATCCACCGGAAGATCTTTCGTAGCATGCGCAGGATGTTGAAGCATGACGAGGAGACGGCGTTGACTTGTCTGGTCATGGAGAGGGAGGAGTCCAGGATGAAGCCCAGGTTGCGTGCGTGGTCTGTCGGTGTGGGTGCGGTGCCCAGGGCGGGGGGCCACCAGGAGTCGTCCCAGGCGGAGGGCGAGGAGCCCAGGATGAGGACTTCCGTCTTGTCTGAGTTCAGTTTCAGGCGGCTGGTCGTCATCCATTCGGCTACATCTTTCATCCCTTCGTGAAGGTTGGCTCTGGAAGCGGCGGGGTCGTTGGTCAGTGAGAGGATCAGCTGGGTGTCATCGGCGTAGGAGATGATGTTCAGGTTGTGTTGGCGTGCGATGGGCGCGAGGGGGCTCATGTAGACGTTGAAGAGGGTGGGGCTCAGCGAGGATCCTTGAGGGACGCCGCAGATGACTTCGGTGGCCTCTGACTTGTACGGTGGTAGGCGGACTCTCTGTGTTCTTCCGTCGAGGAAGGAGACGATCCATTCCAGTGCCTTCTCCTGAATTCCGACGTTGCTGAGGCGCTGCACTAGGGTGCGGTGGCAGACAGTGTCGAATGCCGCAGAGAGGTCTAGGAGGATGAGGGCCGCTGTTTCTCCGTTGTCCATCAGGGCTCGGATGTCATCGGTGGCAGCGATCAGGGCGGTCTCGGTGCTGTGGTTGGCTCGGAAGCCAGACTGTGAGGGGTCGAGGGATCCATTCGTCTCGAGGAAGGCGGCCAGCTGTTTGTTGACGGTCTTCTCGATGACTTTGGCTGGAAACGGGAGGAGCGAGATGGGGCGGTAGTTCTTGAGTTCGGTGGGGTCCGCTGTTGGTTTCTTAAGTAGAGCGCTGAGTTCGGCGTGCTTCCAGCTCTCCGGGAAGGTGGCGGTGTCGAAGGAGGTGTTGATGATGTCCCGCAGGTGGGGTGCGATGACAGCGTCGGCCTTGTTGAAGACGTGGTGAGGGCAGGGGTCGGTCGGAGATCCGGAGTGGATGGAGTTCATCATGCGGACGGTGTCATCGGTGCTGATCGGAGTCCAGGCGCGGAGGGTGGTGGTGGGTGGCGTTGCTGCGGTCGTTGTGTGCGATGGTTGACTGCTGAAGCTGTTGTGTATGTCCGCGATCTTGTTGTGGAAGTAGGAGGCGAGGGAGTTGCAGAGGTCTTGCGATGGGGTGATGTCGTTGTTTCCGGCGTTGGGGTTGGAGAGCTCTTTCACGATGTTGAAGAGTTCCTTGCAGTTGTGTGCGTTGTTGTCCAGGTTAATAAAGGTCATAAACAAGCAGAAAGAGGCAGAATAAAAGTCAGAAGGGAGCAGAAAGAGGCAGAATAAAGGTGAGAAACAAGACGAAAGATGCTAAATAAAGGTCAGCCACCAGAAGAAAGATTCAAAATCAAGGTAAGAAATTAGCAGAAAGAGGCAGAATAAATCAGAAGGGAGCAGAAAAAAGCAAATAAAGGTCAGAAACGAACAGAAAGATGCCGAATAAAGGTCAGGGACAAGCAGAAAGAGACAAAATAAGGGGCAAAATGAGCAGAAAGAGGTCAAATAGAGGTGAGAATCCACAGAAAGAGGGAGAATAAAGGTCAGAAACGAGAAGCAAGAGGCAAGATAAAGGCGAGAAATGAGCAGAAGGATTCAAGATAATGGTGATAATTGAGCAGAAAGAAGCAAAATAAAGGTCAGAAACGAGCAGAACAGAAACTGCATCTTTCTGTTTGTTTCTGACCTTTATTCTGCCTATTTCTGCTGCCTTCTGACCTTTATTATGCCTCCATAGAATCACTCATGCGCCCATTCACTCATCTATACAGCCGTTAACACAAATACTTACTGTGCAAAACAGCCACTCAAGCACCCACTCACTTACCCATACACACATTCAAACAACCACTCACTTATCCATACATTCACCTACACCTGCAAGAGCCTGCCACCGGCATTTCCAAAGCCCGAAGTGTGCAGCTTCTTCTTGTTGGGGTGTGGCGCGCTATCCATTTCTGCTTTCTGGAGTGCATGCCAGTGATCAAGAGCAGTGGTTGCTCGAAACGCGTCTGGCACTCATAGTGTTTGGAAATGCCGGAGGCAGGCTCTTGCAATCTCCAAATTAAATGGTAAAAAGCCGGAAGTGTGCAGCTTCTTCTTGTTGGGGCAACTCTTCTTTTTTCATGTTAACGGCTGGTCCGAGCTGTGAAGGAGCCCCACTGCCTACCACAGCAGGTCCGCAGTGTCACGAACATTTAGACACTGTTGGAACTTCGAGTCCGATTTGGGGATGCTGTATTGGCGGAACCTGTGCCTGTTTTATTCTGAACACCCCACTTGGGATTACAGGGACATGACGAAGCCCATTGGGGTTTGGATTAAAAGCCGAACTACATCAACCAGGGTGCAACAGCGGATACGCCCACCAGGGCGGGACATTTATGGAGTGCATGCCAGTGATCAAGAGCAGTGGTTGCTCGAAACGCGTCTGGTACTCATAGTGTTTGGAAATGCCGGTGGCAGGCTCTTGCAATCTCCAAATTAAATGGTAAAAAGCCCGAAGTGTGCGGCTTCTTCTTGTTGGGGCAACTCTTCTTTTTTCATATATATTTTATATATATATATATATATATATATTACCTGCCAGTTATTTCATCCTGTGTGGTGTTTCCCTACCCTGGGATCCCTCCTGCTGGAATCGTGCATTCTGGGACGTGTAGTCCGTTGAACATTCGGGGACTGCACGTTGGACATCCCGCTCCGGCCGGAGTGGGAGGGGGCATGTGTGACTACCAATGAGGACTCAGCAGGACTAGTATAGCAGCTCAAGGAAGGGGTTTGCTCATTTCTGCATCACTGGGCACTGAAGAAGGCCTCGCGGCCGAAATGCATTTGCCTGATGCACTTACGAGAAATAAACGGCTCCCTGGTTTTCCCCTATTCGGCTTCTACTCTTTTCTTTGGAGGAGATGTGTTTTCATAAATTTACCGTGTTTTGCCAGTGACACGGTTTAGAAGCCACCGCAACACAAGTGACTCTGGTCCCATTGGTAGCGGCGGCTCCGGCTGCCTGTTTGGCGTTTCTGTGGCAGCGGATTTCCAGAGTCCACCACATGACCCCAGGAAGAGGAGATGCGATGTTGAGGCTTACCGGCCTCAACCTGGACCCGATGCACTGCCATTCGGAACCTCGCAGATTGGAAACCTGGGCGATTTTGGTTGTTGCGGGTTGGGGACCCGAGGGAACGCCGTTAAACTCCAGAACTTACAGATGTGATGACACGCTCCTTTCCTCGACTTACCTGCCAGTTATTTCATCCTGTGTGGTGTTTCCCTACCCTGGGATCCCTCCTGCTGGAATCGTGCATTCTGGGACGTGTAGTCCGTTGAACATTCGGGGACTGCACGTTGGACATCCCGCTCCGGTCGGAGTGGGAGGGGGCATGTGTGACTACCAATGAGGACTGAGCAGGACTAGTATAGCAGCTCAAGGAAGGGGTTTGCTCATTTCTGCATCACTGGGCACTAAAGAAGGCCTCGCGGCCGAAATGCATTTGCCTGATGCACTTACGAGAAATAAATGGCTCCCTGGTTTTCCCCTATTCGGCTTCTACTCTTTTCTTTGGAGGAGATGTGTTTTCATAAATTTACCGTGTTTTGCCAGTGACACGGTTTAGAAGCCACCGCAGCACAAGTGACTCTGGTCTCATTGGCAGCGGCGGCTCCGGCTGCCTGTTTGGCGTTTCTGTGGCAGCAGATTTCCAGAGTCCACCACATGACCCCAGGAAGAGGAGATGCAATGTTGAGGCTTACCGGCCTCAACCTGGACCCGATGCACTGCGATTCGGAACCTCGCAGATTGGAAACCTGGGGGATTTTGGTTGTTGCGGGTTGGGGACCCGAGCGAGCGCCGTTAAACTCCAGAACTTACAGATGTGATGACACGCTCCTTTCCTCGACTTACCTGCCAGTTATTTCATCCTGTGTGGTGTTTCCCTACCCTGGGATCACTCCTGCTGGAATCGTGCATTCTGGGACGTGTAGTCCGTTGAACATTCGGGGACTGCACGTTGGACATCCCGCTCCGGCCGGAGTGGGAGGGGGCATGTGTGACTACCAATGAGGACTGAGCAGGACTAGTATAGCAGCTCAAGGAAGGGGTTTGCTCATTTCTGCATCACTGGGCACTGAAGAAGGCCTCGCGGCCGAAATGCATTTGCCTGATGCACTTACGAGAAATAAACGGCTCCCTGGTTTTCCCCTATTCGGCTTCTACTCTTTTCTTTGGAGGAGATGTGTTTTTATATATATATATATATATATATATATATATATATATATATATATATATATATATATATATATATATATATATATGAAGTTCATAGATGGTATTACTGCCCATGTTGATATTTTTAATTTTATTGACCACAGTTAGATGAAATTCTGAGTTAACCCTTCTGGCATTTGGCTTAGCTACATACAGCTTATGCACAGAAGTCAGCAGTGTGTGTCTTTCTCAGAACCGCAATTATTTCACCTCTTTTCTGCGTTTTAATTTTGATGCAACATATTGTTAATACAAACAATACCATGGATTCTGTTATGATCAAGATTGATTCTGAATACACTATACACTTGCAACAAGCCATGTGAGAATAAACATTTGCAAAGCCAATAGGTCTGGCTTGAATTCTGAGTCCTGAAAGCTTTAAGACTCCTGCCGCAGTGAATAAACTGCAAAAACAGATTGTTTTTTGCATTAAATATATCTATGCGATAAAAGAATTTAACTTGTGATGATTCAGTGTATGTTTGAGTTGTAAAACAGAGGCGTAAGCATTGCAGTGTATGAGAAACAATTTTTATTTAAATTTAAAGCTTTGTATAAAATGCCTCAACATGTATCCGATATCAAAATTGGCTGATAGACTAGTCACTGAATGCTTCAATGTAAATCATGTTGAATTATTTTTTAATATGTTCCTTTAACATTTGCCTATTGTGAATTTATGACAGTACCATTAATTCAAGGAAGCACCAAAGTTTGAGTTTGCCAATAACCATAATAGATGCCTCAAATAGTAAGTACAAAAAGTATTTATCGGAGCTCAAAATCATAAATGATAGTACGTTCATACACAATTGACACGCACAGTAGCTCAGAACATATTATTATCCTCTGATGAGACCACCACCCTTGAGCTATCACCCCACAATTGCAATTTGGTCCTATGAACAACACACAAGTTTTTGATATTTTATATAGACTAAAGATGTTCAACGAGTCCCTCCCCCTTCGAACACATATGTAAATGTCTATGTCAAAAAGATCCTTTTCCAATGTACTGTTTGGACGGAAGAAGAGCCAAAGAGTCAAAGACTTTCACAAGTTACCAAATTTACAAAACTACTGATTCAAACATTGAGAGTTCTGCTTAAAACTGAAACAGCGGGATTTGTTATATATCTTTTTATTATTATTGTTCTCCATTTGCCAGTACATTAAAAACATCATCATTTCAATATTAAAAACACATTAATCACACAATTTATAAAAACATGTATACATCAAATTTCACGTAAAAAGATATTTAATAAAAAGTACAATCAATAACAATAATCAATTCTGAGAAAAATTGTCGACGCAGCGTTTCAGTGTTCTAAAATAGTTTCACCTTCTTCAGGACATTGATTCATAAAAATGTATCTAAACAAAAAACAATAAATTACTGGACAATATAATGGCACTTATTTTTCATTACGCTTTCTTATATTAGTCTTAATTGTCACTTCCCACTTTTTACTATTCTTCTTTATATAACATGTCGTTTTTTAACTCTCGCATCAGTACATATATCCAATTGCCCCACATTTTCCTCATATTTGGTAACTTACCAAGATCTCACTCTATATTCCTAAATAAAATATTCTTCTTAGCCAGATATCCACTATTAAAGTGGATCTGTTGTTTAGTCCATACCTGATTCCTCTAATCAGACTTAGGGTTTGTGTTAACCAGGTTCCTTCAACTTCTGGTCTGTGTTTCAATCGGTTATTCCGAGTCCAATATTTAATTGGGACTGAGGGTTTAAGGGAAAAAGACTTAAATTAATTCTTCCCTTGTTGTCACATTATGGCTAGTTTTCTTATCAGCCTATATGTCAAGTCTTACCTGAGTAATCTCCCTGCTTGGGTCAATCACTCAAACTTCTGCTACACTGTATTTTCCAGTGTAAAGTATGGCGTTGCTATCTAAAATAATAGATAATGTCAGATGCCGATACTAAATGTCTCTTTTTCATTTGTATAAGTCAACAACTCACTACCTTGGATTTCTTCCATGTACTCTTTTCTTGTTTCTTATGTCTCGTGACAACAGTTCCAAAATTCAGCTGTTAACATAACATTTTGTGTGGTTATTCAATGTTCTGTTCTAGATTTATAATATCCCTTTCTTAAATTTTAGGGCTCACGCATCTCTTACCTCTTTATTTTTAGAGTTATATTTGGGAGGGTGCTGTGCTTTATAGGGTTTTCTCTGTTATGCCTAAAAGATAAAGGTATATATCAAAAAAACTTCATACTCTTATTTATTTTAAGTTGTTCTAGTCTATTTATGTTCTCACTGGGTCCCCTCCTTACCTTAAAATTAGACCTTTACCATGAGTCTCTTCTTTATACAATTCTCATTTTAAGTTTTATACATCTTTTCATTACTCAAATAACTAACTCCACTTCCCTTTTTTTTATAGAAACATATTTATATTTCGGAGGTATCCCCCCGTCAGTGTTTACTTTACCGAGCACCTAATAGGCCGGTTTCAGTACTTTTTGGTCATTCAGCGCCATTTTGAATTGAAACTTAGAATTCGGCCACTACTTCTTCATTTTCCCCACATTTTCCTCATGGGTATCACTTACTTTTTAAGAGAAAGGATTTCTTCATTCTATATCAACATATATGTTCGCTCTTAAAATTATTATCATTATATTGCTATTCAAACTTGTTATTGATGTATTGTAGTTATTAAATACATGCATATCCTTATTCGATCTCCCTAAATTTCTTTACTTAAAGCTATTGCAAAATGCATGATGCTATTTGCTCTTCTAAAATGAACCATTTCAGTATTGTGTCTTTTCTCTTGCCAATGGATTATTAGGGGTGCATTCTGTTTTTTTTTTAAAACTGCAATCATATACTGAAGGGCCAATCAGTGGTATACAATAACATAACACACTACCAAAGAACACTAGTAAACTGTAGGACACAAAATGGAATCTACATGATCAAGTGCACATGTGATAAAGCATATATAGGTGAAACCTCAAGGGAGATGAGACTGAGGCTAAATGAGCACAAATCTGCTCTACGAACACAAAAGCAGAATGCACCCCAAGTAACCCATTGGCAAGAGAAAACACACAATATTGAAGATCTGAAATGGTTCATTTTAGAAGTCGAGAACTTAAACAGAAGAGGAGGGAACTTAATGAACAAACGCAAAAAGCGAGAGCAACACTATAGGTCAAAATTCAACACTTACAGAAGCGGTCTGAACAATAGGGAGGAATGGGAGAGGATTCTGTAGATGCAATATACAAGAGCAAATAGCATCATGCATTTTGCAATAGCTTAAGTAAAGAAAGTTAGGGAGATCGAATAAGGATATGCAAGAATAAATAACGAATGAAATAAATAGAGTGTAGAGTCACATAGACTTTGGATTATAGATTTTAATAAATTCATAATATGATTATAGATACAGACTAGAAGGTATATATTTAATAACTACAATACATCAATAACAAGTTTGAATAGCAATATAATGATAATAATTTTAAGAGCGAACATATATGTTGATATAGAATGAAGAAATCCTTTCTCCTAAAAAGTAAGTGATACCCATGAGGAAAATGTGGGGAAAATGAAAAAGTAGTGGCCGAATTCTGAGTTCCAATTCAAAATGGCGCTGAATGACCAAAATGTTTTCGCAATTTATGCGCAATAAAGGTCCGTATCAAACGAGAACGTTGGAGGAGGTTATGGATGAAGTCGGACTTGTAAAATTTGTGGAAAAGTGCAAAAATAAACATTATTGAAGAAATAAGGGTAAATATAGATGAACAAAGAAATATTAAAAGGGGTCGCGAGGTTTAAATTTACGGATAGCGAAACCGTAAGAAATAGATAGAATCCGCTTAACATACGGGAAGGAACTAAATAAACAACATTCGCCTCATGAAAAAATTAAAAAGAATATACACTCCAGGAAAGGAAGAATAATAGTGAATGAGTTATAAGGGAAGCGGGCATGATCACCAATTATGAGGGCTAATTGACAATTAGCAGCGGGATAAAAGGGAGGTTTTTTCGTCCTTTGAAATCACTTGCAAACTGAAGAGCCAGCAGGAAGGACGCTCCAGCAAGACCCTCTGCAATACAAGTAAGCGAAAAAATAGGTCCTAGGTTTCCTTGTGGACAGGTAAAACAGAGTATTACTGATCCCTGGTCTGCATTATGTTTCCTATAGGTTTTGGAGATTTATCAAACTTCAAAGAGAAGAGCCTCAAATTTCATAAAAAAAGAAACTCATGGTAAACGTCTAATTTTAAGGTAAGGAGGGGACCCAGTGAGAAAATAAATAGACTAGAACAACTTAAAATAAATAAGAGTATGAAGTTTTTTTGATATATACCTTTATCCTATAGGCATAACAGAGAAAACCCTATAAAGCACAACGCCCTCCCTAATATAACTCTAAAAATAAAGAGGTAAGAGAAGCGTGAGCCCTAAAATATAAGAAAGGGATATTATAAATCTAGAACAGAACATTAAATAACCACACAAAATGTTATGTTAACAGCTGAATTTTGGAACTGTTGTCACGAGACATAAGAAACAAGAAAAGAGTACATGGAAGAAATCCAAGGTAGTGAGTTGTTGACTTATACAAATAAAAAAGAGACATTTAGTATCGGCATCTGACATTATCTATTATTTTAGATAGCAACGCCATACTTCACACTGGGAAATACAGTGTAGCAGAAGTTTGAGTGATTGACCCAAGCAGGGAGATTACTCAGGTAAGACTTGACATATAGGCTGATAAGAAAACTAGCCATAATGTGATAACAAGGAAAGAATTAATTTAAGTCTTTTTCTCTTAAACCCTCAGTCCTAATTAAATATTGGACTCGGAATAACCGATTGAAACACTGACCAGAAGTTGAAGGAACCTGGTTAACACAAACCCTGAGTCTGATTAGAGGGAGCAGGTATGGACTAAACAACAGATCCACTTTAATAGTGGATATCTGGCTAAGAAGAATATTTTATTTAGGAAATATAGAGTGAGATCTTGGCAAGTTACTAAATATGAGGAAAATGTGGGGCAATTGGATATATGTACTGATGCGACAGTTAAAAAACGATATGTTATATAAAGAAGAATAGCAAAAGTGGGAAGTGACAATTAAGACTAATATAAGAAAGCGTAATGAAAAATAAGTGCCATTATATTGTCCAGTAACTTATTGTTTTTTTGTTTAGATACATTTTTATGAATCAATGTCCTGAAGAAGGTGAAACTATTTTAGAACACCGAAATGCCGCATCGACAATTTTTCTCAGAATTGATTGTTATTGATTGTACTTTTTATTAAATATCTTTTTACATGAAATTTGATGTATACATGTTTTTAGAAATTGTGTGATTAATGTGTTTTTAATATTGAAATGATGATGTTTTAAATGTACTGGCAAATGGAGAACAATAATAATAAAAAAGATATATAACACATCCCGCTGTTTCAGTTTTAAGCAGAACTCTCAATGTTTGAATCAGTAGTTTTGTAAATTTGGTAACTTGCGAAAGTCTTTGACTCTTTGGCTCAAACAGAGATAGAAGTTAGTCTTCTTCCATCCAAATAGTAAATTGGAAAAGGATCTTTTTGTTGTTGTAACTTATCTACCCATTCCTTTTCCAAAAAAAAGGGTACCTCCCATTATACTTAGCATTTCGAGCACAGTTTGTTAACTGAGGAGTTTTGTTTTTTTCTTTCTCACCTCGAATAAGGTGAGACGTCAACAGACATATCAGTCCTATTTGATAATGGACACTTTTAAAATCTTTGGATTTTCAGAAGACCATTTTAATAAAATCATAAACGGTCCAGCTAAAACAATTAATACCATTACTATCCCTGATAACAATGAAGAACAGTGGAAAGAACTATGGAACCTAAAGAAAAAAGTAATTAGAACCGAGCTTCATGCCAACTTTTTAGTACAGTACTGTAGAAAGGGAATGATCCCAAAGGGTTTACTGGTCAAAAACGAATCTGGATTATTTGTTAAAAACGATAAATTCATAGAAACGTGGACATATATCGCAAACAGGTGCAGTAGAGTCTGGTTACTCTTGATAATAGAAACAGCTCATGCGACACTAATCATTGAAAAGAGAGAGATAGAGGAGATGGAACAAAAGCTAAAAGAGAACCCATCCCTGGAGGATGCAAAACGGAAATTAGAAGAAATCCAAGGCGATCTCGATGGATATAAAGACTACCTGGTAAACAAAAAAAGCAACAAGTTTAGAAAAGACATGAGTATGTATAAACCAGAAGTGGTTTATCCATATCTTCAAAAATACTTTTTTGAGAAACAGAGAGAAGAATGGGGCCCCAGAAACAATTGGCAACCAAATAAACGAAATAGTATAAGAAAGGGAGTGCCATTTTTGGATACATCGTACACAAGTACTGACTCAGAAACAGAGACAGGGCAGGAAAATCAGCCGATAAAGGAAAGAGAGACTCAATCAAATGCAAACAGAGAGAGTTTCTCTTTTTTAGATCGACGCAAATCGAACCCAAACCATACCCCGAATGCAAGAGGGCGGGGAAGGGGGAGAGGTCTCTACCCGCAGAACCAAGGCCAACAACGTCCCTACATGAGGACGCGAAGCCAAAAACATTGGGAATAAACATCACAGCCCCAGTCATCAATCTGTCAAATAGAAACCTGACCCAGGATGAAATGTGTGTATTAGAAAAGGGACTGGGTTTTGCAATAGCTGGACCCCCAGATAAATTCAATTTAGAAAGAGACCTTCGTAGTTTTTTTTAGAAAAATTAGGTTACACAAATTTTTTGAGGGGAAGGAGAGAACACCCAGTGATAACAAATCAGGTTTACGCCCCACATCAATGTGGACCCCAACAGGGTCAATGATTAGCAAAGATGTAGAGACCTTTGAGAGAGTTATAGAAAAAGGGATGGAAGACATCTTAAGTAGAAATAATTGGCCTCCAAGTAATCTGACACTAAGACAGAAAGTAGCACTTAAAAATTTAGAACAATGTAAAGAAATTACAATAAAACCAGGCGACAAAGGTGGCAGCATTGTCGTCATGGATACAACAGATTATGATAAGAGAATCCAAACTTTGCTCTCCAATCGCAAACACTACTTAGCATCAAATAGACAAGAATGGCTAACTTTGGGCAGGAATATTGGAAATTTATTGCTGTTAGCAAAGGAGGAGGAGATAATTAACCTAGAAGAATATAGTTATTTGAAAAACGAAACCCCTACCATACCGGCAATATATGGTTTGCCGAAAGTGCATAAAAGTATAAAAGACCCACCCATGCGACCTATTGTGTCTAGTTTAAATTCATTAACAGAGCCCTTAAGCCAGTATGTGGATACATTTATTCAACCCATAGTATCAAAACAACGGGCATACATTAAAGACACGACAGACATGATCAGTAAAAAAGAGAATACATCATTTAACCCTGAAAAAGACTGGTTAGTAACCTTAGATACAGAGGCGCTCTACTCAAATATCCCCCAAGATGATACCATAGCAATGATAAGAAATCTTCTTAAAAGTGGAGATGAAGATCTTTCAGCCCATTCTACTTTCTTGGTGGATTGTGTAGATATTATCCTTAAAAACAATATTTTTCTTTTTAAAGAAGAGCTTTATAAACAGACAAAGGGAACCAGCATGGGAGCCACATGTGCCCCAAGTCTGGCTTGCCTTTATGTGGCAGCATTTGAAGAAAAACATATCTTCAATCCTGTAGCCCCTTTTTTCGAAAATGTGAAAAAGTGGTTACGTTTCATTGAGGAAGTTTTTTTATCTGGCAAGGAAGTGAAGAAGTGTTGAAAGCCTACTTAGAATGGATTAATCTAGGAGATGACAACCTTAAGTTTACATCCTCCTACAGCAATAATACATGCGATTTTCTGAACATTAAAATTAAGATTGTAGAGGGAAGTCTGATAGTTGAATTGTTCACAAAACCGACTGATCGCAACACTATGTTGCATTATAAAAGCCATTACCCGGCCTGCCAGAAAAACAACATCCCCTTCGGCCAGTTCTTAAGGGTAAGAAGAAATTGCACAAACAGATAGGAATATGAGAAACACGCTAAGGTCCTGACCAATAAATTCCTAGAGAGAGGCTACCCAAAATCAATGGTAAAAAAGGGGTATAAGCGCGCCAAATATTATAACAGAGAGAGCCTATTTGAACCCAAATTCCCAAAAGAACAATATGAGAGGCCAATAGTACGTGTAACCAATTTTTCAAATATTTTAAATAAGATGAAAAATTTAGTTAACAGAAACTGGAAGTTACTAAACACTATGGGGACAGCCCCGTTACCAAAACCTATTTTTGCATAAAGAAGGAATAGGACGATAAAAACTGTCTTGTGCATACTTACCCTAATAACAGCAGTAGAAATCAAGGGAGAACTATAGATGGAGTAGCACCAATAGGAAATTTCCCATGTGGAAACTGTAAAAACTGCAATCATATACTGAAGGGCCAATCAGTGGCATACAATAATAATACACACTACCAAAGAACACTAGTAAACTGTAGGATACAAAATGTAATCTACATGATCAAGTGCCCATGCGATAAAGCATATATAGGTGAAACCTCAAGGGAGATGAGACTGAGGCTAAATGAGCACAAATCTGCTCTATGAACAAAAAAGCAGAATGCACCCCTAGTAACCCATTGGCAAGAGAAAAGACACAATATTGAAGATCCGAAATGGTTCATTTTAGAAGTCGTGAACTTAAACAGTAGAGTAGAAGACTTAATGAACAAACGCAAAAAGCGAGAGCAATACTATATGTCAAAATTCGACACTTACAGAAGCGGTCTGAACAATAGGGAGGAATGGGAGAGGATTCTGTAGATGCAATATACAAGAGCAAATAGCATCATGCATTTTGCAATAGCTTTAAGTAAAGAAAGTTAGGGAGATCGAATAAGGATATGCAAGAATAAATAACAAATGAAATAAATAGTGTAGAGTCACATAGACTTTGGATTATAGATTTTAATAAATTCATAATATGATTATAGATACAGACTAGAAGGTATATATTTACTAACTACAATACATCAATAACAAGTTTGAATAGCAATATAATGATAATAATTTTAAGAGCGAACATATATGTTGATATAGAATGAAGAAATCCTTTCTCCTAAAAAGTAAGTGATACCCATGAGGAAAATGTGGGGAAAATGAAAAAGTAGTGGCCGAATTCTGAGTTCCAATTCAAAATGGCGCTGAATGACCAAAAAGTACTGAAACCGGCCTATTAGTTGCTCGGTAAAGTAAACACTGACGGGGAGATACCTCCAAAATATAAATATGTTTCTATAAAAAAAAGGGAAGTGGAGTTAGTTATTTGAGTAATGAAAAGATGTATAAAATTTAAAACGAGAATTGTATAACCCTGGGGCGAATTGCCCAAACCAAAATGGCACCCGCTCAAGCGGAGAGAGGCCCAAAACAGACGAGAACGCTGTAAGCGTTCCTGAAAGAGGTTGGGTTTGTAAATCAAATACAAAATGGCGCCCACACATGCGCCATAAAGGTCCGTATCAAACGAGAACGTTGTAGGAGGTTATGGATGAAGTCGGACTTGTAAAATTTGTGCAATAGTGCAAAAATAAACATTATTGAAGAAATAAGGGTAAACGTAGATGAACAAATAAATATTAAAAGTGGTCGCGAGGTTTAAATTTACGCATAGCGAAACCGTAAGAAATAGATAGAATCCGCTTAACATACAGGAAGGAACTAAAAAAACAACATTCGCCTCATGAAAAAATTAAAAAGAATATACACTTCAGGAAAGGAAGAATAATAGTGAATGAGTTATAAGGGAAGCGGGCATGAATAAGAACTTCCAAGATGGCCGCAACATTAGAGTAAAAAATCAAAGCACATAACCATCGATCACCAATTATGAGGGCTAATTGACAATTAGCAGCGGGATAAAAGGGAGGTTTTTCGTCCTTTGAAATCACTTGCAAACTGAAGAGCCAGCAGGAAGGACGCTCCAGCAAGACCCTCTGCAATACAAGTAAGCGAAAAAATAGGTCCTAGGTTTCCTTGTGGACAGGTAAAACAGGGTATTACTGATCCCTGGTCTGCATTATGTTTCCTATAGGTTTTGGAGATTTATCAAACTTCAAAGAGAAGAGCCTCAAATTTCATAAAAAAAGAAACTCATGGTAAAGGTCTAATTTTAAGGTAAGGAGGGGACCCAGTGAGAACATAAATAGACTAGAACAACTTAAAAAAAATAAGAGTATGAAGTTTTTTTGATATATACCTTTATCCTATAGGCATAACAGAGAAAACCCTATAAAGCACAACGCCCTCCCTAATAGAACTCTAAAAATAAAGAGGTAAGAGAAGCGTGAGCCCTAAAATATAAGAAAGGGTTATTATAAATCTAGAACAGAACATTGAATAACCACACAAAATGTTATGTTAACAGCTGAATTTTGGAACTGTTGTCATAAGAAACAAGAAAAGAGTACATGGAAGAAATCCAAGGTAGTGAGTTGTTGACTTATACAAATAAAAAAGAGACATTTAGTATCGGCATCTGACATTATCTAATATTTTAGATAGCAACGCCATACTTCACACTGGGAAATACAGTGTAGCAGAAGTTTGAGTGATTGACCCAAGCAGGGAGATTACTCAGATAAGACCTGACATATAGTCTGATAAGAAAACTAGCCATAATGTGATAACAAGGGAAGAATTAATTTAAGTCTTTTTCCCTTAAACCCTCAGTCCCAATTAAATATTGGACTCGGAATAACCGATTGAAACACAGACCAGAAGTAGAAGGAACCTGGTTAACACAAACCCTGAGTCTGATTAGAGGAAGCAGGTATGGACTAAACAACAGATCCACTTTAATAGTGGATATCTGGCTAAGAAGAATATTTTATTTCGGGAATATAGAGTGAGATCTTGGCAAGTTACTAAATATGAGGAAAATGTGGGGCAATTGGATATATGTACTGATGCGACAGTTAAAAAACGATATGTTATATAAAGAAGAATAGCAAAAGTGGGAAGTGACAATTAAGACTAATATAAGAAAGCGTAATGAAAAATAAGTGCCATTATATTGTCCAGTAACTTATTGTTTTTTTGTTTAGATACATTTTTATGAATCAATGTCCTGAAGAAGGTGAAACTATTTTAGAACACCGAAATGCCGCATCGACAATTTTTCTCAGAATTGATTGTTATTGATTGTACTTTTTATTAAATATCTTTTTACGTGAAATTTGATGTATACATGTTTTTAGAAATTGTGTGATTAATGTGTTTTTAATATTGAAATGATGATGTTTTAAATGTACTGGCAAATGGAGAACAATAATAATAAAAAAGATATATAACACATCCCGCTGTTTCAGTTTTAAGCAGAACTCTCAATGTTTGAATCAGTAGTTTTGTAAATTTGGTAACTTGCGAAAGTCTTTGACTCTTTGGCTCAAACAGAGATAGAAGTTAGTCTTCTACCGTCCAAACAGTAAATTGGAAAAGGATCTTTTTGTTGTTGTAACTTATCTACCCATTCCTTTTCCAAAAAAAGGGTACCTCCCATTATACTTTAGCAATGTCTATTTCAAAGCTATATTCTGTAAATACATATTATTTGTTTTGTTCAGTATATAAAAGCAGAAGGTCATATTTTTGAACACGGTACATATCGTGTTACAGCAACAATAGATCGACATAGCCTGTTTTAAAAATGTTAAAGAAATTTGTTTACCCAAAATGACACGCGTTTGTGAGAATATTCTTCAAAATTTAATATTGAACAAAGGGTGCATTTTTTATTACAGTTATTGGCACTGTAAATTTGTATTTTACTTTGATCCCAAAATTGCCCAAAAGTGAAATACTGTTGTGCTAAACTTGTCGAACATTTTTTTAAAGGGGAAATTAAGGTGAGTTTTCAGTTGATTATGTATTTAAATGTTCTGATAATTTATAGCACACAATTCTCCAACATAGGCAGTATGACAACTTATATATTTGTAATGATTTGTAGCCAAACTCAATGGTAGGTACCAAGTGGACACAGTATCCCCTTTATGTACTAACAATATGCAGATTTGGAGTACCGCGAGCAGTTTAAACTCACAAAATGTCACCAGCCTTAAGGTAATCTCTTCAAACTACCTTGGTATAGCATTTCTGCCTTACCCTGCAAACTCACAACATGCTAGATTTTACTATATTTACAGCACATCTTCAAAAACCCAGACAAACTACGGGCAGTAAGGGAAACTTCAGCACACTTTCAAAAGTCATCTCTGGACCACCAAATGGTCTACAAAGCCATATTAATGGCAATTTAAAATTAGAGGTGTAAATTAATAATGTTACTTTTGGTTACGTTTGCTAGCCAGACATTTTAGGTCCAATTTAGTCATAATTGTTGTCACATTTGTCAAGACCCTTTTAAAATGTCTAATAGTATTGGTTCATATATTCATGGTGATTAATGCCACTTGCCGATAATATTGACTGTAGCGCCTCTTCCTTTAGATGCTCTATTGAGGTTATCCAGCATAATTTCAAATGATGTCCTCATAAATATACAGGTTTGTAGGTACCGTATACTTGACATCGGACACTAGTCTGACAATACTGTCAATGGTATATCATTGGTCGTGCTTGTTTTTGAGAATAATGTATATCTATTCTTCAATAGACTATTGTCAGTATTTGTATTTGTATTTGTATGTGGATTTGTAGAGCGCGGTTGTTGCCCGGGGGCGTCCAAGCGCTAGGAACCAGCGGAAGTGTTTGGCGGAAGCAGGAAAAGCTAACAGAGAATTACTGTGGGGAGTTGAAGAGAAATGTCTTGAGCTGTTTCCGGAATAAGGAGAGATTGGGGTTAGCTCTCAGATGAAGGGGAAGGACGTTCCACATCTTGGAAGCATTATGGGTGAAGGTCCTACCGCCTGATCTGGCCCTTTTTATTCTAGGTGCTGTAGCCATGAAGGCCTGATTTGAACGGAGGTTTCTGCTTGGTTGGTAGTGGGAGACTAGGTCACGGGTGATCAGAGGGCCTGTGTCCCAGAAAGCCTGGTGGGCGATACACATGGCTTTGAAGCGGATTCTTTGGCGTACTGGCAACCAGTGTAGGCTGGTCAGGCCAGCTCTGACTGATTGTCGACAAGTCACACAATGTGCTGCTTTCTTGAAGTAATTTGCGTAAACAATGTACATTACAAAATGACCGCTGCCATCACTGACTCTTGTGAATGATATGTACCACAAGTCCTATGTCTATGGTTTTGTTTATTTATGCACGTATTTCCGTATGGCTCAGCGTGTGATCAAGACATTAACTTGCTGTAACGCGTAACGTTTGAGGAATAAAGACCTTTTCTGCTTAAAGCATAAGGATTTTCGAGAGTGCGCTGCTTTCAAAACTACTTGGATAACGAGGTCCATTTCGGTTCTACCGGTGTAATACCTGAACTTCTAAATGTTGCCGTGTATATACTCCATCTTGCTCTAAAAACCCTTTCTTGACCTTCCACAAAGTTGTCTCCTACGTGACCCGTGTCGGTGCCCTGGGCCGGTTTCTGCTGCACCCACGCACCTTTTTCAAGAACCTGTATAGACAACAGAATAGGTCTGTCCCTAACCGGTCTGTCTCTGCCAACGGCCTAACACCTGGCCAGGTCACGAAACCCTCCTCACCCTCAAGGCATGAAAGCTGCCTCCAAACAGGAATATGTCCAGCGCACTCCTGAACTTCCACGTTCCCCAGACTTTCCGTTGCCCCCAACACCTGAAATTCTGCTCCACACACCTGAATTCCTGCATACCAACAGACTTTCTGTCGTCCCCCTGCACCCGAGGGGAGTGTCTACATCCTACAAAAGATGCTGCATGCCAAGGACACATTGAACAGTCTCCTGACACCTACGCCATCAGTGGGTCTCGGACACTCTTCCATCTCTAGAGATTACCTTTATTTTGTGTTAAAATAAATCTTTTGTTTCCTTGCTTCCAGAAGTGTGGTCTCCCTTTCTTTGGGATCACAAAATTGGCGCATCAACGTGGGACCCATCAGAGACTCGGTGGCCCAGGCTTGCCGACCCGGAGAGGAGGGAAATATCGGTAACTTAGGAGCGCACCTACGGAAAAGCAGATTCAAGTCCCCGTAGCCGACATTGCCAGTATCTCCTTCCCTCAACGGTGTCCTCTACAACAGTTGCCCCGGTCCTGACTGGGGATCCCTTTTTGATCCACCTGATTTGTTTTTTGGGAAAAAGAGGAGAACCCGCTGGGAGCAGGACACATCAGTATTCTGGTAAGGTCGTCTTGAGCGACATGTTTTTTTTATTCTGAAAGTCATATTAGGCATGACTTTAGGCTATTCTGGTTTTGGATTAATTATTCGGTCTTTGCAAACACCGAAGGGCAGGTAATGTGTTCTCAATTTTGAACAAACTGCAGTCATAAGAGAATTTAAACTTGGACCCTCCTGAGGCTCCGCCGGGAGTAGGAAAATTGCTATTTTGCACTTATTTTAAACCTGTTTGCATTACTTTTTAAAGTCACTTACCCTGCCCTCTGACGCTGATCACCGCGTGCAGGCATCCCCTCTCAGCGGAGTTTAGCGCTGGAGAGGGTGAACCCTTGGAGCCTCGTCGGCCGCCATTCCCCGCGCCGAGCAGAGGGACACGCCCCCTTTTAGGCCACGCCCCCTTTTAGGCCACGCCCCCGGCCACTCGTACAAAGCGCGCTGATCTGACAAGCGCCCCAGTTAAACTTGGACCCTCCTGAGGCTCAGCTGGGAGTAGGAAAATTGCTATTTTGCACTTATTTTAAACCTGTTTGCATTACTTTTTAAAGTCACTTACCCTGCCCTCTGACGCTGATCACCGCGTGCAGGCATCCCCTCTCAGCGGAGTTTAGCGCTGGAGAGGGTGAACCCTTGGAGCCTCGTCGGCCGCCATTCCCCGCGCCGAGCAGAGGGACACGCCCCCTTTAGGCCACGCCCCCTGCCCCCATCTCAGCCCTATAAACATGTGTTTGTGCCGGAAGCGCAGCGGACGAGCGCAGCGGGCGCGCCGAAGGCGCGCTTAAGGCAAGCAAGTCTGCGTTCGTCCGCGATCATGACGCGGCCGGGGCCGGTCCCCCTGCCCGTTTCACCGGTGATATTACCGCAACATACACTCGGACTGAGTTGATGTCCCTGAGACCTTCCTCATGTCTGATCTGCCCCTGGCCTACCCCTGACGCTCGGAGCCTTGCCTATGTATGTAAAGTCTGCCATTTTTCCCTTCCTCCCCTCGATCATACATACAGTCCGGCTCGCCCTTTGAACTCTGCCCCCGCTCGTGGAGCCTGCCCTTCTTTCACCCTCAGAGCTGCGTTGATTAACTGCAGATCATTGAGTAAACATGCCATCGACATCTGGCAGTCCCTTCGGGACAACAGTTGGGATCTGCTTTTCTTAACTGAAACATGGCTGAATGATTCCACGAACCCCATCATCACCCTCGCCCTTCCGGAGGGTTATAGCATCGTCTGTGCCAATAGACCCAATGGTAAACAGGGAGGTGGCGTTGCATTAATCCATAAATCCAAATGGACGGCTACCTTCCCTCTATATGACCCACTTGATTGTATAGAAGGTCTACCTTTCAGTGTTCAAATCTCCCCGTATACCTCCTGCTCAGGAATACTTGTCTACCGCCCCCCCCCATTCCATCACCTCCCACCTGCCGGCCTTGGCAGACTATATTATCCAGTTTAGCACACGCTACGCCAATTTCACTGCTCTAGGGGACTTCAATCTCCACGCAAATGAGGAATCCTGCTCGCACAGCCAAAACTTTATCTCCACGCAGGCGGCCTGCAATCTAGTGCAATAAATAGCCTTACCCACGCACAAAGCGGGACATACACTAGATTTGATCTGTTCCAACCTACCAAGTATTCAAGCCTCCCCCATCCCGGTCATTTGGTCGGATCATTTCCTCATCCCTTTTGAGATAGGTATTTTCTGTTCCACTAGACCCATTATCCCTCCTAAAGCGTCAGGCAGAAACTGGAGCTGTATCACTCCTGAAACGCTCCAGGAATACTTAAAAAATTCCCAACCCATCCCGTCGTCTGACCCAGACACTGGTATTGACCATTTGGATGCCTGGATCAGTCAAGCCCTTGAGGCTCTGGCTCCACTTAAACCTATTAAAACCTACAGGGCTACATCATCTGCACCTTGGTATTCCAACGAACTTCGTCAGAAAAAGGCCGCGTGCAAATCTCTCGAACGCCTCTGGAGGCAGAACTATTCCCTGGATAGTAAAACCATCTATAAGACAGCCCTCAAAGAATACCGCAGAATGATCGAGGAGCACAAAAGGGACTTTCTGGCCTCTAGAATTAAACATGCTAACAACGGCGCCAGGGAGATTTTCAGCATAGTCAGATCCTTCACGGACCCCAACGCGCTGACTCGGACCCAGCCTGCCTCCCAGTCTCTGTGCGATAAACTTTCGCAATTCTTTGAGGAAAAAATAGAGACCATCTACTCCTCCTTCCCCATCCGAGAAGGTCCGAAAGAGGAATCCACCTCTCACATGCCTCAGTCCCCCACTCTGACAGAATTTGCAGTCATTTTCGAAGCCGATTCCATGGCAGAACTACTCAAATGTAAGTCTGGTTCGCCTAATGATCCTTGGCCAGCCAAACAATACAAGAAACTGGCTCCCCTTCTCAATCCCTACTTGAACCACATCTGGAACGAATCTCTGAGAATGGGTTGCTTTCCCGCCAAATGGAAACACGCTTCTCTGATCCCCATTCTGAAAAAACCCAATTTGGACCCTGACAACCCCAGTAACTACAGGCCTATTTCTCTTCTGCCTGCCCCAGCTAAGATCCTTGAAAAACTGGTCCACTCCCAGTTGGCGAACTACATCGAATCCAATGGGCTCCTTCATGACTCCCAGCACAGCTTTCGGTCGGGCCACAGCACGGAGTCAGCCCTGGTTGAAATGGCTGACTCGGTGAGATGGTCGCTGGACCGGGGGTCGAGGGCGGTGTTAGTGCTGCTGGATCTTTCAGCGGCATTTGACACCGTCTCTCATAAGATCTTGCTGAGAAGGCTGGGGGACCTAGGCATTGGCGGAACGGTTCTGAAGTGGCTCGCTTCTTACCTATGTGACCGCACACAGCAGGTATATACCCCTCCATATACCTCCTCCGCTAGACCACTCAAATGGGGAGTCCCTCAGGGCTCTTCCCTGAGCCCGCTTTTGTTCAATGTTTATTTCACCCCCCTGGCTAAACTGATTGCGCGAACTGGGATTAAATCCACCTCCTATGCTGACGACATTCAGCTACTTTTTACCTTTGAGACTCCCTCCACTTCTGCCTTCGATCCGCTGAAATCCTGTCTAAGAGACATCTCCAGTTGGATGGACTCCAATTCCCTCCGACTCAATGCAGGAAAGACGGAGATCCTGTTTTTTAACTCACCATCCCCTTTGGATCCCAATCTGTGGTGGCCAGATGACCTGAGCCAAGCCCCCACGCCCAAAGACTCGGTGAGAAACCTGGGAGTGCGCTGGGACAATCAGCTTAGTTTTAATGCCCAGGTCCAAACAGTAGCAGCATCTTGTTTTGCAAAGATCAAGACAAATAACCGGCTTATCAACTATCTGCCGGCAGACTGCCGTAAGACTGTGGTACAGGCACTGATAACATCTCACCTTGACTACGCCAACGCACTATATCTTGGTATCACAGCAGGCCTCTGTCATAAACTTCAGACCGTCCAAAATGCTGCCGCTCGGCTGGTGGAGAGAATCCCAGCTAGACATCACATCTCTCCTCTCCTCCGAAAACTGCATTGGCTACCGATTGCCAAGAGATGTGTATTTAAGGCCATGACTCTGGCTTTTCGCGCTTCTAAGGGCAATGGCTCGGCCCACCTGAAAAGCACTCTGAGGCCGTATGTCAAGACCAGGACATTACGTTTTAACTCCCTACTTCTCCTCGAAACCCCAAGATTCAAACGCACTCGTACCGGAGGGAAAACATTCGAGGTCTGCGCCACTCAGTGTTGGAACAAGCTTCCGGTTACTCTACGCGCATGCCAAACTGAAGCGGCATTCCGAAAGTCACTAAAGACCCATCTTTTCTCCACTTAACGTTCTCCTCTTTTCCTACCCTCACTGTTTCCCAGTTTTACCAGCGCCGGGACGCCCCGTTGGGGCAGCTGTGCGCTTTATAAAACACACAAAATAAATAAATAAAAATAAAATATCCTTGTCGATACCTATATCTTAGACATGCCTGTCTCTAACAGATTAAGGAAATTATGTTGCTGTTTTTATGGCCAAAATACTCTCAAAGACAGTCAGCCGGCTCCTCCGGAAGGAACTCCTAATAAGGAAATGTACATAAAGTATGGTAATTTTGGCATTATTTACACAAAATCGTGGCGGAACTACACAAAATGAAATGTAGAATTACAATGGCCAGAGTTTGGGTCATTTGAAATTCCGCAAATAACGTACCTAGAAGAACAACTTCACCGGCAGAAGGCTAGAGCAAGTATGTTTGATTCTTTCGGCCTTTGGAAGAAAGAAATACATGAGAGAATTAGGAAGGCCCAGGCTAAAGAGAAGAACCAGAAAAAAAGAGAACACCCCAATCAGACATAGCAGCCCTTAAGGGGAAGGAAATAGAGAGGAATAAAGAGATACATGACAGAGAATATAGGTTAAATAGAACAGGTCAATATCCGGTACTACCCACTAAACAAGATGAAGAGGATGCACTATTGTATTCTAGAACCCCTGCTTATCAACCACAATTGTTAATGCAACTGCTACAGCCTCCACCCGTCATTCCTAATGTACTCCCAAACGCGCAAAATCAACCTGTTCAACCATTTGAAGCAACTGCCCCGATTCCTCCGGTTAGCGAATCAGATTCTGTGCTTCTTACCGTTGCCGAACCAGTGGTAAGATTAAAAGTAAAAAAAACAAAAGAAGCGAGCCCCGTCTGCTGCAGATTCAGACTCTGAGTCAGAATCCCTGGTACTAGGTAATGAATCCGATACTAGTGAATATAGACAAAACCATCCCCCACGATTAAGAGGCTATGACAGGAAAATAATAAATCGCAGAGCCCAGCAGCTAATATACAAAGGTGCCACCCCAGCAGACATACACAGTGCAACCGATGAGCAGATCCAAGTAGCAGGAAAAAACTATCTACTAGAGAGGATGGCTTATCACCTAATGGCTAAAAACGATGATACATATGTAGATACACCTACGGCGTTTCGCAAACTCTATCGTTCGGTAGAAAGTGGTGGGTCAACAAAAGATGAAAGAGATACTTTATTGACAATGATTAAAACAGCTTTACATAAAGAAAGTCTTTCCAACGAGGTAGAACCTATTGAAAAGATACAGCAAATGCCTGTTAAAGAAGCAGCACCCGTTTTTGTCCCACCTCGGGGCGATGGGTCTAATGTTACTAACCCTAATGATCACAATGCGTGTTCTAGATGGCTGTTCAATTTTGTATACACCTCCTGGACCAAAGCAGAAATGTTGCAACTGCGGAAGGACATCCCTGATATCCGAAAGAATCCCACAGGATTCTATGAAAGCATCCAACAGGTTCTAAGTTCATATACACTGACTTTAACAGACATAATGCAGTTTTTTTGACTTATACTTCCGGCCGAACTGTGGAAACCCCTACGGTTCACAGATGACCAGGCAGCCCTTGGGGATACATGGGTAGAATTGGCACTCAAAGATACAAATAGGAAACCGGGCGAAAAGCCACACGACAATATTTAAAAATTGCCCCAAAGATTGTTGACAAAATTGAAAACAATGGCACCTGAGAGGAAAATAGACTGGACATTACTTGCTGCCTGTAAACAGAACCAGGATGAGTCAGTCTCTGACTATTTCACAAGGCTGGGAAAAGCATACGCTGACTTCAGTGGTCAGGATGTGACCACTGAAACTGGCAGACATCTCTTAATTCAAACTTTTGTAAAGGGTCTGTTACCTTCAGTAGGGAACAGACTAACATCTAGTGAAAGTAGTTGGCCAGCGGCCACTCTGGCCACTATTCTGACTATGGCTCAATATTACGAGACACAGAATAAGACAGCGGAAGATGAGAAAGAGAACAAAAAGAAGAAATTAAAAGAACAAGTGTTGCTTAGTCAATTAGATACGCATCGCACCAACAGCAATATGCCCAGACCAGCGGTCTCATACCCCAACCTAAACCATATACCTCGGGTACCCCACGTCAACTACCCAGACTAGGCCCTCAACCTATTGACATCTGTGCTTATTGTAAAAGACCAGGACACTGGAAAGGTGATTGTAGGATTCTAGCAGCCAACATCGCTTCATGGAAAACTCAACCCAGAACACATAATACCCTGATACAAACTACACCACTTTACAGGGAGAATAGATTCAATAAGGGCCCAAGACAGCAGGAATTTCAAGCTACCCTTCAGGACTATACTGAGGATGATATTGAAATGTCATCCCTGTATTGGGCAGCATAGGACAGTCTTGGATGGGGCAAGGAACCAGTGGATGTACCTGTAGATCACCAGGGACCATATGTTACAGCGTCAGTTGCAGGGTCAGCTGGACCTTTTCTAATAGACACAGGAGCATCCCGTAGCACTCTAACCACACCACTGATCCCGAGGGCTCCTCCATCCGGCAAACTCATTATATCGACTGGATTCGATGGTCAGCCCTCTGTCAATTCCTTGTCCTACCCAACACCATTCTCAATGCAGGGTGAACAAACTTCAGCTACCTTTTTACTGTCTTCCCAATGCCCAGAGAACTTGCTAGGCTTGGATCTGTTGAAACACTATAGAGCTACCATTCGGTGTTCACCAAATAACGTTCGGCTAATACTGTACGAAAACATTACACCTTCTGCTTCTGCCCAGCTTTTACAGTTATCACACATACAAGAAGATTTAGTGACTCTTTCCCCCTGTCTACGGGCGACCTCTGACACGGACGTTGGGTCCATCCAAATGCCTCCAGTGCATATCACTGTAAAACCAGGAGTAACTCTACCAAGGATCCCACAGTATAAAATATCTAAAGAGGGAGAGGTCGCCCTCCAAGCCATTGTTCAAGACCTCATACTCGTTGGTGTAGTAGAACAGGTATCAGGAAATGTCTGTAACAGTCCTATTCTCCCAGTTCTTAAACGTTCCCCTACAGGACAAAAGATATATAGATTTGTGATTGATCTTCGAGCTATTAAAAAAATAGTGCAGCCTCAATTTCCTGTAGTTTCTGACATTACCACCATTCTCACCATGATCCCACCAACAGCTAGAGTATTCACAGTTATAGACCTTAAAAACGCATTCTTCTCTATCCCTATACACAAGGATTCCCGTTTTCTTTTTGGATTTACATTGTTGAATGTCTCATATAGATTTTGTAGAGCTCCTCAGGGCTACACTGAAAGTCCCAGCATCTATGGCCAGGCTTTAATAACACAACTGGATCAGATTCAGCTTCCACAGGGAGTAGCGTTAATTCAATACGTTGACGACATTCTTTTAGCAGCAGACACAACACAACTTGCCCGCAAAGCATCAATGCTCACCCTCCAGTTTCTTGCTACTAAAGGAAACAAGGTCTCTAAAGACAAACTACAGTATTGTAAACAACAAGTGACCTTTTTGGGTCACTTATTGTCTGAGGATGGACGCACTCTTACACCAGATAGGATTCAAACTATTCTGAATTTTCCAACTCCTATCACCCAACGAGATGTCAGAGCACTCATAGGGCTGACTTCCTTTTGCAGACAATTCGTCCCTAATTTCTCCCTCATCATTAAACCAGTTCTTTCTCTAGTCACCAGAGATGTATCTGACCCCGTCCCCTGGACCACCCAACACACAGAAGTATTCACAACACTACGCCAGGCCCTGTGCTCTGCTCCTGTACTAGGTACCCCTGACTACCACAAATAATTTTTTCTTTTTGTACACGAACGATCTGGATGCAGCCTTTCACTCCTCTGTCGGACACATGGCACACACAAGCGACCATGTGCGTACTCTTCTGCAGTCTTGGACCCTGTTGCTTCTGCTTTGCCCACCTGTCTACGCACTGTAGTGGCCACTGCAGTGGCGGTGCGCCTAACGGAGGGCATTGTTTTGGATCCCCCTTGACGGTTTTTGATTACATGGATATGAACTCACCCTTCTTAACCCCCATATCACAATACAACGTTGTACCACCCTTAACCCAGCCACACTCCTACCCCTACCAACTACTGATCCCTTCACACAGCCACCCCACCATGACTGCGTATTCTATACTGAAGCTGAAACAAAAAGCCGGGTGGATCTGAAAGAAACAGCTTTCCCAGAGGCAGAAGGCCACTTATGGGTGGATGGGTCGTGTCTAAAAATACCGGCAGGTGCTACTTCCGCTGTCTATGCAGTCACTACAGCCCTTACAGTGATAGAAACAGCTAGAATTCTTCAGAAATCAGCCCAGGCAGCGGAAATAACAGCCCTTACACGAGCATGCATCCTTAGTACCAACATGTCGGTCAGTATATATACCGACAGCCAATATGCTTTTGGCGTGGTACATAATTTTGCCCTTACTTCCCATGGCACCCCTATCCAGCATGGCGACCTTATCAATGTCCTTTTGGAAGCAATCACTTTACCAACCAGATTGGCAGTAATCAAATGTGCAGCTCACAAAAGGATGACAGATGAAGTAGGGCAGGGGAATGCCTTAGCAGATAAGATAGCAAGACAAACAGCACTGGAGGAAGTACAAGCTCGAGTATCCATCCTTAAGTCACAAGCTGAGAAATGGCATGACGCTAGACAGCAGATAATTGACATACAGCGTTCAGCCACTCCTGAAGAAAAGGCCCAGTGGGAAACAGAGGGAACAATGGATGAAGAGGGGTGCTGGAGGTCCCAAGATATGCTCAAATGGAAATTACCACAGGCTTACGTAATCCCTCTGCTCACTATGATTCACTTACCCGCACATATTGGTTCCCAGGCCATGTGTACCATGCTCAAGGAAGTATGGGATTACCACCGACTCCGCCCAGCAGCAGAGCGGTTTGTCAAGCAGTGCCTCACATGTCTCTGACACAACATAGGTCAGGGAACTAAAGTCCCAATGGCAGGATTCGCCCTTCCTACTGCACCATTTGAAGTCCTTCAGATGGACTATATACAGTTAAACAGAGTCAATAGCTACAAATATGCATTGGTGGTAGTCTCTGCCTTTAGCAAATGGGTTGAGGCATACCCCACAAAGGATAACATGGCCATCACTACCGCTAAAGTGTTATTGAAAGAATTTTTTCCAAGATATGGCCTTTGTAGATTAATGCAAAGTGACAGAGGGTCCCATTTTATTGGACAGACAGTTAAGAACATCTTGGGAGGGCTTGGGGTCAAACAAAAATTTCATGCCGCGTTTCATCCACAGGCAGCAGGGCTGGTGGAGAGGTACAATGGGATCCTTAAAGAAAAACTGGCTAAAATAACAACACAAACAGGACTGAATTGGGTCAATGCTCTTCCATTGGCACTACTATCTATTAGATCAGTCCACATTCCAAATCCCATCTTACCACATACGAGGTAGTCTTTGGCAGAACCATGAACATTTGGAATGCACCCTCTCCAAAATCCATTTCACACCTACCGCAGGAATTATGGACTGATTATTTATATGAACTTACTGAAACCCTGTCTTTAATCCATGAACAGGTGCGGGCCACTACTGAGGACAGATCCCAGGGTCCAGGCCATCACATCCTCCCTGGCGACTTTGTCCTGGTGAAAAACTTCGCCCGCACCCAATCTCTACAACCACGCTGGAAGGGGCCTCTGCAGGTGCTCCTGGCCTCAGGGACAGCCGTCAGAGTGGAAGGAAGAAAATCGTGGGTGCATGCTTCCCACTGCAGGAAAGTGGACCCTGTCACCAAAGAACAGCTACAAGCCCAAAAAGAAGTATTTAAGGCACGAAAAATCAGCATCACCACACCTTGAGTCGGACACTGAGTTGGAACTTTGTGACGAAGGAACAGACGGATACTACCTCCGGTCCAAGGCTGAGCTAAAGAACAAGTCCAGCTCCAAGGCTGAAGAAAGCTAGAATGAGAACTTGTAGTACCCGGACAATAGTACTGTTTATCCTGACTGCAATTTTTGTCCTGTTCAGTATAGTATTCTGGACCCTCGAAGAAATGGCACCCGCCAAACATACTGTATTACCCCAAGCAACAGTCCCGCCAACGCCACCTGAACATTCTCATGTACCTTGGCCAGATACACATCTCGACAGACACTTGGAGTTTCATAATAATACTTTTATTCAAGTGCTGCACCAATTTAATCAGGTCTCCAATGCAACAGACTGTTATGTTTGTGGACTCCTACCTCACGCCGTTCAGCACACTATCTCATTCTTAGTGTTTCCTGCCACTCCCGCCTACACTTGTGCTCTGATGTACAATTTGGCGAACGTTTTTCCCTCACGTTATGACAAAGGCAATCTTACAACATTCCAACCCTTTCTTTGGACTCTTCATGCAAAAAACAATACTATCTGCAATGCCTCTGACCCGCCACAAATGCGTGCTATTATGTCCACCCCTATGCAGGACACCTGGGGTTACACTTTCTTTCCTACCCAAGAGAAAGAAGTTGCCATTTCAATTACATCACATCCTGGTACATTGTGTCTGCAAGGTCAAGGGAAAATACCTATAGGAGCCACTCTGTGCAATGCTACCATAACTTTCAATAACTTCACCCCATACCTCAGCCTTCCGTCAGGACTACACTTTGTATGTGGAGACAAAGCTTACACCTGGCTGCCTTCTGACTGGAGTGGCACATGCTATATCGCATTCCTGCTGTCACCCACATTTAACAGGAACAACTTGTACCACAGACAGAGGAGACGAGTACCAGATATAGACCATACCGACACCAGCAATCAGCAATTCGGCGATGCCCTGAAGGGCCTTCTACCTTTTTGGGGTCCCATGTCCAACAGTCTCAACACCAGACGACTCACCAGGGTCCTGGAAGCTACTGCCAACATCACTGCAGGAATTCTGACCCAACACATGGCCGAGATTGATGCTACACGAATGGTTTCTCTTCAAAATCGAATGGTGCTCGACGTCATCCTGGCAGATCGAGGAGGAGCCTGTCGCATCATCGGGGCCAGCTGCTGTGTGTATATTCCTGATTCATCGCCCTCTGTCTATGAAGCAATCTCCAAACTACACCGGATTGCCACCGAAATACACCCAGACAATGGGACCCCTTGGACCTGGACAACTGGCTTTCGGAACATTCTGATCCCTTGGGGATGGAAGATACTGGTGCTCCTCACGATCCCCTTGGGTACCATCTTCTTCTGTTGCCTATGCATTCATTGTGGCCCAGCACTCTGTTCTCTATGTGCATCCATCTGCAGATCCTCACCTATGACACGTCAGGCTGAAAAGAGCAAAATACTATATCACCAGGCATTTGAAGACCTCTGTAAAATTGACATTCACTGATGATGTTGCACACAGCAAGAGGAGGGACTGGAATAACTGAACTTCTAAATGTTGCCGTGTATAAACTCCATCTTGCTCTAAAAACCCTTTCTTGACCTTCCACAAAGTTGTCTCCTACGTGACCCCGTGTCGGTGCCCTGGGCCGGTTTCTGCTGCACCCACGCACCTGTTTCAGGAATCTGTATAGACAACAGAACAGGTCTGTCCCTAACTGGTCTGTCTCTGCCAACAGCCTAACACCTGGCCAGGTCACAAAACCCTCCTCACCCTCAAGACATGAAAGCTGCCTCCAAACAGGAATACGTCCAGCGCACTCCTGAACTTCCACATTCTCCGGACTTTCCGTTGCCCCAACACCTGAAATTCTGCTCCACACACCTGAATTCCTGCATACCAACAGACTTTCTGTCGTCCCCCTGCACCCGAGGGGAGTGTCTACATCCTATAAAAGATGCTGCATGCCAAGGACACATCGAACAGTCTCCTGACACCTGACACCTACGCCATCAGTGGGTCTCGGACACTCTTCCATCTCTAGAGATTACCTTTATTTTGTATTAAAATAAATCTTTTGTTTCCTTGCTTCCAGAAGTGTGGTCTCCCTTTCTTTGGGATTACACCGGCACCGCGCACCACCGGGCTAGATCCCGGAAGGACCCGCTTCATTGATGAATATATATATATATATATATGTATATATATATATATATTCCAACAATGTGCCCTGAAGCATCGAGGACGCCACTCCACAAAGGTAAGTTCATCCGAACACTTTATTTTCAAACCGGCTTTTCATTTCTGAATGTGCATTTATCCCTGACGCGTTTCGGAGCTTCTGCTCCTTCATCCAAGGGAAGCCTGAAAGAAACACAGAAATGCGCTGCACGACCTGCATTAATTAATGTTGTCCCGCCCTCTGTTGGGCCTCACCAAATGTTCTTGCCTTCTGGGGTTTGTAGTTCCTCATGTAGTGCAGCGATAATTTTCTGTGTGCTTGCAGGTTAATTTTCATTCTTTTAATAAGCCCTCCAGTGGGCCTCAGATCGTGCCAGTTTACATTATGAATACCTTCGTGCTGACAACAGGAAAGAAAAGTTCATCCTTGCAGACCTCTATGCTTTATGGCGGTGCATCCTCCGCGGCCGGGCTGCCGCGTGATAGTTATTCCAACAATGTGCCCTGAAGCATCGAGGACGCCACTCCACAAAGGTAAGTTCATCCGAACACTTTATTTTCAAACCGGCTTTTCATTTCTGAATGTGCATTTATCCCTGACGCGTTTCGGAGCTTCTGCTCCTTCATCCAGGTCTGCAAGGATGAACTTTTCTTTCCTGTTGTCAGCACGAAGGTATTCATAATGTAAACTCGCACGATTTTCTGAGGCCCACTGGAGGGCTTATTAAAAGAATGAAAATTAACCTGCAAGCACACAGAAAATTATCGCTGCACTACATGAGGAACTACAAACCCCAGAAGGCATTAATTAATGCAGGTCGTGCAGCGCATTTCTGTGTTTCTTTCAGGCTTCCCTTGGATGAAGGAGCAGAAGCTCCGAAACGCGTCAGGGATAAATGCACATTCAGAAATGAAAAGCCGGTTTGAAAATAAAGTGTTCGGATGAACTTACCTTTGTGGAGTGGCGTCCTCGATGCTTCAGGGCACATTGTTGGAATATATATATATATATATATATATATATATTTATTTATTTATTTTCCCGCCACAGAGAAGAGGAGGAGACCGGGATTTGTTATTGCACAGATTAGAAACACGCCACATTATTTTACTCGATACCAAGAATCCAAATGGGCTGAACGCGGGGGAAGACTGCCACACTTACTTATGAAACACAACATGTAAATAATGTGGTTTTATGTATATATCAACATGATAGCTGCCTCATTCACAATTTTTAACCATGTCACATTCACATTTTTGAAGTCACACAGGGTTGCACGTAACTGTTTTTAGCCATAATTTATTTGACAAATTTGCACACATGGCTGTCGGAGGTATATTGCAATGTTTTTAGTCCATTGGGCATAATTATAGTACCTCAAGGTCATTTTTGAACTGCGTCAAGAGAAAGCAATACTAGATGGTTTATACCATCTAGAGTACAGCATTGGATAAGATATGAAAAAATGTTACCATTTTTTAATGCGATTACATATTTATATTTTGACAACACTTATGTATATATAAAAAAAAGTTTAAACAAATATTTATTTAAAATATTTGTACAATATGTATATAGCAATATTTGCACAGTGCTTTTCTCGTTGTCTGCTGCTTTAGGTGTATATAGATGAATTTTAGTTTAAATAGATGTATGTATATTTATATTCATGTATTTATTTTACATTTAATTTATACTATAATCAGATTTGTCAAACATCTTACCGCAGTTCTTGTGACCTCTTCGACCATTAAGGGTCAACAAAAGTCAGCAATATGTAACTGCATTTAAGCAGTTAGTTAACAATAACAGTATGTTTTCTATGTTTATTGTCATGTGGCATGTAATTACTGGTTAGGAGCATTTTAAATTGAGCACGTCCGCCCCATGACATTGTCATGTGATCAAGGTGCTAGGGGCACCGAAACGCGTCGTGGTGGAGTGGTGGTGAGCTAATAAAATCATTATACACTATACCTGGGTTTGCCTCGTCTTCTTCTGCTGCCGGACCGCTGCAGGACGTCTTTATGCTGAATATATATATATATATATATATATATATATATATATGCAGAGAAAGGCCCCTTCAGATGAAAGGACCGAAGGACACAGCGGGGGTACCAGGTAACCTTTTATTTTCGCGCAGGTTAGGGCATAATGCATTTCGGCGTCTTGCCTTCCTCAGATGCCATTGCTGCATGGAATTACTTCAGCTCCCTCTCTCAAAATTACGGAGTTCCAAGAATAGTTGGAGTGTTTCCGGCCCCGCCTTAAGTAGTTGCAGCTGTTGTTCAATGTTGGATGAACTCGATCTTCCAGCATGCAATGCAGCTGCAGTCCAAAAAGTGGAGTAGCGCTTCAGTGCGCCCTGTGAGGCCAGAGAGGGGGAGAAGGCTGTGTTTGTGCCACCAAAGTTTAAAATGAAAAGGGTTACCTCCGGTCCCCTACGCCTCAACCCCCTGAGCAGTTCCAGACCGGGCCGTGACGAAGAGATACAGTGATCCAGCGTCCCCGTGACTTCACGGACTGCGAGTAGCAGCAGCTGTTGTCCGACGTGCTCCTGAGGTTGGCCAGCAAACTATCAATTCCTTGGTTACAAGAATTCATGTTTCCATGTTGCCTTTATTTGTTGCCGGCCGATTTGCAAGGCGGGTCCTTCATTTAAACGCGCTAAGGCACAGCTCGTGGTAATGATGCAGAGAAAGGCCCCTTCAGATGAAAGGACCGAAGGACACAGCGGGGGTACCAGGTAACCTTTTATTTTCGCGCAGGTTAGGGCATAATGCATTTCGGCGTCTTGCCTTCCTCAGATGCCATTGCTGCATGGGATTACTTCAGCTCCCTCTCTCAAAATTACGGAGTTCCAAGAATAGTTGGAGTGTTTCCGGCCCCGCCTTAAGTAGTTGCAGCTGTTGTTCAATGTTGGATGAACTCGATCTTCCAGCATGCAATGCAGCTGCAGTCCAAAAAGTGGAGTAGCGCTTCAGTGCGCCCTGTGAGGCCAGAGAGGGGGAGAAGGCTGTGTTTGTGCCACCAAAGTCCCAAAGTTTAAAATGCAAAGGGTTACCTCCGGTCCCTACGCCTCAACCCCCTGACACACACATATACATATACATACATATATATATGATATATACATATATATATATATATATATATATATATATATATATATATATATAATCCAACCCTACTCCTCACAGAAAAGGGCACGCACGCGAAGAGTGCTGGGTTAAAAGGCATTTATTTCATTGAGTCTCCTCCGACCCAATAGCACAGCGAGAACGCGTTTTCGGCTGTCACAGCAGCCTTCGTCAGTCTGGTAAGCACCATTTTGTTAAAACCATATATAGTCTACATGAATGTATAGACACAGAAAACATACTGCTTTCATTTTTGGAAATGTAAAAAGACATACTCACAGAAAACACGAGCCCTCATATATAAATACAAATAAATGAAAATTATATGTGAAATGTGCAAAAAGGATGTTCAAAAAAATAAATATAAAAATAACATCAACATGTAATCATGGTGTTCTAAATACATAGTGTCTGATGCAATGATATGCACCTATAACCTGCATAATGCGTCTATGAACCCACCCTAATTGCCTGAGGTCTTCACTCGTGGTTCACATGCTTTCAAAGTCTCTTAAATCATAATTTTTAGGCGCGTGAAATGTAATTAAAACAATCTGATGAATTGCGCGATTATAGTGCAACAAAATAATTGAAGTAAATATGATTGGCTATCCCTTTGATCAGATATGGAGGCCAGTCAAAGCACTACGGGCGGCTAATGTGAGGATGTGGTACGGCATGCGCCGATCTAATGGGTCATGCAGAAGTGTCTAATTAATAATATACAACACAGTAATTGCGGTTAAAAAACACCCCTGCAGTCCCTTATTTACACAGCAAAAACTTCACAGGACTGCACGTCCCACAATGCCGCATTTCAGTTGTGTGGAAGTTGTAGCAAATGCCAGTCAGTCTGAAGCCTTGGAACCAATATACAAATATATATATATCCAAAGAGAAATCCCAGTATTCACAGACTCCGTATGATGCGGTGCAACAAATATATTTTTTTTAATTTAGTTGTCCATGACGCATTTCGGCCACACCAAAGTGGCCTTGATCACATGATCATGCTAAGCCATGTCCGTTTTTTTAAAGCAAATACCTAAAACCACGTGACACATAAAGAGGCATTAAATGATGGACATAGACAACAGACTAAAAAACGGCTGGTAATGGATTAAATAAAAAAATATATAATATATTGTATTGCACAGCACCCCATAAAAATTTCAATTATAATTTGCATGATGTAAAAGGATAGGCCTGAGGTAAAGTCTGGATGCAATAATATGCTGAACTAGGACATCATGTTATACTTAAATGGTACGATGCATCAACATCTATGACAGAAACATCATTAAAAAAAAACTCCTAAATGCAAGGACTGTGATAAACTCAAACTTATATACATATATCACATTGTATAAATTCTGTGCATCAACATAAATTCTAAAGTTCATACATTGAAGACCCGTCATGAAAATCACGTTTGTTGTATGCAATGAAGGAATACTGAAATACTCAGTATAAAATGTGCTCAGGACAAAATTTGATAACCGATCCAGGCAGTACCCACTCTAGAGTGTGGTGCCCTCAACAAATCCATCCCAATGATATAATGTAATACAAAGTTGCATGAATGCAGAGTAAACTTGAAATACTGTTTGATGAAACTCGATCATGAAAATGAATAAATGTCTATGTCAGTCATATCAATCTAAAGTGCATAGTGTTAAAGTGCCTAATAACCAAAATTGCACGTGCTAGTCAGTGCTATAAAATGGAAAAATAAAATTGAGAAATGGCAGTCATAACAAAATTAATGATAAAATGGAAGAACATATATATAATCTACCACTGATCTTTCAATAAGGTCATACAATTCAAGCTGGTGAGGCCATTCTGCATGAGTTGAACTTATATATATGTAATGTATTAAACCTTTTGACACAACTATAAACAGAAGTCAAGAGCACTAGGGGTAATAGAAAGACAAAATTGTAGCCTATATCGAATGATACCAATACTTGTGGTCAATACCCAATTTATGGATAATTGTGTAATTCATCACTCATGTTTAGGCCATGGGGGGACTTAGTGTTAAATTCTAAAATAAACTTAGTTTCAAGTTGACGCAATCGTTTTTCTCTATTGCCACCCCGTTTGAGCACCTGAACTACCCCAATCACAAAGTATTTGGTGCACTTGAGGTTGTTGTCATGGATGTCCTTGAAATAATGAGCCACCTCGATATGTTGGATCTGAATTCACGATGGCTCTTAGATGTTGCAGAATTCTGAGAGGAACTTGTAATTTGGTACTTCCTACATAACGCAGACCACTCATGCACTCAAGTACATACACTGCATAGTCAGTCCTGCAATTGTAGAAGCCTAATAGCTCGATAGGCCAGGGACTGAATGTTGTAGTGTAAGTAGAAGTGTTTACCCCAAATTTCCAAGCTCGACTAGAACTACATTTACAAAAGCCATTCTTGGGGGAAAGCCAATTGGTCTTGCTATCAAACTCAAGACTGCTTTTGACTAAAACCCTCCTAATAGATGGTGCTCTCCGAAAGGTGAGGGTCGGTTTGTCTGGTAAAGTTTGGCACACAGTAGCATCAGTGAGAACAATGGGCCAATTTTTGTTAATGATGGCCCTAATGCTCCTTTCCTGTCGACTGAAGGTGATGATAAGTTGCACATTGGCGTCTTTGTTTTGCCCAGCTAATTCAATGGTCTGATCAGAATTATCTGAAGTGAACAAAATTTCCTATCTGGTTCTAGTGTTCGCTTTGGCCAATGCCTTAGCTAAGATTTTGGCATGGTATCTCACTGCAAGAACCTACTTCTGGCCTCTTGCAGGTGATAAATAAGATCACTGGCTGCACCACACACCCTACGAATTCTGAGGAACTCTCCATAGGGGATGTTGTTAATCGGATGTTTTGGGTGGAAGCTAGAAGCATGTAAAACAGAATTTCCTGGTGTAGGTTTACGAAAAAAGCACGTTTCTAATTTGTTGTTGTCAACGTACACATCTAAAAAATCTACAGTTTGTTTGTTAATATGTGATGTAAACTCCAAATTTAACATGTTGGCATTGATCCTGGTAATAAACGTTTCAGCTTCTCATTGTGTCCCCTTCTAAACCACAAACACATCGTCTATAAACCTCCACCACCAGACAACATGTTGATCCATGTTTATCCCAATCATATCGGTGTTCCTACATGAAGACCCACTCCTCCCACCAGCCAACATGCAAACATGCATAGCTGGGGTAGAAGCAGGCTCCCATGGCAACACCCCTCAGTTGTTGGTAAAACACATTTCCAAATGTGAAAAAGTTGTAGTGCAGACACCATTGAATCATATCTAGCAGCATATTGTTGTGATTGATTCGATCGCTCTGTGCCTCAAAAAATGTTTGACCGCCCTCAGTCCATCATTATGGTCAATACTAGTGTATATGAAGTCAATGTCTAAGGTCCTGAGAATATAATCTTCAGACCAGAGTAGGTCAGGTAGCTTGCATAAAAAAGTCATTGTATATATATATATATATATATATATATATATATATATATATATATATATATATATATGTGTATATATATATATGTGTATATATATATATATATATATATATATATATATATATATATATATATATATATATATATATATATCCACATCCACTCCTTCAATGAAAGAGAAAAGGCCACACCAGGGGAATCCTTCAAAAAGCGCTTTAATGTGCTGCACAAGCCAGAGTGTCTCTCATTTTCCATGGCGCACCCTCTATGGCGGATGCATTTCGGCGTGTTCTGCCTCTTCAGCGCCAGGTGCAAGTGCTCATGTGTGGGGGCGTGAGTTGAGGGTTATATGACCTACCCTCTCCTCGTTTGCAGACCGTAGCTCCTCCCACGCCTATATTGTCCCAGCGTGTATGCCTCCTGTAGTCTGTCCTGTCGACAACGCCTACAAGTCCCAGCATGCAGTGGCAAAGTCTGGCAGGTATATGCGGGAATGAGGTGGGAAAGGATTGCAATGTTCCATAGTCTGCAAACTGTCCTTAACTCCAGAGTACTATAGTGCAGCTGTGCTTCCTCGGGTCCCCAAACGCTGCATCCCCCTCTGCGGACGAATCGTTTCTGACGTAGGCAGGCTTGGAAATCCTACCTGCACCATCGTACTGCATCATCCGCTGAGTGGGAGGACCCCGTGAAATCCGGTACCCCGGAGAAACACCAAACCGCAAAGCGGAATCCAGTAAACACGGGGCCTCTTGAAGCAGCGTGAGCCTTTTTCGCGCGAAACTGGACAGCGCGCTCGTTTATATCCACATCCACTCCTTGAATGAAAGAGAAAAGGCCACACCAGGGGAATCCTTCAAAAAGCGCTTTAATGTGCTGCACAAGCCAGAGTGTCTATCATTTTCCATGGCGCACCCTCTATGGCGGATGCATTTCGGCGTGTTCTGCCTCTTCAGCGCCAGGTGCAAGTGCTCATGTGTGGGGGCATGAGTTGAAGGTTATATGACCAACCCTCTCCTCGTTTGCAGACCGTAGCTCCTCCCACGCCTATATTGTCCCAGCGTGTATGCCTCCTGTAGTCTGTCCTGTCGACAACGCCTACAAGTCCCAGCATGCAGTGGCAAAGTCTGGTAGGTATATGCGGGAATGAGGTGGGAAAGGATTGCAATGTTCCATAGTCTGCAAACTGTCCTTAACTCCAGAGTACTATAGTGCAGCTGCGCTTCCTCGGGTCCCCAAACGCTGCATCCCCCTCTGCAGACGAATCGTTTCTGACGTGGGCAGGCTTGGAAATCCTACCTGCACCATCCTACTGCATCATCCGCTGAGTGGGAGGACCCCGTGAAATCCGGTACCCCGGAGAAACACCAAACCGCAAAGCGGAATCCAGTAAACACGGGGCCTCTTGAAGCAGCGTGAGCCTTTTTCGCGCGACACTGGACAGCGCGCTCGTTTATATCCAAATCCACTCCTTCAATGAAAGAGAAAAGGCCACACCAGGGGAATCCTTCAAAAAGCGCTTTAATGTGCTGCACAAGCCAGAGTGTCTCTCATTTTCCATGGCGCACCCTCTATGGCGGATGCATTTCGGCGTATTCTGCCTCTTCAGCGCCAGGTGCAAGTGCTCATGTGTGGGGGCGTGAGTTGAGGGTTATATGACCTACCCTCTCCTCGTTTGCAGACCTTAGCTCCTCCCACGCCTATATTGTCCCAGCGTGTATGCCTCCTGTAGTCTGTCCTGTCGACAACGCCTACAAGTCCCAGCATGCAGTGGCAAAGTCTGGTAGGTATATGCGGGAATGAGGTGGGAAAGGATTGCAATGTTCCATAGTCTGCAAACTGTCCTTAACTCCAGAGTACTATAGTGCAGCTGCGCTTCCTCGGGTCCCCAAATGCTGCATCCCCCTCTGCAGACGAATCGTTTCTGACGTGGGCAGGCTTGGAAATCCTACCTGCACCATCGTACTGCATCATCCGCTGAGTGGGAGGACCCCGTGAAATCCGGTACCCCGGAGAAACACCAAACCGCAAAGCGGAATCCAGTAAACACGGGGCCTCTTGAAGCAGCGTGAGCCTTTTTCACGCGACACTGGACAGCGCGCTCGTTTATATCCACATCCACTCCTTCAACGAAAGAGAAAAGGCCACACCAGGGGAATCCTTCAAAAAGCGCTTTAATGTGCTGCACAAGCCAGAGTGTCTCTCATTTTCCATGGCGCACCCTCTATGGCGGATGCATTTCGGCGTGTTCTGCCTCTTCAGCGCCAGGTGCAAGTGCTCATGTGTGGGGGCGTGAGTTGAGGGTTATATGACCTACCCTCTCCTCGTTTGCAGACCGTAGCTCCTCCCACACCTATATTGTCCCAGCGTGTATGCATCCTGTAGTCTGTCCTGTCGACAACGCCTACAAGTCTCAGCATGCAGTGGCAAAGTCTGGTAGGTATATGCGGGAATGAGGTGGGAAAGGATTGCAATGTTCCATAGTCTGCAAACTGTCCTTAACTCCAGAGTACTATAGTGCAGCTGCGCTTCCTCGGGTCCCCAAACGCTGCATCCCCCTCTGCAGACGAATCGTTTCTGACGTGGGCAGGCGTGGAAATCCTACCTGCACCATCGTACTGCATCATCCGCTGAGTGGGAGGACCCCGTGAAATCCGGTACCCCGGAGAAACACCAAACCGCAAAGCGGAATCCAGTAAACACGGGGCCTCTTGAAGCAGCGTGAGCCTTTTTCGCGCGACACTGGACAGCGCGCTCGTTCATATCCACATCCACTCCTTCAATGAAAGAGAAAAGGCCACACCAGGGGAATCCTTCAAAAAGCGCTTTAATGTGCTGCACAAGCCAGAGTGTCTCTCATTTTCCATGGCGCACCCTCTATGGCGGATGCATTTCGGCGTGTTCTGCCTCTTCAGCGCCAGGTGCAAGTGCTCATGTGTGGGGGCGTGAGTTGAGGGTTATATGACCTACCCTCTCCTCGTTTGCAGACCGTAGCTCCTCCCACGCCTATATTGTCCCAGCGTGTATGCCTCCTGTAGTCTGTCCTGTCGACAACGCCTACAAGTCCCAGCATGCAGTGGCAAAGTCTGGTAGGTATATGCGGGAATGAGGTGGGAAAGGATTGCAATGTTCCATAGTCTGCAACCTGTCCTTAACTCCAGAGTAATGTGAAAAAGTTGTTGTGCAGACACCATTGAATCATACCTAGCAGCATATTGTTGTGATTGATTCGATCGCTCTGTGCCTCAAAAAATGTTTGACCGCCCTCAGTCCATCCTTATGGTCAATACTAGTGTATATGAAGTCAATGTCTAAGGTCCTGATAATATAATCTTCAGACCAGAGTAGGTCAGGTAGCTTGCATAAAAAATCATTGTATATATATATATATATATATATATATATATATATATATATATATATATATATATATATATATTACCTACTGGCGGTCGCCAGTAGGTATATATAGTTAGGATTTTTTCTCTATGGGTTTTTTGAAAATTCTATGTCTAATAACTTTGGCGTTTGTGGACGGAATTGGCTGAAATTTTCAGGAAAATGGCACATTTTGTTTCTGAGCAGCCCTTGAAAATTTGGGGGGGGTTCGTCCAGTGGGGGCTGAGAAAAAAGGGGGGTCCCAAAACGTGTTTTTAACATTGAGTTTTCCATAGGGCGGTTGGCCTCACTTTTAGCCCGAACGGCTGAATGGATTTGCACGAAACTTGGCAAAATTGTAGGGACTGGTAGCCCGATGTGCCTTTTGTAGGTCTCAATATATGTGCTCCAGTGGATTTTGAGAAATTAACGTTTAAAAAAAGATATATATCTGTAACAGCGGACCGGGCAGCGCACTGGTTCGCGGACTTTTCGCGCAACGGAGCTTTGTGAAGCGAAGCTGATTGGTTCTCCGGCGTCTGTCAACATTCCAAACAGTCCGTAGCGGCCGCCATCTTGTCTCTCGGTAGGATCGAGAGACAAGAGGAGGTCAAAACAAAGGGGGAAATAACTATAAGGGGGCATAGTAGATCCTCGCTGACCCCCTAGGTTTGATGTGGAGGTTTTAAAAGGGCCCCGCGGGGCAAAAAAAAATAATAATAATAATAATTGAACGGCTGAATGGATTTGCACGAAACTTGGCAAAATATTAGGGACTGGTAGCCCGATGTGCCTTTGCTAGGTCTCAATATATGTGCTCCAGTGGATTTTGAGAAATTAACGTTCAAAAAAAGATATATATCTGTAACAGCGCTCCGCTTCGCGTAACGGAGGTTTGCGAAGCTGATTGGTCATTCTGTCACTGGGCTATAGTTGGGCTACATCTGGCTGATATTTGGGCTACATTTGTTTTTTTGTGTGTCTGGCGGCCATCTTTGGGCTACATTGGGCTACATTGGGCTTCATTGGGCTACATTCGGCTAATTAGCAAATAGCTCATCGCAAACTAGGAATGGTAAAGAATCGCTATTTATTCCTTAAAGTTCGCTATTTAGGAAATGCAAATAACTTTGATGATACATATGGCGGTTCATCTCTAACAAGATAAGAAGCATAGGGATACATTTATGATGACTGGCGCATCACCAGGGATGTGTTAGTCATTTTGTGCCGCTGTTCCGTCACCTATGGTGTGCTGCATTTACAATGCGGCGCATCATGGGGCAAAAACAGCACAGATGCGTGATGTATCTGTGCCGTAAAGGTGGCGCATTGCTGGAGTTGTATCGCAAGTGTGATGAAGCTCCAGCAAGGGTCGGGGGTGCCCCTGTCGCAGGGTTTCTGTTCTCACACAGAACTGTGGACAGAGGATTGGAACCTCGGCGAATGCATTGCTGGAGTTGTATCGCAAGTGTGATGAAGCTCCAGCAAGGGTCGGGGGTGCCCCTGTCGCAGGGTTTCTGTTCTCACACAGAACTGTGGACAGAGGATTGGAACCTCGGCGAATTAGGGTGTCCCAAAACTCACGTTAGTAATCAAAAACTCCTTAGCAAGCTAGGTACAGTGTCACATTGGATATAACAAACTCTCAATGTTTAGACAATCCAGAATATGAACTTATAGTACCTCAGGATACGTGGAACTCATGAACAGTCGGTCGTTATAGATTTCTTAGAAACCAGAACATGGAGTTAAGAAGAACAGATGTGTATTTGAAATGTTTATTTACTAATGCCGTCTTCTCAGGCGTAGTACCTTAGATAATAAAAGTACACATATTATCAGTAGCAAAATTACCAGCATAGTTACTAGTACATAAAAAGTGAATGGTGATAGTATGTTAACATGCTGTAAATGAATAAGAGTTAGCAACACTTATAAGCAGCCGCGGGCCGTGGAGGGAGTTACGGTGAGGCAGGGAGGCGGGGAGGGGGAGAAGCAGGGTGGAGAATACAAGTACACATATTATCAGTAGCAAAATTACCAGCATAGTTACTAGTACATAAAAAGCGAATGGTGACAGTATGTTAACATGCTGTAAATGAATAAGAGTTAGCAACACTTATAAGCAGCCGCGGGCCGTGGAGGGAGTTACGGTGGGGCAGGGAGGCGGGGAGGGGGAGGGGCAAGGTAGAGAGGGCTCCACCCTGCTTCTCCCCCTCCCCGCCTCCCTGCCCCATCGTAACTCCCTCCACGGCCCGCGGCTGCTTATATCTCACCCTCCCTAATACACATATTATATTATTTGCTAAGAAGGTCTCTTTGTGTTGGTTTAGGGCGTGCCCATACTTTAGTGTCTTAGATTTGAAGGAATCACATCAGCATACACCAGCTCTCTCTTCATGTGAACCGCATCAACTGTTGTGTATGTGTGTTCGGCAAAGCAATATAAAACCCGCCTCATGCCCAGAATTGGCAGAAGTTGCACTTATGTTATGAGTATGAAGTCGTGGAGATCAGACCTCATAACAATTCTGTATCGTGTTGTTCTTGAAACTTTAGCACTCGCTGTACAGATATAGTTTAACAAGTAAAGCAGATAGTAGACCAATAACATATTATTCTCATGTAAACCACGATGAACTACTAGGTGGAAAGCTAAAGCAACAACTAAGTGTCGTGTGCAGAAGTTGCAAAAAAGGAAAAATGGCGTTTAAACCGGTAATGAGCCCATGCTAACTTAACACGGTGTAAAGATATCCAGGACCTAGATGACACCTCCTCATGATCCGGAAACGAACTGAATAAGATAATAGAAGTGCCATCTCATGAGAGCAGATTGCAAGTTTATATGTGGACGGTCCGCAAGGTAAAGCATTAAAAACTAGGAAAATTTAATGCTAAAGAAAAATAAAACAGCCAAGTACTTTATCGAGTCTTAAGCCAATAGGCAAGGTAAATAATAAAAACTTGACAAATAAGTCAATGAATTGTCAATGAAATGCTAGTACTCAGCATATCAAACATGAAAAAGGTCTATGACATAACTGTGTATGCAAAATAAGCTGCAACAGCCTCCAATAGGAAGTCACCGTCTTCATCCGAAAACAGTTCAGCCATCCAATTTAAAAGCGGAAAAGAACATACGTGCTCTCCCAGCACCGGATCCTCTATCACCATCAGAGGACAGCTCGGTGGGTTTTCAAGAAAGCTCTGTTCCAAGAAAGACTGTGCTGCCGCCAGTAAATTCCAGGGACCAAGTAGTCCATGCATCAATGCCACAGCCATAATCCTTTCGCCAGGACAAACCAACTCGTGAGTAATGATAGGAGTCATCAGCTGATTAAAGTCGACGTCAGGAGAAACCGGTCCGCAGAGACACAAATCAATGGCCCAATCGAAATCACAGGTCAGGCAGTGAAATACAGGCTGGACACAGGTGAAGTAGGAGAACCGAAAAGATAATCCATATGCCGTGCTTAATATCGCCAACGGCATTGTGCCATAATATTCTAGCATGCGATTGCGGAACAGTGTCAGCAGCTGCAGGGTCGGAGGTTGCATAGGAGGGACATCCATATTTAAAAATGTAAAAAAGCACAAGAGCGTCCGCTGGTAATGCAAGTAAAAATGCCAATCTACAAACCAGAGTGCAGAAAATACAATGAAAGGAAGCAGGGATGACTCCAAAGATTTTCTCAAATGAAGTCACGAGACCACTGGTAACAACTTTAAAAAAGTGTGCCAGGGACTTTGTGGAGGATGCGTTAAAGATAGTCGGAAACATGTTGCTGAAATTGAAAGGCAAATCTTAATTGAAAAGGGTGTGCACCTCTGTATGGGTGTTCGCTATGTGAAGTACGAAAGTTTCACGGGCCGAACTCAAGGCCACCTCTCTCTGAGACAAAAGAGCTCTTATTCTTGCCATGCCGTTGAAACGTGTCCCAAGGTTGGTATTTGTGGCCAGATTGAAAACTCCCTATGTTCATGTGTGGGAGGAAATAGAACATTTCTGCAGCAAATAACCCGTTCACTTACTGTTACGATAAAAGGAATACTTTTAATTAACTCAGAACAATCTTCATTATTGAGCATCAAATAACTACCATTTTCCAACAACTTGAACGTGGGGATGATAGCAGGAACTGGCGTGCCTTGCAACACGCAAGCCATATTTGGTCGGTGTTTGTTGCATGAACCGTGTAACTGTATGTGCCTACACATTAGTGAATGATCTGGCGTCTCAGTGCATTCCTCTCCATTCAGATAAACTTCTTGATCATCTTTGAAACATCTGTATGTGTATGGAAGCGACCAGACCTCATGAAGAAAAGCACTACCTAAAGGTTCATAACGACCTATTGGTATATATTTCATACAATTTGAAAACTTATATAAAGCAAAAGGCAGCGTTATTAAACCGTGGATAAGGCATGTTGCCAAAAAACCCGCAATCCTCTGCTGATGATGTCACTGAGCATGTCATGAATGATGTAATATGTGACATCATCAGCAGTGGATTACGGGTAATGGTATCTCTAGTTTACTCCCTTATAGCTGTGTTTCTTTTAACATAAGTGTCTGTTTCCTTCCCTTATACTTACTGTTTTTGGTTCGCTTCCGGTTCGCGTACCAGCGAGCGAACTAGGAAGCGAACTAAGAGAAATAGAGGTTGGCACAATTCCAAATATTGTACCAATTTTTTAATAACGGGGAGGTAGTTCTGAAAAGAACTTTTTTTTTTATTTTTCTGAACATTTTTTTACTGTTTTTGAATTTTTCGGAACAGTTTTATATTTTTTTGGGTTTTTCTTGGAGGGGGCAATGAAAACGATTCATTGTAAAGGGCTCAACAGGAGCAACAAAACAAAAAAAAGAAGTATTTATTATTTTGGGCGTTTCGGACAAACTTGCATATGATAGTCAATAGCTCTGTTGATCAGAGTGATGCTTTTTTCTCCGTAGGAAATGAATCCATCGCAAAATGCGCAGATGTGTTTTACATCACCAAATCTCATTTGTATATTTGGCACCATCTCCCTGCCCTCTGGTCCCGTTACTTCCGGTACAACAGATCTTCTGGCCATAATAGGGAGATTATCTAGGTCGTTCCGAAACTGTGCAGCACTGTAGTTGTTAGGATGCCACCTAGTCATATGGCGATGCATTGTGTAGTTTCCGAAACTGTATTTTTTGTCGGTCCCTCTGGACAGTCTATCTTGACATATAAGGCAAGTTACGTATCTTGCATTTACTTTTTTCTGACCTTTGGGAATTTTAAAAAATTGCCAAATGAAGTTTTCTTTCCGGTGAGACGTCCTGGGCTGCTCAGGCAAAAACTGCCTCTCTTCGTGCTCGTCCTCCTGTTCCTCTTCTTCTTCTTCTTGTTGAATTAGAACTTGAGCAGGTGGTCCACTCTTCCTTGGATGTGGTGGAGGTGGTGGGGAAGCACCAGCTGAAGCTACTAAAGAAGCCATTGCTCAGTGATCACAAAGGGTCTTTCTCTCACAATGATGAAAGTCAGAGTGAGGAAAGAAGGAGGGATTTTCATCATTTGGGAAAAACAAGAGTTCTCAACCAATCAAAAGTGTTCATTTTAGATTATATGACCTAGTCTTACATCATTAGGAAACCAAAAGTGAAATGAACCAATGAAAAGTGTTATTACCAAGTCACATGACTTGCTGTGTTTACGTTAAGCGCTTTGCAGGGCCTCCCGGTTTGCTTCCAGAAACCTGCGCTTTGCGACTCGCTTCGCGTACCAGTTCGCTAACGTAGCACGTCATATGACGTATCACGCGACAACGTGAAACGTCATGCGGACGGGAGGCGTCACGATGTTGTTTTCTAACGCGGCACTTGCGGTAAAGAAACGTTTACCGGCTCGCGGTCTATTTCGCGGCATCAAGGTCAGCTAACGGGAAGCTTCCCGATTCGCGAAGCGGGAACGAAGAAAAAAAAATATTTAAAAAAAAAATTATTCATAAACATATAAAATATATTTTTGGATTTAAAGAAGAATACATTTTACAGCTACAGATATTAGCTGTTAAAAAACCAATGAAATTCACAGAAAAAACCATAGGTTATAGACCATATATAGTTAGGAATTAGCATTTACAAAACCTTGAAAATTCACTGAAAAAACCATAGGTTATAGACCATATATAGTTAGGAATTAGCATTTAGAAAACCTTATTTTACTCACACAAAACCATTGAAATTCCATATATAGTTAGTTGCACTAACTATATATCGCGCACCCGCAATCCACTGCTGATGATGTCACATATTACATCATTCATGACATGGTCAGTGACATCACTGATGACATCACTGATGACATCTCAAATGACATCACTGATGACATCACTGATGACGTCTCATTTGGCATCATTCTTGTGCTAATACGATAAACTTCTTCAGACTCTAATATAACCTTAGATACACTCAGTGTATACAGACACTCACACACTGCCACTCATCCATGGAGTTACTCACACACCCAGTCAGTCATGCAAAGAAACAATCTCACCTCCATTTCTTCAACTATACAGTTATACACACCTTACTTATTGAAACATATACTAACACATATTTACTCTCTTATACAATCCCTGATACAAGTTCACAATGATCGATACAACCACTCACTCAGTGGCTCTCATGCACAGTTATTTATATATGCCAACTCTCACATGTACTGTGTTTTACATATGTACTTACTATGACATGTAGCATTGAGATATCCATTCACTCATCAATACACTCATGCACACAGTCAACTGCCCATGTAGCTGTTTCCACATGCACTCTTGAACTCATACACCTAGTGAATAAACTGCTCACACATCTATGCACAGAGTCACACACCTTCCAGCCACCCCCACACAAACTCAATCTCCCATAGAAATACTTGGGCAACCAATTAATAACACATATAGCCTCTCGTATAGCTAATGATCAACACATGCAGCAGTTTACATCACAACAGACATAATGATGCACAAATTAAGACAGTTTAGTCACTAACCCGTGCATTCAGTAAGACGCATTTAATCACTCACTCATACAGTCAATCACGCACCTACTAAAACCTTCATTCAGACACTTATACATCCACTCATTCTTCAATATGTAAAACATATTTAAACTTTACAGAAACACATAATCACTGGATGTTGTCATCAGTGATGTCATCAGTGATGTCACTGACCATGTCATGAATGATGTAATATGTGACATCATCAGCAGTGGATTGCGGGTGCGCGATATATAGTTAGTGCAACTAACTATATATGGAATTTCAATGGTTTTGTGTGAGTAAAATAAGGTTTTCTAAATGCTAATTCCTAACTATATATGGTCTATAACCTATGGTTTTTTCAGTGAATTTTCAAGGTTTTGTAAATGCTAATTCCTAACTATATATGGTCTATAACCTATGGTTTTTTCTGTGAATATATATATATATATATGAAGTCCAATCCCACTCACCACAATGAGGGGGCCAACACTTGCTCGGTGAAAAGGAAGAGAACTTTATTTGTCAAATCTTCAGCGCAAAGCATGGAGTTTACTGCATCTGTGAAATGCTGGGTAGATGCGTTTCAGCTTTCTTCAGTGCCTGTTCCACTTCCGCGATGATATTACACCTGGGAGCCTGATTATATCTATGGCAGTCCATTCGAAAGTTCCACCTTCCATCACCGAACTCTGGGTGGGTGCTTCCGTATTTGCGATGGCAGGGGTATTGCTTGTTACACAGTAACTGAAAAAAGTTCGGAGCACTCACAGCGCTTAAAATTCATTTAATAGCAGACACGTTTCGGCGTAACTGCCTTCCTCAATGCTCAACCTGCTATCAATGTGGTATAGGGCATTTGTTTGGTTGATATAGTCCATAGGCTTACTTTACTGGTAAATTCTCAGCCAATTTAAAGGCTGCAACTTTTGTGGTGCTTTCGCTGTGGCCGCCATGTTGTTCCTATTTCACATTGGTACTGCCGATTTAATGCATATCATAGTATGCTCAATTGCCTTATCTGACCCTGCCGGGCTTAAGGTGCCAATGTTAATGTCAGATAGGCATGGATAGCCACACTTCGCTGGTGCAGTCCTAAACCCCAAATGGGGCGTCACGTCTCACCCCATGCAGAACTACCAAATTTCTGTATGTGATATGAACCTCATCAAACCGCTAGATGGGAACACCAGAAAGCATCCGTAGGTATCCGTACATCACTGGGTGTCCTTGAATGTGAATAACTCACAACCTCCATTGGTCAACGGAATGCTTCCTTTAGAAGCGGTTCAGCAATATGGCAATAAATCAATTCGAAAGTCCCACCTTCCATCACCGAACTCTAGGCGGGTGCATCCGTATTAGCGAGAGTAGGGGTCTCACTTGTTACACAACAACTGAAAAAGGTTTGGGGCACTCACGGGGTTTAAAAAAGATTTAACAGCAGCCGCAGATGCGTTTCGGCGTTATTCCCTTCCTCAATGCTCAACCTGCTATCATTGTGATTGAGGGCATTCGGTTGGTTTATATAGTCCATCGGCTTCCTTCATTGGTGGATTCTCAGCCAATGTAAAGGCTGCAACTCTTGTGGCGTTTTCGCTGCGGCCGCCATGTCATTCCTATTTTACATTGGTTCTGCTGATTTAATGCATTTCATAGTAGGCTCAATAGCCTTATTTCGCCCTGCTGGTCTTAAGGTGCCAATGTTAATGTCAGACATGCATGGCTAGCCACATTTTGCTGGTGCATTCCTAAACCCCAAATGGGGCATTACGTCTCACCACATGCGGAACCACCAAATATCTGCATGCGATGTGCCCCTTGTCAAAGCCGCTGGATGAGAACACCAGGAAGCATCCGCAGGCATCCGTACATCGCTGGGTGTCCTTGAATTTAAATAACTCATGACCTCCATTGGTCGACGGAAAGCTTACTTCAGCGGCGGTTCAGTGATATGGCAATAAATTATTTTGAAAGTTCCACCTTCCATCACCGAACTCTGGGTGGGTGCAGCCAAATTAGCGAGGGTTGGGGTCTCGCTCATTACACAACAACTGAAAACAGTTTGTAGCATTCACAGGATTAAAAAAATAATTTATAAGCAGCTGCAGATGCGATTCAGCATAATTGCCTTCCTCAATGGTCAACCTGTTATCAATGTGGTACAGAGCATTTGGTTGATTGATATAATCTGTCAGCATATTTTATGGGTGGATTCTCTGCCAATGAAAAGGCTGCAAATCTTGTGGTTTTTCGCGGCGGCCGCCATTGTGTTCTGATTTCACATTGGTACTGCTGATTTAATGCATATTATAGTAGGCTCAATAGCCTTATCTTGCCCTGCTGGGCTTAAAATGCCACTGTTAATGTCAGACAGGCATGGATAGCCAAACTTTGCTGGTGCACTCCGAACCCCCAAATGGGCCGTCACATCTAATCACACGCGGAACTACAACATTTCTGCACGCAATGTGCCCCTCGTCACAGTAGCTGGATAAGAACACCAGGAAGCATCTGCAGGCGTCTGCACATCACTGGGCTTCCTTGAATTTGAATAACTCACAACCTCCATTAGTTGACAAAAAGCTTCCTTCAGTGGCGGTTCAGCAAATGGCAATGAATCTATTAGAAAGTCTCACCTTCCATCACCGAACATGGGTGGGTGCATCTGTATTAGCGAGGGTAGGGGTCTCACTTGTCACACAACAACTGAAAAAAGTTCAGAGCACTCACAGAGTTTAAAATTAATTTAATAGCAGCTGCAGATGGTGATGGCAGCTGCTAGGCTGATGGTGCTAGGGGATTTCAACCTTTGGTCAGATGGACCGACTAATTTGGCTTTTGTAGAGCTGGTCCAAGCTTGCCGCAATATTGAGTTACAACAGCTAGTACTCTCGCAAACCCACTCTAAGGGTCACATCCTTGACCTGCTTTTCGCCGATGCATGCCAAACGTCTCTGTTGGATGTCCTACCCCAGGGTTGGACGGACCATGCTCTCGTCCGCTTTTCCCTCTCATGTCCAGTCGTTACAGCAAAGAAAGGTAGTGTGGGTGGTACTAGAATGGGTAGACAATGGTCTAGACTTCTTAAACAATCTACCCTGCCTACTTTGCTTCCAGACGGCTTTACATTGGGAGCCACTGTGGACGTGAGCTACGAGATTCTCTGTCAGCAAATCTCGGCCTCTTTGGACTCTTTGGCCCCGATGCGTAAAATTAGAGCCAGGACTAATCTGGCTATGCCATGGTACTCTGAGGAACTCCAGCAACTTAAGCTTCAGTGTAAACAGGCTGAGCGTGCCTGGAGAAACCAGTATCTGGAACCACATAGAGTCCTCTTTAAACAAGCACTGGCGACCTATAAAGTCCAGATCAAGCTGGCCAAGGCCAGATACCTAGAAGAACTACTGCTGGCAGCTGCAAATAAGTCCCAGGCTCTATTTAAGATCGTAAACGGCCTGGCCCATCCAGCCTGTACCAAAAATAACATCCCAAGTTCTTTGTGACTCGTTGGCACAAGCCTTTGAGGACAAGATTGCTACCATCTTAAATAATCTTGCCTCGTCATCTGGTCAGGCTGTGCACGATTCCATTCCTACTGAGAACTCGGAGGAGGGCGCTACCATCTTAAATAATCTTGCCTCGTCATCTGGTCAGGCTGTGCACGATTCCATTCCTACTGAGAACTCGGAGGAGGGCGCTAAGCCAACTGAATTGAACAACTTGCCTTTACCATCTTTCAAGGATTTCTGTGCTTTGGCCGACGGCATATCTTCAGGCTCACCGTCTGATCCTCTTCCACCAAAATTTTGGAAACTGTTTCGGGAAGAGTTTTGTCCCCCACTTTTTTCCATCTGCTGTCAGTCCCTCAGATTGGCACGGGTCCCAGACAGCAGGAAACTGGCGGTTGTTTCCCCACTACTTAAGAAGGAAAATCAGGATCCCGCCTGCCCAGCCAACTACAGACCCATCTCTCTGCTGCCATTTCCTATTAAAATTCTTGAGAAGCTGGCCACAAAACATCTTTCCAACTTCCTTGAGATCACCGACTGTTTGGACGTGGCCCAGTTTGGTTTCATACCAGCACATGGGACAGAATCGGCATTGGTGACTGTTCTTGATGACCTTCGGACGCGGGCCGACCAGGGTCGAGCAGCCTTTCTAGTGCTGCTTGATATGTCGGCCGCGTTCGATACGGGTCAGCCATGCAATCCTGATCAGGAGATTGGAGAGGCTGGAGTATCTGGCTTGGCCCTTGAGTGGCTGGTGTCGTACCTTGATCATAGGCACCAGGGAGTGGCCCTGCCACCCTTTAAATCTGACATCAGGAGGGTTGGTCAGGGTGTACCCCAGGGGTCAGCCATCAGCCCCATTCTTTTCAATCTTTACCTCCGCCACCTGATCACGTTGATTAAATCTTTTGGCATAACAGTCACCAATTACGCCGATGACACCCAACTTATCTTCTCGTTTGAGGGTAAGGATGGGGTGTCTCAGGAGGTCTTCCATCGCTGTATGAGCACCACGGCTGAATGGCTGGCTAACAACTCCCTGCAGTTCAACAGCTCGAAAACCGAGGTGCTGCATTGCTCCTTGGATCGTACCCCCAGACCACTCCCACAGGATTTCTGGCCTCTTGATTTTCAAGGCACCAGCCTGCCTGCTGAATCCGTTCGCAATCTGGGGGTGATGTTCAGCTCCAGCCTGCAGCTTGATGTATCAGTGAATAGAACGGTGGCCACTTGCATGGCACTGCTCTGCTCGCTGCGTAAGATCTTACCCCTGCTCCCGGCACAGGCTAGACCAGAGGTAGTGCGGAGCATAATTTTAAGTCGAATCGACTATTGTAACGCACTGCTTCTGGGGGCACCTGTTACTCTGGTTGGAAAATTACAATGGGTACAGAATTTCGCCGCCAAACTGGCCCTCTCACGCCGACGCCTGGACTCTTCTGCCAAGGCACTTAGGGACCTCCATTGGCTGCCGGTCTCCCAACGGATTGATTTTAAGGCACTGTGCCTGGTTTTTAGGGCTCTACACGGACAGGGTCCGTCCCCTCTGCAGGATCTTTTTTCCTGGTACACCCCGACTAGATCTCTCCGATCAGCCTCTGCTTACTTGGTGGTAGTACCCAAAATTCTGAGGTCCCGGATGGGCGGCCGGTCCTTCAGGTTCACCGCAGCGAGACTGTGGAACTCCCTTCCGTTGGGCCTGAGGGGTCTGGAAGATCTCCACTCTTTTAAAAAAGCCTTAAAAACCTATCTGTTCCCCAGAACAATGTAAATGGACCGGATGCTGGAAACATCATGTATGTGTCATTACAGTCTAAGCGCCAGGATGCCCGTCGGGTGACAGCTATAGCGCTATATAAGAACGCCTATACATACATACATACATACAGATGCGTTTCGGCGTAATTGCCTTCCTCAATTCTCAACCTGCTATCAATGTGATACAGGGCATTCGGTTGGTTGAAAATGTCCATCGGCTTACTTCATTGGTGGATTCTCAGCCAATGTAAAGGCTGCAACTCTTGTGGTGTTTTCGCTGCGGCCGCCATGTCATTCCGATTTTACATTGGTTCTATCGATTTAATGCCTATCATAGTAGGCTCAATAGCTTATCTCGCCCTTCTGGGCTTATGGTGCCAATGTTAATGTCAGACAGTCATGGTTAGCCACATTTTGCTGGTGCAGTCTTAAACCCCAAGTGGGCCATCACGTGTCACCACATGCATAATCACAAAATTTCTGCAAGCAATGTGCCCCTTGTCACAGCAGCTGGATGAGAACACCAGGAAGCATCCGCACATCACTGGGCATCCTTGAATTTGAATAACTAACAACCTCCATTGGTGTGTACATATAGGACACCGCAGTGAACTTGTCCTGGTGTGTTTGGAGGACGAGAAACTGGATATTTGCAAATCTTTACACCAGTTGACCGCGTTATCGACAGGAGTTGCAAGCGCGCTTTTCTGCTTTTCCGCTTTTCCGCTGTGATTTTTAGCTGCGGCGAAGCACAGCGAGACGTAACGAGGATTAACGGAGCTCAGCCGTTAAGTGTGGAGGCGGTTCTAGCACCCTATCGACTGGGCGTTTTCCTTGTGGTGAGAGACTCTCTTCGCTGTGCACTGCCGCTGCGCTTTCTAAATGTGTGATTAACTCTGAAGAACGTAGTGCGGTAGTACGCGGTTAAGCTTTGTGCTTGCAACTAAATGTCGGATCTATCGACAACCTGTTAATTGCAGTAACGCAACTGTCCGCTGCCCGATTATCATCGTAGCAGTTTGATATTCAGTGGCGAAGGCGTCCGAGTTTAACCATAGACACGAACCTTTGATTTGTGGGGTTCCAAGGTTAATTGAAACATAAACAAAGGAGCATGCATAGAAGACGTTGTCTTCTATAAATCAGAGCTATGGATGATGAAACAGAGGCACGCAGAAGACTCAGAGCGCAGTCCATGTTTGTTCAAACTCCAGCCCATGGAAATAGCAGTGTGCCTTTAACTACCTTGTCCTCAGTTTACCAGAAATATCAGAAACTTGAGAAATTAATCCGGAAGGAAATATTAAAATGGTGGGAGGCTATTACCCTCGAGAAATACCAAGAGGAGAAAAGAATCCCTAGAGGTTTGAGAATTCTAATAGCTTCCTCACATGAAGAACCTGATATGGAGCTGGCTGAGGAATGGGCAGATAACTTGATGGACTGTTCAAACAGGATGTTATCTATACTAATTAAACATGCTTGGAAAACTAGATTGGCACTATTAAAAGAAAAGAAGTTCAGGCCAATCTTGACAAAGTTCGACCAAATGGAGAATCAGAGGGAGAATTGGTCAAAAGTGATGTCTCAGAAGATGGACAGACGCCAACAGTCACAAATCCAAGCAAGCCGCGAAATTTTTGGAAGGAGTTCAAGTTAATGAATCAATCATCACAAGCCCAGAATTGGCAAATAGACAGAGGCCGGGGGAGAGGACAAGGGTTCAGAGGAAGATGCAGAGGAAGAGGATCCTCTGGAGGAAGTGCCACCAAAACCAGCAACAAACCAGGAGGGGCGGAAGGTGGAGAATCAAACAAACCTCAAGTGGGAGTAGAAACCCGGGGTCAAAAGAACAAAACAAGAGGAAAATGAACCAGCAAAACGTGGTAAATCTATCTTCCCGTTTATTAACTGCATGTGAATATGATGTACTGCAATATGGTCTCTCTTTCTGTCCCACTTCCAGTTTCTGTAATTCCAAAGAACGTATCGATCTGTTTAAATTCACAAGAAAGTTACGTCTTTATAAGTGGAATAAGCTTAAAGTAAAAAATGCTGGCAAAATGACGATTTCCACTGTGCCCGCCTGTGAAACAATTAATGAAGTTGAAACTTTGATTGCCCTGAAAAATCTGGAGCAGGGCACTCCTGTTGATAATCCTATTGATGCTACCAGCTTGGGTTTCAACATTAATCTTAACCATCCTAATCCTTTTAAACCGAAATCAACTTTTAATCCGACTCTCCCATTTTGCAGCATAGATACTTTTGAATCTTTGGTCATCAATGACTTTAAAAACTTGGCCAAAAAGAACTGCTGGACTAATGACAACTTAAGCAAAACTGAAAGACTTGCCATAAGAACATTGGAATCTGACTCTTCGATTGTCATTCGACAGTCAGACAAAGGGGGGAACGTTGTTATTATGGATGTACAAGACTATCTGGGAGAGGGTATGCGACAATTGAGTAGTACAGAATGCTATGAAATTACCTCTATACAGAACATAGAAAGTAGCAATAACATTTATTTTGACATGCTTAAAGAGTGGCGTACTAAAGGTACAATTGAATGGAATGAATATTCCTTTTTATTGAATCGCAACCCGAAAGTAGCAGTTCTTTATTTGCTGCCCATGCTCCATAAACATCCAACAAAACCTCCGGGCAGGCCTATTGTGTCCTCGATAGGTTCTCTGTTAGAGAATACATCGAGATACATAGATTATTTTTTACGCCCCTTTGTAGAGAGAGTACCTTCGTACCTGAAAGACAGTAGAGATTTCATTAACAAATTGAAAAATGTGGTGTGGCAGGATGATTATCTTCTAATTTCCTTAGACGTATGTAGTTTATATACGTCTATTAGACATCAGGATGGTATTGAGGCATGTCGTAAATTTCTGAAATCTAGATCAATTTCGTATTTTAACCATACTGAAATGATCTTGCAAATGATGACCTTCTGTTTGGAACATAATTACTTTATTTTCCATGAAACCTATTACCGACAAAGACAAGGGACTGCGATGGGCACTTGTTTTGCTCCCAGCTACGCCAATCTTCTTATGGCGAGCTGGGAGCAGCAGGTGTCAAGAACGCATGACCTATATCGCAGCCATGTAATATCTTGGCTGCGATATATAGATGATTTGTTTATCATCTGGGCAGGTCCGAAGGCCCTTGCTGAGCTCTTCATTGAAGATCTGAACAAAAATGATTTGAATCTTGTATTACAGGGTCAAATCCACAACCAGAAGATGGTGTTCCTAGATCTAACTGTAGAAGTTGCAGGGAAAAAACTTGTAACAAAACTTTACTGGAAGGAAACTGCCGGTAACACATTGTTACATGCAGCAAGTGGACACCCAAGAACTTTGATCCGCAGTATCCCCTTTGGGGAGTTCCTCCGGGCTCTGAGGAACTGTAGCACGGATGAGGATTTTAGATCTGAAAGTATGTGAATGAAAGAACACTTCAAGGAGAGAGGCTATCATTTGAATGTTGTTGAAGAAGCCTTTTTGAGAGCTAGTAGGATTGAGCATTCGAATCTGCTAGTATCTAAGGATAAACCAGTATCTACCAATGAAACTATTAGATTCATTTCTACCTACCATTCCAATTCTTGGCAAGTCCGCAAAAGCTTAGCTAAACATTGGAATGTACTCAGGACCGAGCCTACTTTGGAAGAAGTCTTGGGGGACATTCCTAGTATGACATTCCGCAAGGCAGACTCACTCAGGGACAAGCTGAGCAAGAATGAGATTAGCATTGACATCTGCAGGGATAATGAAATCAAAGGCTTTTTTACATGCATGAAATGCAAGTAAAGTGCAAATATAGCAACAATGTTAAAAAAGTATTTTATCCTGTGGAAGAAAAAGAGAAAACTATAGGGAAACATCTTACATGTTTATCGGAATATTGTATTTATGTTCTGGTTTGCCCTTGCTCTAAAAAATATGTTGGTAGCACGATGTTCCCGGCAAAAAAACGTGTGTTGGAACATATGAGGGCAATTCAGAATAAAGATCACAGTTCACCGATTGCCCGGCATTTTGAAGAACTACATAGCAGTAATCGCAATCTTCAAAAAAATGTTGTTATTGACAAACTCCCAATAATGAAGAGAGGGGGTGACAAGATTCGGAAGTTGCGACAATTGGAAAACCGCTATATTCTGGACTTGGATACTCTTATTCCTAGAGGTCTTAATTCAGAAGAGGAAATGGCATGGCATCTGGGGGAGTAAACTGAAAATGCCTTATATAGCAGATCTTTATCTTTATCTTTTGCTCTAATGTCTTCTGTTTTTATACACGGCTGTGTACAATTTTGATGAAGATTTTTGAAGATTTTTGATGTATTATATTGTATCTGGATTGTCACTTGATAGGCATTCTGCATGCCACCTGATTTTAACTTCATTAGTTTTAATTTTGAGAGCACATTCATAAGTTTTGTATTTTTCATTATTTTCACTATCACTAAATACTGAGGTATATAATTATGGTATGCTGATTACTCAAGACATTGAAGTATTCTAGTTTCTGACTTGGTCTTTTTTCTTTGTCTAGGCACTGAGAAGTAACTGCTTTCCGGTGCCTCATGCCCACTGGGGAAACTACATGAAGCACAACTAATCTGGTGTTTATACAGAATAACATATAGAAGAATTTTGTCACTTGACGCAACCGACTATTTCAGAGACAATATTTTTTGTATACCCACTGGGGTTATGTCTTACGTTTATAATATGTAGTGCAATATTAGATATAATTGTATGCACGGAGATGCACTATTAATTTGGCATTACTATATTATGCGTGTTTACAAGACAACAACTGTTGAAATTGATTTGGTGATGTCTCTTTTTTAAAGGTGACACCATATATTTGTATTAACTAGCACTGTTGAAAGTGGCTTGCATCTAATATTGTGTTAGCTTTCACACAGCAACAGATTATTCACCACTACAAGATGGCTGCCAAGTAAATCCTCATTTAGTCCTTTGTTTATTTTCATTTATGCACTTTCGTAATCACACGAGACTTGTGTTCTAAAATAACTTTATTTAAAGTTTCTGTTAAACTGTATGAAACTCCCGTGATCAAGGTGAGTGTATCGCCGAAACGCGTTGGGACTTGTTCCAGATGCCTGATTTCATGCCGTAAGGAATTTAATAAAGCAACCTTGGACCACATTTTTGATCTATGGTGATAATTTGACCTCGAGCGGAGTGCATCGACGTGATGTTGTTACGTCTTGTGACTTTGAATATATATATATATATATATATATATATATTCACTGAAAAAAACATAGGTCTCACACATGTTATAGTTAGCTGGATATTTCACTCATACAAAACCATTGAAATTCCCCCGTCATAGTTAGTTCAGCTAACTATAACTTGCGTGCCCGCAATGCATTGCTGATGATGTCACATATTACATCACTCATGACATGGTCAGTGACATCACTCATGACATCACTGATGACATCTCAAATGACATCACTGATGACATCATCCAGTGAATGTGTGTCTTTCTGAAAAATAAATATTTTTTATACAAGTATATGTAAAGGTCAATGGAAGAATAAATGGGTAAATAAGTGTCTAAATGGATGTTTTTTTGTAAAAATGATTGCATAACTGACTTATTAAGTGTATCTTAGTGAATACATGTATTAACAAGTAATGTTTAAATATTTAAATATCTGTATCAGTGTCTCACTTTGTGTATAAGTGGCTGCATGGGTTGGTGAGTAGCTACATGAGTGTGTATATGTGTTATTAGTTTGTTTTTTGAGTATCAGTATGAGAGTCGGTTTGGTGCGGGATATTACTTATCGTATAGATGCATGAATGATTGACTCACTATTTGTATGTGTTTTGAAGACAACGTGTGCAGGACTGTATGGGTGGATGAGTGTGTGTATGGGTGTGTTAGTGAGTGAATGACTGTCTCAATAGCGTCTTTATGAGTAACTACATATGTTTTAAACTAGTATATGTGAGTATTGATGTATATAAGTGAGTATATGTGAGAGTGAGAGTTTAAAAGAGTTCCTGTATAAATAAATATGTGTTTCTATAAATGATTGTTTAAAAGAGTAAGTATGTATACGTTTCTGTAGAAGTAAGTGTAGTGGTGTGTGTGTATAGCTGTAGATGCAAGTAAATGGATGTTCTAATTTTCATGTGTGAGTAACTCTATGGATGAGTATCGTGTGTAACAGGATGTATAGGTGTATGAGTACATATGATGAGTGAGTACATGTATGAGTGACTATATAGAACTATTGGGGATTGAGTGGATGTGTATGTAGATGTTGGAATTACTGAATAGGTTGTTGTAGCTGGTATTGGTATCTCCATTTTTTTGAAAATTTTAGTTTCTATTTTTGAATGTGTGTATCAAAGGTAATATTAGGGTGAGAGGAAGTCCGCCACTTTTTCACAAGGATGATGTCATCAGTGATGTCATCAGTGATGTCATTTGAGATGTCATAAGTGATGTCATGAGTGATGTCACCGACCATGTCATGAGTGATGTAATATGTGACATAATTAGCAATGCATTGCGGGCGCGAGAGTTATAGTTAGCTGAACTAACTATGACGGGGGAATTTCACTGGTTTTGTATGAGTGAAATATCCAGCTAACAATAACATGTGTGGTCCTAGTGTCGATTGATTTAGCTAAGGCCTTTGACACTGTCAGCTGGGGGTATCTCTTGGAGGTGCTCCAGATGGTAGGGCTGGGACCAGTGTTCTGCAATTGGATACGAGTGCTTTACGGGGCACCCCGGGCAAGGGTTCGGCTTGGGTCGGCCCGCTCCGAGGAGTGGCCCCTGGGAAGGGGCACTCATCAAGGGTGCCCCCTGTCGCCGCTCCTATTCGCCCTGGAGATAGAGCCCTTGGCGGTCTCCATTCGGGCTGAAATGAAACAGTGGGGCATCAAGGTGGGTGATACCGTGAATGTGATCTCCCTTTATGCGGACGACGCTCTGTTTTACTTGACCTCCCCGAGAGACTCTCCTCCCCGCCTTATTACGGTTGCTGGACCGCTTTGGTGCGGCCTCTGGGCTGCGCATTAACCCTGGGAAGTCCCTGATTTTTCCTCTGACGGGATGTACTGTCGACCCGGGCGCGTGCCTCCCGTACCTGGGGCTGCAATGGGAGTTGGAAGCCTTCAGGTATCTGGGCATTCAGGTGGCTTCGTCTGACGACCGTCTGCTGGTCCATAACGCCGACCGTGTGCTCCGCTCTCTGCACCAATCTGTGTCCTTCTGGACTACGCTCCCTCTGTCCCTCATGGGGCGGTTAGCGGTTGCTAAAATGGTGATGTTGCCTAGAATACTGTACGTCCTGCAAAATACGCTATGCCCGCTCCCTCCGCGAATATTTCGCACGCTTAACTCGCTGCTCACATCTTTACTTTGGGCGGGTGGCCGCAGTAGGGTTACCCTGCATACTGTGGTCCGGAGCTGGGAGGAGGGTGGCCTAGAGGCCCCGAGGTTTGCCCTCTATTATTATGCAGCACAGCTCCTACCAGCCGCAAGGTGGTTCGCGGACACGGACAACTGGGAGCTGCAGCTCCTAGCGGGCAGGGCAGACGAGAAGGCTCTGCGGGTGACATTGATGTAGGGACGGGGGCAGACGAGGCCCTGTCGTATGTAGTGCGCCATGCGGCGGGAATCTGGCAGCGGTTTGTAGAGAAGGTCTTGCGGCGGGCCCCTTTTCACAGAGAGCTGCCAGTGTGGATCTTGGCCCCAGTATTACGGATGGAGGAGAATGTGTCCTTTCGGGGATGGCGAGACGGCGGATGTGAGACTCTGGCAGACCTTTATCCAGACGACTCCTTCGTGTCTTTTGAGCGAGCTACGGAAGCCTTTGACCTGAGCAGGGGACAGTACCTGCACTACAGGGGACTCCAGGAGATGGCAAGGGCGACCTGGCCCCAGTTCCCGGAGGCGCCTCCGCCGACACATACTCTCAATATCCTCCTTTCCTGTGGTAGAGGGAAACGGCTGATCTCCTTGTTGTACTCAGCCATGCGCCGGGACTCGGCCCCGCCGATTGCGCCGTCCTGGGCGGCCTGGGAGGCAGATCTGGGGGTGGCTCTTGAGCCGGGTCAGCGCAAACGAATTGGACTCCTGACCCGGAAAGTCTTGTGCAATGCTCGGTTCAAATTGATCCACTTTAATTTTGTGCATCGCACCTACATGACCCCGGTCTCCCTGAATCGTATCTCTGCTGATAGGCAGGACGACTGCCCTAGATGTGGGGCGGAGAGAACTGTTTTTTTCCACCTGGCTTGGGCGTGCCCGCAGGTCGGTAGCTTCTGGAGGGAGGTGGTGGAGCACGTGGGCCGTGTCACAGGCCTCCAGATTGCCCTGGAGCCGCTTCACTGTCTCTTGGCCTTGGTGCCCAAGCCCAAAAAGAGGAATTTGTCCTACAAGTTTCTGCAATTGCTGTTGGTGTTGGCGAGGCAACGCGTGGCTATTACATGGATGGGGCAGAGGGCCCCCGAGGTATCCCTGTGGCTTAGGGATGTTAGAGAGTGGTCCTTGGCTGAGGAAAGACACATGCAGCGCACACGCCGTGATGAAAGACTTCAGGAAGACTTACTGGCTTGGAGGATGTGTGCTGAAGGTTTGCCTGAGGATGACTCAGATGCCACTAGTGCTGAATTGTTCACCCCTGAGGGGTCTGGGTCTGAAGAGGATGTGGCGGGAGGTGAGGTGGAGGGACCTGTTTCGGAGTAATGCCCTGCTGGACGCGCACCATTGCTCCCTATTGTATGACCTTGTGATTTGTCTTGATCCCCGAAGGATTGCTTATCTACTGCGATGTCTGCCCCCTATCGGGCCATGAGAAGGTAACCTGTCTTTTGCACGTACTCTATTAAGATGCCACGTTTGGGGGGGTTTGTTGTGTTGTTATTTGTTAAGACTGTGTTCTATTGGACGACTTATCTGTATAGTTGGATGGGATCCGGCTCCCTGGAAGATGTAGGGGGCGGAATGATTTAAAACTGCGGGTACTAGTGATACGCGTGTACATTATGCACACGATTATGTTTTTCCTTCTGGCACTCCCCAACTTTACGCAGCCCGGCCTCCGGGATGTGGGCTTAGTGGCTGTGTATTATCCTGGATGTTATCCTTGGTTAATTTTACCCCTCAGTGCCTACGAGGGGTTATGCTGGATTATGTCCTCTTATGTTTACCGCAATAAACATATTTTTCACAAAAAAAACTATAACATGTGTAAAACCTATGGTTTTTTCAGTGAATTTCTAACGTTTTTTAAATGCTAATTCCTAACTATAACATGGCTGAAACCTATGTTTTTTTCAGTGAATTTCAAAGGTTTTGTAAATGATTATTTTTTAATATATTAATTGTTATTTTTTTATACTGATTTACTCGATTGTTTTAAAGTATTTATTTTTAGATATTTTATTTTTTAAATTACATTACATATTTTTAATATAAATTGGATTTTTTTTAAAAATGTTATTGAAAATGTATAATTTATTTTTTAAATTTTATATTATTTTAATTTATATATATTTTATATAGCAGGCACTGATAACCTATGGAGGGAAATTCAAGTTACTGGTAAGTACGGTTAAAATTACTTTTCAGGATCAGTAGTGGGCTGAAAGATGCAGCACTGAGGTCTCTCCTGATAACAGGTGAGTAAATCGGAATTCGTAGTTCGGCTGATTTTTGAGGAATTGTTTAAAGTTGCAAAACTCCACACTTAAAAAAAATTCCAAGTGAAACTAGTCAATGTTAGCCTATGGAAGGAAATTTAAGTTACTGTAACTACGATTAGAATTACTTTTCAGGATCAGTAGTGGGCTGAAAGATGCAGCACTGAGGTCTCTCCTGATAACAGGTGAGTAAATCGGAATACGTAGTTCGGCTGATTTTAGAGGAATATTTCGCTCAATAGTGAAGGAAGGGGGAGGGACCTGAGGTGACGTGTGCAAAGGTTGGGGAATTAATTCCTCTTCAATCCTGAGGTCTCCTGTGAGCCAACTAGCCCACCAGGTTCGTCCAGTATGCGCCAGGGAGCTGCTTTGCAGAGAGGTGTTCAGAGGGCACGCCCCCTTTTTACAACACTCTGCAACGCAGCTCCGTGGCGCTTAATGGAGATACCTGTTGCATTAGTTGGCCCCTAGGGGACCTCTGGATGGAAAATGAATTAATTCCCCAACTTAAAACATGCCACAGGGCATGTTTGCACACATATCACCTCAAGTACCGCCCCCTACCTTCACCACTGTGCAAGCACGCCCCGTAGCGCGTTCTAAGTTGGGGGATCAAGTCCCCTTGCATACTGGGGGTCCATTGGGGCCAACTAGCCCACCAGGAACCTCCAGTATGTGCCAGGAGGATGCTTTGCAGAGAGGTGTAAAAAGGGCCCCCTGGCGCATTTGCAGAGGGGAAACTAATTCCCCTTGCATACTGGGGGTCCCTGGGGGCCAACTAGCCCACCAGGAACCTCCAGTATGCGCCAGGGGGCTGCGTTGCAGAGAGATGTAATGAGGCCACGCCCCTTTTTACACCTCTCTGCAACGCAGCCCCTGGCGCGTTTGCAGAGGGGGAACTAATTCCCCTTGCATACTGGGGGTCCCTGGGGGCCAACTAGCCCACCAGGAACCTCCAGTATGCGCGAGGGGGCTGCGTTGCAGAGAGGTGTTCTGAGGCCACAACCCTTTTTACACCTCTCTGCAATGCAGCCCCCTCGCGCATACTGGAGGTTCCTGGTGGGCTAGATTGCCCCCAGTGACCCCCAGTATGCAAGGGGAATTAGTTCCCCCTCTGCAAACGCGGAAGGGGGCGCGTTTGCAGAGAGGTGCAGGGAGGGGGGCGTGACCTCCTCCCGATCCCATTTTTTTTTTTTACTTTTAGGAAGGGGGGCTGTTTAGGCCCCCTTCTTTTTCTTTTTGGCCCTGGGGACCCCATCGCCCAGGGACTGCCCCCAATTTTTATTAAAAAAAAAAAATAATTGGGAAGGGGGCCACTTGGCCCCCCTCCCACGGCCATACTCTGCCCCGGGGACCCCATCCCCTGGGGCATGGGCCTTTTCTTTATTTTTCTTTATTTAATTAGGAGGGGGGCTGCTGTGCCCCCTCCTATGGCCACTTGTAGCCCCGGGGACCCCATCCCCCGGGGCTGGCCCACTCCGTTGGGGACCGTGGGGGGGTCCCCAAGCCCCCCACGGTCCCTGCCGGCACCCCGCATCCTGCGGAAGCCGGCATTGCTTTTCTGCATTGGGAGTAGCTAACATGCTGCTCCCCATACAGAAAAGCAATCGCTTTGGTTTTTGAAAGAGAGAGCAGGTTAACATGCTCTCTCTTTCAAAAACTAAAGCAGTTTGCTAAGGCTCCCGCCCTACCATAGCCAACAGCAGTGTCCAGGGGGTAGGCACCCCGGGACACTGCAGGAGCCGGCCCTGGGGGTGGCGGTCCCCAGGCCCATCATGGGCTCCAGGAGCGGGGACGCGCAGCCCCCTTCCCACCAGTTAAAAGCCCCGGGCGGTGGCGGTCCCCGGGGCTGGGGGGTCCGTGAGCCCCCCCGCATACTACATAATAAAGCCCCGAGGGTGGCGGTCCCTGGGGCTTGGGGGGCCATGAGCCCCCCCGCATACTACATAATAAAGCCCTGGGGGTGGCGGTCCCTGGGGCCCCCCATCATTTAAATCTAAGCCCCGGGGTATGGCGGTCCCCGGGGCTACGGGGGGGCCGAGTACCCCTCACTATTATACGTACTTTGCCCCGGGGGTGGCGGTCCCCGGGGCAGTGTGGGGGGGGTCTGGGCCCCCCACACTTTTTTTTATAAAGCCCCCGAATTTGGTCCCCTCGGGGGCTAATTAAAAAAAAAGCTGACTGTTTTTTTTTTTCACGGGGTACGCGACTTACGCAAATCCCGCGATTTAAAAAAAAAAGAATTTGGGGCCTTGGGGGTCCTTGTGGGACCCCTGAGCAGGCCTAGGGGGTCAGGGTGTTCCTACCCTGCCCCCTTTGCGTGTTTTTCGTGTTTCTTTTGCTGCTTTCTTGTGCCTCGGTTCTACCGAGGCACAAGATGGCTGCCAACACTTCCTGGTTTGGAGTGTTGACAGCCACTTAGCATAAAGCTCGTGCTCGGGAAGGTACGCGTACTGCACGCGTACGGTACTTCGTCTATAGATATATCTATGATTTTACTTTTGATTTTCTAAGAAACTACTGAACGGATTTACACCATGTAACAAAAAGCGTAATCTGTGAACCGAACTTTACCTTTTTGCTAAATTTGGTGTAATTCCGTTCAGCAGTTCGGGCTGTAGCCGTGTCTAAAGGTCCCTATGGAATATTGCATGGGGAAAACACGTTTTGGGACCCCCCTTTTTTCTCAGCCCCGCTTCACGAATCACTCCAAAACTTTTAGGGAAGGAGCGGAGCAGAGCAGGCCATTTTCTTGGAGAATTTCGCGAAGATTCGTCGACCGGCGCCAAAGTTATTCCAAATAGAATGTTGCGGATTTCCTATGGAAACTAGGTCCTAACTATAACTACCTACTGGCGACCGCCAGTAGGTAATATATATATACATAGACTTCAAGTACCATCATGCAATACCAGCTATTGACATCTGCTGCCTAATTGAGGGCGTTACAAAAGAGCACGCTGGGCGACGCCCCCTTTGAACTTCCTTTCCTCGAGGCCAAAATGCCTGTGATCAAGGAGCCGACATGCTCTGAAATGCGTAAGGCGATATGAATTTTATTGAAGAAAGGAGGCGCTGGGTGCCTTTAATATGTCGCTTGTGTGTGCGTTTTCAAACGGTGGTTCTTTGTTTAAAAAACTTATGGCGGCAGACCGAGCCGCGAAGACTGCACCGCCCCGCTGAACGCAAAGGGGACCATGGAGACATAGAACCTTGCACAGTATCCTGTTGGCAAAAGCGGCAAAAGGCTTACACCGCAATACAGCGTCCTTTTAATTAAAAGCCCACTGGAGGGCTATAGACAATGTTTGGACAATACCACGAAGAGAGGAAACTTACTAAAAGTATTGAATTACAACAAAGGAGGCATGTAACCTACTAGAGGAACGTACTAAGACTTCAAGTACCAGCATGCAATACCAGCTATTGACATCTGCTGCCTAATTGAGGGCGTTACAAAAGAGCACGCTGGGCGACGCCCCCTTTCAATTTCGTTTCCTCAGGGTCAAAATCCCTGTGATCAAGGAGCCGACATGCTCTGAAACGCGTAAGGCGATATGAATTTTATTGAAGAAAGGAGGCGCTGGGTGCCATTAATATGCCACTGTGTGTGCGTTTTCAAACGGTGGTTCTTTGTTTAAAAAATATATACATATATATATACACATATATATGTATATATATATATATTACCTACTGGCGGTCACCAGTAGGTAGTTATAGATAGGACCTAGTTTCCATAGGAAGAGCATTTTTTGTTTTTCTTATAACCTTGGTGTCGTTTAATGAATCTTCATGAAATTTTCCAAACACATTTTTTGTTCATATCAGCTTCTATGTTGAAAGTTTGGGGGTGATTCGTCAAGGGGGAGCTGAGAAAAAAGGGGGGTCCCAAAACGTGTTTCCTCTATGTTAATTTCCATTGGAAACTTTAGACAAGGCTACAGGTCGAACGGGTGAACAGAATTACCCCAAATTTGGCAGGGAGAAGGGCCTTGGTCTAGAAAGCACGCTTTTGATTATTTGGTGTAAATCCGTTTACTTGTTTTTGAGAAATATTGAAATTTACAGATATCGATATTTGGGAATTCTGCCATCTGATTGGCTGAGGCGTTACAAGCTTGCTGCTTATTGGTTGTGAGCGCTGCAAGCGGTTGCAACTAGGAAGTGTTGGCCGCCATTTTGTGATTCCGTTGAAGCGAGTAAGGGAAAAAAAGACAAAAAAAGTAGGAAAGGAGGGTAGGACCACTGTAAACTCTGTAGGGGAGTGTGAAGCGAAGTAGTCACTCCTACCGGTCTGAAAGTACGGTGTTGGTCAGAGTGACATGGTGCTGAGATGATATGCTGCTACACTCGGGTATGAAACTGAGAGCCTAAACCGTAAGCTCATTGTTGTAAAGTGATGTGCTTTATTCTTTGTAGCATACGTGTGCAAGTAGTGTTAGTACGCGTGTATTACATACAGGGAGTGTGAAGCGAACTACTGACCGCTATCGTGGGTTTATACTATACCGGAAGCGGGAAGCGAAGTGCTCACGCCTACCGGTGTGAAGACTTGGGGATCAAACCGAGGTGATTGCTGTAAAGGGATGGGCTCTGGGCACTGTAGGAAACTAGCCACTGTAGTATAACTGTGTAAGTAGTGCGTTTATAGTATATAGGGAGTTGGTAGCAAACTACTTTCTCCTACTGGTCTGAAGACTCGGGGATTAAACCGTGAGCCTAAATCGGGAGCTCATTGCTGTAAAGTGATGTGCTCTGGGCGCTGTAGTATACCTGTGGAAGTAGTGTTAGTTTTTTTTTTTAATATATTTTTATTGCAGAATCAGGAAGAAAAAACATCCAACAAACCAACCCGTACACCAACAGTCCCCATCACACAGTGCAATAATAATACAGTACACAGCCGATCGGCCCACATCCCGGAGGCTGGGCGGCGTATCAATAAGTCAGTACACTGGGGGTACCTCGGTGCATGCCCTATTCGGGACACAGGTCAAGTATAACACTTCTTATGCGCTTTTATCCCACAACAACCAACCCACAGTCTCCATCAGAGCCCAGGCCACTCTAATGTCATGTCACTAAAGCATCATAAGTACTATCCTGGGCCAGTCAGTTCTGGGAGGTTGCCGCTAGTCGGCATACCACTCCTCCATACAACTCCCTCCCAGTGCCCCCCCCCCCCCAAACTGCTGCTAATGCGGGATCCACCACCCCGTACTGCTCCCGGGTGACAACTATCAGGAAGCTTCGATAAGCAAGCAGCCACACGGAACCCTTGGGAAAACTAAGCAGTGTCCTCGCTTTCGGTGAGATAGTCCCTCAATGCCTGCACCACCAACTCCCAGGACCGCGCCAGTTCCAAGCACTTCTCGTTGCCAGCCCTAGTCGCCTGGCGCATTCGTAACACACTCTCACAGCTCGACCACCTCACCAATTCATTCTTCCACCTCCGTACGGACGGCCCCTCTTTAGACTTCCAATGCCACGTGATCTCACGCTGCGCCAGTATCAGTCCCAACCCAATGAATTTGCTCGTAACCTTGGTCTTTTTAGTATGAGGGAACCAAAGAAGTAGGCATGCGGCCATGTCAAAATCTACCTCCCGATCCGTGCCTGCATTCAAGAGGTCCCCTATCTCAGACCAGTAGTCCCCCAATTTCGGGCAACCCCACAGCATGTGGTCAAGATCCACCCCAGGTTCCAGACATCGCGGGCACATGGCATCAAGCACCTGGAAATGTCGCCGCAGCCTCTCCGGGGTCAAATACGCCCTATGGAGCACAAAATAATGCACCTGTTGGAATCTCGCATTCCTCGTCCCCTTCCAGGTCCTGTGGAGCACCTGACCCCATACCGAGTCCGGGATTTGCCTGCCGATGCTGGTCTCCCAACGCGACTTCAGTTCAGCCAACGGGGCCAGACCCTCATTTAACATCCTATTGTGGAGGCAGGTCACCGCCTTAACGGTGCCCGCGGCCATCACTACATATTGGCACACCGTCGTCACCTCCGGCTCCGTCAATCCGCCCCCCCAATGCCTCTGCAGGGCTGCAATAACCGCCGCGTGCAACAGGAAGGTACTACTCGGCAGGCCGAATTGCTCCTGCAAGGCTCGGAACGGGGCCAACGCCCCGTCCACATAAAGGTCACCTACCATCTGCAGTCCCAGGTCTTCCCACTCTAACAATTGGGACCAATCACCCCTGTGCGGTAAGGCAGTGAGAAATCCCAGCGGAATCTCTGGCGCGTACGGTCGGCGCTTCCCAGCCCTCTTCAGGTGCCTGTTCCAACATAACCTGAGCGTCCATTCCTCCATCGTGAGGTCCCTACTGGCCAGTCTCTGTTGCATCACGATGGATGACAAGACGTACCTCCGAATGCCAACCTCCCGGCCATCGTCAGGTCCCCTGAACTCTCTGGCCACGTTCTGTGTCAGGACCTGGAGCTGCGCTGCCAGATAGTATAGCTCATAGTCGGGGACTGCCACCCCACCCTCACATTTGGGTCTCATCAGGGTGGTCAATGCCACCCGTCTGCGGCTACGGCCCCAGAGAAAGCCGGTCACCAACGTCCTCAGCTCCCGAAAGACACCCTGCGGGATCCACACCGGAAGTGTTCTAAAATAATAGAGGAGCCTCGGGAGTGCCACCATTTTCAATAGCGCCACACGGCCCAACACAGATAGCGGGAGAGAGGCCCAAAAGTCCATACTGCCTCGTAGCGCCCTAATGCAGCGCCCCACATTCCCTTCAAGGAGGTCCACCGTGTCATGGTATATACGCACTCCTAAATAAACAAAACAAGAGGGCTCCCACACCACCGGCCTCGTGAGCTGTGGGCAGAGCGTGGTCTTCCGCAGCGGAAACACACAAGTCTTAGTCCAGTTCACCCTGAGGCCTGAGAGCCTCCCGAACCTGTCCAGCATGTCCACCGCACCCTCAAGAGCCCTCCCAGAGTCTGCCAGATACAGTAACAAGTCATCGGCATACAACGAAATATAATGCGAGTCGAGCCCCAGCGCAATCCCTTCAAAAACAATTCCCTGCCTCGCCTGCGCCGCCAGCGGTTCCATTGCTAGAGCAAAGAGCAGAGGAGACAGTGAGCAGCCCTGCCTCGTGCCCCTGCAGACCGGATAAACCGAGGACACCAAGGTCCCCAACCGCACCCTCGCCTTAGCCGAAGAATAGAGCACTTTCGTCCAGCCCCGGAACCCCTCCCCAACTCCGAACTTCAACAGCACACCATCCAAAAAATCCCATTCCAAACTATCAAACGCCTTTTCAATATCAACCGTCAGCACTACCGGGCCTGGGTCTGCCAGGGCAGCACTATCAATAACCCCAATCAGCCGGCGGATGTTCATCGAAGTGCTCCTCGAGGGAATGAATCCCGCCTGATCCCTATGCACCAAAGAGGTCATCAGTGGGAGGAGCCGGGTGGCCAGGATGCGGCTCAAGATCTTGTAATCCACAGTCAGCATAGACAACGGACGGAAGGAAGAAACATCCAATGCATCCCTGCCCGGCTTCAGCAAGGGCACAACCAGCGCCTCCGTCATAGAGTCAGGCAGCCGCCCCAATTGTTCCGCTTCCGCATAAACAACCTGTAGTCTGGGAGCCAACACTTCCATAAATTTGGCGTAGAACTCGATCGGCAACCCATCTACCCCAGGAGTTTTGTTCCGCGCCATATGACTAATCGCCCCTCTGATTTCCGCTAGTGTTACAGGGCCCCCCAGATCCCGCGCGTCCTCCTCATCTAGTACCGGTAGAGGGATCTGAGCCAAATAATCGCCTATGTCCGCGGCATCCACTTCGAGGTGGCTGGTGTATAGGCTCGCGTAGTAGGACTGAAAGCGCCCCAGGACCATCGATTGCGAATAAACCACCTCCCCATCCTCCTGGCGCACACTCATAACCGGACATCCTCTAGGGTTCGGATCAACCAACTTCGCAAGGAGCGTGCCCACTTTATCTCGCTCGTCATGCACTTTCACCGCATACAACTTATAATCATAGCACCGCAGTCTCTCTGTCTCTGTCGCCACCGCCTCCTTAGCACGCAACAGGCTAGCCTGCAGCTCCGGCCGCTCGGGCCGCCACCGTTCCACCCCTCTCAGCACTGCCTCCGCCTTCGCGAGGTCATTCAGCACCGTACCTCTCACAGTCAGAAACCGACCCATACACACCCCCCTCACCACCACTTTCATCGCGTCCCATTCATTCGCTCTGGTCTCTGTCGACCCAGCATTAACCGTGAAGTATTCGTCTATACCCTGTCGGACCGTGTCACAGAACGCCGGATCCTCCAGCGTCTCCGGGCGAAGTCTCCACGAAGGGACCGCCGATCTCGCCAGCTGCCATTGCACAGAAATCAGCAGTGGGTTATGGTCCGAAATGGTCCTAGACAAATATTCAGAGTGAGTCACCGTCAGCGCCAGAGACTCACAACACAGCACTGAATCCAGTCGAACATGCAGATCATGCAGGGCAGAGTGAAAGGAGTAATCTCGAGTTTCGGGGTGCTGCGCCCGCCATACATCCACCAAGCCCCACCTCTCCTGCCAGTCCCGCCTATGAGTTGCAAGTCTGCGCACTGGGGAGTCAGCTAAAGGCGGGTGCGACCTGTCCAACAGCACATCCGAAATAGAGTTAAAATCCCCCGCTAGCAATATCGGGCCCGCCAAATAATACGCCAGTGAGCGCGACAATCCCTCAAAGAAATGTGCTTGATCAGCATTGGGGGCATAGATGTTACACAGCACCACTTCCCTGCCACACAGCCTCCCCTCCACCACCACATAACGACCCTCCGGATCAATCTTCTGACTCGTGACCTGGAATGGCGTGCCCGCTCTGATCCATATTAACACCCCTCTGGCGAACGCCGAGTAAGTCGTGCCGAACACCTGACCCCGCCACCTCCTCTGCAACGCCCCACACTCCTGCTGTGTCAAGTGAGTCTCCTGAAGCATCGCTATCTGAACTCCCCGCCTCACCAAGTAGGCATGCACCTTGTGGCGCTTAACCATAGTTCGAATTCCCCGGACATTCCATGTGACACATTTTAAATTAGGTAACGTCCCCATAGAGCATCAATCCCAACAGTGGCGCTCGCCAAGAACTGTGACCCGCATTGCAGCAATTGAACAACCCCTTAGAAACACACCCCATAACTCCCACTCCCCCCTCCCCAGGACAGGGCCTAATAACCCAGCTTCAGCCCCGTTCCAAACCTCAAACACCCAACACATCACACTAATCTGTGGTCGACACCACAGAAGACCTTAAGGGTCTAAAGAGGGCTATGGGGCCCCGAGCCAGGACGACAGAGCAACCACCCCGCGCCTACAGTCCCATGCTGCTAATGCAGCCCCATACCTGGCAGTCCAAACGAAGTCAGGAGCGTCCAGACCCGACAAAAGTTCAGCAACCACGAACTTCATCCATTAAAGATACCATCCGAAGTCTGCGGGGTAACCTCTGGCCCCTGCGCTCCCCCCCCCTCCAAATCTTCGTCGCCGGTCTTCTCACCTTCACCGTCCTCCTCCGATGCCGAGCCCCTGGAGGCATCATCCCGTTGTGAGCCCGTGATGGTCGCCGTGGCCTCCAACGCACTCTTCCTATCTGCAAGTATTTGCGCCTCACGCTCGGCCCGTTGGCGCCTATTCCTGGAGCGGATGCGCTGCGACTTCCTGACCCTGACCGGCTGCTCACGTTCCCTGGCGGGCCGGTGAGCCCGATCCGTACCTGCACGATATAGTTCCAGCCAGGACCACGCTTCGTCAGGCGTCTGAAAAAAGTGCGTCCTCTCATCCACGATGATCCGCAGCTTGGCCGGGAAAAGCAAGGAGTATTGAACCCCTTCCTCTCTCAGCTCTTTTTTCACCGGCAGAAAAGAGGCCCTGCTCCTCTGTACCTCCTGCGTATAGTCCGGAAAGATCGTCACCCTACTGTTGTCCACCTGGAAGGGCCCACAATCTCTCGCCCTTTGGATCAGCAGATCTCGGTCTTTATAGTGCAGCAGTCTGGCCACCATCGGTCGAGGTGGTCGGCCCTCCAGAGGAGGCCTCGCGGGCACCCTGTGCGCTCTTTCCAGAGAGAAGAAGGGGGAGAGGCCCTCCGGCGCCACCACCGTGCGGAACCAGTCCTCCAAGTAGGCTATCGCATCGCCTTTCTCAATTTTCTCTGGTAGCCCCACTATCCGCACGTTGTTCCGGCGGTTGCGGCCTTCCGCGTCCTCCGTGCGGCGCTCCAGATTCGTTAGTCGCCGGATAACGTCATCGATTTTATGCTCCGCCGTAACCACCGCCGGTTTCAGCTCCTGGAGCAGCAGTTCATTGGATTTCACACGGTCAGAGAGCTTGGAGTGGTCCGCCCTCAGCAGGCCGAGGCCAGACGCCACCTGCGCAATGTCTTGGCGCAGCTCATCCTTCGTGGCAGTGATCGCGGCCAGGATAGTATCAAGGCGGAGGTTCAGCCTCTGTTCCTGTGTTGAGGCCTCCGTTGGGAAGCCGCCACTCGCATCCTCCGACCCCCGGCTTCCCTTTTCAGACGGTTCGGCGGCGCCATTCCCCTTCGCGGCCATCTTGCATGCAGGGATCCAGCCTCCCAAGCCGCTCCCTCGGAGAACGGCGAGGCGCACCAGAAACGCTCAGCGGGGTGTCCCAGCCTGCGCGGTCCACCAATCCCCAGGCAAGGGAGAATGCGCGGCGCCAACTGCCCTCACACCCGGTCAGTCAACAGTATCCAATTCAAAGGAGCATCCCATGCCGCCTCAGCCTCTCATAGGGCGTCTGCCAGGCACCCCAGGGCCAGGGGGAGCAGATTCCGCCGAAGAGGCCGCCAATCAATGAAGTGGGTCCCAGGGCCCGCCGAGCACACTGTCCCCGGCAACACTGGTCACCGCAACACACCAAGCACAGCCCAGCACTTCGCTATTAGGTCGGCGCCTCCGTGCCCTCCACCTGGCAGGACCCGCGGCAAGGTCCAGACCCACGGCGTGTGCCTCTTGATCCGGGATGCGTGGGCGCCCTGGGCGGTCCCTCTCTCAGTGCCCCAGCCGCTCGCGGCACTTCTCCATGCGCTGTCGGCCCCCACTGCGGGTCGGCCGGCTGGCGAGCGGCCACACAGCAGTGCCTCTGCCGGCGCAGTGCACTCCCAGGCGCCGCTCTCGCCTCGATCGAGGGCCCGGGGGGGGGAGGGGGCCCCTCCCACCGGCAACACCTCCAATCCTCTCCGCAATCCGGGGCCCGCTCCGACGGGTCACCGCACCATCCACCGCTGCTCGGGGGTGCCGCAGGCGCCCGACGCTGCTCCTGCGTCCCTCACCGCTCCGCCTTCGGAGCTATCTCGCAGTGTGTGCCGCCATCTTGCCTTTGTCCTCTCGCCGGAGGGAGCCGAGCACCGCGGCCTCCCGCACACAGCATCCAGGGCTCCGCTCGGGTTCAAACGTTCCCCAGTAGGGCAGCGGCCCCTCCGGTCCTCAGTCCCAGCCACCAGGCGACCCGGGGCAACGTTTAGCAGGATAAAGGATGGGACGCGGCGCGGAGCAACTCGCTCACGCAGCCATCCCGGTCGGCGCCGAAACCACGCCCCTTGGAAGTAGTGTTAGTTTACGTTTATATAATACAGGGAGTGGGAAGCGAACTACTCACCCCTACCGGTCTTAAGACTCCTGGATGAAACCATGAGCTCATTGCTGTAAAGTCATGTGCTCTGTGTAGTATTCCAATGTAAGACATAGTAGAATGTTAGTATGTAATTCTACTAGAATGTAAGTATGTAATGTTAGAATGTAGGGCTGTCATGAGAGGAACCTTGGGGAGTTTGTACACGGTGCTGGAGAAGACGGTTGCCTTGCTGTCTGCTCCTGTTGTTGGGTGTTTAAGGTGTCTTGTTTTCCTGCAATAAATCTACTATCGGATCCACTGCTGTCTGTCTCTTCACTACATAAATTTGACGACGAGCGGGAGAAAGTAAATAGAAGGCAGCACTCACCAATACTTCAAAGTTGATTGCATTGTGCTGAAGACCCGTTTTCTTTGTGCAGCTGTTTCTACTCATCCCAGGGCCGTTGACTCATTGAACTATGTCATCCGACCTCTGGTAGGATTTCTATTTTTAGATTTTGCGCTTCCTCCACTACACTCTGGTCGCTGTACTACACCTGTGTAAGCAGTGTTAGTATGCGTTTATGCTAACCAATGGATCACTGTCCTAGGGAGTGCGACCTCCCAGGCGCAGCTCATACAATATTAATAGGGAAGCTTATAAAGCGCCTGGTTACGCACACCGGCGTGTCCCCGCGCTGTAGTGAGTGAAAAGCTACACGCCCTCAGCTGTGCTCCTATCGCCCCAATTTTATTGAGAGAACAGATGTGTTTTGAGCTGTCTTCTAAACCTGACCTCCGACGGTTCCAGACGAAGCTCAGGCGGGAGTTTGTTCCAAACCTCGCTGCCAAAAGCCGGAAGGATCTGCCCCCCATACGGGCCTTTTTGATTTTAGAGATCACTACCAGGCCAGTTCTTGTAAATCTGAGGGACCGGACAGGCCTGTAGGTTTTAATAAGGTCCTGCAAGGGGCTCAGTCCATTGCCCCTAATAATACGATGGCACATGCACAAGGCCTTAAACACGATTCTCCTCATCACAGGGAGCCAGTGAAGAGCCTCCAAGGCAGTCTTCGAGGCCGCTCTTCTAGGAAGCCTCAAGACCAGTCGGGCTGCCACATTTTGCAGCACCTGCAGTCGGTCTAGACTCCCAACCGTGGCACCTAAATACAGCAGGTTACCATAGTCTGAACGCGAGGTAACAAGGGCATGCACCAGCGTCCGTCTAGCATCAGTAGGGAGAAGGTCCATAATATTACGTAGACCTTTCAGGACACCAAAACACGTCCCAACCACACGACTGATCTGCGGTGCAAATGTGAGGTCCGAATCTATCCATACGCCCAAGTTCTTAGCCTGTTGACAAGGCATGGGGACCGGTCCTAAGCGGGATGGTCACCATGCGGAAGACCACACTGACGCCGCCCCCCCCCCCCCACCCCAACACGAGCACCTCTGTCTTGCTACCATTCAGCTTCAGGCAGTTGTCAGCCATCCAGGAGGCAAGCTCCTGCATGCAAGCTCTGAAATTGGGTGCCGCAAGATGAGGTGTCGGTGACAGCGAGATGACAAGCTGTGTGTCATCGGCGTATGACACAATTCGCATTCCATATCCCTCAACTATACTTGCTACTGGGGAGACATACAGGTTAAACAAGGTGGGACTCAGGGCGGAGCCCTGGGGCACACTCTGATCCAGTTTGATCGCTCTTGAATAGTGAGTGCCCTGTCTGACCTGAAACCCACGATTCGTCAAGAAGGATTGAATCCCTTGCAAAATCCGGCTAAATTGAAGATCATACTTAAGGGTCAGACGAAATTTTTTCTTTCAGAAATTAAAGCCAAGGAATATTTGGACACTTTATGATGCTCTATGACATAATGCATATTTTTTGAGTTGGCTAAGCGGTTGTATTAGAGTATTCTAGGAAGATCAGTGTCTATCTTTTCCTCTTTTGTGCTTTTAAAGAGATTTCATATGTATGAACTGTTCTCTTTCTACTCCTGGAGGGGTCTCTAGGGCAGGGGACGCGGTACTCCATCTGATCCAGGAACTGGTAGTTCCTGAGCCTCATATGTTGGGGAGGGTGGGGGGGGGTTCTGGTTGGGAGGGGGGTGGTGGGGTTGGGGATGGGGCTGGTGGTGGGGGTGTAAGGCAGAGGTAGTTACTAGTGTGTGGACATCAACACATATATTACGTTTGGTTGATTTTTTTGGTCCTTTTTGGCTATTGTTACAAGATGGATAAGAAAATAAAATGTTGTACCTTGAATATTAACGGCCTTAATGACCCGAAAAAAGTAGGGGTTCTCCGCAGAATAATACAATTTTTAGGTGTCGATTTCTTGTGTATACAAGAAACCCACGTTTCCTGGGATAAACGAGCCCTTTTAAAAAATCTGGGGCTTGAACTCTTAGTCACCTCTAAACAAATGGGTGTTAAAAGAGGCATTGCAATCTGTATGAAGAAAGGGGTGGGGGGGATGCCTCAGAACTCTAGCGGATAAATGGGGAAGATGGGGCCTTGCCGAACTAGTTGTGGAAGGACATAAATTTACCGTTTGTTGTATTTATGGTCCCAATCTGGACGATAATGAAGTTTTCAACATTGTTAATGCAGAAATTTCAACCTGGCCACAGCCTATAATCCTATGTGGGGATCTGATTATTCACATCGAAGCGAATTGGAATATTAGGTCTGAGAGGAAATATTGTGGTCGTAAAATGAGGACTTATAGAGCTTTAAGAGAACTAGTACTAGGAAACGGGCTAGTGGATGTATGGTATAAACTTCAAGCTAATGACCCTGGTTATACTTTTTTCTCGATCCCTCATCGAAAGTTTGTCCGCTTAGATTATTTTTTTGTTTCTTCTTCATTAATGGAGAACGTGAAGATCGAGGTGTTACCACAATTGGTTTCCGATCATAATCCAGTTATAATGGAATTATCTTTACCCTCTAAATGTGTAAGACCTAATATACAGTGGTCATTTCAGAGAAATCTACTACTTGATGAAGAATATCTTCAATTTATGGCTGGAATAATTATGGATTTTTTTGAACGGAACAATGGGACAGCATCGATACAAGTTGTCTGGGATACCTTTAAATCTATTGTTCGGGGGGAAACAATCAGTTATTCCAATTACAGACGTAAAAAGAACCAAGCCGATTTTAAAGATAGATTAGATAAAGTCCGGGAGGCTGAAGTTAATCTCGCTTCTGCCCTTAGAGACAGGCAAGGCTCGGATGAGGCTCAGAGATGTCTAGTGATTGAGCGGTCCATTTTGTACTCATATGTTGCAGACCAGGTAGCGGTCAAATATAAACAACATAGAGCTGAGTGCTATGAATATAGTGAGCAGACAGGGAGGTTCTTAGCTCAACGGCTCAGACAGAAAGCAACGCTAAATGAAATAATGGGAATTAAAGACTTAGACAGAGTATTTCAGGAGACTAAAGCAGGGATTCTAAAGGCATTCAGTAGTTTCTATAAGGTATTATATAACGATACCAATAACGAAATTAATAAAGATAGTGATCCACTGGACTATTTGAGGTATATAGTAAATACACCGCTGATCGAAGATGACAGATCTCTTTTATCAGCTCCTATTATATGGGAGGAGATTGAGAATGCAATTCTCAGTCTTGACGCCGGGAAAGCAATGGGGCCAGACCAAATCCTTCTTGAATTTTATCGTACCTATAGGAATATGCTTAAACCAGAGCTACTTAAGATATTCCATCAAGCTTTCCAAGGGAATCCAACTAGCTCATGGTCCTCGGCTACAATCGTAGTTTTTAGTAAGAAAGGTAAGGATCCCAAAGAACTAGGTTCATACTGACCAATATCCCTCATCACAGTAGATAGTAAGATTTTTTCTAAAATTTTGGCCAATAGATTAAATAATATGATGCCTGATTTAGTATCTAAGATTCAGCACGGCTTTATCAAGAATAGAGACACGACAGATCATATAAGGCGTGTCATTTCTCTGTTGGACTGGGCGCAGGCCACGGAATCTCCAGTCGGGGTTATCCTGCTGGATGCTGAAAAAGCTTTTGACAGGGTGGACTGGAGATTCCTGTGGTCTGTTCTGGCCTGGAAGGGCCTTCCGCTAGAGTTTATTATGGCCATACAGGCGCTTTATCATAGCCCTAAAGGAGCGATTCGTATAGGTACAGAAATCTCTGATTTTTTTTCGATCACTAGGGGGACAAGGCAGGGCTGCCCCTGCTCCCCTTTATTATTTGCACTCTATATAGAACCATATTTGAATAAACTTATTAAAGAGACAGGGATTCCATCAGTAAAAGTGCAAAATGCTGATCACAAGGTCTTCGCCTACGCAGACGATGTTGCCATTGTGACTTCAGATACTGCTTTAGCTATACCTAAAATCATAGAAATGGCACAGGAGTTTGGTCTATTATCAGGTTACAAGCTTAACATCTCTAAAACTCTAATTCTACACTCATCTGCCGGTCAACCGACAGGTATAGCTTTAGCTCCTAAAGGTACATACCTTGGAGTAACTATTTCGGCTAAGGTGGAGGACATAGTTGGGCTAAATTTGGATTCATCATTAATTTCTACAAATAGGACATTAGAAAGGCTAAATAATTTGCACTTGTCACTTTATGGCCGTACAAATGTGGTGAAAATGCAGATTTTTCCGAAATATCTTTTTTTTTTTCATACTATACCACTTCTTTTTCCTTCTTCCCTTTTCAACAAAATTGATCGAATGGTATCTAGGTTTTTATGGGGTTACCATCGTACCAGAAGGTCTTTAAAGTGGTGTATTTTGCCGAAATTGCGTGGCGGCCTTGGGGTACCGAGCTTCCGCCTTTATTATTGGGCAGTTACACTTAAACTTATAGGGATTCTATTATTTCATGATTTCAGTCTAGAAACATCTATGACACCATCCATATATGAAATGCTGTTGGGGGAGGAGGTCAGACAATGTTTGGTGACATTTTTTGAACCGAGCTATTATAAAAAAAAAAAATTCAAGATAATGATATCAGTATTTCAGATATGGAAACAAATAAATAAGAAGTTTCACCTTTTACCAAAGCTCAATTATTATACGCCGCTTTATGGGAATAGCCCTCTTTCTGGGATCTTTGCGGATTCCGCTATGCATCGGTGGCAAACCTCGCAGGTTTATCTGTTGGGGCAATTATATCAAAATGGTTCTCTTGCTTCATTTGCAGAATTACAAGAAAAGTTTGGACTTATAAGGGGTGATTTCTTTACATTTTTGCAGATCCGTAGCTTTCTGGAAACCAATAATTTATTATATACTGACTTAATGCAGACAAAAGATGTTCTAGAGAGTTGTAGAAAGAAAAATCGAATCGGTGTCGTTTATCAACTGCTGTTAGACAGGATGCAAGATGATTTAGTCTTTTATGCGGAGAAGTGGCAAAAAAACTTGGGAATCAAGGAAATAGATGTCTCTAGGGCCTTTGAGATATGTAATAGGGTCTTAGTTAATGGTTCTCTTAAAAGTCAGCATTTTATGTCTGCTTTGGATTTGTATTATACACCGTCAAAACTCGCTAAATGGAAAGCACTTAAAGGTACAAACTGCAGTCGCTGTGGGCTCTTTGCTGCTGATCTAAACCATATGTTTTTTTGTTGCCCTAGGTTGATGCAATTTGTATTTAAAGTTCAAGAATTTCTAAATATTGTGATGAAAACTAATGTGATTCCATCACCTGCACTTATAATTTTTGGAATCCAAACTGAATCTGAAGTGTTGTCGGCAGCTGAAGAAGGTTTTCTATTTATAACCATGGCTGTATTTCGATCTTGCATAACCTCACGGTGGCTAGATAAGGACCCCCCAACGTTTAGTCATTGGCAATCTAAATTGTTAAATATAATAGGATGGAAAAGGCTGTTTATAAATTTAAGGGACGGAAAAGAAAGATTTTTGCTAAAAAATTATGGTCCCCAATTGAAACTTGGATCTGAAAAAGCTATTGATGCAACAAATGTTAGGCCTCCCCTTAGTAGAAATATTCTAATGAATTCGTATGTGCCTTAGTGTTTTATTAGGCATTATCAATTGTTTTTTTGTTTCCTTTTCCTTTTCTTTCTGTTTCTTTATTTATTGTTGTAACTGTATTTGTAAATGTAACTTACCTCTGCCACAAAAAACTAATAAAAATATTAATAAAAAAAGAAGAAGGATTGAATCCACTTTAGCGCCGTAGCTGAGACACCGCCCTTATTCAGACACTGCAGCAAGGTGAAATGTGCTACAGTGTCAAAGGCTGCGCTCAGGTCCAGGAGGATGAGAGCCATAGTCTGTCCCTCATCCACTCCTTGTCTAATGGTCTCAATGGCCACAAGCAGAGCTGACTGTTGAATGGAGTGATCTAAACCCATACTGCGTACAATGTCCCGGGGTGTGCATCCGCAGGGCATTTATGTTTGCTATTAGAGGGCGGGTGCATGGCTTCCACCCTGTGATAGCAAATCCTTGTTTGACTAGTTGAAGCGAGAGGAGGAAAACCTTGTTATCGCTTTAAAAGAGCGGATCTGGATGGTAAAAATGTAGGAAAAAAAAGCGGGATCTCACTCGTTGATTTAAATTAGGCTCTTGGTGGGTAATGTTCAGTGGCTAATCCTAATATTATATTTTGGGGCACTGTAGGACTGGGGATCTTAATATCACATGTAAATTAGGTGTGGAAGGGCACAGAGATGTTTTGTAGCCTAGGGGATCGCCACCTTCTTGGGTATTGTTTACTAATTGTTCGGGGGGCTTCGAGGCCAACTGAAGTCCGTGGATTGCCCCCCCCATGGGGCTTTACTTAAATATGCAGGGTGGGCCTCTGCAGTCCCTGAAGTCGCGGTGGTCCCAGGCAGTGCCTTATAGGTTCTGTAATCACATGGGAAGTACTCATGGTGATACATGCATAGAACCCTTGCAGTTGTAGAATTACGCAGACTTCATTTATGTAATAGTCTGTTGGTTTATATTTTGTAGGTGCACCGCAAAGTTACAAATGTTTTGTCTCAAAACCTCCTATAAACAGACGATTTTCACAATAAACTAAAGACAAGTGTTGTCAGAAAAAGAAGACCTATACATTCACTTATTTATTGGAAAAAATAATCTTTATTAAAACAACACAAATAAATGGAAATGCATGTTTATTAGAACAAACAACAGTATACCATGAAATACGTGGGTGGGACTCCTCCGGAAGCAGCATACAAAACCTGAAAGACAAAAATGAAACATAAATATGTGTGCTATGTAGAAGAGGAAAAGAAAGGTAGTCCAAAAAAAGGAAGATAGTGAGAATGGGAGGGAGAGGGAGTGGGTGGAAGGGAGAAGGGAAGGGAGAGTCAAAAGAACAGAGGGAGGAAGGGACAGAGTGTCGGCCTATTGCACCCAGCCCTCAGAGTTTACATCCCATCACCCATTTGTCTAGGATGCAGGGGTCCGCGGCAAAGAGTGTGGTCGAGCAAGTCCTTAAAATGAAACATATGAATGAGGCCAGAGATTACATTATTAGCTACGGGAACATCACTTGTCTGCATCTCTGCACCCATGGTGCTGCACCCCAGCACCATCCCCCGCACTGTGTTCAATTGTAGGCCCTGCGCACTGAGGCTTCACAGCTCACCTGCCACCATCGGTGTGTCCAACGATGTGTTGGTGCAAGCTCCGAGTCGGGGTACCTTTGTAGGGTGGGAGGGCAGGTCTCCGGTCGGGGACGGTGTCTTGATACCACGATGGAAGGCGTCAGAATGCCAAGGGCATCATGACGGGTTGAGCACCCGCTCCACCCATTTTGGCTCAATCAATTCACTGTCTGAAAAGGGAAAAATAATTTAATGGTGGAAACGTCTGGAGGTAAATGAAGGTTTATTTCAAGCTTAATAGAAAACACCAGTTGAGTGCATCCTTTGTTTTTGGAGTACTATCTACCAACTGTTAATGGTAATCGTGGTTCAAAGAGGAGTTGGAGTGCACAAGAATACACAAGGTTAAATAATAATATGTTATGCTAACGTTTACATACAAAGGAACAGAGGGCATGCTAGAAGCATAATGTGCACGTGTAATGCAGTGGCGGAAGCCTGTGTGCATGTACACTTAGTAATGAGCTCACTACAGTGCCCTAAAAGCCAACGCCACGTGTCTTTAGGGCAGCGCTGCCCGCTGGCTCAGGCCTACAGTACGGTCCAGCAGGTCCTTAAAATGAGACAGAGATGAGACTGAATTAGGTCAGAGATCACATCATTACGCATGGAAAAAAAATTTGTTCGGACCTGCGTACCCAGGCTGATGCACCCTACCCCTCCCACAGCACCGCGCTCTACAAGTGTCTGTAGGGTAGTGCTGCCCACTGGTTCAGGCCTACAGTACGGTCCAGCTGGTCATTAAAATGAGACAGAGATGTGACTGAATGAGGTCAGATCACATCATTACGGACGGTCACATCGCTTGTTCGCACTTGCGCACCCAGGCTGATGCACCCCAGCCCCTTCCCCCGCGCTCAATTGTAGGTCCTGCGCACTGAGGCTTCACTGCCCACCTGCCACCATTGGTGTGTCCAACGATGTGCTGGTGCAAGCTCCGAGTCCGGGGTACTTTTGTAGGGGAGAGCAGGTCTCCAGTCGGGGACGGTGTCTTGATACTATATATATATATATATATATATATATATATATATATATATATATATATATATATATATATATATATATATATATATATATATATATATATATATATATATATATATATATATATATATATATATATATATATATATATATATAGAGAGAGAGAGAGAGAGAGAGAGAGAGAGAGAGAGAGAGATAGATAGATAGATTGATTGATAACCCTGTCTCGTTTCACCACCCTACGCATAGCTTTATCTCTCCCCTTTTCTTCCAGGCTAGTTTCATGTTAACGTCCTAGAGTATTCCTACCCTGACACATTCGATGTGGTCATATGTTTACAATGACAGAATATTGCATGTGAACCTTTATGTCAGCATTAAAAAGGATGTACTGTAAATAATGTTGATGTATAGAGCTAAAACAAAATCTGTTAAATATTGGTCATTGAAAAACAGCAACAGCTAAAGCTCAGTGAAGGTGGTTCCAAGATAAGAAGAGGTTGAATCAAGATTAGCAGAAGTTATTTTGGCAGACCTCCACACAAAAGGTCATTATTTGCTTCCTCTTTCAGGAAAGCCCATGCATACAAGCCAATATTAGTGACAGTGGCACTTATGCTGTCAACCACACCAGACATCAACAGAGTAAATCAGCAGCAAGGAGATAAAAGGCCCGATGGACTTCAAGGGTGTTCCCAAGATAGGACAGTCTGCTTCTGCTGCTATAAATAAAAACTCCATTTAGACTAAAATGCCTTTGTACCTTCATCATGTTCATTAAAGATGTGGCAGAAAAATTGACGCTGTCACTTGTGGAATAAATAGGCGTTTAACAAGGTTTATGCTCAGCTTTGCTTTCCTCGTTACTAGAAGTCACATTTTTCCACACAGGAATTTATTTTGAAGGGAGATATTTCCTCTTTCATTTCCTGTTTAACGAACAAAAGGAAAATCTCCAATAAAATCTGCACTATTTGCAGGGCCCGGAAATTCTAAAGTATGCAGTGGGAGCGGCCTACCCACAACAAGGGGTGGGCAGATAACCTCATTATATCCTCTTCCTGATTAATCCCTTAGGTACTGAACTGTGGCTAAGCAGCAGAAGTGATAAACAGGCGTATTCTAGTTTAGGAGCTGTGTGTGGGCGGCCAGTCACGTTACACAAAAGAGAACTTCATAATATCTCTCACAACACCGTGTGAATTAAAGCCACGAGGACTGGAAGAAGGATTGATACAGGGTGACCCCTTGTCTCATAATTCCCAACTCTGAATGAATGAACGAATAAGGTCTTTATTGCTTGATTAACAAAAATCATTGCAATTAAAAACATCTTAGTAATCGGACAATATATAAAAACATTAACACATGCAGTTATAGCCCAATAATAAAACGGTTTGTGAGCATCTTTTTAAAACGATGACAAAATATTCTTGACAATTTATAAATACGTTCATATTTATGCAATAAAGCCAATTAACTTTATATTCATTTTACAAATAAATTATAGAATCTATCAGACATAGGCTGGATCATTATATATTAAAGTGCAAACTTGCAGTAAACAGTAGTTCCATTGAGCAAACAGGTTATGAAAGGGCATCAATAATTTCTAAAGCAGGGTAACTTCCTTATTTGCATTTCTAATTTTTACCCTAGCAGCATAGGCACTAAATTCTACAAAAGGCCGTACAGTGCAAATAAGCAGAAAACAATGCATTCAAGATTTCTCTTGAAGCCATGGGATTTAATTATTATTCTATTTTTTAATTTAATGTTTGGTAAGTTTGCGAACACAATGTGCAGAATTATAAAAATTTGAACCTTGTAGACATAAATAGTATCATGGAAGCGCAAACAATTTTCTGCATATCATTAACAAACCCCTCCCCAAACCCCACCCAACTCCCTCTTTCAGAAAGTACAGCATTGCAATCTTGTGAACAATCTACATAACACCTTTCAGCCTACAGGGTGTTGAAGGACCACGCGTATTTACATAACAGTCTAGGTGAGTGCACATTATATCTATTGCAGGTCCGGGTTTTGAAGCAGAAACATAGAAAGGGGTACCCAAAAGTCTTTAGGTGGTGAGGCGGTGGGCAGCTCCTCCGCATAGATGCCCATTTGCTCTTTGCAATACACCAGGTCTCAAATCCATTTCCGAAGAGTTGGAGAGGACTTAGCCCCCCAATTCATTGCAACTGCACACTTCGCAAGCAAAGTAGAGATTGCGACTATTCACCTATTGCAGGGTTTAAGCTTTTTCACCAAGCCTACTAGGCATAACTCTGGTACACATGCAATGTTTTCTAGAGTTACTTTTGAGAGCACCTGTACAACCCTTTTCCAAAAGGCATATATTGCAGGACAGTCCCACGCCAAGTTTCAGTTCAGTTTAATCTTTATTTTGTTGACTTGCAACATAAAAAATGCAATAAAATATGACAAAACATGATAAAATTCACCATATATACAGCTTACAGTTCATTATGGTTCAGCACCCCGCTATAGGAGCAACATTTCATCATATTTGGACACACAGAATACAATTTTATATTTGGCGCAAAAAATGCATAAATATGTTAAAATGTTTAAAATCACATTAAAAAAACATTAAATTGATTATAACAACCGGGAGTTTGAGAAGACACAAATGGCTAGGCATAATTCATGATTTATAAGATATCAGGATGGCACTTTTCCTTATTTAAAATGAAAGCTTTAATTTCCTTCTGGTATAGTAAACGGACAATAGAAATTTACTGATTCCGAACACGAATACTTGGCTGGTGTCCGTGCTTAGGATCCTACCAGCTTCCCTATGCGAAATAGAACCAATGTTGCGGCACAGAGGGACAATCCATCTTTTCCTCGCCTTTACATAACTAGGGCAGAAAAATAATATATGATAGATATCCTCCCTTTGATTGTTGGTACATATGCTGCAGCAGTCATTATCTGTCTTCCCCCAACTTTTCTCTGTTACTTTAAATCTCAGCGTGCCATATCTAAATTTCAAATACAGAGTTTTGGCCAGTGGTGGCTCGATTTCATCTAGAAATTGTTCAAAAGATGCCTCATTTTTTACCATAAGGAATTTTTCTGTAAGAGGACCATGTGTTCTTATGTACACGGAATCGTTGCTCACGTATGACCAAAAAGACAGTTTGACTATTTTCTTAGAAACTGAGTTTAAAGAACCTGGCTCGTTCCAGAAGTGCATTAATCCTAGCTTGGTTAGCCAGGTTTTTACATGTTTAAACCAAAAGATTTTCCTGTCACTATCAAGTTCAAGGACCTATTTCAAGCCATTTTTATAATCTGATAGTTCAATTGTTGTCCATAGTCTGACCCACAACAATACTGGTCTCAATATTGCATGATGATCTGTGTGTTTAATGTTTAAGTCAAGAAATAGGGGAATAAGCGGAGTGTTATTAGGAATTTTTAGAAGACCCCTAATAAACTTATTCTCAAGTACTTCAAAAGTTTTCTTACATACTGGCCCCCAAATTTCCGCCCCATACAGTGAGGCTGATTGGACCTTATATCTAAAAAGCTCCACTGCTGAGGTGACCGCCTTATTGACACTTTTATTGTGTCTCTGCAATATGGGAAAACAATTTTGTTTAAACACCAGTTTTGATTTCTCTAGTTGTGGGCCCCATCCCATTAAAGAATCTAGCAGGACTCCCAGACATGTAAAGCTATGTTCGTAGTCTAATTTTTGTCCGTTTAACATTAAATTCCTTTTAAAAGTTTTGTGCGGGTTTAGTGCCATGTATTTAGTTTTTTTTATATTGATTTCTAGTCCTTTCAAAGTACAATACTGTTGGAACCTGTCTAAAAGGGTCTGGAGGCCGCGTGGTGTTTGCGAAATTAAAATTGTATCATCCGCAAAAAGGAGGGACGCAACACGTTCCCCTCCTAATCGGGGGGCGAATCATTCTCACAATTTTCCATATAGGCTGCAATGTCATTTACGTATAGGGAGAAAAGGGTGGGGGCCAGTACGCATCCCTGGCGTACTCCCCGTTTTATGGGGATTGGGTTTGTAAGTTCCCCATTTGGTCCCCACCTAACTTTAGCATAATTCTCCTGGTGCAAGCCCATTATGAGTTTTAACAATTCGCCTGGCAGCCCTTGCCTATTCAGAGTTTCCCAAAGTAGATCACGGGGAATTAGGTCAAATGCTGCTCGCAGGTCTACAAAGGTCACATACAAGTGGCCCTTGCGAATTATGACATATTTCCAATACAAGCAGCAAAGCCTAAATACCTGGTCTAAGTACTTGTTTTGTTCCTAAACCCCGCCTGATATTTGGATAAAACTGACTCATCCTCCAGCCATGAATTTATTCGATTTAAAATATGTCTAGCATAGATCTTCTGTGTTATGTCTAAAAGACTAATGGGGCGATAATTGGCTGGATCGCCACGATCCCCTTTTTTAAAAATGGTAATAATTTCTGCGCCGTTCCATGTATCCGGAATATGGTTGGTGGCTGCAACTATATTAAATAGATGGTTCAAATAGGGTGCCCAAACCTCAACATTGCACAGATAAAGATCGCCCGGAATTTTGTCTAGTCCGGGCGCCTTCCCTTTCTTTACCATGGCAAGTGCTGTCTCTGTTTCATGTATATTAGACACTACCGGGTGAATATTGGCTGGTATTATGACAGTGGGTGCATCTGTTGCATCAACACCAGTTAAAATTTTGGCTTCATATAGTGATGTGAAATGTTTTACCCATGTGTCCTCATCTAGATAGACCTCCCTAGAACCCTTCTCGCGGTTGTTTCCCTTAGCTGCTATTTCCCAAAATTGTCTCTGGTCCTTGTTTTTTGCGGCTGTTAACATACTGAGCCATATTTCCTCATCCCAGGAGGATTTAGCTCTTGCAATAATTCTATTGTAAGCCTTCCTTTTATCCCTAATTTCTAATGGACCTTCCCTTTTAACAGCATTGATCAGTGCAGTTTTAGCAAGACGGCATTCCTTGTTGTACCAAGGTTTGCCTGTGGCTTTTACATTGGTCATGCCTGCACCTTTTTTAGGTATTTTAGTGAGGAGTACTAATAGTTTGCTGAAGAGGGATTTATGCAATTTAATGAAATCTTTGGGGTCATAGCTGTGCGGACAGTATATGCTTAGAGTGTCTGCAAATGTGCTGTATATATTGGCTAATAGGTCCTCTTTTTCCAATACATAGGCCCATTTAACCGCCCTGCGATTATTACTAAGGACAGTGTTGTCTTTTATAGATGAGGATACTGAGCTATGGCCTACCTCCGTAGCTTCCGACCCCTTTAACATTCTTTGTTGAAAGCTTGTTTCCAAAGGGAAGTGGTCACTTTCATATCTCTTTTTAACATTTAGATCTTCTGTGAAAGGCCACAGGTCAAGAGAGACTATGACAAAATCTAATTTACTTTCATACTCATGTCTCTTAAAAGTAGGGGCTTTCGGGCTATCAGATGGCATGCGCCCATTACATGCTCTCAGGCCATGGGAAGTCAACAACCTTGTAATCTGCAAAGCCAATGCGGTGCCAGCCACCATTCTATTTTCATTCAGGGCTGGTATTCCATTGGCAGTGTCCTCGTCTTCGAACAATTGTGCTATATCTGTAATTGGTTCGAAGTTGCAGTTCAGGTCCCCACATAGGATGACACTTGCGCCTAGTCTTAATAAGTCCATAAGTGAGTCTAGCTTCCCTATGCACAATGATTCCTTATGGGAAGACTGGGGGCTGTTGTATACGTTAAAGAGGTAGATCACCCTATTGTCCGCTGTAGTTACTTCCAGACCGAGAATGTCTGGGGAATCAGTGTTAAGCATTTTTATGCCTATTTTGAGAGATACACTGATCCACACTAGTAGACCTCCAGATGCACGACCTCTTGTGGAAGGCACAGCCTCTATTTGATAAGTTTTATAGCCAACCCTGTGCAACTGTACTGTGGCCCATGTCTCCTGCAACACACAGATATCAAAGGAATTCATATATTCATTCCAGTCGGGATCACATAATTTCGCACGCACCCCCGCTATATTCCATGAAACAAGTGTAAGCAAGGGGGGATCCCTCCTTTGGACCATAGAGCGCTGCAGGTAAGACAGCAGTCGATCTACTAGTATCTTCATCTTTACTTGGACCAACAACACCTAAGCCCACCATAGGACCACTAATCACTTTTTCTTCGTTATATCTTACTATACATGGGTCCTTTTCAATTCCTCTTACATCATCTCTACTTTCTAACCTTATTTCAGGTATAAGCAATGGGGGTCCCTCTTTTCTCCCAAGAGACCCTGTGGGTGGGATAACAATCAAGCTACTATTCACATCATCAACTGTTGCAACAGTACATAGCACTGTCTTTGAACAACCAGTACCCATTTCTTTATACGACCTTGTGGTGTGTAGAACATTTTCAATCCTCCCGACATCCTCTGCGCTCTTTAAACATCAATCACATTCCTCCATACCACTGAATGCCTCAAACCTATTTGTTAACTCTAAAGGAGTAAATGGCATCAAGTGGGTCATGTTACCATTTTCTCCTATATTGCGGCTTGTCGGTATGGTATTCCACCCATGTGTTGCGGGAGTTGGAGCTGACTGGAGCATGTATGCGGGATTCCTGGCAGTCTCCATGTAGGAAAAGTGGTTGGTAAGGTGGGTGTTATTATTTAAATGTTGGGGGGGAAACACTGTGGCTCTTGGATAAAAATACGTCAAGGGACGTGGTATAATGCAATTATTTTCGTTACCAAAAGGCCAATTCAGAATGTACTGAACAGCTTTTCTGTCCCTGAAGTTTATAACAACAATGTCACCCCCTATATCCTTTGTTCTCCCACCCAGCCAAGACAAGCGACGAACATGGACTATTTCACCATTCACCTGGTTAGGTTTAGGTCTATACAATGATAGCCAGTGCATGATCTTGTTTTTTAGTTGGGAATAACCTTCCCGTTTGCCACTTGGGAGTTCTGGAACCCCGGTAAGTAACCACGTACGGTAGTGCTTCCGGCGGGAGTTCCATAGGTGGTCTCCTAGCCTGTCCCCCTCTTACATAGTTGATCTCATTCTCTTCTAGTCTTGGGGGTCTATTTGTAATGATACTTGGTTCCCTTACCTTGGTATTGGCTGGAGTATCATTGTTACTGATCAATGTTACGTTAGATTTACCCATAGTTGTTATTAGCTGTTTAGGCTTGGATTTGTCAGGAAATTTGCTAACAGATGATGACGCACCTGCGAGCAAAAGGTTAGAAGCAGCTGGAGTTGCTGCTATCTGATTGATGCCAGTAGTAGAAGATGTTACGACCACCACATCTTTTGGCAGGGTATACAGTGACGTAGCAATTTTTTGGGGGTGTGACACTTTCATGAGCTCTGGTGACCTGACAGAATTCCCAATTGTTGTCAAATCCCCCTCTATTTTTCCCAACCTTAATTCTATTCCCTTGAGTCTTTCAGCTAAGGCGAGCATATAGCTTCGCACAATTAGTTCTATGTTGTCCAAAAGAGTCTTCGGGGAGGCTGATTGCTGACCTTCTTCCATTGGAATATCCGTGATATCTGGCTCTATGACAGCTTGGGGGAATGGTATCGGGAATGTTGGGATGGTAGAAACAGATGCTATCGGTTGCTTGATGGCAAGTTCTCCCTTAGTCATGGTAGTAGCAGGGTTCATTTTCGTCCCAAATTCCGTGTGAATTAATTTGGGCTTACTTGTGTTGGTTATTTTTCGTCTCCTTTTAGGAGGTGGAGGCCCATATATTTTTTGTGGCAATGGCCCCAAGATTTTACCTCTCACTACCTTGCCTGGTCTAATTGTAGGCGAGATCATAGTTTTGGGAGTTTTAGGTGTACCAGGGAGGTCATTTGTCACAATTGGTAGTTCTGGTTGAGTTTGCGTAGGTGACACAGCAGGAGCTAAGCATTCTTTAAGTAGTAGGGGCACACTAGCAGTTGGTGATATGTTGCCTGTCAATGAGATGTTCAAGTCGTCTTCCAAGGTGACAGACATTATAGGTTCAGAGAGGGTCCTATTTTTAATACGTTCAATTGAACGACGACGGTCTGCCCGCCGCTCTGCTAGCAACAGTTCTTTATTGCCCTCGGGAGCAGATTTAAGAAAATAGCCATCCAGGGTCCGGTTTAGCATAACCCCATTTTTTTCCGATCCAGCAAAAGCAGGGCTAGTAGCAGCTGTGGCCATAATGCAAGGATAACAATAGCGGGCTATGGTATGAGATTGATCACTACTTACTCCGATAAAAATCAAAGTCCTCAGGCCCAGCCTAGCCTCTTCCGGCCGTAGAGGGCCCGCCCTTTGCCCGGGCTTCGCCCCGGGCGCTCCCGCGACACGGGGAGTGCGCGCAATTTCAAGCGCCTCCGGTGGCGGGAAATGACGATGGCGGCTCCTGCCGCAATGCCCCCAGGGAATTGTAGTCCTGCGGCCGCTGTGGTGGTGTGCGGCGGCGGGAGGACTGCAGGCAGCAACAGCGATGTCCCAAACAGCGGGAACACAGAGCACAGCAGGTCGCCCCAGAGAACAAGGTGAGCAGGGTTACACCCGCTCCACCGGGGTTACACGCCAAGTGTATAATGCCTGCTTCATCTTGCCCACATCGCACACATCTTGCATACTCTCGTAACCCGAATTTCTTTAGTTGACTGGGGGTATAGCACAGCTGATGCAAATACTTGAAATGAATAATACGGAGATTACAATTCGCAATCAAACGACCAGTCAATTCACAACAATACTCCCAGTTTTTTAGCGTCAGTGAGGATTCGATCATAGCATTGCATTTTTGTAGCGGAGGGGTCTACAAGTTCATTCTCTCGCTTGGATGCACTGCGTGCATAAATAATATAAGGGCAAGTCAGGTGCCTCAAATCCACCCCGTTCAAAGGGTTGTGTTAGTGTATTTCAACCACAGCATGGCTGTTTTCCAGCCTACACAAGCGACAACAGACAGGACTGAAGTGATTTGAAGAGTACCATGTTAAGTTGGCTTGGAGTGTTTACAAATAGATATAGCAACTTGGGTAGAATTGTCATTTTTACAATTGCAATTCTATCCGCCAGCGAGAGAGGTAGGTGGGTCCACCGTGTTTTTAGAAATGGCTCGCCCATAGTTCATGGTCAGTACCACATTGGGGTCTCTATGTATCCGTATTCCTAGATACTTCACCAGGTCGGTTTACCAGGACAACCGGAAGTCCAGCGCTGTTTCCTGAGTGCCAGCTGTCAGTTGGAACACTATGGATTTAGCCCAGTTAATACCTAGGCCTGAGTATCGTTCAAATACGATGTATTCATGCAGCAGAACTGGAATAAATGTTGCTGGTTCGCGGACATATAGCATCATATCATCCGCATAGGGAGCGACATCAAGTGGTCGCTGCCTAAACCTCAATGCAGCATGCCAATGCTTTTGATGAATTTTGCAAGCCACATGCTCAAGCGCTAGAGAAAACAACATCGGGGATAAGGGGAAGTCTTGTCGAGTGCCTCTCTTAATTGGGAAGGCCTCTGAGACCCATCCATTTACCCGTAGTCGGGCCACAGGCTCGGTATACAATAGGCAGATCCATTTTCTTTTTTTAAATGGCGGCATGGCCATTCTCTGCAACACTGTGAACATGTACCCCCACCGCAGTGAGTCGAAGGCTTTTGCAGCATCCAATAACACCACAACTGCCTGAAAATCTGACTCTAGTTAATGAAGCACAGCAAAGACCTACGCAAGTTATGAGCTGTGGATCTTTTAGGGACGAAGCCTGACTGATCTGGGAGGACCAACTTTGGGACCAGTGGTTGCAGCCTGTTTCAAATATTATGGCCAAAGTTTTAGCATCAATATTAATAAAAGATAAGGGTCTATATGACTCACATTTATTTGCTACTTTTTCAGGCTTTAGCAATATGACTATTAGTGCCTCTTACAACGTGGGAGGTAGTACACCTGTCTCATACGCTTCGGCGTATACATCCAGCAGTTTTGGCGCTAGCTCCTCGATGTAAGCCTTGTAGAACTCACTTGGCAACCCGTCAAGGCCAGATGCTTTCCACATGGGTAGGGACATTATAGCTTCCTTCACATCTTCCACATCAAAAGGCTGTGTAAGATACTCCCTCTGGCCCTCTCATATCCACCCAAGCGCAACATCATCTAAATAAGCAGCGATCTCTGCCACACTCACTGGCGACCTTTCCCCATAAAGATCAGAGTAGAAATCTAAAAAATCCTACTAATATCTGATGTGGAATGTTGTGCAACTCCCTCCCCATCCAGCATCTCTATATCATTTTCCTGGCCCTTCGGCATTGCAATTTTATTAGCCAGCGAGCGACTTGGCCTACCACCCTTTCCGTAATATCTCGCCTCACATCGTCTGGATCTGTGAAGGAGTTCCTGATCTGCTGTTTGATTATAATATATAACTAGGTCTCTGATTTTGGCTAGTGTTGCTGCTGTTGGCCTCACCTCAAACTCCCTTTCCAATACTGTTATTTGCATTGCCAACCCTTGCATTCTTCGGCGAAGATCCTTCAGCACCCCTGCCTTTTCTCCCTTTACACTCCCCCTTTATCATCACTTTAAAAGCTTCCTTCAGTGTCCCCGCAGTCTCGACCGATCCCTCATTTTTGACAAAGAAATTCCTTATTGCGTTCCCTATGGTATCCCGAAAGACAGGATCCATGAGAGAGGACTGTTGCAGTCTCCGCTGAAATGAGGGCTTCACACATTCCGGGACCTGTAACTCCAGCATCACAGGGGAGTGGTCAGAGAGCATTTTTGTCAAGTGTGTAATTGTGACTGTCCAGAGACATGCCTCCTCAGATGCCAGCCAACAGTCAAACCTGGACCATGACCCATGCACCGCGGAGACTAAAGTGCTCTCCCTTGTGGTAGGATTACGAAGTCTCCATATATCTCTAAGCCCTTTAGCATCCATCAATTCCAGCAATACCAGTGAAGCCTGTTTTCCCCGCCCTAATGCAGCCTTTGAGCGGTCCAAATCCTCATCTATGCACAAATTAAAAGCTCCACCCCAGAGCACCACAGCGGGCGGGTACATAGAAATCCTTCTCCATACATCATTAAAAAACCCAGGGTCAGCAACGTTCGGCCCATACACATTGGCCAGCAATACCATCGTGCCCCCAGCCTACCCATGACCATTGCCACCCTGCCCTGATTGTTTGCCTCAGATCTAATCTCAGTAAATGGTGTTCCTTTTTTTACTATTATCAACACCCCTTTGGAGTAAGAAGAATACGACGCAGCTACTCTCACTCCAGCCCACTTAGCTCCAACATATTTCTCAGTAAGTTTAGTAAGATGCGTTTCCTGAAGGAAAGCGATTTGGACATTCATCCTATCCAAATAGGCTAAGACAGAGCACATTTTTTGGGGGTGGTTAAGTCTGGGTAAATTCCATGTTAAAAGCTTTATAGTACTACAGAGACCTGTAGCACATTTTTACATTGTCTGCACATTTCCACTCGGGTCGTGAACGTAAATTGTAATCTATACAAGCCACGTGTTTATAATACTGCACCTGCTGCAAACATCTCCCACCACCCAAACCCCACCCACTTCAGCAACTCCAACATGCTAAAGACATTCCCTTCAAACAAAGACAACCCCCCCAGCGACAGAGCGCCACAATACACATATGGTGCACACCCACTGGGGAACACTAAAGTGCTATATACCTCCCGACTTAGCAGGAGGTGGCTGACCTGCCAAATCTTGCTAGAACCTTATTACAATTATAGCTCCTGTCCTGTAGCATTATTATGAGAGCACCAATTAAATGTAACCCTTACAAATCATGATCTCACATGCAGCACCCTGCAGACCACCATCTCTCCATGTACGTAACATACATTATAGTGAAAGAGTTACTGTTCGTCATCGTCGGTGTCCTTAGAAGCTTCTCGCCTGCGGCGTTTCAATGTTTTGGCATATTCTAGTGCAGCTTTTGGGTAGTTGCACCCTCTTGGCCAACCCTGAGGCGAGCCGGATATAGCATGGCATAGGGAATGTCTTCTGACATTAGGAGCTTCTTTACTGTTGTGAACTCTCTCCTGGCCGCTGTATCGTTGTCGTGAAATCTGGGAAAAAGGCCAGTGAATTACCCTAGTAGGTAAAATGTCCTTTCTCTCTGGCCGTACGCAGGATAGAATCTCGTTCTCTGTAGTTTAACAACCTAGCAATGATGGGGCGCGACGTTGCCCCCGGGAACAGTTGCGCCCCTAGTGAGCGATGTGCCCACTCTACTATTAGCATTGGAGATAAGTTGTCTGCCCCAAGTATGTCTTTGAACATTGTCTCCACAAATATCTCCATTTTACCAGTATTTGTTGATGTAGGCAGCCCGATAATTCTGATGTTATTTCTTCTAGATCTCACCTCCAAATCTTCATTTTTTGCTTAAATTACTGCCAATACCTTTTCCATGTTTAGCGATTTGTCTGAAAAGAAATTTTTTGACTGCAACCTGCTCAGTTTCCTCACCTCAAACGTGAGACGCGGTTACGACTTGTCCGTTTTTTCCATATTCCGTTTGTGTACACTTTTTTTTTTATGTGATCTTGGCGTTTGTGATCAGTGCCACACATACGTCACGAGCTGTCTGCACTCACCCACACCCGATTCACAACACTTCTTTCTGCGTATAGTGGCTTAATTCGCAGAGAGCACCACATCCACGCCTTTGCATTCAGGAGATCACCCTACTTCTAGCACTTGAAGTGCGACTAATTATACATGCTTCACCCCCTTGCGTGAACAGCTGTGCCCCTACCACGATAGCAGCCTATAGCCGCTTGTAGCTACACACATCTTTGCAGTCTATTCTTTGCTGTCCTTTAAGCACACCTCTATATCGCTGCTTCTAACTTGCAGGTTGTGTATTTTATCCTGCTGCGCACAGTAGTGCCTTTTTTTGCCGCACTCGCCTCGCGCTATTAGCTTGTCTTAGCTTTTATTAACCAAGGTGGACACACAAGCGGGGCCCAGTTCGCAGGATCCAGTTCAGGCCGCGCCACTGTCCTAGCCCTCCCGGGCTGCAATGCGGCCGCCGGACCTAATCTCCGCACACTTCACCCAGCGCAGTGCCGATCTGTACCGCTTCATTTTTTGCGCCACATTGGTCAAGCCTGCCTCACCAGCACACAGGGCTCCACTGCCACTCTCTCAGCAGGCTCCACCGCAGCGGCATACGGCACCAGGCGGCCAGTTGATCCCAGCTCTCCCTCGCACCTCACCTATGGGTATTGCGCCGCCTGCGAACGTGTTGCTGTTCACTTCTAGACGTTTCTGCTCCATATTTCATGCCGGGTGTGTTTCAACCTGTCTTTTCTGCCATTTTGCCTGCTTGGCCTTACCAGGATCACCACCCAGATTGCTCGGGTTCCAGTTCTTTCAGGGCTGCTGACTTCCTCACGACTGTCCAGGGCCATTCACATTGCCAATGTGTCCCTTTGGGTATTCTCAATTCCCTTTTTCTGCCCTTTTTCAGGGAAATGGAGCACACCTCTATATTGCCTCTTCTACCTTGCAGGTTGTGTATTTTATCCAGCTGCCCACAATATTACCTTTTTTGCCGCACTCGCGGTATAGGTTTGTCCGGCCTTTATTAACCGGGGCATATGCACAAGCGGGGTCTAGGCCGCAAGATCCAGTTCATGCCGTGCCACATCCCTACCGGGCTGCAATGCGGCCGCCGGGTCTAATCTCCGCACACATCATCCAGCGTGGTGCTGATCAGTCCCGCTTCAGTTTTTTTGCCACACCAGTCCACAGCACTGCAAGCCCCATGGGACAGACCAGACCGCCTCGCTAGCACACAGAGCTCTGCCGCTGCTCCCTCAGCAGGCCCTACCGCAGCTGCATACAGCACCAGGCGGCCAGTGGATCCAGCTCTCCCTCGCACCTCACCTCAGGTATTGCGCCACCTGCAAGTGTGTTGCTGTTCACTTCCAGACGTTTTTGCTCTGTATTTCAGGCTCGATGCATTTCAACCAGTCCTGTCCACCATTTTTCCTGCTGGGCCTCACCAGGATCACCACCCAAATTTCTTGGATTCTGGTTCTTTCAGGGCTCCCGTCTTCTTCACGACTTTCCAGGGCCACTCACATTCCCCAATGCGTCCCTTTTTGGTGCTCTCGATCCACCTTATTCCAGCAGGATTTTAGTCGGATAGTGGATCGGCCAGCAGAGCTGCACAGTTATGCAGCCATCTTGCCGTGCGCCCTCTAGCGCGCCCATGGGATTTAACTATGATACATCTTGAACAGTCAACACCAAACATTTTTGGCAGCAACTAAAAACTTTATCAATTGGCATAGCAGCGGAATCGACTCACCCAATAAACTGAGAATAGGGCCTGGCGAGCCGATCTGACCCCAACCTTCAAAAATAGGGATTCTAAAACGATACGCCGTATTTTAAGCAATTTGGGACACACACATACTATATGCAATAAAGATTCACATGGCCATCCACAGAGTCTACAATTTGTATCAGGCCACTGCTGAATCCAAGAGGGCGTACCTTCCTTAGTCGGGTTTATTCCCATTCTTGTTTTTAAAAATTTGTTTTTCATTTTTGCAGAGAAATGGGCATTGAGGTATGGCAGGAAGGGTAAAAACTGGTATGACTTAATCACATACCATGCATGAGTTTTTGGAGCTAAAACAGTTTACCCTTATTAAGGGATTTAGCTTTAATTTGTTTTTTAGGATCAATTTATAATTGGGCATTTTCAATTCATGAAGCCCAATTTGCAGGCCAATATCATGTGGTCAAGGTAAAATATGGAATCTCCAGGTAGCAGCATAAGCAGATTTTGTTATTTCTAGCCAGCAGTTTTTCGCTAGGGAAGCAGGGGTGGAAGAAAACATACATACATTTCAAAAAAGCCACGTGACACCAAGCACTGTCTTTGGAGACCAAACTCCAATCTAATTTCAGCTTGACCCACTGACTTGGGAATCCCAAAAGTTGCTCTGTAAGTCTTGACTACTAATAAATCCAGTAGCTTCGCACCTTTGCCCCTGGTAATGGGTGAGCCATTACCAGGAAGAAGTGGAAGAAATGGTTGATGTCACAACACTCTTTTTCAGTACAGTTAATCTTTCCATTTACGTGATTTAAAGAAATCAAATGTAGATTAACATCACCAGAAACCATAACACCGGCTTCTGAGTGCTGGATTATTAATGTACTTAGGATATCCCGCAAGACATACAACAGTGTAGTCTTATTTTTCCTGGCACTTAGATATACATTAAGTATAATTAGACAAAAATCATTATTCTGTAAAACAAGGCATTGTAACCAGTCTAAATCAAGATCAACCACTTCTGCTACTAAATTTAGGTCAGCCGCAATGTAGCACGAGAGCCCGCACTTTGCACGGCCTGACTTATTAGTATGCGCTGCCGGGAGATTATACTCATTTAACCCAAGCAAGGGTGTCGCTTGTTCTTTCCATGTTTCTTGGAATGGTAAAATTGCTAAATTATTTAAAAATAGAGTTGTATCTGAGTCAGACAGTAAATGGGCAGCACATGCACATTCCATGAACAAAGTCTCAATTGAACATCTTTATCGGTTGAAGCTAATAACATTCAATTCTCTTCTACTCGATGCACATTTGCAAGGTTAGCTGGTAGCCAAAACCAATCCTCCACTCGCATAATATTTTTAGATAACCATTCCCAGGTACGCCTTCCTGTTTGAGTATTAGTAATCAGCAGGCCTGCGTTGCAATATGATTTATCTGTTGGACCTGTTGCACCTCTAAGTACTGAATTTAACTTATTACTTTCCACCTTTATTCTTCCTTTTCCCACCTTAGAGGCCAATACCTCTAAGATCGGGGGTATTTTAAAGGAATCCAATTCCTAACCTTAATACCACATTCCATAAAATACACACTTGAGTCTTGGATTTTAGTCACAATTTCATTAGTCACAATTTCATTAGTGATCCAAGTTGTTATAGTGGACTCACAACGTGAGTTAGGTTGTATTTGTTTGAACTGCACAGAAAAAAGATCACTGGTTTTAATACATGATAAATCAGGAATGGTTGAGAGTATTTTCAGGATTAAAGTCCGATTAAGACTGTCATGTGTACCCCGAGATTCATACGGGGAATGTAGTACTAATTCCCACCTATTAGGGGTATTGTTTTCCTGTATAGTATGTGAGATCTTATTGGGCCTGGTTTGCTATCATTAACCAGATAGTTAATTAGGTAATGCTATATTCTTTAAGGGGTGTTAGACTCTGAGTGGCACAGGGCTTTATCAGATCTGCTGGACTGAACCTGTGTAGTGTGTGAACTACTTGATTATGGGACGGGAGCATAATCTCTTTATGTACTTGTAATTTAAACTCAGGTTGAGGATGAAAAATGATTTCTCTACCTGCGTATCCCAGTGTCTGCTTACTCTCACTCAAAATCTGGGGCTTGCTGTCATACCTAAACACACCTCCATTATTAATGCCGACTGTATCAAGCATCGTCATACCGGTGGAAGTGAGAACTTCTTTTTTACTACCCTTTACAGAGGGCTGAACTTCGCTGCTCAATTCAGGGTTCTGATGCTTCAATAGGTCAGAAGGGGACGCCATACCCTTGTGGGGTCTTGGTATTTCCGATTAGCTGATTTAAAAATGGGGTAACAGTCCTTGGATTTTGCGACTGACTTCTTAGCTTTATTCGAGCCTTCTGCAACCTTTTCCTAGCCCTTTTCCGATAGTTGGGGAACATAACTAGAGCCATCTCCTGAGCTTGAACATATGGAATGAACAACCTGGATTGTCTCCGTTTTTTCTTTTCCCTGAAAAGCTTGACATTCATCGATTATAGAGTGGCGAGGCCCAGACATACCTCTGACTCGCCATCAATCTACCCTGGTGCCCCAGTATTATCAAGGGGCACATCTCGCTGAGGTTGTTGCTGCTTCATTATCACAATGGGTTCCAATTCGTTATAAAAAATGGGGGATCGTTCCGGATAATATTTCCCAACTGTTTTTTTTAATTCTTCAATGAGTGACCCTACTATTGTCGGGAGGTCAGATACTGTATCTAAAATGTGTGAACATGTGCATCTGATTAATTGATTGTTGACCTCAGTCTGAGCCTTAACCCCACCAAATTTGTCAGATTTTGTAGTTTTGTATCAATGCCCGCCACATAAACTGCTAAAGTATTTAGTAGTTCCACCTGTATATCAAGCTTATTTGAATGAAAATGTAATGCTGTCGTTACTGGGTTCATTGTGTTTATCAAATTTTGCCAGACTCCATCATTATCTGCACTTTTATGTTTAGCAGAACGCTCATCAGTTATAGTAGAAACATCATATTTATCTAGGAACTAGAGGTCTGCAGAGTTCAGGGAATTATCTACTTGGGCTATATTCTTTAGATCCTGTTCAAAATGTGTAGATTTACTCTTTAAAGGGACTAAAGTTAGATGAACAACCCTGGACCTGTTCCCCATCACGTAACCCAGGACTACATGGATTTAAGACATTCGTATTATTCGGTGACTGAGTTCTAAATGTCCCTAGACTCTCGCAGACACTCTTAGTCCCAGTCTTAGGCAAACAAGATTTAAAAGAGCTATGGTTAGCTTGAAATTCACCCAAGCAGATAACAGAAACATCACAGTCGTTTGAGGCCTTATTACACTCGGTTATATCCCAAGGATTATCTTTCGCCTGGAGTGCACAGTTTATTCAGGGCAGCAAAGTACTTTGAGTTGACAACATGTTTACCTGACTGTCTTCAGTAGCATAATGAACTTAAGCTTTAGCTACAACTACATGCGAGTTACCCCCTCTATATTGGGTATTTGTTGCCGCAGATGCAGTCGAGGTCAAACATGTAAAAGCAGCAGACTCTTTCAAGCATTCTCTCATATTCCGTGACCCTGGGATAGGGTGCCATCACAAATGGCCTGAACTATTGATAGACACATGCTTTTAGGTGCAGGCGTAGACAAAGCCGCATCGGCTTCACATTGGGCTTCACATTGAGTTCTGTCTGACTGTTTAAAATGCTTCATTATGCTGGGCTGAGAGGTGGTTCCCCCACCGGTGGAAGTTTAATTGTACATTTGACCCACAACAGTTAATGTACACTCCGGACTTGATGATGGCCAATTACCGACTGATAGTTCCTCAAGATCTCTACCATGAACCTGCATTATATCCTTTTAGGAACTGGATTGAGTTTTCCTTGCAGCTTTACGCATTTTTTGTAGTTGATCTTGAAACGAAAGGTGCATTGGTACGCTTGTGCGACCTGATCTCATGATATGAGGCTTATTACTCCGAGCAGGCAGCAGGAAGGCAAATATCACAACCAAAGCTCTTATTGTGGACCGACAGAATTTGAAACACTGGTCAGCTCAAGACCTTATTTATACCGCAGGCCACAAGCGACAGTCCTCCTCCTCTCGCTCGTTCCTCGTGCCCCACCTGGCACACACTGCCAGAAAGGTAGAAATGAAAATATGCCACAGGAACCCCGCCTCCCCCGTACTCAGCAACCTCGATGCTTCCAAAGGCATGGGGAAAGGGCAAGGGCAGAGGCCAGCTTTGGAATTCACTTTCTTTTCACTCGCCTCGCCCCTGCTCCTTTCACCCCTCACACTCGGGGGGAGAGGCAGGGAGATACCTAATGACTGGAGGACGGCTCCGACTCTGAATGTAATACCAGTACACTGTTGGACCACAACCAAGATTGGACCGTTTTGGCAGCCTGAATGAGCTTTGCAAGGACTGCTAAGGTCATTTGCCGAATGGACCAATGCCCTCATCATCCTACATTCTCTCAGAGTCCTAGGCCCCAATGACAATAATAGTGAAACATGTGTCGGCCAAAGCTTTCGATTTGTTCAAGCCTTTTGGTTAGCATCTAAGTATGGCACAATATATGATTTGCCAACTACTGCATAAAAGTATGGATTTCATGGAAACTTGATGTCTTAAGATACTCGTCTCAAAATTAAAAAATAAATATATAGTATAGCAATTTAAGAATAGTTTATCCTGGAAGCTTAGTGATTTCTGGCACTTTCAGTGTCTCGCAAGTTCACAGCAACGGAGTCAAAGCCAATCCCAGTGGCAGCAGAAGGTGACACCACCAAAATTGAAACATAGCATGATATACATGCAACATAGGTAAGCGCTCTTCTTCAAATGCCCTTTTTTATCATTTTTCTGAATGTAAAAGAATGTCACGAAGGTACAGACAATCCTGTGTCACTTGAGCCCATGATTCCCCCGTGAGCTGTTTGCATGTTCACTCTACAGCTTGACATTTCTCTGCAATATCAAGTAATCTGTCCTCCACAGGGGTAGAACAGAGGCACAGACCTTTGCTGACCATCCCATTATGTCAAAGCTAAGAGCTCGACAGCGCAGGTCCACGTCAGCTGGCTGTGCCAATTTGAAGTTTGTTCCTAAGCAAAGGTGCACCCTTAGAGAGGGTAGGCTCACCCCAACTCTCTGACGTGGTGTGGGGGGCCACCACAAAGGCATGATCCATCACTCTATGCATAGTGCACCAGTCTCCAGGTCTAGCAGGAGCCGGAGCAAACTGACAAATGAAAATCTGAGACTTCATCCTCTGGTCTCTCCAAAGGCTTTGTGGGACACTTCTTGCCTTTGCCAAAGGTCCTCCACCCTTGGAGGTGACCTGACTGAACCACAGCCATGGCAAGACCTGTAATCTCTGCTGTGCCCCGGCAAGGGAGGATGGATTTGCCTTGTTTGCAAGGACAACCCTGTATATGAGAATACTCTCCTAATCTAGTGCCCAGATGGATAAAATCAGCCTTTACATCTCCAAGATACAAACTACACCCACCTGCCCAAATTACACAGCAACCAAGGAGTCAGTTAAGCTGGCTTGAGTACCACACATGTTTTGATCTTTCGTAGTTTTGGATCCATTTGTATACTTCTTATGTCACATGCCACTTCAGGACAAGGACATTCAGTCTGGAAATGTATTTATTTTACACATTTAGATAGTGTATGTGGACCCATGCATATCAGGGCGCTTCACAGAGAACAATGTTTATACCTTAGGAGTCAATGATGAGAAAAGGAAACATGCTAAAATGCTAGACCATAAGAACATTAAAGACAAGGTACCATCTCAAGCACACTTGTTTGATGAGTTGATGAGAATGTGACTCAATAGACGGGCTTTGAGATGTTTCCATAAGGTAGAGACTGGAGTTAGTGTTCTTAGTTTAAGCAGTAACAAGTTCCAAATGGAATTGACAGCTCCAGAGAATGATTGTGTCAGAGACACAAGAAGTCCTCCAGTTTGGATCTTCCAACAGAATGAGTTTTGACCCCTTGGTTCTCTTCAGCATCCAGAGATGTGAAGTAGTTTGGTGGCATATGGTGAATTATCATTGTGGATGGCTTTGTGAACAAGGTTGCAGATTTTGAATTGTATTTGCTCTGGAATGGAGGCCCGATGTGGTCCCTCAGAACAGGGGACTAGGGTCATGTTTCTTTACTGAGTTTATTAACCTGGTGACGGAGTGAATTGCAGCTTTGAGAGGGGTGATGTAAGTGGTCGGTTGCCTTCCACAATGGTATTTGCAAAGTCTAGTCTTTACATTACCAGTGCATGCATGCATGTTTTAAGGGGGCTGGGTGACAGCAATGGTTGAATTATCTTACGTTTTTGCCAGTGAAAGTTAGCTGTTATGGCAGTATTATCTATATATGAGATTATTTCACAAACGGAGAGGAGAATTCCTCTAGGCTCCATGGATTGAGTACTGACGAGTCGAGTTTGTTCTTGTTCGACTGGATAATAACAGGAATTCTATCTTGGTGGGGTTGATCATAAATCATTTATTTATAAGTGTAGTATAAATAAAACACCACCCTTCTGCCAACAGCATTTGTTTCGGATTTTCGAAAAGGTGACTTAGCCTGGCTTCTTTCCAATGCTTCCATTAGAATGGGATGAAATATACACGGGCTTAGATTCTGCGTCAGGGTTCCTTGGATGTCTCACGCACGCTCCAACTAGTCAATTTCCAACATATTTGACAGAATTGACCGTACATAGCATGAGCCCCCATCATGCATATAATGAGAGTGCTGGTTTTCATCTGCACACTATGTGAAAGCAGAGTATTGAAAACATAAGGATGTTATACCATGGCATGGCCGGTATTTATTTGTTGTTTAATTTAATACTATTATAAAGCATAGTGCTTATTTATTTTATTTTATTCAAAGCGCTGTGGATGTGCCAGAGTCTGTACTAGGCATGCAGGGCAATTGTACAAAGGTGGGCCGGGTTCGATGTATCTCAGATGCAAACCCCGTTTCCATCCATAGGCATCAATTGTAGGTGAGGGGGTAAATTAAGTACAGGAGATAAAACATCTGTGTGCTCACTAAGTTGAATAGTGTAATATAGCGCATCACGTTCTCGTATAAAGTAAGTTGCACGTTCCAATGTTTCATATGAATATAGGTAGTAGGGCTGGATGTGAATCCACCAACTATTGTTAAATGTTGTTGTATTGCCTTTCGGCTCAGACAACTATATAAAAGTAAACAAATTGTCGAAACCATTTGTTGTGAGCTCTTAAAGTAGATCGTTGTTTGCTGCTAACTCTGCTCACATACAGTTCCTGCCAGTCATTCGCTTGCATTATTCGCCCACCAGCAAAGCACGAGGCATACTTGAAACCAGGATCAGTACTGGCACAAAAGGTCAAAGGACCCTCAATGGTAACACACTCCAAAGTGCTGCCCTGGAGAACGAGAGCGCAAACAGTGCTGTGCACTTCCTGTGACCTCATCACCCTCCCCCAGGGACGGGAGCCAAGTCCTGACAAGTGGAAATGTGAGGTGTATTACATTTTCTTTAAAAGAATGTGACCCTTCGAAATGCAAAGATGATGGGTTGGTGTGTTAGTTATTTATTAATTAAAAGTATTTACATAGCATGGACACAGCTACACGGGCGTTATCAGCAATAACAGAAAGAGTGTCAATACAAAGGGTCTAGAAAGAAAGAAGAGAATTAGATCAGTGGAACAGAGAGACAACCACGTTTTAAGGTTGACTCTGAAGAGGTGAGTCGCTTTATTGTCACGGTTTGATTGGTCGACAATGTGATAAACTTTGGAACTCTCTTCAACTCTTAAATTCCAACACTATCATTAGACAACTCTGTGAGATATTTAACCTCCCATTATTTAAGCTACTAACAATGGAGTTTTACTGGTGAAATAAAAAAAAGTCTAATTTGAAGAAGGATTTTGTTTAGCTTAGAGCATTTGTGGTCTGATGCATCAAAGGGTTTTACTCATTCTGTGCCTATGGGGAACTGCTTAGATACATTAGAGCCACAGTTTTCAATGTTTAGGTTTCAATAATGTGCCAATGAGTCATCTTATTCTTGGAAGAAGTTTCTTTTCATAATTGACAATCATTGGATCATTTCATTGAGACCTTTGTTTCTCACTTCAATTCAATTGCTCTGAATGAACTGCTTCCTTCGAAGGATGCAAAAGTAAAATCATCGACAGTATTAAATCACTCCAAATAGTTTAAAATATGACTTGCCCTGGATTTCTTTTAGAAATTCCCTGTTTATTTGGTCTTCTTGTGTTTACATTCCATACAGACCATAAGGAAGGACTCTGAATTGTTCTTTGTTCTTTAATGCCTTTCAGCGGTAAGTTTCTTGTCTCCTACGTCAAATTTGCCAGAGAAAAGTAATCTAGACCAGATGACATGAGCAACAGGCCAAATGAAAACGAGGTTAGGTTACACTTCTACAATATCTCAAAGTGTATATAGTGCTCCAGTTCTTCGGTTTTACATCACCTGAGGAAAAAGACCTATTAGGTACTGTTCTTCTTCGTGCCCTAACCTACGTCTGCCCAATCATTCAGTAGGTCTTGATGCCTGGAGTCCCCCAGCGGAGATTTGCAGACTTGGTACAGCTAAATGCACACTTTCTATTGTGTCACCGTCATAACTGAGGTCTCTGTATAGTTGTGCCGCAATCGAGGACAATGGTACGTAGAAAAGCAGGTGTAAATTGCAATAAAGTCCGTCACCCATCTCCCCCACAAATCTGACTGGCACCTGTAGACATCACACAATGGATTTCAAACCACATCTGGCTTCTCAATGAAATTTCCTTTTATGTGGTGCAATATAGCACTTTTTTGATACAAGATGAGGTCTCCAAGCACTCTGAACTGAGTACGCTAGAATTTACCTTATGATATGGAGCTAGGTACTGGGAGTACTGTCTCCAAAAAGTGGACCTACCATTACAGAACAGTGACTTAGCAATTACCCGAACAGTGGGTGTTCAAAGGAACTACAAAGACGTACACGTGGTGATATGTAGATTATATTTAATGCCAGAGGGACACCAGAACAATCCTGAGGAAGTCTGCTGTGACATCTGCAGTGTGAGACGAAACACAAGTTGGCGAGGGGCGAAACTGAAAGATATTGTAAATATAAAGACTTTTGATACCACAAACTCAGCATTGACTCACTTCAGAATGCTGTGAGGCCTTATCTTGTACCATTTGGACTTGTTCCAGCAGGGAGAGCCAGGGTGGGGATATTTGATAGCATCTTCAGATACAGATATTTAGAAGTGTTCCATTACTGTAGGGTGTGCGCTCTTATCCCAAACCACCAATCCTGGTTATTATAGCGCGTTTTTGGTTGAGTCTGGATTGAACAGAGCATCATCAGATAGCTTCACAATCCATAGGCTAAGTCGTCTTTCACCCGGTGGTGGCTGCGATATATATTGCTGCTCCTCAAATAGTCTAGCTACCTGTCTGCTGATGTCAAAGGTGACCCCTCAGCCTGGTTTTGGTTCCATGTGTGAATTTATAGCTCCAACTAGTTCTTGTTGTCTGTCAGACATTCCTTAATATGCTTTTCAGCTCAACCCCTCTTGGAGTTTTAAGATTCCGTCTTTCTGGCACTCTACGTCCTTCATTCAAAGTGAATAATGATGGGAGGTCTTGTATTATTTGCAAGCCATGTGTTTACAGCATTCATCAATCTCAACAGGTAACAGTGCGTCCTATCCACATCTTCCCTGGCACACACACATTGTCCACACATGCGCACGACATCTGCTGTGTACATGAGGAATTATGGGTTCAGTGATGTGTTGCCTCTCCCGTGCCACTCATGGAATTGTCCCTTCTCAGGACTCAATGCCTTCTTCCACAATTTAATGATAGATGGCTGCATCACTGAGATACCCTGGCTAAGTGGAACCAACATAGATTTTTTCATGGGGAGCAAACAGAATGGGTCTCAAGGGTGGGGATGGAGCGGTGCTGGGCCAGAGGTCTGGAGTGGTAGAGAGGTGCCCTGGGTCAAAGGTGCACCTAAAGGAGTGGGTCTCCTCAAATGCCTGGTTGCAACTCATCAGCCCCGCCCCCCTTCCACCTCGATATACATTTCTAGCAGTTGCATGAGGTGCAGTTTCCTGAAGTGAAGCTGTGGAGAAGTTGGCATGATAGTAGAATGGATATATTTGTTGGTTTAGCATAATAGCTGTCTGCTTCTACCGTAGTAATGTAAGCGTGATTGCAATGTATCCATGTGGTAAAAAATAGACCTTAGTTCTTAGCACAACTCTTAAGTTTATAGCATATATATTTAGTTGTGGTGTTCTTGCTGGCCATGCTCAGCAAGTGGTTAATATTGCTGCAAGTGTCTTTAAATATTACAGGTTCAAGCGCTGGGAACGAGACGAAATCCACAAGAGGCATTCAGCTTGATGGGTGCACGTGGGACATCGCACCTGAAAGCCAGTGTGAGTAGTTTTGTATTGTTGAGGGTTTTTTATTAGTAAGGTTCAACTCAATGACAAAAAGAATCCAGTTGAAGGCACTTACAGCACATAACAAAACATAACATACAATTAAAAGAAGAACCCAACCCACAAAACATAGTTTCTAAAATAGATAAAACATCCAAAACACTAAGAACCCCAGCTCACAGCAGACCAATAAACAAAATACTCAGGAAGCACATAAAATATATTTTTTTAAACTCTACTGCTACCCATGACTAAATACAGTAAACATCCTTAAACGCACAGATTGGTAACTAAGAAAATACTAAAATAACCTGGATACCACAAACAGTCTCAACATCAGAAGGAACTACTAAAGTGCAAAGCTTTATTATATAAGAATCTTACTAAGAGATGAGCTACTACAGTGCATACAGGACTCTGGTTAAAATGATGAAGGTAGGAATCAAAAGGATGGAAGGAAGCAGGCAGCAGGTTCCAGGGTTTAGTGCCTTCCGCTTACAGCGAATGGCCACAAAACGTCACGCCTAGGCCATTTTAAGGTCGGTAGTTAGTTTTATTTTCTTTGCCACTGTGGATGATTACAATGATCGCTCCTGTACCCGATAAAGAATCTCTGTCTGTTTATATAACATCAATTGATATCTATCGCATTGGTGTCTGCCAATACTCTCTTCCTTGCATGTAAGAAAGTGGTGCCATGTTGTGTGTGCGTCTGCAGGTGTTTCTGTTGGGCTTTGCTGGTTTGATCCTGGTACGTATAATTCCATTTGAAGGATAGGGGTTAAGTTGCTCTTTTTTATATTCAACACAATGGTTTCTTTTATGGCTAATGCTTGCAGAACTTGCATGTATACTTCTCTGCTTTTGAGCCCGATTCATAAATCAATTTGCCCACTGAAACACTTCTTAGGTTTATGGGAAGGATGGTGGGTGAGGCAAGCAGTCAAACATCTAGGAACATTAGGGTTGTGGGTATTCACATCACCCTTGCAGATACTTTCCACCATGAAAAATGCATATAAGCAATAAGTGCATTCCTAGGTCAGGTTAAGAATAGGAAGGTGTTACCCTTCATATAGAACCGAAGTGTAGGGAAGGTGGATTCTTCCTAAGAGAACATTGTTTTCCCATGAGAAAAACAAGAAAGAGGAACAGGAATGAAATAAGAATTATACAACCATTGTAGTGCTACAGGAAATCTACAATTGCCCTAGGTTTGCTTAAGAATTCCTTGGCTTTATTTTCAATTCCTGATAGGTCGAAGATTTGCTCCAAACATAGGAGCAATCTTACTGGAGAAACCAACCTCACCACAGCCAGACACTAACAGGGTAGAAAATGTCCAGAACATTTTAACAATTCCTCCTGGAAATTAAATCAGAGGTGGGGACCATCAAGCCAGACTTTAAGATTTTCTATAAAGAACAGAAAGAATATGTTACTTCACTTGGACCATGAGTTGAGGACTTCGAAAAAATATTGGATGAGAGATCAGAAGAGCAGTATTAAATGTGGGGAATATTCCAAGAGTTGCAAAATTGGAATTCAGAATTACGAGATAATCACAAAGATCTAGAATACAGATCACATAGAAATATTATCCGTAGAACAGGCATTCCATGGAAAGTCACTCAGTGAGAGATTGGAATGCTCCCACTGAGATGGGATCGAACCCACTGTGTCAGACTGGGGCGCTTTGGAGCTACAAATAAGTGGATCGATTGACATTCCACATAAAATGGATAAACTGATGATCCAAGGCTAAAAAACTTCCTTTTGTTTCAATAGAATCCCTATCAGTGGGACCACTCCTTTTGACAGATATTTGTCTGGGAAGAAAACAAAATAGTTGCTTAGACCCTCAAAACAGTAAAATATGTCTGAGGGATAATGTAAAAGACTAAAACGAGTCATTTGGCTTGCACACAAAGTGAAATCCTGAGAACCACAAACACAAGATGGCATTGGGTAAAACCAAACAGTAGCCAGATGAAACTCTCATCAGATGATAATGCAGCATCCCGGGCAAAGGTGCTGCATTTCAGAAGCGCCGGAAAATCAGAGGCAGGAAACAGAAAATGTGGGCACTTCTGCCTTGAAGGCATGAATGAAGCCCAAGATACAAAGGTAGTTTTCAAAGTCAGAGATGGACATAACTACCTAGCAGGAAACCGGGGGACAATGAAAGGCTTAGCAGGATCCACATGGTTGGTATAATGGCTTTTCTTATTCTAGAACTGGCATGCCCAGAAGGGTGGACTTCTTTATTAAGTTGCAGATGACAGGGCTCATCCCATTGTTTATTTATCGAGCTTGCTTAAAGTTGTGTTTTTTTATTGGGATCGTCCACTTGATCATAAAGTATGTACACACTAAGAATCAGATAAACCAAGTACTTGCTGGAAGTCCTCCATTCTGCCTGAAGAATGGGACATGTGCAACCATGTTTTTTTAACATGACAAAATGTTTAAAATGTGTTACTTTTAATGCCAAAAAGGACTTAACATACCAGCCAGGTACTGTTTTTGCCTCAAATCTAGGTGTTAGGAAATGACTATCCTCACGCTCCAGCAAAACAGCGGGGTGGCAATTCTGATGGGTCAAAATGCTCCCAACAAAATCCTAGACATGATCTCAGACAATGCAGGCCATTCAGTCAAGCTATAGCTTGGATGAGGTGTACTGATATGCATGGTACCTACGATTTAAACACCCAACACACTGGAAGAAATGTCTTATAACCTCCATTGTGACTGTACTGGACGGGGCAACATGGTACCTGAAAATTTGAGGAGACTTCAGCTTTGTTATGGATGTGATGAGAGAGAGGTCCACACTAAGACTAACACAAAACAGCTTGAGAGGAAGTGGATGAGCACCGCTGGACTGATCGCCGCACGGAGAGCTCAGCACCCTGACGCTGTAGATTACTCATTCTATTCAGCTGCACACAAAACACACGGTAGACTACATTTTCTCATGGTGGCATTGTGACTCCTCCCCAGGGTAAAAAACAAAGAAATAAGCTCTCTTAGACCATACACTCAAAGAGAAAAGCATTACTTTACCAAGTGGCTCACTGAATAACAAAGAGACAGGGTACAAAAATATTCAGGGATAGGTTCACAGGAGAAAAAAATCAGAAGCCATTAAAAAGTATTTGTTAGAAAACAATAATGTAATGTTTTCTCAGTGAGAGCTTTGTCAAGACTGTTGGACATAAACAAGGCAGAGTACTCAGGGGCGGCTCCTCCGTTATGGTGGAGGAGCAGCGCCTCCCCTGCTGAATGCCAGTAGAGGCAAACAACAAAAATAAAATGATAATAAAACATCTTTATTATCATTTTATTGTTTGTCCTGCAGGCTGCGAGCTGAGGGAGGACCGGGGCCATCCATACTAACGCTGCAGCACCATGGAGGATGGGGTGATGGTGGGCGCTGCTAAACGTGCATGACGGTTTGGCCGGCCCTCTAGGGCTGGCCAAACCGTCATGCGCGCTTAGCCTTTCTCCTACCCAAGCTGTGTTGTACAGCTAGGTGGAGAACCAACACAGGCTCCCATTCAATGTCTGAGCGCCGAACCAGGATGCTTAGACCAATCCCCAGCATGACAGCAGCGCTGGGATCGGCATCTGGGAGCCTGCGCAGTATGCAGCAGTTGCTGGACGTCCGGGAGGCAGGGATCAGCAGCAAGGTGGCGGCCCTCGGAGCAGGTAAGTGCAATTTTATATATTTGTAATTTGGTCTTTTTTAGTTTGTATTCCCCCTTCCCCCAACCCACCACTTAGGAATATGAGCGATCACTGCTGAGGATACTTACTACTGAGAAATACACAGAACTAGCACAGTGGAGGCAACAGAGCAGGAAAATTGATAGCTTGGAAACTATTAGTCAAGAAGGCACAAGATAAGATAAATGGCATGAAATAATCTGCAAGCAACCTACACTATGAAGACAGAGGCTCAGCTAAATTCTTGAACACCTTTTTATAGCAAACTGTACACTACTAATCACAACTCCCCAACTACTAGCTCAAACACATGATCAAGTGACATATTTGGACATCTTAATCACGATGGAAGAAGAAATTTAGAGCATAGACAATCTGAAAATGGCTACATCTCCAGGTGTAGTGTTTTATCTAGGAACCTAAATCGATATTTCTATTTTATGCCCTTGTACGGTTATAATCAATAATATCCCTATAAAGGCATAGGAATCATATCCATATTTAGTCGTAGCCCATGCAGTCACATTAAGCAAGGCTACTTCCCCGGACTCCTAGAAAGCACAACGAGTTCTCTAAACAAACCAAACCTCCAGCAACCTGGGAAATCCCCCTTGCTTTTGTTTTGATTTCGTCCTAGAACTCCGGTGAAGCACTGTAAGAACGGCCAGTTCTTAGTGACATCTTTATTGACGTCTTATGTCCAACCTTACGTCAAACCCGGCACCTTTCAGGTATAAATATACCAACGTTGCCTTAAGCAAACACACGGTGGTGGTTTTGGAGCAGAGCAGCTATCTACTTGCCCGAGAGCCCAGCTGATGTGAGAGCCCACGGACCCTGCCCCTCCCCTTTGACGCACTGAGAGAGACGCTGTCTTTTCTCCTGCCGAGAAATCCAGCTCCGGTGTTTCCAGATACCTTCGCGGGTTACTGGGATATCGAGTCCTGGGAGAGAGATACAAGACCTCCTGCTTTCTATTACCCAGGTACGGAGCTGACTAAAACCTTAGAGAGAATTCTTGAGTCAGATTCTTGGCAAAACCAACTTAACTTAAACTGCTACTTACTTACTCCTTCCCACGTATTAGGCTTAGGTCAGGTACACCGGGGTAGGCGTATTTAGAAGCACCAGTTGAGTACGTTAGTCAATGTATATATGTATGTATATAATTTACATACTATTTTAAAGTATCATATGGCTCAGAAACCATATCAATGCTTTTACAGTATTATTTTATAATCCTCCTTTTACTGTACCCACTTTACTTTACTACGAGTATTGCAATCGTGGCAATTCATTTCTCTTGCATGAGAAAGAAGACTGCTCAATAAATAACACCTTTTTATTGAAAACGCCTGTCTCTCTTTTCTCCACACTCTGGTGAAACTAAGTATGCACACTTGACTGAGTGAAATAGCTGTCTATTGTTTTCACACGACTCTAGAGATACACTCTTATTCTGGGGGAGCAAAGTTGTCATGTTTGATGGTTGTCAGAAGCTAATCCCTTCTTGTCTATCCAGGGAGGTTAAACTCCTCCCCGTTTATTCGAGAAAGTTTCTAGTGACCTCTGAGCTAGCAGGCAAACCTTAAGTCTAATATAGTCAGTGGAGACCTAGTCGACCTCAGTCCTACGTCTACACTGCTGTTTATATTATTCCAATGCGCAGAGCCTATTGGGAATATAGGAACTACACTACATGGCGCCCAACGTTTGGTAAGGCGATAAATCTAACGCAAGACGTTAGAGTAACTCAGTCGTGCTTTTTCACACAGAACCCCTTTTTCCCGTAAATACTCCAAAAGACGTCTGGAGTGGGTAAAAGGTTAAAATCCGCCTGAACTTAGTAGGAAGAGATTCCTATGTATAGTTTTTGGTTTAGTCAACGTTGAAGGATACAGTGTTCCAAAATATTGTTTCCTTGAAACTTGATCTGCAACAAAAGACTTTCTGTCAGTAAAATGCCTGACGGAAACGAAGAAAGAGATGCTACAGCGTCTCAACTGTTGTTGGAAGACACAACTCTCCAACAGAATGACCCGAATGTTATACTCATTCCGGTCAACGTAAGAAGAACTATAACTATTAAACTTATAGAAAACGGATTGACATCAAGAGGTGGTACAGTCATATTCGTGATAGAGGCCCATGAATATCGGCAGACAGAGGTATTCTATTCATGGATAAACTTTCCAGCAGCAAACGCTGTCACACACGACTTCCACTATTACAAAATAGAGGAACCTCCGGAAGAGTACACCCCTTTCGAGGAGGTGGAAATACCATTAAATTACCAAGAGCACCTGCTCTGGTTTAAAGGCGCCCTAAAACATAATAATCACATCACCAGGCTCGGTCCACTAGGTAGACCAGGAGCAACGTGGCCGGTTCTAGCCAGTTACACACCACATCCAGACATCGAAAAGATGTCAGACCGGGAACTTTTAGCCCAGCTAAAGGTACTAATTAAAATACATAGACAATTAGTCCAATATGTAATGCGGACTTCAACATTCCAACCAGCTATTAACATTCCACAGCTGACCCCTCATCAGGGGAACACAAACAAAATAACACCACAGAACATACAAATCATGTCTGGGTAAAGTACCCGTAAAACGGGAACAAATTCCATTCTGGTTAGCACAAAAAATCACTCAAATAGAGGCAGTTTTTCCAGATACTACCCCTACTGAGAAACACAGAATTCTGACTGTCTTCCAATGGGGATCGCACCACATGTGGAGGACTGTGACACTTGGGGTACAGTTTTTGCTTCCATTTACACGAAAACACATGGTGTTCCGTCCATGGCGGTAATACCAGATGTACTAAGACAGATTCAAAATGAATACGGTCCAGAACCTGCTTTAACTCTGGGTATGAAATTACTGAAAGACTTCAAGCAGGGCTCGGCTATACTTTTAGCCAACATAAAAGGAGAAGCAGCATCTGTGGCGATCCGCCAGAAATTGAAAGAAACAGATATAGCAGACCAACCATTTGAACTTGCCAGCAGAATCATAGAAAAATCCTATGAAGAACTAAGAAGAGATAGTTTGGGTGGGAAACCAGTAAAACCCCAACTAACTGAAAATCCTGAAAAGATATTTATTAAAAATAATCTAAACACTCCAAAAAAGAGCTGGGATGGAAATAAACAATCCACTCCCAAAGAAAAAAGATTCCAGTCCAGAGGAAGGTCTCCTCGGCGGAGAGAAAGATCTCCGGACCAAGGACACAAGTCTCCCCAGAGGGAGCCCTCTGAGAAAAGATACAACCTTAGAAATAGGGATAATTTGAAGAAACCTGATAGATATCAAGATATTGATACACGCCCCTCTCGATCTTTTTAGACTTCCTCGCAGAAATCGGAAAGAAGAGGACGGTCAGAACACAGGGAAGAGCACGTCAAGTCCAAAGACAAGGAACCTGCTCAAAGTAAAAAATTACAATTTCCAAGAAAGAAGGTAGCCAGTATTAAAATAATCAAACATGCCGAGGATACGGAGGACACAGCTGAAAAACGGAGAGTGGGCCCAGACAATGCTAGACAGCGCAGCAGAAGTGACAATAGCTCGCAAGAACCTGATGAATCATCTGGAGACAGTGGACACGAATGAATACATTCAGGTGGAAACTGCAGATACCAGAGTTAGCAAACCTCATAAAATATACGAAATAACATTACGTATAGAGGGAGATAAGACTAGGAAATTAAGGGGTCTATTTTGGGATAACCTTTCCAAAGGCTATGACATCCTTTTAGCTGAGAAAGACTGGCCACCAGAGTTTGTCAGGGAGTGCTGTGGTAAATAAATAAATAATACCCTATTTTTGACTAGACATATATCATAACAGATAGCTCAATAAATAAGAGTCAAGATTCGAGGTAGTAGGAGTTTTGCAGGTTTAATACAGCGTAAGGACAGGAACAGGACAACCTGCATAGGAATAGGATGGCAGGGCCCAGCAGCTGCTGGGGCTGGATCTGGGATGAGCGCGCTGACTTCTAATAACAATACATGAGCATATATACATAACGCAAACACATAGCATTACATTGCAGTAGGCGTAGCAGTGGGTGGAACAGAAGGCGTGACGCGTAGCAGTCGCGAAAGATAAGGGTAAAAAGAGGTGTAACAGGGCGTATACATAGACATGTGATGCAAACGTAACAGAATATGTCATGAATGGGGCGGAAACCATGGAGGGGGCTACCTAAGGAGCCGGGACCTCTAACCTGATGGTGCGCGCAAACTGGCAATGACGTATCACTAGGAGAAGCTGGGGGCTATGAACTCTGTGCTAGGAGCAGAGACTGAAGTCTGGAGAGTCAGGGCGACATGTACCTAAACAGTATCTAGTATCTGATGTTTAGAGAACATGTTGATATAAACTATAAGTCAGGAGAGGAAAGGCTAACTTGATTCTAAGACTGGACCATGCATTATTCTACATGTAGTGCGTGATGAAGAATATTAAATGACCATTGAATGCAGTATTTCTCTAACGTGGAGACGTGAAGGCTAGACAATGACGGAAACTATTGATGCAGTTCAGTAGTTTTAGGAATGCAGAGAAGGAGGACTGAACTGATAACTGGAACTATAACATACTTTTGGCAGACTCAGAGGCTGAGCCAGGCTGGGCCGGGCACTGCAAGGCAGGAAGTAAGTGAAGGGTCGAGGATACAGGTGGGGGCTGTATCGCTCCTCAGCGAGGCTTCAGGAGACAGGAGCTGAATCTGGTGTCCAGGCCCTTTTGAGGCCTAAAACGGGGACTTTATAATAGAATAACGTGCACACTGAGAAACGTGGCAACGTAGCTTTACATAGGCCTGATATTCGTATTATTCACGAGGACTGGAAACTGGCATACTAGAGGGGGACACAACTGTAATTGCGTCATTAATCAGACATGGGGAGTACATATGCATATTTAATCATGCACACATAACATATGATGGATGACACGTAGGGACACAGAACATAGCAAAAATTACTTTTCCACATTCCCTCCTTGTCACTACGTTTCCATCAGGAAACATCAATATTCATGATACCATCTATCATTTCATACAGTATCATTTGCTCGTCTCGAATTATCCTGGAACGGGATTTAGAACGGGGCTTGGGACTAGGAATACAAGAGGTAGCACAAATGCCGCAAATCGCAGGGCCACATTGTATACAGAGGCAGCAGCTGAATATGATCGCTACTGCTATACCTAGAAAGGACAAGACTTTCCATCCCCAGGCGGAAATTATACCCCAGAACCAACCGGACCATGTCCAGGTGCCTGGATCTTGGTGTATCAGATGGGCAATTTTATGGAGTCTGGTTATAGCTGAATAAACAGACGGCGCGTTATTTGGAATGAAAATGCAGCAACTAGATCCGATGACTCTACAAGCCCCGCCCCTATCGGCCAGTATGACGTCAAGAACGAGACGATTTTGCAAAACGACAAATCTCATAGCAGATTGCTCTTCAGTTAAGTTACCTAGAGCAGAGGCAGTCTCATTTATTACAGCTTCAAGGGTTCTGGTTAACCTACGGATTAGCTTACTGTTCTGGATAGGTCCTATAAAGAAGAAGAAACCTTTATTGAAATCTGTATACTGTTCTAGAGTAGTTTCAGTATAATCGACAATTGGGGACTCCCTTCTATGTCTAATGTGTACTAGATGTGTATTTCTATGATAATCAGGTGGGGCTAGGAAAACTGGTGGCAGTAGGAAGGCAATGTAACAGGTTCCCTCCCAATCGAGGGGCAGACGAACATATGCAGTTTGACCACAAATAAAATATGAATGACGTGAAGCTTTAAAAATAGATTTCCCACTGTCACTATACTTGACAATAGTAGTACAATCACTATGTCCTACATGTACGGAACCATTATTTCGGACACATAATTCGCCTTTGACTGGTAGTACTGAAATAGCAGGTAAGTCTGGAGTAGTATCAGACTGAACATTCAAGACCATGAAATTCGAAGAATAATTACCTAAATTATACACTTCATTTTCTAGATCTAAACCTGTTCGGTGAGGGAGACCTTGCTTGTCTGGGAAACATGTACTGTTAAGAAAAGACATATCTGTTGAGGATGACGTTAACGTGGACCATGCTCCACACGAACCATTATGTGAAAAAGGATAAGGAAAGAGTGGCAGAACTCCCTTCGGTGTCTGGAAAGGGGGGAGTCGACCACACACCCAACAATTAGTGGCATTGCTGGTCTGGTGTGAGTAATGTAACATGCGGATAAAGGAATTATTTCGCATGGCGAGGCGGTAGGAGAGTTCATGAGGAGGCAGATCACTAAACGTGTGCTCTACTGTAGCATTAGCAGACTTATTTACATGTGAAACTGGGAAACATAGGTAAAATGCATAACTGGTGCAGGAAATCATAATGCTGAGAAATAATATGAAACATAGAAAACCGATACATCGGATTGAGTTTTGACTAACTCTCTCACTATGGGGGTCTATTTTATACATGTCAGAAACAGTCTAACCGTTTCACCTAGGGGAGGACTTAGACAATCAAACTGACTGACTTATTTTACTAGACCGTAGTTTCTGTTTATACTCCTGCTGCGGAGTTTTCTCTAACAGGGGAGGGGTTGTAGCAATGTCTTTTGCGGGACAGTCCTTGAGAACAATGCTTTGGCAATCCTTCAAATCCTGGGAAATGTTCTTTAAGACGGGTTTCAGTCCATTAAAAAGTTTGACATGAGAAAGGTGCACCCAGCCTTTGCGTCCTTCCAACTTCACGGCTGTACGGGTGGTGAGGAGGACCTGTCGGGGCTCTTTCCAACGAGGCTCCAGCGGACTTGATCTGTCAAAGTTGCGGACCATCACCATGGATCCTGGAACGATTTCGTGCGGTGCCACCTCGGTATTGTCTGGAAATGCGGCAGCAACCTGTGAACGACATGAGTTGAGGGCAGACATCAAGGAAGCTAGGTAATCTGTCAGCATATTACTTGAAACATCGGTAATACTTCGGGGTCTAGGAGTACCCCACATATTAGGGGGGCGGCCGAAAACGACCTCATACGGGGACAGACCTGATCTGGAATGTGCGACCATGCGCATATAAAATAAAGCGACTGGCAGAGCTACTAGCCAGTCCACACCCTTCTCTTTACACACTTTGGCAATTTGGATTTTCAGGGTCTGGTTATGTCTCTCAACGAGACCGGCTGCTTCAGGATGGCGTACACAATGGAACTTCCACTGGTACCCTAGCAAAAGGGAAACATGCTTCATGAGTTCAGATGAGAATGGCTGGCCGTTATCAGAATATACGACTCTAGGGAGTCCATAACGAGGGAAGAACTCACGAACCAACTGCTTGGCAGTGGTCGCGGCTGTGTAATCTGGGACTGGATATGCTTCTGTCCATCTGGACAAAGCGCATACAACTACAAGGACATACTTGAAACCTCGACATCGCTCCATCTGAATATAATCCATCTGGAGGACTTCAAAAGGGTGGTCAGGGGGCTGGAATCCACCTTGTTCCACCGGGACACTTTTACCTGGATTAAACTGACAACATATCATACAGGTACGGACTTTCTGCTTGGCTGCAGCTCGTAAATGCTTGTTGAACCAAATGTTCTGGATACTGTCTAACATAGCTTTTTCTCCTAAATGTGCTGGACTATGTGCGGTATTAATAATGACTTGAACCATAGAGTCGGGGAGAAACCATGTGGCTCTACCCTTCGTTACCCATCCTTGATCTGTCTGGACCCCTCCTTGTTCGGACCATTTCTTGATTTCTTCGGGAGTAGCATGTAACTGGATATCTATGACATCTTGTGTAGGGTCCTTAACTGTCATACATGTAGTCGGATCTGGAGTATGTGTCTGATTAACTGGAATGTCTGGAGTCTGTGCTGTAAGCTTGGCTGTGCGGTCTGCTAGATCATTACCTTGGGAAATAATGTCAGTAACTTTCGTATGTGCTTTGCACTTCATGATAGCAATAGATGTCGGTAAATGTATGGCATCTAACAGAGCTTGAATAAGGAGACCATGCTGAATCTTGGTTCCATGAGAAGTCATGAAACCTCTCTCCTGCCAGAGCACTCCGAAGTCGTGTACAACTCCAAATGCGTAACGTGAATCTGTGTAAACATTAACTTTCAAGTTCTTGGCGTGTATACAGGCTTGTGTCAGAGCAACTAGCTCTGCTGCTTGAGCGGACAGAGTGTCAATACGGTGTGTCTCAATAACTTTGGTGTCAGTAGTCACTGCATACGCGGCGACTAGTTCTCCTGTACTTGTTCTCATACATGAACCATCCACATAAAGTGTCAGGTCAGGATCTGATAACGGAATATCTGTCAGATCTTGTCTTGGCTTTGTCGTAATGTTAACTACTTCCACACAGTCATGTGGGTCAGGATTTGAATTAACTGATGGTAACAGTGTAGCAGGATTTAAAATGTTGCAGCGTCTGATTTCTATGTGTGGCTGGAACAGTGTCAATTCATAACCTGTTAAACGTGCAATTGTCAAGTGCTGAGTTTGTGTTCGGTTTAAAAGAACTTCCACAGAATGTGGAACTTGTACTGTCAAGGTATGTCCTAAGACTATGGAATCACTTTGTCTGATAGCTAGGGCTGTGGCTGCAACTGACTTGAGGCACGCAGGCAAAGCCTGGGCTACAGGATCTAATGTGCTCGAAAAATAAGCACAGGGCTTGTATTGTCCTGCTTGATCTTGTGTGAGAACAGATAATGCTGTACCTTCACGTTCAGTGACGAAAAGTGTAAAAGGCTTACTGTAGTTCGGTGTCGCTAGAACTGGAGCTTGGCATAAAGCTTTCTTTAACTCGTTGAAACTAAGTGTATGTTCAGATGTCCAAGGGAGGACAGTCGATACGGCTGCCTCCTGTGTCGTTAACTGTATCAGTGGTTTGGCTAGAAATGCATACTGGGGAATCCATTGTCTGCAGTAAGAAGTAAGGCCGATAAAGGCACGTACCTCCTTCTGGGTCTTGGGCTGAGGAAGACTCGCTATTAACTGGATACGGTCTGGTGTCAACTGCCTACCCCTCTTGGACAGTAAGTGTCCTAAGTAGACCACTTGCTGGACACAGAATTGAAGCTTAGAAGGGGACACCTTGTGCCCCATCTCGGCTAGAAAATACAAGACTGTAAGTGACGCTCGCTCGCAAGCACGTTCAGAACGGGCTGTGATCAGTAGATCATCGACGTACTGGAGCAGGGCAGTGTCAGTTGGCATGTGAATGTTGTCTAGTTGTCTCTTGAGTGCTTGACTGTAAATACTAGGACTTTCCGTGAAACCTTGAGGAGCTCGTGTGAACATATAGCTCCTTCCATTTAAACAAAATCCGAAAAGAAACTGGCTGTCTGGATGAATTGGAACACTGAAAAAGGCGTTCTTGAGGTCTATTACTGTAAAGAACGTGGCTTCGGAATCAATGGCTGTCAATAGAGAAGAGATGTCTGGGACAACTGGGTACTGCGGAATAATACATTTATTAAGCTCTCGTAGGTCGATCACTAATCGATATACTGGGGGTGCATTTGGATCAGTGCGTTTCATAACTGGAATGATCGGAGAATTACATACATTGGAGTCAGTTTCTACAACCACTCCTTGAGCCATGAGCTCGTCAATAATTTTGGATAAGGCTGCTACAGCCTCAGGTGGCAATCTGTACTGTCTGATTCGTGGTAACACTACACCTGGCTTGAGAGTCACACGATAGGGTGTGATTTGCATATAACCTACATCAGTTGGACCTTGCGCCCATAAGTGCTGCGGAACATTAGACAGTCTTGAATCAAAATCTCGTAATACATAGTGACCCTTAAAGTCACGTAGGAACAATCGTATTCCCTCTGGGGAACAGCATATAACTGCACCTAACTCTTTCAGTGTCTTAATGCCTAATAGGTTTTCTGGACATGACTTAGTAAGTAACAGATCAGTAGTGCGGGACAATGGACCTACTTCTAGAGTAACTGGCTTTGAAATCTCATTTACGATAGGTTTTCCTGAAAATCCAAGGGAAACATTTCTTGAGCCTGAGAGCGGAGCCCCTGGAACTTCGGCATGACTAATTGTGGTCCTACTTGCCCCTGTATCAATCAAAATCTTTCTGTCTTTCCCTAATACTTGACTGTGAACATAGGGACCTTCTTGATCTACAGGTATCTCAATGAGAGGCAAGCCTACCTCCCTCTCTAGGCTGTTTCATGAATACTGCTGGTACTCTGGATACTCAGACTGTGCATACTGGTACATCTGCGATGTAACATGCTGTGTTGCAGCGATAGGCTGCGGTGCGGTAACTGTCTGTTGTGCATTCTGTGGCTGAGGAGTCTGTGAAACTTGCTCTTGTCTAGGCGGACGTGGTCTTTCTTTAGTCTTACCAGTAGCTATGTTGTGTTTCAGAACTGCACACTCATTTATAAAATGACCTGGCTGTTTACAATAATTGCAGTTCCCTTTAACGGGAGCTGCAGGATGACTGGCTTGATTCGGACCCCTCTTCTGACTGTCTTGAGGAACAGATTGTGCAACTAGTACTTTCATTTTCGTATCTTTCATACGTTTTCTCTCGTGTTCTTGCTCTTCCCTGATTCTATTCTGGTGGTACTGGAGCATCTGGAGCATCTGGGACGGAGTATTAGCTTGCCAGGTGCTTTCGACTTTCAAAACTCGATTTTTAACTTGTGGGCTTGAATTCTCGACTAATTTAGTAACAAAAAGGTGAGGGTATGACTCACTACTTGTCTTGAGGCCGCTGTTGATACTGAAACATTTTTCAAATCTAGAATAAAAATCACTAATATCTTCCTCTTGTTTCTGTTTACAGGCTGAGATTGCATCCCAGTCTTCTTTTCTAGTTGTCAATAATCTGGGTAAAACTTGAATCAATAATTCTGGTAATTCTTTACATTTCTCTCCTAGACCAGTACCTGGTACTCGTGCCTTGTCTTCAGCTTCTAGAACTGCCCAATCGATCTTTTTCTCTCCCACCTCCCATTCTTTTTCCTTTAGCTTTTCATACACCCCTGCGGGCAACAGGACCTTTAACATTTTAATGATATCTGGGTAAGTGTATTCTCCCATACGGAGCATGTCTTTTAATTCTCTATGGAACCCTGCTGGATCTTTGTCATGACAGGGAATTAATTTCTTCATTTCGAGGAGTTCCATCTTTGTTATTGGAGTGTATACAAACACTCGTTGCATTTCACCATCCTCTGTCTTAACTGGATGCACTTCTCGTAACGGGTTCTGTCTTTCCATGTAAAATGGTTTACTTTCTGGGGGTGAGACATGAACAAAATGCGGGTTCAGAAACGTTCTATATTTGTGGCGCTGTTCTAGAATGACACTAATTAAATCGGTACCTAGACCTCTCCATCTATACTGGAGTAACTCGTTCAGGATATCGTGTAACGGACCTGGATCAGAGTGCTGACCCTCATACAGAGTAATGAGGTGCTGGATCATATACATACCCACCAGTCGTTGCTCGGCTGGGGGCAATTTCAGAAACATCTGTGCCACTATTTCGTCTGGAAAAGTGGTAGAATCAGTAATCCATCGGACTGCTGATCGGGCTAGTTCCTGTTCATGCATGGTACTTAACTCACTGTAACCGATTCGTGATTTTAGAATGTGATCGGTAGCTTGGAACACTTGTTCTAGGGAACCTTGTTCTGGTGCTGAATGATGGAAAATTGACTTGTGTTCTAGGCGTAAATGGCGATCTGGAAATCTAGATTTTCCTACATACGCTATTCTGGCGGGATTCTCGTCCTCTACCTCTTCAGTATCAGAGTTACTTTCTTTCTCGCTTACTTGTGCTGCTTTACGTTGTTCGTGTATCTTTATTATTTCTCTACGGATTTTCTTGTACATACTCTCCATGGCACTAATGGTATTGTGCTTACCCTCGGCTATATTATCACTCCACTTTGTCAGGGTTTTCATTTCGGCCGGATCTTTAGATGGGTAATCTTGTTCTCTTATTAGACAGTTAATTAAAAACTTTAATATCATACGCTGGATCTCAGCTTTCCTTTGAGACATGGCATCACTAATACTTTCTGGATCATCCCCTGTACGGATGAAACGATATATTCTGTCTAGATCTTCTTTCATATTGGGTAGGGTGACTAGATACTCGGTCACCCTCCTTACGCGTACTGAATATAAAACCATATTATTCTCGCCTGGGACTGGGTCATAGGCACATTCGCCAAGGGCTTGCCTGATTTCTGCAACAGACTTATTACTCTTGGGAGTACGCTGTGATGCTTGAGCATGTAATTCGAGTGCTGATAAACGCTTGCGTGGCGGCGGGGTTTGAGGAGGACCTCCTCCTGCGGCCCCTAGACTAGAATCGTCGACTGATATTCTTCGTGGCGGAGCGGGAAATTGAAATGCTGGCTGGACCGGGGGTACCGTAGCAGGTACTGTATGGGGTGCCCCGGTGTCTGGAGGAGCAGGATGTGCCTGATTTACAGGGACTGGCGGAGCGCGAACAGGATTTGCATATTCTGGGACTGTGTCGTCCAAATAGGACGAAATAAAAATATCAGCTGCGGTCTGTTTGTGAAGTAGCTTGGTCGGAACTAGTGGTGGCGGGAAATTACTGGATGCCTCCGGGGTCGCTTTTGGCAAGCCCTCGGCAAGAAGAGGATACATACCCTTAATAAGGGCATGCCTCTGTCTGTCTGACTGTTCGGCTTTGACTTGTTCACCTATCTCGATTAATTCTTTTTCTTGGGCTCGCTCTAAGGATTCTCTACTTAATTCTGACTTTCTGATTTCTTTTTCAGTTCTTTTATGAGCTTCTTTGCGCCATAACTCAATGGCATCTTTCTGTGACTGTCTGGCTTTCTTTTTCCATAATGCTTCTTCTACTCGCATGATGCACTCGGCATCCCATGTACCCGATACGGGCCATCTATACTTTTCTTCTAACTGTTTGGTATACTCTACCCATAAATCTAGATACAATATGGCGCTTATGCCATGCTTCTGATACATAAAGTGACCTGGACTGTCCCTCGGCGGAACAGGAACTGCTTCTTCTAACAAACCCTTTCTAGTTTTTAGCTGACGTAATCTCGAAAAGAGAGACATTGTAAACTTGAATCGGAACACAATACAATACACGAGAAACAATAACAATTTGGAAAACAATTCAGGCATACCACGACATTGGAAATACATTGAACAACATCATAACATAACAGTTCGGACAGAATATTACCTGGAATACTGAGAACAGAAACACAAGAATTTCTCGAGAACGGAACAGACTAGAGTTACTGGATGCACTGCTGAAACAGTACGGAACATACCGGTCCCATAAAGGGACGCATCAAGACCCGTATCCACCTAGATGAACACTTCGTTTGTGAGTCTGTGTACCACCAACCCACGGACCAGAGTCAATTTAGATTGACCCTGTCTAGATACTACCCCAGTAATGGTACTCACCGGGCAGCAAGAACGGAAAGCCTCGGACTGGACTGCTACGACGACGGACGACGAACTTCGGACTTCAGTTACGGGTGGGCCTCCGGATACCTCGGACCTTGGACTCTTGGCTTGGGCTCTGGTCGGGACTCGCCGCGTTCCTCCACCGTCTCGTTTGGATGCTGGACCGCCTCCTCCGTCTCCTCCGTGGGCCTGAGGGATACTTGAAGCAGAAATATCTGCCGGTGCACAGAAGAGTTCCGTCACGACTGCAGAGGGTCAGGGGGTCGGCGTGGCTTCACCGACGCGTGGGGAAAGGGCAAGTCCCTATTCGGGCGCCATTATGTGGTAAATAAATAAATAATACCCTATTTTTGACTAGACATATATCATAACAGATAGCTCAATAAATAAGAGTCAAGATTCGAGGTAGTAGGAGTTTTGCAGGTTTAATACAGCGTAAGGACAGGAACAGGACAACCTGAATAGGATGGCAGGGCCCAGCAGCTGCTGGGGCTGGATCTGGGATGAGCGCGCTGACTTCTAATAACAATACATGAGCATATATACATAACGCAAACACATAGCATTACATTGCAGTAGGCGTAGCAGTGGGTGGAACAGAAGGCGTGACGCGTAGCAGTCGCGAAAGATAAGGGTAAAAAGAGGTGTAACAGGGCGTATACATAGACATGTGATGCAAACGTAACAGAATATGTCATGAATGGGGCGGAAACCATGGAGGGGGCTACCTAAGGAGCCGGGACCTCTAACCTGATGGTGCGCGCAAACTGGCAATGACGTATCACTAGGAGAAGCTGGGGGCTATGAACTCTGTGCTAGGAGCAGAGACTGAAGTCTGGAGAGTCAGGGCGACATGTACCTAAACAGTATCTAGTATCTGATGTTTAGAGAACATGTTGATATAAACTATAAGTCAGGAGAGGAAAGGCTAACTTGATTCTAAGACTGGACCATGCATTATTCTACATGTAGTGCGTGATGAAGAATATTAAATGACCATTGAATGCAGTATTTCTCTAACGTGGAGACGTGAAGGCTAGACAATGACGGAAACTATTGATGCAGTTCAGTAGTTTTAGGAATGCAGAGAAGGAGGACTGAACTGATAACTGGAACTATAACATACTTTTGGCAGACTCAGAGGCTGAGCCAGGCTGGGCCGGGCACTGCAAGGCAGGAAGTAAGTGAAGGGTCGAGGATACAGGTGGGGGCTGTATCGCTCCTCAGCGAGGCTTCAGGAGACAGGAGCTGAATCTGGTGTCCAGGCCCTTTTGAGGCCTAAAACGGGGACTTTATAATAGAATAACGTGCACACTGAGAAACGTGGCAACGTAGCTTTACATAGGCCTGATATTCGTATTATTCACGAGGACTGGAAACTGGCATACTAGAGGGGGACACAACTGTAATTGCGTCATTAATCAGACATGGGGAGTACATATGCATATTTAATCATGCACACATAACATATGATGGATGACACGTAGGGACACAGAACATAGCAAAAATTACTTTTCCACAGTGCCCTCATGGCGAAGAAATGATTATGCCTGCCTTCTCACATCATATTTCAATTCATAAAAAATATACATATGCAAGAAAATGGGCAGTAGCCCAAGCTCCTGCATTATATAAAAATCATGTAGGATGGGATGAGGACTCTCCTCCTCACAAAATCCAGTTAAAATGTCAACCTACTGCACAAAGGCAGAATCCAATTAAGCAAGAAGCTAAAAAGCAAGTCAGGGAGATCTTAGATCAACTTGAATACCAGGGGGTGATTGAAACATGCACCTCACAAATGAACAATCCTTTGTTTCCTGTCTCCAAACCAGACGATTCATATCGTCTAGTTTTGGACTACAGACACCTTAACTCATGTTGCAAAACATTTGCAGTACAAAACTCACACAGTGCAGCACTAATGAATAACATCTTGCGCAAAAATTACAAAACAACATTAGACATCTCTAATGGATTCTTTTGTCAAAACATTGCACCTGAAAGCAGGTATTTGACCGCTTTCTCAATAATGGGGTTGCAGCAAATTTCTGTCGACTCCCACAGGGATTCAAGAATAGCCCAGGATTATTCTCAGCAAGGGTAACAGAGTTACTACTAATATATGATGATGAAGCATTATCATATTTCGATGACATCTATCTAACAGATGATGACTTGGATACTCACTTGAAAAGAGTAAACACCATAATACTTGGGTTTGCAGCAGAGGGTTACAAATTCAACTTTAAAAAGTCACGAATTGCCCATCTAACTGTCCTGTTCTTAGGATATGAATTATCAAGTGAAGGCAAAAGCCTAGCAGACAATTTCTTAGAGAAATGCGCTGTACTCCAAGCACCTAAAACGCTGAAGAACTTACAATCAATACTAGGTTTCCTGAATTTCGGAAGAACTTACATTCTAAATTATGCAGAGAGGGTTAAACCTCTCTATGAATTAATAAAACCTGATTTTAAACCAATCAATTGGACTCAAAAACACACAGAAATTTTGAGATCATTACAAACAGACATGTTAGCTAAAACAAAATCGCAAACTCGCGATAACACACGCAACCTTGTAATCCGAGTCACCCCAGGAAGATGCGGATTCACGTACCTGACCTCTAATGAGGGAGAAACGGTACCAATAGCTTACAAATCACATTTGTACACACAAGCTGAAAAAACATCCAGTCTTGCGGAAAACATTGTAAATGCGGTTCAAACAGCTGTAGCAAAAGAAAGAGCCCAAGCCGAAGGCAAAAGGATAACTGTTTTAACAGCAGAATCAGCCTTTGAGGCATTAACAAGCCCACGTAATTTAACTACAGTGGCATTAGATCCAAAATGGATACAATGGGAAAATTCTCTTGCTACAGAAAAAGTGAAATACTATTTTGACCCGAACATGAAAAAATTTAAATATCTAACATATGAAAGAGAATATCCTCTGCCAATCGAAATTCTGCCTCTACAACTTTACGCCTGTGTAATATATACAGACGGAACAGCACAACCCGCAGTTGGGGGTAAACAAGCTTACAGTGCTGCGTGTGCGGTTGTTAAATGCTGGTGGCACGATGGAAAATTGAAACCACTTGTCACTATAACTCAATCGGTAAAAGATTGTACAGCTCAACGAGCTGAACTACTAGCACTTAAGATGGCGCTTGATATTGCTGATCGTGAATTCCCGACACTAATAGTGTGCGATTCGCATTTCTGCGTCAAGTCTTACAATAATGACTTGCAGAACTGGGTTCAAAACGATTACAAAGATGACACAGGTGCCACAATAAAGCATAAAAAGCTTTGGGAACAGGTAGTTCTTTTACAGAAAGAACTACAAAAGACTCACGTGATACATACACTGAGTCATCAGCGTGATGGCGTTCACGTTGCAGGGAATTCATTGGCTGACACAGCCACAGCGGAAGCAACTAATCCGGCTTCCGTAGCCACAAAAAAGCGTTCAGAAAAATACATAGACGGGGAAACCATGCTGGCGGTAAAAACTTCTTCAAAGGGTGACTGTGCAGCACTACCCGTGAACTATCCACTCAATTATACATACATAATTGATGCAAACTCCGTTCCTTTTGCTCGAATCCCTGGAGTGGGGGATAGAGTAATTCCAAACACGAACAGGAGAATCTTCTTGATTCAAGAAGCACATAAGGGATTAGGTCTAAGGCACCAGGAGATCATGAAATCTCTGAAAGAATTACAATCAGAATACTGGTGGCCGGGGATGAGCCTGCACAACTACAAGTTTGCAATGGGCTGGTAAAACTGCAACAGAGATCGCAGTGGCGAACCAGCTGGAGTAATGCCAGGACCCTTCTTTTAGAAAGCATAAAGCTATCTATACGCAAAATCCAATAGGAGAAATGCGTGCCATTTATGTTTAAGACTAGATTCACTTAAAATGTAGACACCAGCGCTCGGCTGATGCCAGAACTGTTATAAAAGATTTGCGAGTCTATAACGGCACATACGCAATTGGCATGCTACATTCTGACCAGGGTCCTGCTTTTAGCTCTCGAGCTTATAAGGAGGCCATGACCAGCATGGGCATTGCATTGCGGTACTCTTGTCCCTTCCATCCTGAGGGAAATGGGATTGTGGAAAGAAAAAAACGGGATATAAAGCAATCTATAACGGCGAGGGTATTAGGTTCGGGTGATGGGTGGGTCCAACATTTAACAAGTGTCCAACGTAGTCTTAATAATCTGCCAAGAAAGTCTCTAAAAGGTTTCAGTCCGTACGAACTATTGTTCGGTACTAGAATGCATATTCAGGACTTAGATAGTCAGACTTCAGTGGTAGAAGAAAAATGCTTTGATATCAAAGATCGTTTGGCTATTTTACAGGACTTAAATGAAACAAGAAAAGGCCTGAGCAACGTAAAGTTAAAACAGCAGCCAACAGCCACTGAAGATAAACCACCTGTCCCAGCAAGGCCTGTCTGGATTCCAAAGATTAGGGATCTGGTCAGAGAGAAGATCGCGGTGAAGAAGGAATTTGGGCCTTCTTACAGAAAAGCAGTACCTGTCTTAGCTGTCAGCGGAACAAGATCAGTTGTACTACCGCCCCTTGCTGGTAAAAAGGAGAACCGAGTTGTATCCATCGACCTGGTAAAACCACAATCATGTGGCCAGTATTAAGTAGTAGGCCCAGTGGACTCCCAAGAAATAGCAGAGTACCAAAATTTGCTACAATACAAGAGGTTCAAACTGAGAGACTAATCACATTTGATAAACCTGCAGTGAATAAAAAAGGACTATGCAACAATGCCATGGAACTTGTGCCTCTTGAAACCCAAATTGCAACAGTTCGTCAAGAAACACCAGTCTACAACGATGTAGCCTCAGACTGTGCTAATGAAACAAAGAAAATTCCAAAAGCAAATGAAAATCCGGAAGCGATTCCAACAATTGACAGAACTGCATCTGGCTACTTCATCGATTTCGATAACTTTTCTGAAGATCCAAGCGAACCGGAAGAAACGCCAGCAATAAAAACTTTTAAAGACAAAGTAATAGAACTCTTTCATCAACTCAAAGAAACCTATCTGATTTCTCCATGGATTGAATTTTGGATTGTGTTAGGTGTACTTTTCCTCCTGCTTTGGCTCATCATGGTTCTTTGTTTGGGAAAATTCATTGAGGGAAAATACAGTACAATGGACACAGCAAGTCAGAACATCAACTTGGTCCTAAAGCCACACAAGTCATCTCACATCGAGAAAAGAGAACTATCATCAGTGAATGTCACAGCCAATCCATTACCCGGTGGGGTAGCTTGGGACAAAACGGATTACGAAATCTATGGCCCGTCGAGCTCTTGAAATATCCTCACCATTTCAAGGTTTCATTAAGTGACTTTGGAAAACCAAGCACATTCTCTGATGATTGGGACTTTGAAAGTATTAATGATATGATGTCAGATTTAGTAATGTCAGCAAAATGTACAGAACATGATAACTTACAGGGTTCATCTAATTATGAAGAAATGTACTGCTACAATCACTTAGCACACCATTATTTGCATAAATCTGCTCAACCTAGGAATGTTTTTAATTATAATCAATGGGAACATTGTGCAACTCCACCAAAAGGTAGTTCGAAAACATTTTATGAGAAATTCCCATACTTCTCAGGGTTTAACACAAGTGACGCAGAAACGTTTTATTTCAAAATGTTAAATAAGACAGGAATGAAAACAATGCTGACAAACACTAAATTAATCTATTCGGAAACATTTTATGAAAAAATGACTACATTTGGTTTTGATTTTTGGAAAAACAACATTGAAACAAAAACCATCTGGGGTACCAAAGATTGGCAGGTCCAAGGTTTAGAATCATTGACCAGGCCAGACCCTAGATACTCCCAGAGACAACATCCAGGGATAGTTACAACATACAGTGTAGGAAAACTCTGCCTCGAATGGCTACAGAAATCCACACTGGCTGAAATTAAGCAACACTTGACTTTACTTAAAGACGGTGCCGACTTGCGTGATTATATAATGGGACCACGCAAACAGCGTCAAAAACGTTTCATAGCGGCCGGTATATACGCTGCATACAACGAAGCTTGGAAAGGAACGTAAATTGAAACAGCAGAAAAAATACGGGAAATTGACCGTATTAATTTGGAAAAATCACTTTCTGTTGTGGACAATGGGTTAATGACTCTGTCCTCCAGAATATATTCACTGGACAGTATTGTATCATCTGCTATTGATATAATTGAGCAGGACTTACTAATGTTACAACACGGTCAGTCCCAATTACGTTCTATTGTACAGCTTGGCTGGAAGTTGCAAAATCTGCGTTCAGGCTACGTACCATGGCGTTTAATCAACACAACGTTATTATTTTCTATCTTTAACCTTACTGATAAACAAATCAGTTTGGCACAAAAAGGAGCAGTCTATACGATTCTGAGCATTGAAAAACTTGAGAGATTACCATTGACAATGTCAGAAAGACCTGTCATTGAATGGATAATACACGGAATAATTACAATTCCGATAACAACTTTCCAATTTAAATACTGTCAAGAGTATATACCAGCGGGCCAGTATGAAAGATTGGGTAAAGGGTACATTAAGTCATCATGGAAATTGCCTTACACACACACATGTTATAGTGAAAAGGAACAGAGTGCATTTCTTAGTGGTAACAATTGTAAACGATCACTAAGCGGTATACTTCTGTGTCAAGGTATTAACTTGCATGGGGCCTGTGAGGGGACTTCAAATAACCTTTCGTGTCACCAGCATGGCACACCTGCAACACAAATAGAGCCATTCTTTAGACGGCTTTCTAACGGGAGCTATATTCTAATAGTGGACCACAGCTGTTGTGGCATGGTGCCAGGAAAAGCTTATCTCGTGCGCGTTAGTTCCATGGTCACTTGCTGTATGCAAGTATTGTATCCAAACAGCACTCCAGATAGGCAGGCAAAAATGTGACCTTCTTTGAATATCTCTTCTACTAGAATTGATACTTTAAGCAGAATGAAGTATGTTCTTTTACAGACAACTGTGCCATTAACGTCAGCAAAAGAAACGTATGATCTGCAAGTTGCAAGGACAACGGCTGAGATACATACCCTTTTATCAACAAATTGCCCCGTGCATTTCGCAGAAATGCTAAGCCAAATCCTAAATATGTCTGATACCAGTGGAATCCCACATATATTTAAGACAATTTTTTCGGGACTGTTAACACCCTTCAAAACAGTTCTGGGCATTTTTCCTAATTTTGTCCATTCTGTCTTTGGCGGCCTACCACTCCTTTTGGGACTCGTAGCAGGAATTTTATTTTTGATACTTCTGCTCCGATATGGCAAGCCAAGTTGCAGATAAGACTCCAGCAACGATGGAAGAAACGATCCTAGCTATACGCTATCGGGACCGCATAACTAAAGCCCTTGGATTAGCCCGGCTAAGAGGTCTGAATATGACCTGGTTTCTTTCATTCAGACCCATCTGGCAGAATTGCATCTTACCTGTGCTTCGATGTATGCTATGCGGAGAAGAATGCGTGTTGGACGTCTGTCTTACACTACCATCAGCAGTACCATTGGATACAGATACTTTGCTAAGTCCTGTAACGGCTCATGCATAGTGTTGTCCCCAGCGGCTACCCATTCTGATGACGGCATTCGTTGAGACTTCACCACTACGATTAGGGAGTAGTGAAGTACGAGAGGAGAGCAACATCACCCAGGTACGACCTTCTGTGAGCATTGCTGATCCTGACATCGACAATAGCAATCATGCTCAAGACTGCACAGTTGCGGCATTTTCCAACTTGGTCGAACTTTCACCTGAAGCGGTAGACCACTTTTTTGAAAGTCTGTCTGAAATGATGTTCTCCCCTGAACAGAAAGAATAACTTTTTAAGCAACAAGCACACAGCGTTCCCTGAACTCTGAATTCGGCCTTGAGCTTTGTTAAACAAAGGCTACTGAAAATATTCGGAACTATTTTTTTTCTTCCCCTGAAAACAAAATTATTATTTTCCAATTCAAAAATATTTACCTATTTTCTGGCACTCATTCACTGCTTAAAGTAGAACTATTCTTAGAGAACAGAGCTTCTATTTTTAGGAACTCTAGAGACAATATATTACCTCAGCCTCTAGCACATTTACAGCGACTGTATTTATATGTGATGGAATGGTTTCGACCTTCTTTTCTGTATTAAGAGCCATTTCATGTGTAATTTTCGCAATTCATTCGGCTGATATTGCATCTTTTCTACTGAATGATAACACTGCTTGAAAAGCGTACGGTACCTATAATCAATTTCGTGTATTTATCATTTACCATTTCGAATGCAAAATATGTATTTTGGTGTAGGTTGGAATACACATGCACCTTTAATATGTTTACTATTGCTTAGTTTATAGTAATGATGGACATTAGATCGTGGAGTGGGTGTAGTGTTTTATCTAGGAACCTAAATCGATATTTCTATTTTATGCCCTTGTACGGTTATAATCAATAATATCCCTATAAAGGCATAGGAATCATATCCATATTTAGTCATAGCCCATGCAGTCACATTAAGCAAGGCTACTTCCCCGGACTCCTAGAAAGCACAACGAGTTCTCTAAACAAACCAAACCTCCAGCAACCTGGGAAATCCCCCTTGCTTTTGTTTTCATTTCGTCCTAGAACTCCGGTGAAGCACTGTAAGAACGGGCAGTTCTTAGTGACATCTTTATTGACGTCTTATGTCCAACCTTACGTCAAACCCGGCACCTTTCAGGTATAAATATACCAACGTTGCCTTAAGCAAACACACGGTGGTGGTTTTGGAGCAAACCAGCTATCTACTTGCCCGAGAGCCCAGCTAATGCGAGAGCCCACGGACCCTGCCCCTCCCCTTTGACGCACTGAGAGAGACGCTGTCTTTTCTCCTGCCGAGAAATCCAGCTCCGGTGTTTCCAGATACCTTCGCGGGTTACTGGGATATCGAGTCCTGAGAGAGAGATACAAGACCTCCTGCTTTCTATTACCCAGGTACGGAGCTGACTAAAACCTTAGAGAGAATTCTTGAGTCAGATTCTTGGCAAAACCAACTTAATTTAAACTGCTACTTACTTACTCCTTCCCACGTATTAGGCTTAGGTCTGGTACACCGGGGTAGGCGTATTTAGAAGCACCAGTTGAGTACGTTAGTCAATGTATATATGTATGTATATATTTTATCTATTTTAAAGTATCATATGGCTCAGAAACCATATCAATGCTTTTACAGTATTATTTTATAATCCTCCTTTTACTGTACGCACTTTACTTTACTACGAGTATTGCAATCGTGGCAATTCATTTCTCTTGCATGAGAAAGAAGACTGCTCAATAAATAACACCTTTTTATTGAAAACACCCGTCTCTCTTTTCTCTGCACTCTGGTGAAACTAAGTATGCACACTTGACTGAGTGAAATAGCTGTCTATTGTTTTCACACGACTCTAGAGATACACTCTTATTCTGGGGGAGCAAAGTTGTCATGTTTGATGGTTGTCAGAAGCTAATCGCTTCTTGTCTATCCAGGGAGGTTAAACTCCTCCCCGTTTATTCGAGAAAGTTTCTAGTGACCTCTGAGCTAGCTGGCAAACCTTAAGTCTAATATAGTCAGTAGAGACCTAGTCGACCTCAGTCCTACGTCTACACTGCTGTTTATATTATTCCAATGCACAGAGCCTATTGGGAATATAGGAACTACACTACACAGGGATGGATGGTCTCACTCCTAGATTTTATCAAATGTTTTCTACTGACCCCCAATCTTGACTAGATTGTTTAATTGTTATTGTTATTGTTAATATGGGCTTGTATAGCGCCAACTCACCGGCAGGTCTCAGGGCGCTTTGACCACAAAACATAACGGCCTAATCAACGTCAGGGAAGAAAAACAAGCTAAACTAAGTTCAGCGCTGCCCTAAACAGAATGGTCTTTAGGGTCTTTCTGAAATGAAGCCTATTTCCATCCCTACGAAGGGCTTCAGGTAGTTTGTTCCAAATCCTCGGCAGCAGAACCGAAAAGGCTCTTCCGCCTTTTGTGGCTAATTTAAACCGGGGACACACCAGCAATTGAGCCTCAGAAGACCTTAGCCTTCTTTCAGGTCGATAGATCTCCAACCTTTCCTTAACATATGCAGGGGCTTGGCCATAAATAGATTTATGGGCTATGCAGAGACTTTTAAAAACAGACCTCTGTGTCACTGGTAGCCAGTGAAGGCTCTGCAGCAATGGAGAAGCATGAGATTTCCGTGGAAGTTTAAAAATAAGTCTTGCTGCATCATTTTGAACCACCTGCAATCTGTTAGTTAATGTCTTTGGTAGGCCCAGATAAAGAGCGTTTCCGTAGTCCAGTCTCGAAAGTATAGTGGCCGAGACTACGGTACGGAGCATGGACTGGGACAAAAGTGGGGCTAATTTACGTAGTTGTCTTATAAGACCGTTACAGACTCCTACAACGGTAGAGACTTGGCTCTTCATTGAAAGAGCACTATCTATCTTGATGCCAAGGCTTTTTACCGAATCGGCTGGTTTAGGGGTAGAGCCCAATTCCTGGGGCCAATACAAGTCACTCCAAGGGGAACAAATGGATGAGACTATCAGCACCTCAGTTTTCTCAGGATTAATCTTCAGGAGGTTACTCGACATCCATTTAACTGTATATCTAAGTACCTCCTGTGCTTGTAGCTGGGCCCGTTCAGTGTCCTCCATGCTCAATAGCAACTGAGTATCGTCCGCGTAATTAAATACGCGGCAACCCATCTCAGTCAGAGTTTTTATTAAGGGTTGTACATACAGGTTAAATAGGAGGGGAGACAATGCAGAGCCCTGAGGGACCCCACAAGTAAGTTCTCCCACTCCTGAAACCATGTCTCCCAGCTGAATTCTATGGGTTCTCCCCAACAGAAAGGATTCCAGCCAATGATATGCTGAGTCCCGAAACCCAAAACCAGCAAGCCTATCCAAGAGTAAAGGATGACTGACAGTATCACACGCTGCTGACAGATCTAAGAGTATCAGCGCGCTTGGTTTTTTACTGTCAGCCATCGTTCTTAAATCATCCAACACCGAGAGCATAACCAACTCGGTGCTGTGATGTGCACGAAACCCTGCCTGCATCTCATGGAGAAGATGGTTAGACTCCAGAAACGATGTCAGGGATATCAACACATGTTGCTCCAAAACCTTGGACAGGTATGGTAGCTGGGAGATTGGTCTGTAATTTTTCAGCACTTTGGGATCAGCCCCTACTTTCTTTATTAGTGGTTTCACCCTAGCTTCCTTAAAGCTGGCTGGTAGTCGGCCTGTATCTAGTGATTTATTCAACATCGATAGGATGTGATCCTCTAGACTAAGGCGAGCTAGGCGAAAAACACTTGGGGGACATGGGTCCGCTGGAGAGCCTGACTTTATTTTCCTCATCAGGGCTTCAAGGCCTAATGAATCTAGCCGGGGGAAATTAGACATATAGGTTCCCACTAGAGTTTGAGATACCTGCGGATCTATAGAGCCGGTGGCATTATTTTTTATCTCATTCAAAATGAGGTCGACCTTGTCCAGAAAGTATGTCAAAAAGGCATCACGGCTAATTGTGGTGTCCATATTTTGAGCTCTCTTTGTTAATTCGGCAAGTATCCTAAAGATTTCCTTTTGGACATTATCCGCCTCGTTAATCCGCTTTTCATAACAAGCATTGGAAATGCAATAGGTCTCGCAGTAGTAAAGTTTGAGCTATAGGTGTTATTTATTTTTTTGTTTTTTATTTATGTGTTGTTTTTTCTAAATAGCTAAATTAATAGCTTTCTTCTTTACAAAGCCAATAGTTATAATTTGTGTAAATGTGACACCTCTAGCATTTGTAAAGCAACATGTTTTGTATTAACGGGACTTATATGTGACTTATATGTATTGATATAAAAAAAATCAATGGCTTAAAAAAAAAATTCATAATTAATACGTAAATAAAATGGATTTTAATTTATATTGCCAATATAAATTAAAGTTTATTAAATATATTTAGTGAAGATGCTGTGGTTGCGCTGAGTGAGGGTGAGTGAGGGTGAGGGTGAGTGTGCGATTGAGGGTGAGTGAGGGATTGAGGGTGAGTGAGGGTGAGGGGTTGAGGGTGAGTGAGGGTGGGTGAGGGGTTGAGGGTGAGTGAGGGTGAGTAAGGGTGAGTAAGGGTGAGTGAGGGTGAGTGAGGGTGAGTGAGTGAGGGTGAGGGGTTGAGGGTGAGTGAGGGTGAGGGTGGGTGAGGGTGAGTGAGGGTGAGGGTGAGTGAGGGGTTGAGGGTGAGTGAGGGTGAGGGGTTGAGGGTGAGTGAGGGTGGGTGAGGGGTTGAGGGTCAGTGAGGGTGGGTGAGGGTGAGTGAGGGTGAGTAAGGGTGAGTGAGGGTGAGTAAGGGTGAGTGAGGGTGAGTGAGGGTGAGTGAGGGTGAGGGGTTGAGGGTGAGTGAGGGTGAGGGTGGGTGAGGGTGGGTGAGGGTGGGTGAGGGTGAGTGAGGGTGAGGGGTTGAGGGTGAGTGAGGGTGAGGGGTTGAGGGTGGGTGAGGGGGTGAGTGAGGGTGAGTGAGGGTGAGGGTGAGGGATTGAGGGTGAGGGGTTGAGGGTGAGTGAGGGTGAGTGAGGGTGAGTGAGGGTGAGGGGTTGAGGGTGGGTGAGGGTGAGGGGTTGAGGGTGGGTGAGGGTGAGTGAGGGTGAGTGAGGGTGAGGGTGAGTGAGGGGTTGAGGGTGAGTGAGGGTGAGGGGTTGAGGGTGAGTGAGGGTGGGTGAGGGGTTGAGGGTGAGTGAGGGTGGGTGAGGGTGAGTAAGGGTGAGTGAGGGTGAGTGAGGGTGAGAGGGTGAGGGTGGGTGAGGGTGGGTGAGGGTGAGTGAGGGTGAGGGGTTGAGGGTGAGTGAGGGTGAGGGAGTGAGGGTGAGGGTGAGGGTGAGTGAGGGTGAGGGTGAGGGATTGAGGGTGAGGGGTTGAGGGTGAGGGGTTGAGGGTGAGTGAGGGTGAGGGTGAGTGAGGGTGAGTGAGGATGAGGTGTTGAGGGTGGGTGAGGGTGAGTGAGGGTGAGAGTGAGAGTGAGGGTGAGGGTGAGTGAGGGTGAGTGTGAGGGGTTGAGGGTGGGTGAGGGTGAGTGAGGGTGAGGGTGAGGGGTTGAGGGTGAGTGAGGATGAGTGAGAGTGAGGGGTTGAGGGTGAGGGGTTGAGGGTGAGTGAGGGTGAGGGGTTGAGGGTGAGTGGGGTTGAGGGTGAGTGAGGGTGAGGGTGAGTGAGGGTGAGTGAGGGTGGGGGTTTGAGGATGAGTGAGGGTGAGGGTGAGTGAGGGTGAGTGAGGGTGAGGGTGAGTGAGGGTGAGGGGTTGAGGGTGAGTGAGGGTGAGTGAGGGTGAGGGGTTGAGGGTGAGTGAGGGTGAGGGGTTGAGGGTGAGTGAGGGTGAGGGGTTGAGGGTGAGTGAGGGTGAGTGGTTGAGGGTGAGTGAGGGTGAGTGAGGGTGAGGGGTTGAGGGTGAGGGGTTGAGGGTGAGTGAGGGTAAGGGGGTGAGTGAGGGTGAGGGTGAGTGAGGGGTTGAGGGTGTGATGTTTCGGGTGTGTGACGGTGTGTGAGTGTGAGTGAGGGTGATTGAGGGTGAGAGGTGTTGTTAGGCAGAGGGTGTGTGACGGTGTGTGAGCGTGAGGGTGTGTGAGGCTGAGTGTGAGTGAGTGTGAGTGAGGGGGTGTGAGGGTGATGGGGGGTGAGGGTGAGGGGGTGTGTGTGTGTGTGAGGGTGAGTGTGAGCGAGGGAGTGTGAGTGTGTGTGAGTTGTTGAAGGTGAGAGTTAGGGTGTGTGAGGGTGATGGTGTGAGGGTGATTGAGGGTGTGTGAGGGTGAGGGGATGAGGGTAAGGCTGTGTGAGGCTGAGGGGTGTTGATGGTGAGAGAGTGTGAGGGGTGTGAGTGGGTGCGGCTGTCCGGTGTAGTGAGTGTGAGCTTGTTGTGAGGGGTGTTATTTTTTGAGGGGAGTGAGGGTGTGTGAGTGTGTGTGAGTGTGAGGGGGTGTGAGTGTGTGTGAGGGTGAGTGTGGCGGGAAGAGGGCATCAGCTGGCAAACCAGAGAGCTCCCTCAGACCTTGGAGCGCCAATTGGCTCTGAAATGAAAGGCCACTTCGCCACACACACAGTGTACACACTTCCAGCTGCTGAAACGTTGTTCATCTGTGCTTTCACACTTGTAATCAAAAGCCCGGGCCAACCGCGTAATGGCCCGACCACTCACGTCTTATTCCAGGCCGAATTGTAATGCAACAAACATTGTGGGGGTTGATCGTGTGTCTTGTTCTGCAGAGAGCTTTCTGTTTTCACAAGCTAGAAAGAAACCGGGACCGAAAAAAAACTTTAAAGTATGTGCCACACAGCTGTTCAAAAACTGATACGCATGGTTTCATTCTTCTTGAACGCAGTTATCATTTGAAAAACTGTAGTTTTCTTGAAAATCCAATATTTAAAATGGGACGAGTCGCAAAATACATAGAATAAAAAAGTTAATTTTCGAAATGCATTGCTTTACACATCTGTTTTTCACACGACTTTTAACGTGCATACCCATTGATGCAATTTAGGGTTGCATGCATGTGTCTGTGTATATATTTATATATGTGTACATACATGTTTACATTCATGTTTATTTTCCTGCAAGCACACTCACACGCTTAGACAACCTTCATACATGTTAATGTATCTATCTACTACGTCGAGTATGTGAAGCCGTGTCTTGCAGGCAACGTGAACAGTCCTAGCGTGTTTGTAGACTTTATGGTAACCGATTTGTTATGTGACCTTGAAGTCGTGTGTAATATATAACAGGCATGATTCTTTTTTTTTTTTTTGGTTTGTCTGCAAGAAAACGTTTATCACCTCCACGTGGTCGATGCAAAATCATGGCCCGTTGGCTTTTGAAACTTTTAATCTTGGAGGATTCGCTGGTTATAATGGCGCGGTAGCATATTTTTTTCAACACAGGCTCTCCATCCGTGAGAAAATATAATCTAAGATTTGGATCTCAGAAAAGCATATAGTGTAGCTGGAAACTACATCACGAGAAGCGGAAAGTGCCTGTTATTTAGAGCAGGCCAAAATATTGTTGTGGGACAAATTGTACATTCACTTTCTCTGGATCCGCGAGCCTCCTGTGAGCGTTCGGACTATCGCGAGCAGCTTACTGGGTGAAAATTCGCCGGTCCGAATGGACGTGCGTTATTTAATATACTGCTGTAAATTGCACACCCAAAAAATAACAAGACGGCAACATCATTCTGTCTCAGGGCTATAAATAGGAGTAAGTGCACGAAGAGAACCTGCTAGGGTGGAGGGGGGGTAGGGGGGAGCAGGGTATGCATTTATCTTTGTGGTTTTCCATTGCGCGAACAGGGCGCCAGAGAGCTTTACAAAACAATCAGCTTACTCAAACCAATGCAATAACAAGAGAAACACCGAGCACGGCGTCAGTGTTGGCATTGCTGGGGGGTAGGGGGTAAGTGGTGAACTGTGTGCAATTTGAAGATCATGGGTCCTGCGCTCACTAATGCAGCTCTCATTGTTAATGTGCTGTAACTTTCGTGAAAGTTGAGGTGTGTTCTCTAAAGGGAATGACCAAAAAAAGTGTAACTAGAAATCCTTTCTAAGATGCATGGCCTACGTAAACAAGGCGGGCAGGGGAGGGGGCGGAGCGGGGAGAGCAGCATGTGGGTGTTAAGAAGCCGGGCCTTTGAAGTGAAGCTAAGCTTCACTTCAAAAGGTGTCGGAGGAATGCGGGAGAGAGGAACAGATGGCGATTGCGGCTGTGCACGCGCTTTTAAGCTCAATGCACATGCGCATTGAGCTTAAAAGTCACGGGCACTGCAAGGAATCGCCACGATTCCTTGCTTCTCAGTTAAAAGTTGTTTAAGCCGCAATAGGCTCGCAAGCTCGATGCGCATGCGCATCGACAGGCGAGACCTAAAAAGTGGCCTTGGCTTCCTGTATGTGTTTTTTATAGGTGTGAAACAGTTTTCTGTATTCCTCATAGGATTTATCATCTTTTTTCTTCCTCCAGACTCTTTCTACGTTACGTAGTACTTTCCTATACTCCCTTAGAGTGGGGGTGAACCAAGGTGCGCCTTTCCCACCACTATTAATCTTCTTGGGCTTCTCTGGAGCGATCTGATTTATTGCTCCAGTTAGATAATCCATTAAAGCATTACACTCCTGATCTACATTAGCATCAGGGTTTATGGGTTGAATGAGATCCGTAAGTTTAGTGGTCAGCGATTGTAAATCAACATCTTTCCATTTACGGATCATTTTAACTTTAGGTGCTGGTTGCAAGGGTTTCATACCAATAGGAACATCACAATAAATCAGATGATGATCTGACCATATGCAGGGAAGCACTTTCACTACGCTAATTTTAGGATCTAAGGTCCATATCAGGTCAAGAATATGGCCCTTTGTGTGCGTGGGGAAGTTTACCAACTGTTTAAGGCCCAGAGAGGACATAGTAGTCTCTAATGATTTGGCTGCAGAGTCTTTCTTTTCCTTGTCCCAATGGAGGTTGAAATCTCCTGTGACTATTATATTTTTGTACCGGGAGCACATATCAGACATGGTGGACATGAATAGGTCATTAAAAGCCGAGGTGGAGTTAGGTGGGCGATACACAGTGAAAATGGTTAGACACAAATTGTCAAACATAATTTTCACTGCAAGCGTATCAGCCAGATCTAATGTGTCTGCCAAAATTTTGGTTACAGTAAAATGTTTTTCATTCCATGATACTGAGTGAATAGCTCCCTTCATAAGTGAAGCATGGTCACTGTCATAGATAAGCACGGAAAAGACAGCACACTTTGCAGCTCATAGAGATCAGAATCTATAATAAACATTAACACAAAGATCTACACTAGCATCTTAGCATCAAGACTTAGCCCTCCACAACTTTGGTCTGATAGACCTAGAACAGTCCTGGGTCATACATGGAAGACATTGAAGAGACGGCAGCAAACTTATTCTGCAAACTATTGATAACTAATATAGGACCTACTGATGAGCACTACTTCTCGCTCTACATGCCGAGAAGGAATTTCGTTGGGTTACCTGGATGTTTCTTGAGGACTCACTTGAGAAATTTGGAATGGATTCTACATTTAAGGTATGGATTCTTGTCTATACAAGAATTCCTCAGTTTTATCAGATTCAATGGGAATTGCCTCCCTATAGTTGTGGTACGGAGAGTTACCAGGCAAGGTACCCTCATCTCCATTATAATTTGCCTTATCAATGGAATCTCTAACTGAGAGAATAAATGGAAATGAAGAAATACCAGGTGTTCGAATCAGGGGGATTACTACCAGATGATTATGTATGGTGATGAACACGTTGGTACCAAAAGACCAAATGCCAGTGTTGCAGACTCGGTTTCCTTTTCAGTGGTCGGTGGGCAAAGATTAATCATATAATACGACAAAATATTCAACCAAACTATGCATCTCTACTGAAAGAAATACAGAAAGAACTACAAGCTTGGCAAATGGCGGATTGCCATGGCTTGCAAGGCTGGTTGTAGGTAAAATGACAATGCTACCAAAAAATGCTAATCCTCTTTCAGACCCTGCCTCTGCCTTTGCCGTCTAGCCTAATTCTGAAGCTCCAAAGGCTTTGTTTGGGATGGGAGTAAGCCAAGGGTAATCAGAAGACTTATGACTCGGCAACCTGTAACTGGAGGCCTGGGACTCCTCTGTATGATTACATGCTGCCAAGGATCCGTGCCTAGTAGAAGCGGAACGAACGGAGTCAGGAAAACAATTGTGCTTAATTACCTAGGTAACTGCAGGAACACAAATATGGAAAGTACCACGGTGGTGCAGTTCACTCCACAGTTGGGGTCTCTATTCCTCCCTGGTAACTAGGGCCCTCCTAGTGGACAAGCTGACACTAGATGGGATTCTCTCCTCACAATTGTCTCCCTTCATATCAATTCTGAGAAACCTGAAGTTTACCCTAACTCTAAAGGAGGACTCTTGCAATGAAAAGAGGGTGTGAGGCTGTGTCTGGGTAGGAGAAGGAATTAAGCCTTCAAACTTAAACCTTCTGCTTCTAGCAGGTCTGGTATTGGGTAATGCATACATCTATTAAACCATACACAACCAGACATACAGAGAAGTTGTAAGATGGCAAGAAAAAGAGTTTCGGAAGCTTACAAGCTGCTCTAACATTCCTGACGGTTGTGTAAATCCAGGACCGAAAAGATGGGAAGAAGAGATTGGACGTGAACGCATCGAGGAGGAACAGGAGGCAGAGTGATTGTAAAGACATACTAGACATGATTGACACGACTTTCCAAGGAATATTCAGATTTCCTGCTCACTACACCCTTCTGGACCTCTCAAATAGACAACCTTTCGAACTACACTCCTTACGGGGAAACAAACTTCACTTGCACTATCTGCAGCCCAACATGCAGTAGTACTTTGGGGTAGATGTATTGTCCCCGAACTGAGGGATTGCTAACTTAGCCTAAGGGACCTTCTGGGCCTAGTAAAGTTACCCATGAAATTGGAACAGAAGGGAGAAAGAATATTTTTAAAATTCCTTGAGCCCTCGTCTCATCCTTATCAACAGAATTTAGAGAACTTACCTGGCCCACGTTCTTCCAAGTACAGTGACTTCTCCCATCAGCCACATCACAAATGTCTTAAGCGCTGTGCTGGAATGGATGGATACAGAACAGTTTACATATTCAACATAGAAACTTTATGATTGAACATGCGCCTACGCCTAGCTTATTTTTCTTTAAACTGCTGGATGCTGAGGAGTAGTGGTGGGAGTTTGAATTTTTATGTTGTTATAATGACGAAACCATGATTGTTCTACTTTCTGTCATACACTGTTTCCACCACCTCTGGGTGGAGGTACAATGCATGTATACCAAAACCTAAATAAAAAAAAGATTTGATCGATAATTTAATATTCTAAAACACTCACTTCGAATCAATTTTATGAAACAAGTTAAACATCTCAGAGATGCATCGCAAAGAAAGCCACAGTGAGCACAACGTATGTCTCTGTCCCCTCCCATATCCTCGTCCACAGAGTGCAAACCTTAGGCGCTCTGATGGACTCGGTTCTGCTTATTTATTTGCAGTTATCTAGGGGGCAAACGTAGCCCAGGGGCATCAGAGCATTCTACAAGAGAGCAGGAGTTGAACTGCGGAAAACAGTCAGCATAGGCACACTAAGCACGAAAAACACTGGCGAGTTCAATCAGTGGAAATTGGGCAGTGGGGCTTGACGCCAAGAATGAAGTGGGGACTTCGAGGTCTTAATCAAAGAGTCTTTGAAAGAGGAGGATTTTTAAGTTCCTTTACATACTTCCTGAGGACTGTCAGATGCAACATTGTTGCTTTAATGGGGGAGGCTTCAGGAGGAGGAATTCTGCATTTCTTGAGACCTGTCAGGCATCAGAGATGTTTCAGTTTCTCAGCCAGTTAGGTAGGTGTGCAGAAGTAAAGGGCTTTATAAGTGATGCAAACAGCCTTAAATTGTGCTCTTTCATGTAACTGCGGTGATAAAAAGAGTACAAATAATCAGTTGTACAAACTCAAACATCTCAATATCAAATTGCTTGAACAACAGTAATATGATGATCGGTGCTCAACCCAAGAACCATATCTGAAAACTGAAAGTCATACAAAAACCAGGCTGTGGCCCGACTGTGCAAAGACAAACTGTATTTCAACAGCCTTAAAAATCCACCTGCAGAGCCAAGCACAAGGCACACTTTAGAACATTACCCCCTCTCAGTACATTCTAGTTCTTTCACAGCCCCATAGGCTTTGTCTGCCAAGCAAAGCTCAAATGAATAAAAGAAAGAGGCATATCATCAGGTGTTGGACAACACGTGTAGCATTTTCAATTTAACAATTACAACCCAAACAAACAACCTCATTTTCAAAAGAGCTGAAATATCATTCTTTGCAAATGCCTTCTGAATCTGAACTAGTTGTGGAAGAATGACTCCCTTTGTGCTGAGGAAACCTATACTGCCTGCATAAGAGACTCTACAGCTTTGTGAAAATCTGATTGGCAACATCAGTTGTTCTATGAATTTGCAGATGGAAGTGGCTGCAAAAGGACAATCTGCTATTCAACACGGATACTTATAAGCAGAGTATGTGGCAGATATAAACCCCTATTTTACATCTCTTTGAGTACACTTTTTTTCAATCCATACACCATTGAGGAACTGGTTGTCTACATTTGGCACCATACGTAAGCTCTCAATATGAGAGTGAACAGTTAATGGGTCTTGTATTACTCACCTGCCACCAAAACCCCCGGGAGATATAATTACCAGTCTAACAGTATATCCTGGAGTTAGAAAAATTGGCTTTTTATGAGTTGGACCCCGAGGTTCCACTTAGGAAAGCAAACTAACTGGTGTAATCAGATTTAATACATCCAATTTCCCCGGTTACTCCTCACTCCTTAATGGATTTTTACCCAGAGCATCACCATGTAAGTGTCTGAAACTGTAGTGTTTCTTGATTACTTGTATTCTCCGATGGTCCTTGTAATTTGTGTTACCAGGCCTATCATAGATTACAAGTAACCCATAATAAGGGCTTTTATCAAGAGTCTTTCACAATTCTACAGTCAGAGCAGACAATGTTTCACAGGAATAAATCATCATGCGTATGTTTTAGTTAAAAGGAGGCCTAATTGATCAGATCAAATTTTAGGGTTGGTGTGGTATTGTAGGGTAGGGTTTTATGTTGCTGACCCACTGGAAGCTCAAGCCATCCTTGAGTCTATGTACTGGTGAACAGAGTGCTATGTATAATCAGACACAGATACAGGAAGAAAACAGGAAATGAGAATAAGAGAGAAATTACCCCAACCCAGGAAGTGAGTAGGCTTGCATTGCCAGGAAGTTAGCGGTCTAGTGTTCCTGCCCGTCTCAGCTTCCCTAGTCCCATGCTCTGGAACTTCCAGCCCTTGGGTGCCTGTCGCCCAATCTGATTTGTGACACTCTCTGTGGTAACGTTGATTATCTAAAAGGTCCTGATCAAGAGTTACAGTGTTAAAAAATTATATGTAGTATTTAACATTCAATCGGATTTACAAAATCTATCAAATACATTTTGAATGGGAAAGGAACTGGGGAACCGTCTTAATCATTTCCCTATTTATACTAAATTATTTTGTTTAGTCCGTAGTCTGCCCACATGTAATTGCTGAATAAATATTTGAACAGAAAACCTGAATAGGATTCAGAAACATCTGCTTCAGCTCAACCTTATTAAGACTTTCCCAGCAGCTAGTGCAGCAGCTTCATTTAAAGGTTTAACTGATCTTAAGAAAGTGAACAGGGATTCTTTCCCCTTATGTCTTGTATTTGAAACTTAAGATCTAGTGATGCAACCACCAGATTGGAGAGATGCTGGCACAGATGACATGGAAACGACAAGCTGTAAGAATCAGGCCTACAGGCCATACCGTACGTGTTTGCTAAGCAGCGATTGTGCGGACCTATTGGTCAAAATTATTGTTTTTTGAGAATTCTTCTTTCATTTAGAAGTTTATTTTTTAAATACATCAGCCGTGAAACAAACAAAAAAATTGTGCACTATCGTAGTTAAATCTACCAGGGAAATGTGATTTTCATGAAATATTCTTTCCTTCAAACCACATCTATTAATTACCGTATTTTCTGGCGTATAAGACGACTGGGCGTATAAGACGACCCCCTACTTTTCCTTTAAAATATAGGGTTTGGGCTATATTCGCTTGCTCATAAAATGACCCCGGCGTATAAGACGACCCCCAACTTTTGAAAAGATTTTCAAGGGTTAAAAAGTCGTCTTATACACCAGAAAATATGGTAGTCTTCTGCATGATTATGAGTCATTTCACTTGTATTGTGGTCAAACACAATCTGCAAACGCTGTAAATATGTGACAACCAATCTCGGTGTATTCATCCTTGCACTTGCCAAGTTCTCCTAATTATCTATGTAAATTTAGCTACGGTACAATAATTAAGAAAATCACTTCAAGCCTGTATTTTTCCCCTTGTTAGTACATAATTCGAACTGTAAATATAAGAAGAAAACACTTTAAAATTGGATTATCCCACTTTGCCTCTTCTTGGTTTCAGTGATCACCATGCCACTTTAAGGGTATGCAAAACTAACACTGGAGAGTTTATTTTGTTTTCAATTTCGAGGTTTCTGTCTTCAATTTGGTATATGAGGATGAGTGCATTAAACAAATAGTAAGGCCTACTCCTTTAGATTCGTTTTTCGCTCTAGTTTGAGTCGTTTTTGTCAGATCATGAGCTCAGTGTTTTTATTGTATATTGTCTCATCTTATTTATTATATGGGTTATCATTTAGATTTCTAGGAAGTTTTTTAATCGAATTTGTATTTTAACAAAGAAATGTACTTCTGAATTATATTCTGGGCTATAACTTTATTTTATTGATATATGTATTTTTCTTTTTGAATAGTATCTGCTTGTTTTTATTACACTTTCAAAGTATATTTTTAAAGAATGTATTATTTTGTACCTTTTATGGTTCACTTGAGCCGAAATTAAGGAAGAATAATGATGCCTTTAAAATGTACTCTGGGCTGCCTTAATGGTGCCTGACTTATAAGAAAAGCCATGTAAAAATATATATATATATATATGCTTACATAGAATGTTCTATGAAAGTATCATGTCCAGGTCGTTGCAAAATCTTTAAACATAAACAAATGGCTGGCATTTTTTTCTGGGAAAAGTGGCACCCCTAACTGCCAGTTAACTGTAAAGTGCTCTACTGCAGCCTCTGTGATTAATCACCTGCCTACTCACCTTCATAAAGGATCCTTCTATTTGACAGAAACCTTGGTTAATCACCCTCGACCATACTTCAGTACTCTCTCCACCATGATCTGAACTACCTTCGTTATGAGACCCCCACCATCTAAACCGATGCTTAAACAGTGTACGACCTTCAAAAACTACGGCATTTGTCTCATGTGGTAGCTTCTGCATGCATCCACTGATGTAAACGTCTGAGTTTAATTACTGTAACTGTAACTTGCTGTAAGCCATCTATTTTGCTACTGTTGTAAGATGCTCTGATGCCTTTGGGCCATGTCCATGCTATATAAAATTGCAAAAAAACACAGAAAACAGGGGCAAGATGTACTCCTGTTCACCATAAAGGTCTCGACTCTGATCTCCGTATTCTACCTGTGGCCAGTACTTACTTTGTAAAAGAATAAGTGCCTGGGCCTCATGATGTGCTCAGAAGCCTACAGCTGGTGCTATCGGGGATACGGCTTCTGAGTCTTGTCCCGGAAGACCACGAAGTTATTGGCCCAGCACTCGAGAAGAGATTCTGTCAGTGATCAATTGACTGAAAACTGCAAAAACTTCAGGCAATTGATGGTCAAGGCTGCCATAGCAAAGCTGATCATGCTCCCTAGGTGCCTATATACATTCAAGGGCACTCTATATGTGATTCTCAGACATTACTTTCAAATTATAGATACTCTTACAATTAATCTGTTGTGGGCAAGCAAGCGGAAACACGTCTGATTGTCCACACATAAAAGGACCCGGGATCAGGGGGGACTAGAGGTCCCCAACATAGTACTATACTATATGGCAGCTTACTTACAGCATGCGGTCCACTAACTGGACCCTGATGACAATTGGGAGAAAAGACTACTGCAATGTTCTCATGATGGAAAGTCACTGCCTGTCTTGCTGATGAGGGGGAGGATAACCCCAGACGCAGCCAATATTATATGCTAAGTGTGTGGGAGGGGGCACAAGAGTGCTATGACCAGCCCTGTATGCCTTCGATATGCCACAGTGGTCCCTACAGCCGTTCCTTAAAATGGCACAATCCATGGCAGTACAGCGGTAGAAGGATTAGGGCTGTAACAAACTTGGGGACCTGTATCCTGGCGGACGGTTTGTCATGAGGGAAGACGTCAAAGACCCCGTTGCACTGGCAATAGGACATTACTTATGGTATGCAACGATCTCTGCAACAGCATGTGACCTGTGGCTAACCTTTCCGGAAGCACCACAACACTCTGGTACCTTGGTGACATTGCTGGACATGGCAGGGGGACTCAGAATGATCTCTCACATATACAGGCACTGCGAAAGGACATCCCAGGGGAGACACCTCACATCCATGCTCAATGGAAGGGGGTCCTAGAGGAACCTAAGACTGCAAAAGACTGAGGCAGCATGAGAGGGTGAGGACGGTTAGCTCCACATTTAAATTGATACAGTACAATTATGTGTATCAAACTTATCTTTTCCCCAAAACATTACATACAATATATAATACTCATGATGTGGTTTTGCTCGTCCCTGCCATCTTCCTGGCAGGCAGTGCTGGAGAACCTTAACAGAGCCACTGGTTGAATTATACAGCCGATGAGACAGGTATTGCCGGGGCTGATTCCCCTTCCTTCTAGTAAGAAACTTAGTAGAAAGTTTGTTCTGCTTGGCCCACTGTTAGCAAAACACTGCTTAGCTATAAAATGGCTGGGGGCGGAACCCCGAAGATATGTTGAGCGGCTCAGAGATGTTCAGAATGGGCAATGGCTGAGGAGGTACGCATAAAGCATGTCCGCAGGGAAAAAAAGCTGGAGGATGATTTGAGGGAATAGGCAGTCATGCTGTCCGATTTAAACAAGCATTGGCATAGCCAATAGGTCTCGCTTGTGGGACCTTATAAGTATTTCGTTACAAGGATATTGTGCTGCAAAACAAAATACTTATAAGGTCCCACAAGCGAGACCTATTGGCTATGCCAATGCTTGTTGTTTTGTTTTTTCATTTTAAGACGGACCGGTTTGTTGTGCTTTGTCCTCGAGCGTGAGCCCTTTTCATTAAAGGAAAATGCAAGCGACGTGCGTTAACTGAGATTGGACACAGAGCTTGGTGCAGGAAAATGCCTGAACACAAGGGCGAGTGTTCCCAGTGTTTTAGTCTGTGCCGGTGTTTGCAGGTAGGGGACGCCGGCTCTCATCTTCGGGTATTTTGACAGTGCAAGACGAAAAGGCAGGGAAGGGGAAGTTGACTAATGGAGAACGCGGAAATGAAAAAAGTACCGTCGTGAGTAAGATAAAAGATAGTGTAAGGTTGTAGAAGAGGCTGTAGTAATTTGTCAAGAGATTCACATGGATATGTGGGTAAACTCAGGTTACAACCTGCATTTCCTTGATCGGCAGCTAGTAACTTATTCTTTTGATCGAATCGTGTGTACTTTAAAGCCATAACCATTACAAGGAGCCCATTTATGAAACTTAATGAAGGCAGGCGTGGCCACTCGTTGTATTATTGTTTTTGTTTGAAGTAAAATACGTGCAACTCTAATATAGTGTTCACGCACGCTTAATGTTTTGACAGATTGCGCAAACGTGCATGGTGCGTGGGTGATGTGTGTTCAGACCACATTAAGTCAAGCGGGGAAGGAGGATTACAACCATTTTCCATCTATTGTTACTTGACCGCATGAACACCACACTTACTGAAAGTAAAATTACACATTTATTACATTACATGACAAATACGGCGTTAGTGTGCGTGAGAGACAACTGGCCGACTCGCCGAGGATTTGTAAGCCGATATTATAGAACAAGGGATGAGGGAACACGGCCTGGGGGAAGCTGGCTGGGGAGGGGGAGGAGAAATGCAAGGAAGGCTGTGTGCGGCGTAATTAGGGGAGGAGAAGCCGAGAAGCCGCAGAGCGCACGCTGGGCGAAGCCCTTTGATGTGCTGTGCGGCAAATGGAGGGAGGCTGATGCGCGTTCATGTTTGAACACGTGGTTCACATGAACTGCATGAAAACGCCAGCAAAAAGCTGGTGGTTTCACGAGAATTTTCGCCACTTGAATTCTCGCTCCGCTCGATGCACATGCGCGCATCGATAGGTCGCGAGACCTAAAGAACCCTCACAGAATACGCTCACTGGGGAACCAACAGTATAACACGCCAGAAAACTACAACATTGTCATGGTGGAGGGGGGTGGATCGGTTCCATTACGAGCAGGGATGTGTCCCAGGAAAGTGTTTACACCATTCTGATGCAACATGCTTTTGTTTATTCCTATGCCATGTACAAGTGCAGGGGTAGGGAAGTAGTTGGAGATTCGTTTAACTGGTCCTAATGAGGATTACATCAAAATTTCACAACGTATTTCTGTTGATCATGGCTGCTGCATATTGTATCCTGTGACACTCTAATAAAGATCATATATTTTTTTTAATTTGATGAAAGGGAGATTGTCATCTGGTCCCAACAAAGACGATGCAATTAAAATGAGAAAGGAAATGGAAATGATGCAGCGGAAGGACGTTATACATTTTCCATACACACAACCTTACCTACCACAAATCAAAATACCACAGAGTTTGGCCCAAATAAACTATTCATAACTAATATCAAACCAAATACCTTTACTACAAGTTTCCTCTGATCTAGCTAATAGGGGCTAGGATAATCAGAGATGGATGGACACTCCATCATGAGAACTTAGAATAAAGACATTCTAACAAGCAATAATACATGTAAATATCAAATGACTCAACACTAATAAATGGCATACACATGAATAGTCATAACTAGTGAAATCTTTATATAGGCTTCTAGTTGAATGGTCAAGGTACAAAAATACATTAGATTAATTTAATATTGGTTAGCAGTTGAATACAGGTAAATCACAATACATCACAGCTCAGAGCAAAATGCATCTTCGATATAATACCTGGAGAGAGAGAGAGAGAGAGAGAGAGAGAGAGAGAGAGAGAGAGAGAGAGAGAGAGAGAGAGAGAGAGAGAGAGAGAGAGAGAGAGAGAGAGAGAGAGAGAGAGAGAGAGAGAGAGAGAGAGAGAGAGAGAGAGAGAGAGAGAGAGAGAGAGAGAGAGAGAGAGAGAGAGAGAGAGAGAGAGAGAGAGAGAGAGAGAGAGAGAGAGAGAGAGAGAGAGAGAGAGAGAGAGAGAGAGAGAGAGAGAGAGAGAGAGAAGAAAAGAAAAAAGAGAGCACAATGCAATAACAGAATGCAATCGAGAATCATGCAAACCAAAGAATCGATTGCCGATTTATCAGGAATGGGTACTTGACAAGAGACCAGTAGGACGCTAAAGTGCAGCGTGCAATAGCCGGAGTCTTTAACATTTCAGCCAAAAGGTTTAGCCTGCTCAACTTCACCAGCTGGCAAAGAGCAGGTGAAAACAGGAGAGTTCAGTTCAAGGAAGTCAGGGTTCAGACCAACAGCATGAAAGACCTATAGAAATGTTTGCAAGAATAGCCCCCAGTCCTTTTCCCACTGGGCAGTCATACTCCCAACCATTCATAGTTCCATCCCACAAAGTAGCTTTTGCTCAGTTTGCATGATTTCCATTGGTCAAAGTCTATGGTCTGTCCATGGGGTGATTTTTACCTTACCAAAATGATCCAGAAACTATACGTAATGTCATTGTCCATGTTCATTATTTTACTAAAAGTTCAATTTCATTCCTCCTCCGAACTAGGTAGTTCATTTGTATCTTATCATGTCTGTTCCCAAGCACTCTCTTCTGAGCTTGCAACAAAGTTGACACAATTTTGTACTAACAGTGAGGGTGATATTTATTCGAAAACTAGAGAAAGACATTTTAGAAAAAGTCTCACAATGGGCAATAAAGACAGGTCAGCATATTCTAGTCTTTCCCGATAGAATTGATGGCAAAAATGCATTTTAAGGCCTATGTGAAGACATGCTAAATCATTATTATTTACTGAACGATATCAAATATTTAATTGTATAAAGATGATTCTATTTCCCTTTTGATTATACCATTCAATGAAACTAACATTCAAACACCATTTTATCTTCAATTAAACATGACCTCATTTGCAAATCATTTATAAATGATCAAGCACATTTCTCTTAACATTTGAAAATTGCAGGTTTTTCATAATAGTACTGCTACATGAGCAGAAATCAATTTATTCATGTTTTACTTCAGTTAATCCATTGTATCTACTAAATGAGCACTTATTTTAGCATTTTTTGTTAAAGGCTACATCATTACGTCACACATTATGACATTTAAAGGTTTTCATAGCACATTATTGATCGTGAATTCATTAACGTTATTAGTTTTCTCTCTCACTCATGAATAATTTTCTTCTCATTCCGGTTTGCAACCGTTCTGCATGCTTTTACGAAGCAGATTGAACTCTCACGAGGCTTACGAGTCACATTGTTAGTCATATTTCTTAAGCATGTATTAGTATCACACTATCCAATAAGCAGGAATTGTTCGAGGCAAATCACACTAAGAGAATTACGCTCCATCAGAAACATGCCTCGATATTTGGATGACAATGATATTTTGGACAGGGCAATCTTGAAAGAATTAGCAATAGACACCAATAGCCAAAAATACAGCATCTTAATGGAAAAGTCAAAATACTGTCCCTCATTATCACCAGGTAACAAGATCAATATATTTTTCATAGGCTGTTCTTACGGATCGAGGGTAAAGAGAAAATATGATAAAAAATTAACACATAGCATTGAGAAATTTGATGGACAATGACTCAATCGTGATAAATCCGTCCGATAAAGGGGCAATATTTTCCTCATACACAAAGAAGATTATATTAACGAAGCGCAAAGACAATTGCAGATTACAGCAACTCCAGAAAGCTGGCTACAAATCCCATCAATCTAATGACAATCACCCTCAACAAGAAGTTGAAGCAGTGGAATGAGGATTTATTAATAAATGATGATGAATACAAATTCATGTTGAATGAATTCCCTACGGTACTATCTATTTCTTGTGTAAAATTAATCAAATTCTCTGCAACCCCCCAGGCAGGCATATAGTATTGGCCTGTGACTCCCTGTTTGAGAAAGTTTCAAATTATGTCTATTATTTTTTGGCACCCATTGTTCGAACATTGAGTTCATAGATCAGAGATACAAATGACTTCTTGTGTATACTGGTACATGTAGAAGTGGTCGGAGTCTGATATAAACAGTAGCAAATATCTCAAAACATCACAAATTTTTCAGTGAATCACTTTCATTATATCCAAGCCACAAATGTCACTCGAAATAGAACAGGTTCATACATTCGGTGCATATTTATTTTGCACATGATAACTTATAAAATGCGTAAATTCCAAACTTTAAAGTAGAAAATATTGCAATTGGTGCATTGACAATATAAATGAAATTAGAAAGAGCACATTTCTATACAATAAACACATTCAGGTATGTCGACGCGCTCACGGTGCATAGAGAAAGGGTATTTAGAAGGGATGGGTGTGTGGGGGTAGAAGTGGGGACCGGGTAAAGGTGGTGTGACTAAGTTATAATCACAGTGAGAAGTGAAAGCCTTTACAGTCTATATACAGATCAATGGGTTCCAAAATAATCTCAAGCATAGGTTCCGTGATCATCCATTATTGAGTCCTATGCTTGGAACGATAAACAGTATCGGTTGTCGACGTTTCGACCCCTTAAGGTAAGGGTGATTCAGAACCTCAGGCTGGGGTCTTCATCAGGACGTGTGGTGTGGCAGGAGCGCCTATAAGTAATGCGAAAATAATGAGTGTATCTAATACTCAGATAAATCATTGGATGCACTCGAACTAAGGTGGTAAATTACCTACTTTTCATGGGTCCGTGTGGACCTTGAGCTTGGGACCTTCCAGGGTTCCTAATTTGTATGGTAAGCCTGTAATTAAGTGAGAAGATCATAGTTACAGTGGGCTGTCCAACAAGTGGATAGGGCACCAGTGTAACAACGAGACAATTTAAAATCAAAATCAAGGGGAGCACTTACTGGGAGCTTTTCGAAAATCCGGTTAAATTACGTGGGATTCTTTGGCCAACTGGACCAGCCGGTCCGTGGAAGGAATCCGTATGTCTCTGAAAGTGAAAAGTAGCAGAGGATCGATCTCAGTGCAAAAGCCAAATAATTAATTAACTGCCAATGCCGCATTGTAGTTACTTGCTAGTTGCGCGGTATCGAGCGTGAGCTAAAGGAAAAGAAAATACGGTAAAAATGTTGGGCCATCATGCTGGAAATTCATTAAGGTATGCCATCACCACTGGGTAGGGAAACGGTGTGGCAAACTGCTCCAGATGGAGTTAAGGCTGTGTCTGGTTCCCTGTCCACAGGGGCGCTCAAAAATAAGCGCGGGTGAATGCCAGTTTTAGTCCTGACTGAAACGGCGGTGGTGGGGCAGTGAAAGAAAAACCACACCGCCGGAGTTGGTGACTAATAATCAACTTTACTGCGCGTTGGGAAATGAATCATACCGTGATACATTCTACACGGTATTGTAACACAGACGGAACCGTGAAGCCCTCTGTGGAGCCTAAAAGACGCGCTGGAAAGCGTCAAAGGCTCACCTGTATTTTTCGCAGGGCTGGTCTGTCTCGCACGTCTCCTCCGGCTGTCAGCAGTGAAAAGAGCCGCCTCGAGGTGCCGGCGCTAAATGCTGCTTGGGGGCTCGCCGGGTCCTGGCCAATCACCAGCGAGTAAGCCCAGGGAGCGAGAAAAATCGTTTTCCTTGTTGGAACTCAATGCCAATCACAAGGGGATGCAGAACACATTCGTGTATGATATAACAGTATGCGTACATGAGCCTTCAACAGAGTAGAGAGCTCAATCACTTGGGGTGTTCAAGTTGGTTATAAGTTGGTTAAAAAAGGGGGTTAAAAAAGGGCTGCTTTGTGAATGATTAGACAAATCGGGTGACGTACCAAGGAGAAATGAACCCGAGTGGTATACAGTCAATGAAATAACATAGTGATGTATCCGTCCATGTGGATAACCCAAATTGTTGCGTGACTGAGAAACCACAAGACTGAAGCTGCATAAGGTGGCGCAATCAAAACACAATTTTACAGTAGATATTAAGAAAGGCCACTAATTTGCCTCAACCAATTACAGCCATCAATGACAGGCAAAGCAGTACAAGAGTATGTGCCCCACGTATTCTCTAGATTGCATGCTATAGTTATTTAGGTTGCAATGGAGTATAAAATGTCAAATGGCTCATTGTTTGGGTAGATTAAAGGTTGAGCTGGAGATGTCACTATTACATCATGAACTCGGACAGCAAATTGTTGTGCAAAAACAATTATATCGTGTACATTCGCTTATACGCCTTAACCCAATAAATACAATAATCTGTGATGTACATAGCAGTTCAAAAACATTTGCCCAACGTAATTACAAGGCCAGCCTCATGTTGTGATTATTTGGGTTGCCAAACAGTAGATAACCAAGTGGTTCACGATCTAGGTAGATTCAAAAGTTGAAACAGAGTACCCCATGGTCTATCAAGCCCGGGACTTGGTCTATAGTGTGCTTTCTAGCAAATGGTACACATTCCTGGTTCAATCTGGATCTAAAAGAGCCATCTGGGAGAATGTTGTTTCCAGTTCATTTAGGCCATGTTGCACAGAGTTGAAAGATTGCATCCATTTACATTCACGCACATTAAGGATGGCATTGAGATTCCCACCCCGTGGACCCAGTGTGATTTTTTCAATGACGACCCACTTGAGTGACTCTGGTGTATGTGAGTGGTCTTGAAAGTGTTCTACAAGGGGGGCACCCGTTGTTTTGCACCTTATCCTGCTGCAGTGTTGTAGCACACGATTCTTTATCTTTTGTTTAGTTTGGCCTATGTAAATCATTCCACAGGGGCAAAACATTGCATAAATCACCCCCTCGGTGTTGCAATTCGTGAACGACTTCAATGTCACAGTCAAATCATTGTGTGTTACAGTTTTAGTCTCTAGACACATTGAGCAGGCCTTGCAGTTGCCGCATTTGTGGTTACCCAGGATGGCAGGCAGGTTCCACATTGATTGTATCGTGGGGGCTACCGGGCTATCCAGCATGGAGCAAACTACAGAGTCTCTAATGCTCTTTGCTTTTCTGAACGCATGCATGGGTAGATGGGGCATCTGAAGAGTCTCTGACACGATGTTCCAGTGTTTGTTCACAATCCTGCGTACTGCATTGCTCTTACTACAGTAGGTGGTCACGCAGATCATCTTGTCCTCCAATGGTTGACGCTCCTTCGGTGACAGCAAGGAGTCTCTATTACTGAACCATGCCCTTTTACGTGCCCTTTTAATCAGTCTCCTCGGGTATCCTCTTTCTAAAAGTCGGAGGATAAGTTCATCCGATTCGTGGAAATAATCATCCTTCATCGTGCAGTTCCTCCGAATCCTGAGGAACTGTCCGAATGGCAGATTGTCCCGAAGGGCCCGGGTGTGGTGGCTGGAGTACTGCAGAAGCGTGTTTCTTTCTGTCGGTTTTCTATAAAGGGTGGTATAAAGTAGTCCTTCCCTTTCTTTGATGGTGATATCCAAAAAATCGATCGCTTCATTACTGCACGTGCTGGTAAACTGAATGTCACCTGATTGGGTGTTGAGCCAGTGCGTAAAGGCCTCCAATTCTTGCTTGTCACCTGCCCATATGATCAGTATATCGTCTATATACCGACGGTATTCCAAAAATTTTTCATGATATGGATTGGTTGGACAAAGGATCCTGTGTTGTTCATACTCATTCATAAAGAGGATGGCCAGATCTGGGGCAAAGGCCGCCCCCATGGCTACGCCTTTCATCTGCATGAAGAAATCGTCTTGGAATATGAAAAAGTTCTTTGTCATTGCAATCTCAAGCAAGTCAATGATAAATTCCGTGGGTACTTCTGCTGGTTGTGGTCTTGATTCCAAAGCCCTTCGTATAGTTGTCAGCGCCGGTTCTTGGGGGATGCTTATATACAAGGACACGATGTCCATAGTTACCAAAAGTTGTTTCTCTTTGTCAAAAACGCGTTGGTCTATCAGGTTGATCACCTGCATCGTGTCCCTCAGATAGGTAGTGGTGGCTTCTGCCAAAGGCTTCAGGAAGACATCAACGTATTTGCAGAGGGGCTCAAGGATGGACCCACATCCTGATATAATCGGTCATCCAGGGGGTTTCCTGGGGTTCTTGTGGACTTTGGGTAAGACATAAATCGTCGGTATCCGTGGTTGGTCCACATTCAGGTAAGCATGTTCTTTCTCAGAAAGGAACCCGGCTTCCTTTGCTTTGGCCGTGATAGCGAGGATCTGGCGTCTGATCTCGTTGGTTGGGTTAGTTGTTAGTGGCCGATAGCTCACATTGTCCCTCAGTTGTGAGTATATCTCTTGTTTGTAGTCCTCCGTCCCCATGATGACAATTGCTCCGCCTTTGTCCGCCGGCTTGATGACCAGCGATTTGTTGTTCTTGAGGCCATCCAGAGCTGCCCTTTCACTCTTAGAGATGTTGTGTCTTACATATGGCCTTTCCTTCCACATCTTGAGTACATCATTCATCACAAGGCTTTCGTAAGTGAGAATTCGATGGTTAATCATGGCAGTGTGGGGTGTGAAGGTGGAGGGTGGACGTAGGTTGGTAAAAGATCTGGTTTGGGTAAATGGTTTGTTTAGGAAAAAACTCCGCAAGCGAACCTTCCGGAAGAATCTCGTCAATTCCGTTTTGATGGTAAATAGATTCCCTTGTGAGGTCGGGACGAAAGAGAGGCCCTTACTCAGCACTCCTGTCTCTGCAGGGGATAGTATCTGCTGAGATAGGTTCATAATGGGGCTTACTCTGGTTACCAGCGGTACGTCTTCTTCTGTGTGCTGATTTCCCCGTGGTTGGCCTGCTGGAATCTCACCTGCTTGCTGTTGTAGCCATTTACCCAAACCAGATCTTTTACCAACCTACGTCCACAAGGCGGAGCAATTGTCATCATGGGGACGGAGGACTACAAACAAGAGATATACTCACAACTGAGGGACAATGTGAGCTATCGGCCACTAACAACTAACCCAACCAACGAGATCAGACGCCAGATCCTCGCTATCACGGCCAAAGCAAAGGAAGCCGGGTTCCTTTCTGAGAAAGAACATGCTTACCTGAATGTGGACCAACCACGGATACCGACGATTTATGTCTTACCCAAAGTCCACAAGAACCCCAGGAAACCCCCTGGACGACCGATTATATCAGGATGTGGGTCCATCCTTGAGCCCCTCTGCAAATACGTTGATGTCTTCCTGAAGCCTTTGGCAGAAGCCACCACTACCTATCTGAGGGACACGATGCAGGTGATCAACCTGATAGACCAACGCGTTTTTGACAAAGAGAAACAACTTTTGGTAACTATGGACATCGTGTCCTTGTATACAAGCATCCCCCAAGAACCGGCGCTGACAACTATACGAAGGGCTTTGGAATCAAGACCACAACCAGCAGAAGTACCCACGGAATTTATCATTGACTTGCTTGAGATTGCAATGACAAAGAACTTTTTCATATTCCAAGACGATTTCTTCATGCAGATGAAAGGCGTAGCCATGGGGGCGGCCTTTGCCCCAGATCTGGCCATCCTCTTTATGAATGAGTATGAACAACACAGGATCCTTTGTCCAACCAATCCATATCATGAAAAAATGTTGGAATACCGTCGGTATATAGACGATATACTGATCATATGGGCAGGTGACAAGCAAGAATTGGAGGCCTTTACGCACTGGCTCAACACCCAATCAGGTGACATTCAGTTTACCAGCACGTGCAGTAATGAAGCGATCGATTTTTTGGATATCACCATCAAAGAAAGGGAAGGACTACTTTATACCACCCTTTATAGAAAACCGACAGAAAGAAACACGCTTCTGCAGTACTCCAGCCACCACACCCGGGCCCTTCGGGACAATCTGCCATTCGGACAGTTCCTCAGGATTCGGAGGAACTGCACGATGAAGGATGATTATTTCCACGAATCGGATGAACTTATCCTCCGACTTTTAGAAAGAGGATACCCGAGGAGACTGGTTAAAAGGGCACGTAAAAGGGCATGGTTCAGTAATAGAGACTCCTTGCTGTCACCGAAGGAGCGTCAACCATTGGAGGACAAGATGATCTGCGTGACCACCTACTGTAGTAAGAGCAATGCAGTACGCAGGATTGTGAACAAACACTGGAACATCGTGTCAGAGACTCTTCAGATGCCCCATCTACCCATGCATGCATTCAGAAAAGCAAAGAGCATTAGAGACTCTGTAGTTTGCTCCATGCTGGATAGCCCGGTAGCCCCCACGATACAATCAATGTGGAACCTGCCTGCCATCCTGGGTAACCACAAATGCGGCAACTGCAAGGCCTGCTCAATGTGTCTAGAGACTAAAACTGTAACACACAATGATTTGACTGTGACATTGAAGTCGTTCACGAATTGCAACACCGAGGGGGTGATTTATGCAATCTTTTGCCCCTGTGGAATGATTTACATAGGCCAAACTAAACAAAAGATAAAGAATCGTGTGCTACAACACTGCAGCAGGATAAGGTGCAAAACAACGGGTGCCCCCCTTGTAGAACACTTTCAAGACCACTCACATACACCAGAGTCACTCAAGTGGGTCGTCATTGAAAAAAATCACACTGGGTCCACGGGGTGGGAATCTCAATGCCATCCTTAATGTGCGTGAATGTAAATGGATGCAATCTTTCAACTCTGTGCAACATGGCCTAAATGAACTGGAAACAACATTCTCCCAGATGGCTCTTTTAGATCCAGATTGAACCAGGAATGTGTACCATTTGCTAGAAAGCACACTATAGACCAAGTCCCGGGCTTGATAGACCATGGGGTACTCTGTTTCAACTTTTGAATCTACCTAGATCGTGAACCACTTGGTTATCTACTGTTTGGCAACCCAAATAATCACAACATGAGGCTGGCCTTGTAATTACGTTGGGCAAATGTTTTTGAACTGCTATGTACATCACAGATTATTGTATTTATTGGGTTAAGGCGTATAAGCGAATGTACATGATATAATTGTTTTTGCACAACAATTTGCTGTCCGAGTTCATGATGTAATAGTGACATCTCCAGCTCAACCTTTAATCTACCCAAACAATGAGCCATTTGACATTTTATACTCCATTGCAACCTAAATAACTATAGCATGCAATCTAGAGAATACGTGGGGCACATACTCTTGTACTGCTTTGCCTGTCATTGATGGTTGTAATTGGTTGAGGCAAATTAGTGGCCTTTCTTAATATCTACTGTAAAATTGTGTTTTGATTGCGCCACCTTATGCAGCTTCAGTCTTGTGGTTTCTCAGTCACGCAACAATTTGGGTTATCCACATGGACGGATACATCACTATGTTATTTCATTGACTGTATACCACTCGGGTTCATTTCTCCTTGGTACGTCACCCGATTTGTCTAATCATTCACAAAGCAGCCCTTTTTTAACCTCCTTTTTTAACCAACTTATAACCAACTTGAACACCCCAAGTGATTGAGCTCTCTACTCTGTTGAAGGCTCATGTACGCATACTGTTATATCATACACGAATGTGTTCTGCATCCCCTTGTGATTGGCATTGAGTTCCAACAAGGAAAACGATTTTTCTCGCTCCCTGGGCTTACTCGCTGGTGATTGGCCAGGACCCGGCGAGCCCCCAAGCAGCATTTAGCGCCGGCACCTCGAGGCGGCTCTTTTCGCTGCTGACAGCCGGAGGAGACGTGCGAGACAGACCAGCCCTGCGAAAAATACAGGTGAGCCTTTGACGCTTTCCAGCGCGTCTTTTAGGCTCCACAGAGGGCTTCACGGTTCCGTCTGTGTTACAATACCGTGTAGAATGTATCACGGTATGATTCATTTCCCAACGCGCAGTAAAGTTGATTATTATTTACCAACTCCGGCGGTGTGGTTTTTCTTTCACTGCCCCACCACCGCCGTTTCAGTCAGGACTAAAACTGGCATTCACCCGCGCTTATTTTTGAGCGCCCCTGTGGACAGGGAACCAGACACAGCCTTAACTCCATCTGGAGCAGTTTGCCACACCGTTTCCCTACCCAGTGGTGACGGCATACCTTAATGAATTTCCAGCATGATGGCCCAACATTTTTACCGTATTTTCTTTTCCTTTAGCTCACGCTCGATACCGCGCAACTAGCAAGTAACTACAATGCGGCATTGGCAGTTAATTAATTATTTGGCTTTTGCACTGAGATCGATCCTCTGCTACTTTTCCCTTTCAGAGACATACGGATTCCTTCCACGGACCGGCTGGTCCAGTTGGCCAAAGAATCCCACGTAATTTAACCGGATTTTCGAAAAGCTCCCAGTAAGTGCTCCCCTTGATTTTGATTTTAAATTGTCTGGTTGTTACACTGGTGCCCTATCCACATGTTGGACAGCCCACTGTAACTATGATCTTCTCACTTAATTACAGGCTTACCATACAAATTAGGAACCCTGGAAGGTCCCAAGCTCAAGGTCCACACGGACCCATGAAAAGTAGGTAATTTACCACCTTAGTTCGAGTGCATCCAATGATTTATCTGAGTATTAGATACACTCATTATTTTCGCATTACTTATAGGCGCTCCTGCCACACCACACGTCCTGATGAAGACCCCAGCCTGAGGTTCTGAATCACCCTTACCTTAAGGGGTCGAAACGTCGACATCCGATACTGTTTATCGTTCCAAGCATAGGACTCAATAATGGATGATCACGGAACCTATGCTTGAGATTATTTTGGAACCCATTGATCTGTATATAGACTGTAAAGGCTTTCACTTCTCACTGTGATTATAACTTAGTCACACCACCTTTACCCGGTCCCCACTTCTACCCCCACACACCCATCCCTATTAAATACCCTTTCTCTATGCACCGTGAGCACGTCGACATACCTGAATGTGTTTATTGTATAGAAATGTGCTCTTTCTAATTTCATTTATATTGTCAATGCACCAATTGCAATATTTTCTACTTTAAAGTTTGGAATTTACGCATTTTATAAGTTATCATGTGCAAAATAAATATGCACCGAATGTATGAACCTGTTCTATTTCGAGTGACATTTGTGGCTTGGATATAATGAAAGTGATTCACTGAAAAATTTGTGATGTTTTGAGATATTTGCTACTGTTTATATCAGACTCCGACCACTTCTACATGTACCTGATTAACTGACCCAGGTCAGAGAGTTCTTAGGGTCTACCCCGTTGTAACTCACCACTTCTTGTGTATACTGGCACACATTAGTTGGAATGGAGATTTTCTACTAGTAACTATCGATGTGGTATCACTTTAAACATTTATTAGACATGAGCTGGGATTAAAAGCATGTGAATACTTTTTGAAACAACGTAATGTTGAAGAATTGCAGTATACAAAAATGTTATTAATCATAAACGAAATGTTGCTTGACCAACAATGTGTTTTTGTTCAATCATGAGGTATACCACCAACAATATGAAACTGCAATGGGCATTTTAGTTCAGTTCAGTTCAACTTTATTTCGGCTAATATAGCCATAAAAGCAGGAAATACAAAAACAACAAGCATTGGCATAGCCAATAGGTCTCGCCTTTGGGACCTTATAAGTATTTAGTTGTGCAGCACAATATCCTTGGTGCAACAACATCAACTGTTGCATGGATAAACACTTATAAGGTCCCAAAGGCGAGACCTATTGGCTATGCCAATGCTTGTTATCTTAGAAACATGCTGAATGAGGAGTGTTTTCGTAAAAACCCACTTGTTTAGTTTGTTACGATCTTGTCCCTTGATTTGCTTCTGCCTGCAGCACCAGGACACTCTCTGAGTAGCCATGCGCTCTAGAAGTGTGCACATTTATTAATTATTTGATGCATTCATATTTTGATTAATCAATACCACCTTGATTTTTGTTTACTTTAAGCGATTAACCTTTAATAAATCTTCATAGTTTGAAACTTAAATATTCTCTGCCTTTCTTGTGGAACCTAATGTGCTTCACATTTAATGACTGTATTAATTGGTTGACCAGAGTCAGTTGTGAAATTGAATCCACCTGATAGGGCTTTATGGTCTTGGATCTTGCACAAAGAAAAAACGCTAACACACTCTACCATGCACATGCCATATACTTTCTTTATCGTCCTGTAGCTTCTGTGATGGGGAAGCAATGAGAGGAATGTGAGAAGCTGCTAACGTTCAAGATTTCAGCATCAGATTTGGGTTGAATTCCAGTGTCTCCCTTTGAATTAATTGTGAATTCCTGGGTATGGTTGTTTTCCCATGGTATTGGTGTAGGGAATACAGAAGGGAGCAAACAGAGAGAGAGAGGAACGTGGTAGGAACTAACAAACGGGAGAGATTGCAACACGTAAATGGGGGAGAAACAAACGGGTGAAAAAGGAACACAAAAGAGGGATTAGCACACAAGGACATGGATGAAGACCAGAGGCAAAGAGCGCAGCATAGGGGGAAACGCACAAAAGGAAGACGTCAAAAAACAAGGAAGAGGGAAAGAAAGGATGGAGGCTGAAGGCACGCTGAAGGGCGAGGGGGGAGAGGGAGGCGAGGGAGGGAGGAGATTGAGAAATGCGAGAAACGTGTGAAGCAGGGGGCGGGGGTAGCGGATACCTTTGAAGTGAAGCTAAGCTTCACTTCAAAGGCTTGTTGGCACAGCGCACGCTGGGGGATGACTGTGGGAGGGGGGCTGGTGTCTGTGCACGCGCTTTTTATGGCAATGCACATGCGCATTGAGCGAGCTTTCACGGGCACTGCATGGAATCGCCCGATCTCGGTAAGCTCTGTTTAAGCCCCTTTATATCTCGCTCCGCTCAATGCGTATGCGCATTGATAGGTCGCGAGACCTAAAAATGAAACATTTACAGACAAATATATACAGTGCCCTTTACCAACAATTAATCACATGAACAGGTTACAATTAATAGAATGGGGCAAAGTAACAATTGATCCAAAACAAGTAAATTTACAGTACTGCATTAAAAACTTGATCATTTAAATAAAAAGGTTATTTCCATGATTAAAAAGCCAGACTAAAAACCAGAGTTTAAAAACTTTGAAACCACACATTTTACAAAGGGTGAACTCAGTGCATTCTGCATTGGCTAATGCTGAATGGAGAAGGCTACGGGCTCCAATATTGCATTACAGCTTGTATCCAAGCCGTTTCCTGATGAGATACACGTTAAACAAGAACCTACTTATGCAAAAAACTACCAGTTGTGAGGTGTTAGACTTAATGATACGCTCTGCCTCTTTGTACGACCTGACACCCATATTTTTACAGAGGAGTCTAATCCAACGGTGCCTAGGTAACTTATAGGCCGAACAAAAAAACAGTAAATGGGCATCGTCTTCCTTTGCCTTTAATGAGCAGAGGGTACAGAGACCATTATCATTTTTACCTCCCCAATTGCATGATTTAACATCCGTCTGTAGTACCCCATATCTAAGTTGCAAGTATAAAGTTTTTGCTAATGGTGGTCCTATCTCATCCATGAATGGTTCGAATGCAGCGTTATCCTTTATGATCAAAAATTTCTGAGTCAATATTCCAATAGATGAACTATGGGATAGCTCGTCGTTGACATATGCCCAATAAGTAGACTTTAAAAGCTTTTTGCTCACCAGTGACATATTCTGGGGTTCGTCCCAAAGATGGGACAGCCCTAACCTGGTACACGAAAGGGAGATATGTTTTAACCAAGCGATTTTCTTGTACTCATCAATCTGAATAATTTCTATCAGTCCACTTTTATAGTTACACAGCTCCGGGGTTGTCCATAACCTTACCCAATACAACATTGGTCTAAGGGCTGCTTGGTAATCTGTCCGTTTAAGATCCAAATCCAAAAACACTGGAACTAGGGGAGTTCTGGTTGGTAATTTAAGTAATCTATGCAGAAAGTGGTTTTCTTCCCTTTCAAGGTTGCGTTTACAGTTATGCCCCCAAACCTCGGCACCATAAAGTGCCGCTGATTGGGCCTTTGCCTTAAATACTTTAAGTGCCGGCGTAATGGCTTTAGAATAACTAGCTCCATGCACTTTTAGGATGGGCATCGAACTTTGCTTAAAAGATAACCTACTTTTTACTAGATGTCCCTTCCATGAAACCCTTCCATGAAAGGTTACTATCCAACATAATGCCTAAGTAATTGAAACTCCCCACATATTCCAATTTTTGATTATTTAGAGCCAAATTCTTCCTAAAGGACTTTTGCGGGTTTAAGGACATATGTTTTGTTTTAGATGAGTTTATTTCCAACCCCTTCTTTACGCAGTAACCATAAAATGAGTTCTCCAGATTTTGAAGACCCTTCGGAGTCTGTGAGACGAGGATTGTATCATCGGCAAAGAGTAATGCCGTAATCGCCTCATCTCCTAGCTTCGGGGAGAACATATATATACATATATATATCTACCACCAATTTTGTCCTGCTCGAAGCGTGCACTTTGCACAGCTGGTGCGCGTGGCGAGGCTGGACTAGCCTCGAGCTTCCATTTCTCACCAAACAAAATTTCATGCAGCACTCTCTCAGGGGATAGGTTACAAAATAGTTTATTTCTTTAACAAGCCATTATTCCTTCCGCCTTCTTCGATTTTCACAGGATTTCTTTCAACCTGGATCTCATCATCCACGATGCCAGATTTTCCATGTTGGATTTGGTATACTGCAGCAGCCATTCGGCCAAAGAAGCTTATGTCTGACATATTAGATTCCAGGCAGAATTCTGAAGTCCTGCTGCCAAGCTTTGAACTCCGTGCTCCACACGACACAGTCTCAGTTACCACTGTGACGGAGTCCTGATGAAGGCTTAAGCCGAAACGCGCGCTGTCTATCAACAAACCACCAGTTCTATGACATCAGCATAAAGAAGGATGATGTTAATATTGATTGCATAACCAAGCGTTAAAGAACACTGTTAGTCTCTTACATATTGTGAAATTGAGGAATAGTGCTATTTGATGAACCTATGAGTATAAATGTGATACTAAGGGTTATAGAAGACTGTTAGTCTCTTACATGTTGTAAAATCGAGGAATAGTGCTATTTGATGAACTTCTGAGTATAAATGTGATACTAAGGTTGCTATGAACAAAAACAAATAGACATATGACAACTGTTAAAAATGATAGACGATGATATATTTTTGTAAGTAAAAAAAGATAACATACATATATATATATTATTTTTTTACTACAAAAAAAGGAAAAAAGTGAATAAAATGAAATATTTTCATTAAAAAATTGTTGGTTTTGGTAGTAATGTTGTCTTCATGCATGTCTGGAATTGATATACCTCTAATGTGTTTAATATTGCCTTACCTAGGTGTTCCCTTTCCCATAGTGTATTCACTTTCCTTTACTGTGTCGGGCATCCCACAACCCAATTCATTGAATGCTTTACACCACTTTAATAATATTCAGAATACCAGTAAGGAATTAAACTAGTATTAGAGGGAGTGGGCTACAGTGTAATCATTTTATTTAAGCACACATGTTAATATAATTTATGCTTGAAATTGAAATTGAAAATAATTTATAACGCGCAAAACAATAACCCGGAGGTATCAAGGCGCCTAACCATAAAATCAGAAAGTAGAACCATTCATCCATTACACATAGGCTTGCAGGAAGAGGCGAGTTTTAAGTGCACCACGAAATGCCTGTAACGAGGGCAAGGACCTGAGATACAAAGGGAGTTCGTTCCACCATTTAGGGGCAAGGGTGTAAAAGGCCCTACCACCCCATTTGGCTCTTCTTATGCGAGGGGCTGACAGAAGCAATTTCCCGGAGGAACGCAAGTTCCTTCCAGGGATGTAGTTGGAAATGATGGAGCTTACTCCCGAGTCACTGTTTTTTGTGATGACTTTATATGTCATACACAGGACCTTGAACCGTACTCGGTATTCTACCGGAAGCCAGTGCAGTGTTTTCCTGGCTAACGTAGCCGAGGTACGTCTGGGAGCATCCAAAACAAATCTTGCTGTGGCATTTTGAACCACCTGTAAGCGCTGCAGGAGGCTCTGTTTTAGCCCCGCGTACAGCGCATTACAGTAGTCTAACCGTGAGCCTATTAATGCCACAGCTACCTGTTTTCTGGATTGTAACGAAAGATATTTCCTAATCCTTCGCAGGGTGTGAATTAGGCCCCAACAGGTGGAGATGGTTCTGCTCACCTGTCCATTCATATCCAGGACTGGGTCTATCATCACCCCCAGATTCTTGGCAGATGTTGTGGGGGAAGGGCAAGCTCCAAGCGAGTTGGGCCACCAGCTGGCTGACCAGATGTTGTTGTTCCCTCAGAACACCATCACCTCAGTCTTCTCCCCATTCAGTTTAAGAGAGTTCTGAATCATCCAGTGACCAGCCACCTCCATACAAGATCTAAACTTGGAGGCGGTCTGCACGTCTGAATGGGAGAGAGAGACGAGGATCTGGGTGTCGTCAGCATAGGAGACTACCTCCATCCCGAAAGATCTTATAAGTCTGGCCAGTGGGGTCACATAGATATTGAACAGGGTCGGACTAAGAGCCGACCCTTGAGGGACCCCACATAGCACAGGTCGGGATGGAGATAGAAACTCACCCAGTTTGACTCTTTGCTCCCTCCCAGCAAGGAAGGAGGTCAGTAGATCTAAAGCTGCTCCCCCCACCCCCACGTCCCTCAGACGAGATGTAAGTACTGAGGGGGAGAGGGTGTCGAAGGCCGCAGTCAGATCCAAAAGGACCAGGAGGTGGTCTGGCCCCCATCCACTGTCCTACGGATGTTATCGAGCACAATGGTGAGGGCCGACTCGGTGCTATGTTCCCTCCTGAATCCGTGCTGGGAAGAGTCCAAGCAGCCCGAGCATTCCACAAAAACCGCAAGATGCTTGTTCAGATGTGCCTCAAGCATCTTTGCCGGAGCGGGAAGCAACGAGATTGGACGGAAGTTTTTTAAGACCTCCGGGTCGAGGGAGGCCTTCTTTAGCAGTGGTTTTACCACTGCCTTCTTCCACTCCAAAGGGAAGACACCATTTCTTATAGCTAGATTCATTATTTCTAGCAGCGGTGGTAAAAGGGTCTGCCTACACTGCTTGATGATTTTCAGTGGGCAAGTATCCATGGGGGAACCAGATTTGATCTTATTAGTCAAGATTTCAAGATCCTTCAGAGTAAGAGGTGGAAAGGAGTCCAGGGTGCCCAATGAAAAGGGGTCGGTGGCTAGCATATTTATCTCGGCCATGGCAGTAGGCACACTAATACAGGCTCTTTGTTTTTCAAGAGCTAGGTGGATGTCCTCTATCTTAGTGTGGAAAAAAGAGGCAATCCTATCGCATAAATCCTGCGAAGGTACGACGGGGTCAGGGGCTTGTAGATTGACATGGGAGTCAACAATTTTGAAAAGCTCCTTCGGTGAGGAAAGCGAGGATGTCAGGGTTACAAAGTAATCCTGTTTAGCCTGCACGATCTCGGCCTTATATTTCCTGATAAGGAGTTTGTAAGCCTCTTTATTCTTGAGGTCCCAGCTGCTTTACATGATCCTGCAACATGTAGCATTTTTTTTCATATTTCAATGGCTGTACTGGTTTGTAGAGTAAATTTAACAGAAGATTAGAGAATGATGTAATCGGTGATGTCATCAATTATGTCATTTGAGATGCCATCAATGATGTCTTCAATTATGTCGTGAAGTTAGTTCGTCTTCTCTGGCCCCAGCTGGGTGACCAATTCAGACAGTATGAAGGTCTAGGGGGTGTGGAAATAAAATCTATAATTATGCCCCTTCGCTGCCCTCTGTGCGATCTAATTATGCCCCTTTGCGCGATCCCCTTTGCGGATTAATAATTGCCCACATTAAAAGCCGGCACCATTTTGTTTTTAATTCACCCTTTGGTGTCCCAAGACCCCGAGCACGACACCCCTGCACCTGGCCTTCCTCATTTTCACCATCTGTCTCTGTGGTTTCTGCCAAGTCCGGGAAACCAGTACATGAGTTCCTGCTCCCCCGCAGAGATGGTTCATGTTTCTGACATGAAGCACGAGCACAAACCCCCAAATGAGGAAGCCTCCCCCTTCCAACTGTCAGACTATTTCACATCGCAAGTCCCCTCACGAAGCCTAAGACACGCCCCCATTTCTTCACACTCTGCTCCTCTTGCTGATCTTTGTTCCTCTATCTGCCACGACCTGTTTGTTCCTCTATTTTGCCTCGTGACCAAGACTGTATAAATATTCTGCTGTTGAAAATAAAAACACCCCACTTCAAGAGAGGGACTTGAGAGATTGCTCCTGTGCCCGCTTGGTGCTGGAAGCGCTCCCCTTAACTCGAGTTATTGGTCTTCTCCTCCTTTATTTGAGCACCACGGACTCCTCGCTTTGCATTGACAAGAAATTATGATTTATTAAGCATAGAAATTCAGAAATGAGGTAATAAGTAAATTTAATTTACCACATTATTTGGCGCCCGGAACAGGGACATTGCCTTTCCCCCACGCGCCGGCGATATTGGATCCGGTACTGTCCCCTCCTGACCGTTGACGGACTTCAAAAGTGCACAACGCGGGGAATTCCCGCTAACTCCCTCGCGGCGAAGAGGGGGACCGACTGCGGCCCAGCATCCACACGTGCGGTGAGGAAATAGCGGAACGTCCTGAACCAAAGCACAACCTGCGAAGCAGACGAGTCCGAGGTTCTACAAATCCCACCTTGAAAATGCGCGCCGCGTTTTCCCACAATCTTCAAGAGGCCTTCCAGTTATTTTTCGGTGAGTACTGCTGAAAAGTATAAAAACTAACCCACAGCTTTTGTGGGGGCGGTAAAGATACGCGTTTTGTTGGTTTCTCACCTATCTTTGGTGAGGACTACTAAAACTAGTATAAAAGACGGACTCACTACCTTGTGGGCACGGTAAAGATACATGTTTTTTGTGGGTTTCTCACTTATTTTGTGAGGACTACTAAACTAGTATAAAAGACGGACTCACCTAGATATTTGTTCTGTTTGTGTTTTTCTCACTTCTAAAATCTTTGAAAGTCTTGCCATCATGCCTATTTTCTCGAAAATACGTAAGATGGCAACCAAAAGGAGTATTCTTGAGAAGGAAATTCCCCTTCCTCCTCGGGATACTCCAGGACACTTCATGTATGTCGGTGCACTTATTTATTGTGATCTATGGGTAGAATATACTAAAGACCTAGAACTCAGATATAGATGGCCTGAAAATGGTAGTTTTGATACGGAGTGTATTATGAAATTAGAGGAACAGTTATGGAAGAAAAAGAGAGTCCGCCAGTCACAGAGTGACTCAGTAGAATTATGGAGAAAAGAAGCCCATAGGAGGCAACAGAAGGAATTGCATAAAGTTGAAAAGGGTAAGAGAATGCCAGAGCAGGCCAAGAAAGAACAGTTACAAGAAATAGGGAAAGAAGTAGTATGTGAAAGGAATAAAAGGGAACAATCAGCCATTTCTACTGGTTTTTATCCTCTATTGCCATCTGCACCTAAAAACCTTAACATTGCATCAGCACAGCCTACAGCCCCACTACCAGAGGATACTTTTACTAATTTTCTCTTAGATACTCCACCACCCTATGAAGTTCCAGTCATTCAACACCCTCTGCCTCCGCCACCCCTTTCACAACATAACGCACCACCTCTCACTCCAGAAGGGGGTGCCGTAGGTCCAGACCCAGGTAAAACAATTCCCGACTGCCCCTATGACCCGACTCCGAGCAACACAGGGGAGGCGGGCCGAATAAGTAAAATACTTCATGACTCCTGGGAAGAAATAAGACATCTACCAGCAATTGACACGTTTCTTCAAGCGGCCTCCGAGTTTCTTCGTACTGGAGAGAACTCAAGAGCCATTAACGCTATGACTACAAGAAGATCACACCCTGTAAAAATGCACATGTATAGGTTCCTCCTTTGCTGTTTCATAAAAACACATACAAGCAGAGGAAAGAAATGTACCAGTTTCACTTTTTGACTTATTAGATTCCGCATCCGACCACACTAGTCTAGAACTTATAAATGATGCACTAGACAGGTTCACCCGTAATGTGACCCGTATTCTGCAAAACTTGCAAACAAATGAAGAGAATAAGAAAATTGAGGAGGAAATTACTGAACCTACTGAAAAAGTCCTACCCGTTCGTTCTTCCGCCCCTAATTCACGAACACCCCCGCCTACATTCCTCCAAGGTCACACTTGAACGGTCATCTCCAGATGAGTTATTTGAAAATACATCCAATGCATTAGGCTACTGGTTAGACCAGGAACCTCCGCTTACACCGGAGGAGGAGGAAATAGCCAGAACTGCGACCCTATGGGTCTCTCAATATAAGATATATGACAATGATCTCATAGCCCAGCTTTTTCTAGCATTACCACGCTCACATCAAAGATTAGCAAGTCTCTACATGGTACAACATCTCATCACACTCAATGACACTCATTTCAAACATGATCCAAGACTCGAAGATTTTCTGTCTGACTGCGCTGGTAACATGTTCCTCCACAATAGTTCAGTTTTTCTCAACACATTTATAGATTTTAGACAGAAATACCAGAAAGTGACTGGATATAGATCTCCCCATAATACGTGTGGATCAACTAATAGACTTCCTCAAACACGCCAGTTCCCCATGAGAGAGGTCCACCCCAGAGCTGACACAAATGGAGCGCTACAACGCATCTTCATTTATGTACCCTTGCCAAAACTTGAGTTACTAAGGATGAGAGAGATGGTTCCCTCCCACTCAAAGGATCCTGCTGGATTCTTTAAGGAATTAGGAGATGTATTAATGATGGGAACATATACTCTTTCTGATATCACAGCAATTCTGAAATTATTGTTGCCATCAGGTATATATGACAAACTAAGAGAAAAAGATTGGGAAGTAGCAGGTGAACACATTAGATGGACTGAACTGAGTAGCAGGTCAAGGTATAGGAGACAGACTAAAAGCACTTCCTGGCACTATTTTAAAGGTGCTACCACAGTTACTAACAGTGAAAAAGGAGGACTGGGATGCCATTTCCTCCTGCAAACAGAAACATGGTGAAGACATAGGAGATTATTACACTAGACTTGAAAAGTGTTTTGCGGTAAATAGCGGCCTTACGCCGACAAGTGAAGCTTACCCGCATCTGTTTGTTTCCAATTTAGTAGATAACGCCTTGCCAGCCATTAAGGACAGAGTACTAAAAGTAGAAAGTACCTGGCAAGCATACACCTCCACAGGTGTTACAAATGCTACAATATCACCAGAATCGCATTAGGGATGAAGAAGAAAATGATAAGAAACGCATGAAAGACACAAAGATGAAAGCATTAGTAGCCCAAACTGCACCCCAGCGTCAACAGACACCAAGTAGCCAGACAAATATAAAAAGCACTTGTAATTATTGCAAAAAGATGGGACACTTCGATAAAGATTGCCCTGTCTTAAAGCACAATTTGGCTACTGGTAAGACCCAGCCACGCCCATATCAGCCAAAACAGAATGGTTCCCTAGACAGTTCAACACCTTCAGTTCCACTGACAACACAAATGGCCCAAATGAATATTATAGACAGCGCCTACACTGAATATTACCCAGATTTCTCATGATGTTGCCCAGAGAGAGAAGATGACAAACTGCCTCTAATCCCCATTCCAGTAGATCAGACAGGTCCATTTATAGAGGTCCGACTTCTTGGGGAGGATAGGAAGTTTCTGCTAGACACTGGGGCCAGTAAAACAACAATAAGCCATCAAGAGGTCCCAGAAGCTCCTCTCTCGGGTTCAAAAAGTATTTCTCTGGGTTTCTCGGGACAACCTGTGACAAACGTCACGTCAAAGCCACTGCCCTTGCAGGTTGGTCCCCTCATGACAACTACAGATCTTATATTGACAAAATCATGTCCAGAAAACTTGCTTGGTATAAAAACATTGAAAGAATTAGGAGCTGTCATTGTTTGCTCACCTACAGATGTCAGACTATTTCTGCGAGATTTCAAGGGCCACTACACAAGTAGAGAATTAGATGAGTGTTTGAAAGATTTGCCACACACCCTGTGGGCCACTGATTCCACCACAGTAGGATGTATGGAAATAACACCTCACAAAGTTACACTGAAAGAGGGAGCCCAACTACCACGCATAAGGCAATACAAAATTCCACCTCAGGCTGAACAAGCATTAATGTTAATTATTCAGGACCTAATACAGTCAGGTGTGATTAAGGAAAAAACTTCTAACATTTGCAATTCCCCTGTTTTACCAGTTCATAAAAAAGTGGAACCAGGAACACCACCTGTCTACAGACTAGTGGAGCTCAATAAATGTGTCGGTCCACAACACCCTGTGGTTCCAGACATCTCCACCCTACTCACAGCCATAGATGCGGAAGCAACGCATTTTTCAGTCATTGACTTGAAAAACGCATTCTTTAGCATACTTATTCACCCAGACAGTCAATACCTTTTTGGCTTCTCCTTACAAGGACGAAGTTTCCAATTCACAAGAGCTCCTCAAGGTTTCACAGAGAGTCCAAGCGTATATAGCCAAGCATTAAAAAGACAACTAGATACTGTTCAAATGCCCACGGATACAGCCATACTACAATATGTTGAGGATATCCTCATTACGGCCAGATCTGACGCAGCATGTGCTGAAGCATCACTACTAGTACTAGAATTCCTAGCTGCAAATGGCCATAAAGTTTCCCTATGTAAGCTCCAATTTTGTTTACAGCAAGTGGCATACTTAGGGCACTTGCTGTCAAAGGAGGGTAGGCAGCTTACACAGGAACGCATCCAACTCATACAACAAATACCACAACCAACAACACAGAAACAAGTTCGAGCTTTTGTTGGTCTCACCTCATATTGTAGACAGTGGATCCCACAATTTGCACTCATTTCCAAACCGTTAGTGCAGCTGACAACACTCGAAGCTGGCGCTACTCCACAATTACCCTGGACAGATGAACACACGCAAGTCTTTCAGTCTCTTAAAAAAGCTATGTGTCAAGCCCCAGTGCTGGCAACACCTAATTACACCAAAGATTTTACATTATTTGTAACAGAAAACTCAGGTACAGCACTATCAGTTCTGACCCAACTTCAAGCAGACAAATATAAACCATGTGGTTATTTTTCAAGCACATTAGATCCAGTAGCACAAGCATTGCCTGCATGTCTAAAATCAGTAGCAGCTACTGCACAAGCTATTAGACAAAGCGATTCTATTGTATTGGGACATCATCTGATAGTTCAGGTCACACACGCTGTAGAACTTCTGTTAAACAGAACACAAACACAGCATCTGACAATAGCCAGACTCACCGGATATGAGATGACACTTTTTCAGCCACACATTGAGATTAGACGCTGCAACATTTTAAACCCAGCAACACTGTTGCCACTGACCTCTCCTACTGAAGAAATTCACGATTGTATTGACATAATTGATTTAGTGACCAAACCAAGACCAGATTTACAAGATACTCCCCTTGCTAAGGCAGAAATGACACTCTTTGTTGATGGTTCATGTATGAGACTCCCCACAGGAGAATTAGCAGCAGCCTATGCCGTCACAAATGGTACAGACACTTTAGAAGCACACAAGATAGAGATACTGTCGGCACAGGCAGCAGAACTCATAGCCCTAAGACGAGCATGTCACTTAGCAAAAGGAAAGTCAGTTAACATCTACACTGATTCACAATATGCCTTTGGAGTTGTACACAACTTCGGTACATTATGGAAAAAGAGAGGATTTCTCACATCACATGGGTCCAGAATACAGCATGCTACACTCATCACTACCCTCTTAGAGGCCAGTCAGTTACCAGAGATAATCGCAGTGCTAAAATGTAAAGCGCACACAAAAGGAACAGATGAAATATCAAAAGGGAATTATTCTGCAGACAGTGCAGCCAAGTTAGCAGCAAACACAGAATTAAGTATACCACACCGCCAATATACAATACGAGACCCCTTTTCTGACATCCAGGATGTCCAAAGTCACGCCACACCACAGGAACTGCTAGAATGGAAGGAAAAAGGAGGGGTCCTTACAGATCAAGGCTGGATGACACCTGAAAGAGCAGTATGGTTTCTACCGGATGCCATGGTACAGGTTATGGTAAACACCATACATGGACCAGCGCACCTGGGAGAAAAAGCAATGTTAGACAGCATACAGAATATATGGCACAACAAACATTTGAGAGCTGCAGCCAAACAAAAAGTTAAAACGTGCATGATTTGTAATCAGTTTAACCCAGGAAAAGGCACAAAGGTGGAACAGGGAGGATTCCAACCCCCTGACCATCAATTTGAAGTTCTCCAGATGGACTATATCCAGATGGAGAGATGTAGAGGTCACAAGTATGTGCTAGTTGTAGTATGTGCTCTGACCAGATGGACAGAAGCCTATCCCGTCCCAGATTACACTGCAACGACAACTGCTAAGCAACTAGTAAGAGAATATTTGCCGAGATATGGGTTGCCCCTCATCATCTACTCAGACAACGGCCAGCCCTTCTCCTCTGAACTCATGAAGCAAGTGTCTCTTCTGTTAGGGTACACTTGGAAGTTTCACTGTGTAAGACATCCTCAGGCAGCAGGTCTAGTAGAAAGGCACAACCAAACTTTGAAGACAAAATTGGCCAAGATATGCACTGACAAAGGCGTGGACTGGATGGTAGCCTTACCGGTTGCCCTCTTCTACATGCGTATGGTAGCCCATTCCAGAACTGGCTTATCTCCATATGAAGTGGTCTTTGGCAGACCACCAAATATGTGGGGTACGCCAAGGCCTAAAAGAATAACTGATGTTGACAGTACTATGCTGACTGACTACCTGGCTTCCTTGATGTCTGCACTCCAATCTTGTCGTTCTCAGGTTGCTTCCACCTTCCCTGACAAAACCAACCCGGAAGAACACGCCATCCGACCCGGGGACTGGGTCCTCGTGAGGAACTTCGACCGGACCAGTCCCCTCCAGCCCAGGTGGAAGAAGCCAAGACTCGTACTACTAACAACACGGACAGCAGTGAAGGTCGAGGGCAGGAAGGGCTGGCTCCACGCAAGCCACTGCTGGAAACATTTTGGACAAAAAGACACTGTTGCTGATGGCCCTGCCAATCCCACTGACATTGTGACTGAACAATCTTTATTGCCTTTGGAACTAACCCCACAACAGGATTACAAATCAAAGTTAAGGTCTGCCATTCGGACTCTGGCTAATTAAGTCCATTAGGCGTCGGTCCAGTGGTGAAGCGGTTGGAGCATGGGAATGGATTTTAACACCTTGACTATGTGGGAGAAAAAAAAATGAACTCTAGAAAAAGACATAATGGTCCTATTATATGTTTGACAGTATTATTTTTCCTCATGGCAGTTATGACGTGTCTTGGTTGGATTCTCCACACTGTTTTTCCTCCAACACAACACACCTCTCATACACCCAACAGCACTCAGGAACACACCTATCACGACCTACCCCCTCATGAACAAGCCCATAGACTAGCCTTGCGAAACAATACCTTCATACAGATGCTACACCACACTCAGCAGGCCAGTAATAGCACCAATTGTTGGATATGTGGCCGCATCCCACCTCATCAGAAAAAGGGAGGGATGCCTCTTTTTCCTTTCCCATTCTCTTATAATGGAACTTGTGAAGCCTGGTTCGCCCTAATAACAGCTGACGATACTACCCCCACCTCCTGCCCCGACGGAAATAATTCATGCAAGAATGGGTGGCCTTGGGGGGATTTAAACAAGGTACTCAATACTGCCTGTTACCCTAATATTGTATTGTATTGTATCTGGGTTTTATATCGCGCCAACTCACCGACAGGTCTCAAAGCGCTTCTGACCAAGTACAACAACAGGAAAAAAGGTAGAAGAAATGCGGGAAAACCCGGCCTGTCTTACGGGAGTGTAAACGCGTCCCTGAAGAGTAAAGTCTTCAGGGATTTCCTAAAACGAAGGAGATTAGATTCTCTACGAAGCACCTCCGGTAGCTTGTTCCAAATGATGGGGGCTTGGACTGAAAAAGATCTACCACCTTTAGTTGCCTAATAAGGAGGGAGATCCTCAGGCGACCGGTACAGTCCTGTGAAGAATACAAGCACGGGAACATGACCATGTCCTACAAGATGTTAAATACCAAACCTAAAAAGAATGCTGGTCCCCCTTCCATCTCGGTCTCACCAGTAAAAGGACACCTGTGCATCCAGAAAAATGGCTCTGTTCCATTAGGACACAGTGACTGTCATACCACTATAAGTTTTGAAGACAGAGGAAAGTCCTCATTTCTAGCATCTCGCCATACTTATTTCATCTGTGGCCAAACGGCCTATGTGCAGCTGCCCTTGAACTGGGGGGAACTTGCTATATAGCATTCCTGTTACCCCCTGTCTTTGTGGCCCCATCCACTTACCACCGAGACCTCCTAGTGCCCCATGTCAGACATAAAAGAACGATCGATACCTCCTTGGTTGACCAAACGGAAACCTCATGGGAACAGTATATAGATTTTAACAAAGGGTTCTTCTTCTTTGTTGGCCCTGTACAGAACAGCAAGCTTATACGCAGGTTGACAAGGACCTTAGAGGCTGTTGTAAACCAGACGGCGTCTGCCCTGGGGAGCTTAACCCAGGAGCAGTCTGCCATACGATTGGTTACTCTCCAAAATCGCCTTGTCCTTGACATCATCTTAGCTGACAGAGGCGGAGCCTGTAAAATTATAGGCTCTAGCTGCTGTATATTTATTCCTGATAATTCCCCATCTGTATACACGGCCATAACAAAATTACACAAGATAGCCGTAAGTTTACATCAAGAACCTGGCACTTGGACGTGGTCTGACTGGTTCTGGAAGATAATATCGTCCTGGGGATGGCAACTGCTGTCAGCAGCAGGTATAATATTCCTGATAATAACTGGATGCTGCCTTTGCATCCAATGTGGTCCTGCCCTGTGCGGTCTATGCGCTGCAAAATGCATTCCTAAACCACTTGTCCAGCAGAGAGAAAGGGAAAGAATCATGTTACAAGAATGTATAAATGATCTCATGCAAATTGAGATATAATGTAGGTACACTCTGGGGCAAGGAGGGAATGTGGAAATAAAATCTATAAATATGCCCCTTCGCTGCCCTCTGCGCGATCTAATTATGCCCCTTTGCGCGATCCCCTTTGCGCGATTAATAATTGCCCACATTAAAAGCCGGCACCATTTTGTTTTTAATTCACCCTTTGGTGTCCCAAGACCCCGAGCACGAGCACGACACCCCTGCACCTGGCCTTCCTCATTTTCACCATCTGTCTCTGTGGTTTCTGCCAAGTCCGGGAAACCAGTACATGAGTTCCTGCTCCCCCGCAGAGATGGTTCATGTTTCTGACATGAAGCACGAGCACAAACCCCCAAATGAGGAAGCCTCCCCCTTCCAACTGTCAGACTATTTCACATCGCAAGTCCCCTCACGAAGCCTAAGACACGCCCCCATTTCTTCACACTCTGCTCCTCTTGCTGATCTTTGTTCCTCTATCTGCCACGACCTGTTTGTTCCTCTATTTTGCCTCGTGACCAAGACTGTATAAATATTCTGCTGTTGAAAATAAAAACACCCCACTTCAAGAGAGGGACTTGAGAGATTGCTCCTGTGCCCGCTTGGTGCTGGAAGCGCTCCCCTTAACTCGAGTTATTGGTCTTCTCCTCCTTCATTTGAGCACCACGGACTCCTCGCTTTGCATTGACAAGAAATTATGATTTATTAAGCATAGAAATTCAGAAATGAGGTAATAAGTCAATTTAATTTACCACAGGGGTCAATGGGTTAGATCTGGACAGTTGCCTGGCCATCAGAGCACTTTTCAGTCCGGTTACAAACTTTGCAGCACAAATACCATACACTTTAATGGAGTGGTGCATTATGAAAAGATGCTCCAGTTGCTGTGCGGTCGACCGGGGTGCCTTTGTGGCGATTCCTCGGTACAAGGGTGATATACGGTAACTTGAGCCACAGAGGTTGGGGTCCCACGATGTTCTCTTTGAGGCAGTAGAAGGCAAGCTCCTATTGGGCACAGCAGTTCGAGTGAAATTGTTTGGTGAGGGCTAGTGTCCCTCTTGGGCAACCAATCTAGACTTTGACGACACTCCCGGGCTTGACTGACTCAGGCGCAACTTGTTCTTGTTGAGTATTGGTCTCTTGGGGCCCCAAGCGGCATCTAGCAGCAAATTTTATCTGATGGCTAGCGACTTTCTGGCTTGTGCTTCATCAGCTCTTTTGCCTCTGGAACTGGTCCTAGGAGATCAGCTAACTGATCCTTGTAGTCCCTGCTTTGGTCTGGGGCACATCTTTTCCACATGCCAGGAGCCACCAGGGCCAGACTGGCTACTGAGCTTTGCTTAATAAACAATGCAAAACAAATGCTTTAAAAAGTAGGCTTTAAAGCTATTTGTTTTGCATTGTTCATTTGGAAGTGCCTGCAGCTCCCCAGCAATAAAATCATGCCCCCTGCAGTGAACCTGGGCCCCACCCTGCCACCCCAGCAAAAAACGCCCAGTTGCCAGTCCAGCCCTGGGAGCCACTGGCACAGTCCGAACTTTGCTAGCACAAAAGTGTAGCAGGTGCAGTACAGCAGATGGTGTAATCTCTCTTTGTGCAGTCCTGGAGCAGCAGGGCAGTTCTTCTTCGGTCCTTGTTCCAAATCCATCATGACATGAGGTTCAGGAAGCCAGGGGTGCTAAATTTACCCAGGAAAGTGCCGAGAGGGAGCCACACGGCCACTTGCCAATGGGCTACCAGGTTCCCTCCCTTCTGGTGATGACTTTCAGGCAATGTGTGGCACTTAGCAAACCCAGAGCGCACTATTTGGACTACTGCCAAGATGTCAGTACCCTTCCTCAGCTGTTAGGAGCTTGGTAGCCCACCCAGGAGATGTGGCTACTTGTGGGCTACATGCCTATGGGAAAACCGGTTTAGGCACTGGTTTAACACCTCTGGCCCTGCTTCCAGCTTGTATTCCTAAACAAAGGGCAACTCCTCAGGAGTGTTACTGTCATTTGCCCACCAAAGGTGTCTTTCCTTTTAAGCTTGCCTTTCGGGCTAACAACCAGAGTGGCTTATTGCAAGGGGGAGGTGACACCTCTCCCTGCAGTGGGCTTCTACTGTTTTTAGGCCTGGGAGTCATTCACACAACTCCTCAGACGGGCCGAATGCTGTGAGGCTACTGGACGAGCTGGGTCACAGAGTGGCAACTTTCTAAAAGTTGCTTTACTTTAAACATTAAATTTGACTAGTGTATCAGGTCAGGTTTAATGTCACAATAAATTTGATACTTTACAGACCCCAGTTAGTTAGTCCCATTCAGAAGTTATCCAGGCTGGAGTGCCATCCCGAAACCCTGTATTAGCCAATAGGTCTACTGACTTTTCCACAGCAAAATTACAATCTGAGGGGTTTTGCTGCAGGTACATATAGAAAAACACATCTCCCATTTAATAATATACCGCTCCCTGCCTTAGATTAGAGCTCTCTAGGTCTTCCTTAGGGGAGACTTACATACATTATTAAGGGAATAGGTGGTTGCCATTGGTCAGAATGGCAAAGTTGAACTGCCAGTGTAAGTCAGTACTTGCCAATTGGAGATAGCCAATTTGACACACTTTGAAAGGGGTTAGAACACTGGCACTGAGGTCTGGTTGCAGGCCATAGTGGACTATAAAAGTAAAAAAAATCAGCATCAGTCAAAAAATGTTGGGGTTTACATGCAAAACGAGGCATAACTTTACAGTCAATCTAGTAAAATATAACATAAACACTTATGAAATATTTGAAATAAATGTCCGAAAAAGGTCCGTACAACAGGTTTTGCAAATGTTATTGTGAATTGGGGAGCCCTCTGTTTCCTGTATGTTTTGCGCTCCATCCCAAGCTGTCCTAAAAGGGTGAATTCAGTGTTTAAATATGCTCAATTCATGTTGGGCGCAGTCCACTCCTAAGTTTTTAGACAACAGCTCTTTTCATGTTGGGATTTTTCGCTGTCACAATTCTCACCCCAACAACTGCAAGTCCCAGAATGCTACGCGCTGTTGGCTAAAAAGTCAGGGCTGGAAGAATGGGGTCATATATGGCGGAGCTGCACTTAGAGACGCCTCGGTCATTCATTTTCCGCATTGTTATTGGCATTGTTATTGGAGCCCCTTTGTTGTGTTTTCCTGGGTGTGTTTCATGATCGAGAGGTCCATGAAGGACAATAAACACGGGGGATCTGTCCAATGATCCTAGTCGCCATGGCTGGTGCCGTTGCTTCTGCTCTTTGTATTACCTTGTTTTCGTGGCTGCTGCCCCCACGCTGGCCCGCCCGGGATCATCCGCCGGCTGCTTCTCGTTGGCGGCCGCCATTGTTATTGGAACGGCTTACGAGTGTCTGCCGGGCTTCCGGTGCTCTCTGCCGCTCGGCTTCACGGCGCTATTGTTCCCGCTGAGCCCTCAGCTTAACATGTTTCACAGCTGTATCCTGACACGGCGTACCACTCCAATCAGCCCCAGATAGCTCGGTTTGGGTTGGATGACATAAGTGGCAAAACACAAACGCAGGCCCTGCTCACCCATAATAACCAATGGAGAGAGAGGGCTGGCGGACATCAAAGGCGACAGAATACGACAGTGGCCACGAGGGCCTGATGGGGACACAATCCGAATATTTATCTATGTGTCCCTGCCTGCAACAGGCGAGCTCCGGTAACGTCATATGTGCGCTTTGCTTTGAAACCGACTAAATAAAAGCGACTAGCATTTCGTAGGGACTTGAATCAGATATGATGCTGTGATTCATTTATCGTTTTTGCCAGCCACGTACGCAGGGACCCTCCCCTAAAGTCTTGTGAAGTTCTATATTTGGAAGTGTCCCTGATATTTGGATCACAACGCACAGAAGCCAGGCCACAGCTCCATTTGATGTTCCTGGTGATTAATGACTGCTGATTGCCCGCAGAGGAGTTTTTCGTTGTGGTCGCAGCTGTGGCAGATGCGGTCGTTTATACACACATCCTCCCAGTGCAGAGGGCGGTCACAGACATCTTGGCGGCCTTCCACTTCCAAAGTCAGTGCATCTGTGCACAGAACAATTGCAGCAGTGAGCTCATTATTTTGTTACCCTTTCGCAGCGCTATAAATATGGTAACCAGTCGCTTGTTAATTCCAAAGTCGCACTGTGAATTATTAGAAAACCCACAAATGCAGTTTTCTCAGGACTGTATCTTTAACTACAATGAGGGTAACTCAAACAATGGTATTGTATTTATGTAGTAGTTTTAAAATCCTTTGGAGGCCTACAGTGTTTTCCTGGGTGGTCCGGTTGTATTATTTCCATCGTGTTTGTAGGCGCCCTTTGGAGAGCATAGTTGAAAGGGTGATTGTGGTTTAGCGCCTAGATACCCTCGCGGATAAATCCTATTTGATGATGATGGTTTAGCCAGTATGGGACATGTTGGTGGGATGAGTGAGGTTTGATGATCCGGGTGCAGATTGCGCTGAGTGTCTGTACATAACCCTGGGAGTTGCAGAGAGCAACATCATCATATGTAGAAAACAATCAATCAATCAGGATTTGTAGATTGCGACTGATCCTGCTGCAGGATTACGCTGCTTGTTCCTATTGGTTCAGCATCCAGCTCTTGAGGTTCTTTCTGAACTGCTGGAGCGATGGTGAGGCTCTGTGATGCAGGGAGAGGTAGTTCCAGGTCTTTGCTGCCAAGTGGGAGAAGCAGTGGCCTCTGCTGTTTTCCAGGTGAACGCGTTGGGTTGATGCTAGTGAGAAGGATCCAGAATGGAGTTCCCTGGTCGGTTGGTGGAAATTCACTCGTTTGTTGAGGTACATTGATCCGTCATTGTGTAGTGCCTTGTAAGCGTGGGTGAGCAGCTTGAACTGGCATCTCTTTGAAATTGGTAGCCAATGGAGTTTCCTGAGATGAGGGGTGATGTGCGTCTGTCTAGGGAGGTCGAGGGTGAGTCTAGCTGCTGTGTTCTGGATGGTCTGGAGTTTCCTCATGAGTTGAGTGCTGATTCCTAAGTAGAGAGTGTTGACTTAGTCTAATCTTCTGGTGATGAGGGCTTGCATGATAGATCGCCTGGTTCTGGGTGGGAGCCATCTGAAGACCTTCATGAGCATTCAGGCGGTGAGGAAGCAAGCAGAGGAGACAGCGCTGACCAGCTTCTTCATGGATAGCTGGCTGTTGAGGATGATGCCGAGGTTGCAGGTTTGTTCAGTGGGTTTGGGAGGTCACCATTCATGTTATAGAGGGCGTCCTTGATGTTCCCGAAGATGAGTACTTCTGTCTCGTCTGTATTGAGTTTGAGACAGTTGTTGTTCATCCAGACAGCCACATCTTTCATGCATATTTGTTCCTTGTCTTTGATGGTCTTTGGGTCGTTAGTCAAGGAGAGGATGAGTTGGGTGTAATCTGCATATGAGATGATGTTGAGTCCGTGGATTCTCACGAAGTTTGCCAGGGGTGTCATGTATACGTTGAAGAGGGTGGTGCTGAGAGATGAGCCTTGAGGTACACTGCATGTGATGTTCTTAGGGAGAGAGGAGTAGGAAGGGAGGATGAGCGTCTGCATTATTCCTGTGAGGTAAGATGCAATCCACTTGAGGGCTGCTCCTTGGATTCCGATCTGATGGAGTCTGTTGATCAGTGCGTGGTGGGATACGGTGTTGAAGGCTGCTGAGCGATCGAGGAGACTGAGGGCTGCTGTTTCTTCGTGGTTTAGCGGGGAGGCCCCTAGCTCCAACGGGCCCCCACGGCACTGAACTCTGGCCGGGAGAGCTCCTGATTGAGCCCGGAGAGGGCCCCCCTAAGTAGCGTGCAAGGAGGCCCTCTCACTTTTCGTTACGCCAGTGGGTATAGCAGCATTCTGATGTTATCCATGGCTGTGACTAGAGCTGTCTCGGTGCTGTGGTTTGCTCTGAAGCCGGATTGGTAGGGGTCCAGAAGGTTGTGGTTCTCCAGATGTCTAATGAGCTCTATGGTGATAGCTTTCACGATGATCTTGGCTGGGAAGGGGAGCATGGAGATGGGTTGGGAGTTTTGTGAGTTCTCCTGGGCCTGCGGAAGGTTTCTTCAGCTACAGCTTCACGTCTGCATGTTTCCATTTCTGGGGGAAGTGGCTGTAATGATCGAGGAGTTGAGGACCTTGGTGAGTTCTTTGCTGATGGGTTGCTTGCCGATGTTGAAAGTGTGGTAGGGCAGAGATCTGCTGGTGTTCCGGAGTGGATGGATCTCATGAGGGACGCGGTTTCCTTATCAGTCAGGGTGTTTCACGAGGTGAGCTGGTGTGGGTGGGTGTCAAACGGCGTGAGGAGGTTGATATAGTACTCAGTGGGGTGTTGGGGTGTGAAGTCTTAGAAGATGGTGTTGATTTTGTCGTGGAAGAAGTCTGTGAGGGCGTCGCAGAGATCTTGCGAGGGTGTGATGATGTTTTTAGTTGCCATGGGGTTGGTGAACTCCTTGACTATGTTGAACAGTTCCCTGCTGTTGTTGGAGTTGTCACTGATGCTGGTGGCTAAGGCTGTCTTCTTGGTGATTTTCAGGAGGTGGTGGTATAGATGAAGGTGTCTTTGAATAGTTTTCAGTCCTCGAGGGCCATCTTCTTTTCTTCTGTCTTCAGTCTTGTTTCTGCGTTTTCAGTTCTACCAGGAACCAAGGGGGGCGTTGTGTTAGTTTCTTGGGGATGGTGGGATTCTTTGGTGCGACTTCCTCAGTGTTTGCCGTGATGTACTTCACAAACATTTTGGCCTCTTGTTCTGTGTCTTCGGTGGTGGTGGGTAGGCGGAAGTTGAGGGCATTGGTCCATTGTTGCTCTGATACATTTGACCAGCTTTGCTGTGTCTCGCTGATTGTGGAGGTGGGGGTGTTGGGGGGTTCTGAGATGACAAAGTAGACACAGTGGTGATCGGTCCAGGTGAGCTCCTCAGTGTAGGTGTATTTTACTCTGTTGTTGGTTGAGAAGATAGGGTTGAGCATGTGTCCTGCGATGTGGGTGGGGTCAGTGTCTAGTTTGAGTCCGAGGTTAGCTATGCTTTGTAGGAGGTTGGCCGTGTTGGCGCGGTCTTTGTTCTCAAGGTGAAAGTTGAAGTCTCCTAGGAATATGTACAGATTTGAGTCAATGGCGAAAGGGGCGATGGAGTTGGGGTTTGAGTTGCAAAGGACAGGGCGGGGTCCCGGAGGTTTGTAGGCAAGGGTGCCTCTTATGGTGGTTTTGCTGCTTGTTCGGAGTCGGAAGTAGAGGTGTTCTATGTAGGGGATGGAGTCATCTGTGGTGGATGAGCATTCAAGATTCTCTTTGTAGATTATGGCGCTGCCTCTGCCGTTTCTGTTGGATCGGTCTCTGTGAACGATCTTGTATCCTTTGGGGGTGACTGTGGTGATGTCCGGAGCGGATGCGGGGTTCTGCTACATTTCTGTGATGAAGACAGAGGCTGGGGCGTGGGTCGCGATGGTATTCCAGACTTCTACGGCATGTTTTCTGAGAGAGCATGCGTTGATCAGCAAGCAGTTGATCTTTCTGGAGGTGTTGGCATCAGCCTTGTTGGTGTGTGTGTGTGTGACGCAGGGTGGCTGATAGTAGAGGCATGGGTGGTATCCGTGGTGATGCAGGTGAAGCTGCAGTTCCAGCAGGAGAAAGGGCCTTCAGAGTTTGTGGGGGAAGCATGGGTGCAGTTGTTGGTGTCCTGCCACCCGGGGTTCAGGACTTGAAGTTGTCCGAGGTGAATTGGTGGCAGTCCGTGGGGGTTGGGGTATGGTCCAGGCATGCATGTGGCGGGCCCTCTGCGCACATCCGCTGTGGTCTACATGCCTTAGGGCAATGGGGTGCTGAGGAAGGCGGGAGGAAGAAAGTGGTGGAGACTTCAGCGGGGGGAGGAACTAGACACGGCGGAGGATAGGCCCCTGCAAATTTTTGACCACATAAGTTATCCACGCCAAATTTGCATTCTTTTCTTCCAACATCATGGGGATTTTAAAGGTACCCAGGGTTTCCAGAAATTAGCCAAAATACAGCAAATGTAATATTTTTTTTTTAAATGGGGAAAAAGTGCTGCTGATGAAATCGTCTGGTTTTTTCCCTGCAAATGGTATCAACAAGTGGTTTGTGGTGCTGAAATCACCATCTTCCCAGCTTCCAGGGACTGACTGACTTTTGTCAAAAAAACTAAATGTTTTACACAGTTTTGGAATTTTACGGGGACATAACCTATTTCTGCTATTTTTTGTGCTTTCAACCTCCTTCCAGTTAATGGTAAAAATGGGTATGAAAACAATAATGGATCCTGGAAAGCTACACATTTCTGTAAAGTAGATACAATTCTGAATTCAGCAAGGGGTCATTTGTGTAGATCCTTCAAGGTTTTTTCTTAGAGAAACTAACAGTTGAAAATAGAAAACATTGAAAATTAGTTGAAAAAAGCCATTTATGCCAACGTTTTCACCTGTAACTTCTTTTAATTATGAAAAAGTTTTGAAAGCGATATACTGTTACATTCGCTGGACCCTTCTAGTTGTGGAGATATATAGGACTTGTAAGTTCACCAAGAACCCAAGGAACCAAGAGCCAATAACTGAGCAGCGTCTTGCAATGGTATTTTATTGTGTACCGGATATTTAGCAATTCATTTTGGAAAATATAAATAGTGAATAATCGGTATGAAAGACACCTATGTATTTCTGAAATGGGAACAAAATATAGAGTTGAGGGCCATATGAATCAAGGTACCAATTAGCGATTCTGTAATAGCGATTTTTAAGAAATCTCTATTTCAGAATCACTAATTGGTATGTATCAAGAAATGTGCAATTTTTTAGCGATTTCTTGATATTCCTTAATTGCGAATTCGCAAGTTGCGAATTTGCAATTAAGGAATACTTTCCCATTCATTGCTAAGGGCCAGGAGGCCCATAGGAATGAATGAGAAGTTATTCTCAATTTGCGATTCGCAATTTGCTAATCGCAAATTGAGAATAATTTCAAGGGTGCAGGGATGTCCAAAGGTCACCCTGTTGCACCCCTGAAATATGCATGGGTGCACATGTGGCGCACATACATGCCCTAAGGGCATGTATGTGCGTCACATGGCACTTTGAAAAATACAAAAATGTGCATTTTTCAAGGAATTCGCAACTTACCACCAACTAGAAGTTGGTGGTAATTTGCGATTCCTTACGGCCATTTAGCAATTTATTTTGGCTTCTTACATAGCATTTAAGGAATCGCAAAATTTGCGATTCCTTAAATGCAATCGCAAAATAAGGAATCGCAAATTTTGCGATTCCTTACTTTGCACCGGATTTTCCTTCATACATATCATTTTGTGAATATGGCCCTTAGAAACAGTAGCTATTTGCACTTCTGCGAAATTGAGGATACCCAAACTAGCATGTGAATTATAGGATATTTTTCAAAGTGACTTCTTTTTTACACATTGCCTTACATTTGGAAGGCAGAAATGCATCAACAGTCAATAGGTAATAACAGTTGCTCTACAATTCTGTGTTCCCCTAAGTCTCCCAATAAAAATGGTACCTCGCTTGTGTGGGTAGGTCTAGTGCCCGCGAAAGGAAACAGCCCACAAGGCAATGTGGATATATCACATTTTAACAGTGAAAACTGACCCTTTTTTTGCAAAGTGCCTAGCTGTAGATTTGGAGCTCTTGCTCTGCCGGCACCTAGGGAAACCTAGCAAACCTATACATTTTTTACAACTAGACACCCAGGAAAATCTAGCATGGGGTGACTTGTGTGGCTCTCACCAGGTCCTGTTACCCAGAATTCCCTGCACACCTCAAACTTTGTAAAAAAATATAATAATTCCTCACATTTCTGTGATGTAAAGTTCTGCAATCTGTGTGCATCCACAAAATTCCACCCACCTAGCAATTGCCCACGTCTTCCAATAACAAGCATTTACAATGCAATGGTCTTGGCATCATTAAAGGTAGAGCTATTGGCATTGCTCATGACATTTCTTTTTTTTTCTTTAAATCATAAATAAATGGCATTGTCATTTACATTGCCAATACACAGCACTCTGCACTCAACAGCACACATCACTCTGCACTCAACAGCACACAGCACTCTGCACTCAACAGCACTCACTACTCTGCACTCACTACTCTGCACTCACTACTCTGCACTCACTACTCTGCACTCACTACTCTGCACTCTGCACTCACTACTTTGCACTCTGCACTCACTACTCTGCACTCTGCACTCACTACTCTGCACTCACTACTCTGCACTCACTACTCTGCACTCTGCACTCACTGTGATGGAATTGTTGGATGAGTAAAAGAGTGGCTGGATGGACTGCATGAAAGGGTGGGAGGAAGAACGTAAGAATGTATGTGTTGAAGGATTGATGGATGTGTGAAGCGGCAGATGGACAGATCGATGGATTGATGGATAGAATGAATGGGTGGATGGATGGACTGAGTGAAAGGGTGGATGTTTGAAAGTATCGATGGATGGATGATTAAAAGGATTAGTGTAAAGATAGATGAGTGAAAGAATGGCTGTAAGAATGGATGAGTGAGAGAGTCGATGGATGAATGAAAGGGAGGATGTATGGATGAAAGGCGGGATTTATTGACAAGTGAAAGAATGGATGGGTGAATGAAAGGATGGGTGAATGAGTGAAAGGGTGTTCAGAGGAATGGAAGAGTGAAAGGATTGAAGGCTGGGTGAAGGGTGGATGGATGAATGAGTGAAAGAACCAGGCAGCCCACACACACCCTCCATAGGCCACCTGAAGCGATGTAGAACCAGGCCCCCGCCACCTGAAGCGATCTAGAACCAGGCAGCACACAGGCTCCCACCCACCTGAAGCGATCCAGAACCAAGCTGACCCCCGCCCCCAAAGGCCAGCTGAAGCACACACACCCTCAATAGGCCAACTGAAGCGATCTAGAAATAGGCAGGCCACAGGCCCCGCCCACCTGAAGCGATCTAGAACCAGGCTGTCACAGACCCCCACTTCCACCCTTGCCTATCCTTACTTATCCTCTTCTCCTTGTCTTGGTGCCACGAAGGTACCTGCTCATGGTTTTTGGCGCTTAATAATCCACTCACATAAATAAGTCCACATTTTCGATCTCGCCATTTTTATGTTTAGAAAAAACACTAATTCACAGCAACAACGTCATCCCCGTTAAGAAAGTGTCTCAAACCCCTAGTTTTGTGCGGTAACAGTCGTCTGCCGAGCCATATTACAGCCAACAAACCTTCCAGGAATTATTAGGTAACTGGGTACAAGCTAGACCGCCCTGTGTACTCTGGGTACTGATGGGGTCAGAGGTCATCTGAAGGGCGTTGGGGGTTCGTTGTTGGCACAGAAGGGCAGAGCAGGCATCCACAGAAGCTACACACACACACTTTTCTGCAACAAAAGCAGTAAAATGAAGATATTGCCATCAGTCCGCATGCCAGGCTGTACCCGAGGGCATCGTCTGTGACCTTGTACCGTCCTGGTATCCCCTGCACGGCCTCTGGGGGTGTGCAGGGCGTCTGGGAGGCAGTCAAAGCGGCGTGTAAACAGAGGCCCCGCCATCTGACCCTGAACCCCAGACCCTGTAGGGGCTTCAGCGGCAGAGTTTGAGGCCGATAAACCCGCTCTGAAATCCCAGCGCCCAGACTAGGCCGCATCTTATGATAGTGGGCGTACGACTTTGTCACTACTGCATATCAGATCTAGCTCTGCTCGTGCGCCAAGAAGTGGACAGAATCCTCGAGGCGAGGACTCCAGGGCCGGACAGACGAGGTGGTACGAAGGAGGCCCGTTCCAAGCAGGGGCAATGCCAGTGTGTCCGGCACTCCAGAGCAAGGAAGCTCCCCGGCCGCTGGTTGTATCGTGAAATGCAACAATAACCAGGGTTTGCCTCTGGGCCCCGGTGCCACTGCACCTGCTGCACCTATGGGAGCCGGGCCTGGTGGCTCAGTGAGACTAATGCGTCCACTGGAGGGGCGTGGGTTCAATCCCGGCGGGTCCACTCAGCCTTTCATCCTTCGGAGGCCGATGAAATGAGTACCATCGAGTTGGGTAACAATAAAACATCTGTTAATCAGCGTCAAGATACCCTTCTGAATGAGCGTGCGATTTACAAAATACACATGTTACGTTAAAGGAAGCCGTGTCCATCCTCCCATGACGTACATGGTGCCAGCACGTCCTGCTGCTTGAACCTCGCCCCGTGCACAGCTGGCCTCAAAACAGGAGGAAACAGACATGAACATATCTGGGTTTCACAACAAGACTGACGCAAATAAAAGTGCTGCTTTCGATGACCTCACGGTGATGAAAGGCGGAGCCAATCTTTGACGAGATTCCACCCTACAGGTCTGGTGGTTTAGAATGTCTCAGCTCACACCCTTTCCAGCTGTGCGGTCTCACTTCTAAGGCGTTTACCTGCCTGCCGTATTACACGGTGAACTACAAACCCCAGGGTGCACTGCGTCAAGTACGTCAGGCAGGGTTGGTCCGGTCTTAAGTCTTCAAATGTTGATCCCTTTTATTGGAATAATTGAAATAAAAGGCTTTGGAAACAGGAGGGGCTAAGTCTTTCATTCAGAGACATCTGCCACTATGTAATTACGTCACATTTAGAGTGATGGTCTTTAAATGTATGCCAGGTCACACAATCTTTATAGCCTGGTTTTCAGTCTGTCCTTCTAGTCACCTCTTGTATCACCCTTAACCCCAATTCTTCCAGACTGGAATGTTTCGAAACGGGAACTTCTGACAGACCAGACATCTTTGTTCGCGTTGCATGCTGGTACTTGTAGTGTCACTCGACCCATTATTTCCCTATGCATAAAGGACTGCAGCTACCAGCATATGGTGACCTGAGCAGGTTTAGTAACTGTCACACCTGACAGGGGACACCTGGAGGGACCTAGGGCCACACAGACCCTCAACATGACAAAGCAAAATACAGCAGATACGACATGAAAAGAGCGAGTGTGAGGCTGGGGGGTAAAGCCAGGGACAGCGGCACATCGTCACCCAACGACCCCTCTCCGGAGCGGGACGGAGGAGAGCTGCGGGCGGAGGGAGGGGGGGGAGCACGACAGAGGAGAGCTGCGGGCGGAGGGAGGGGGGGAGCCGGACAGAGGAGAGCTGCGGAGGGAGGGGGGGGAGCCGGACAGAGGCGAGCTGCTGAGGGAGGGGGGGAGCCGGACAGAGGAGAGCTGCGGGCGGAGGGAGGGGGGGAGCCGGACAGAGGAGAGCTGCGGAGGGAGGGGGGGAGCCAGACAGAGGAGAGCTGCGGAGGGAGGGGGGGAGCCGGACAGAGGAGAGCTGCGGAGGGAGGGGGGGAGCCGGACAGAGGAGAGCTGCGGGCGGAGGGAGCGCGACAGAGGAGAGCTGCGGGCGGAGGGAGGGGGGGAGCCGGACAGAGGAGAGCTGCGGAGGGAGTGGGGGGAGCCGGACAGAGGAGAGCTGCGGGCGGAGGGAGGGGGGGGAGCCGGACAGAGGAGAGCTGCGGAGGGAGGGGGGGAGCAGGACAGAGGAGAGCTGCGGAGGGAGGGGGGGGGAGCCGGACAGAGGAGAGCTGCGGATGGAGGGGGGAGCCGGACAGAGGAGAGCTGCGGGCGGAGGGAGGGGGAGGAGCGGGACAGAGGAGAGCTGCGGAGGGAGGGGGGACGAGCAGAGCAGCTCTGGAAACCACCACCGTCTTTCTCCGAGGCAAAGCAGAAATGCCTCGGAGAAAGCATGGTAATTTTCGCATTCGGGGGCGTGTGTTTTGTTGTTCTGAGTGACGGGTGACGTCACTGGCGAAAGAAGAGCAAAATGTACGCCCCCAAATCCGAAAAAGACGGAGCCTATTCGGAGGGACAGCTCTCTCCTCCAATGGCTGGCCTCCATTTAGGAAGCCAGCCAATGGGAGAGAGGCAAAAACAGAGGCGGGACCAATAGTCCACACTAAGCAACATTAAATCTCGCTGCTTCCGGTTCTGCCTTCGGCAGACCGGATATTACCTCGACCTAAAAATGGTACCTCACCTGTGTGGGTAGGCCTACTGCCCACTACAGGGAACGGCCCAAAATGCAATGTGGACACACCACATTTTTACAGTGAAAATTGGTCCTTTTTAGGTCTCGGCTAGCGTAGGCTGCGCACATGCGCAGCCTCGCTGGCGAGATTTTATGTTTCTTAGTAGTGAAATGAAATGAAATGAAATGAAATGAAAAAGGTACTTCTAAAGCGCACTGTGGCCAAGCGGCTTCCTGGCGCTGGGGATCAACTCAATGTCTAACCAGAGGGCACGGAAAAGAGGGGTTTATTCTGGGAAAGCCTGGAGAAAAAAGAAAGTTTTAAGGGCTTTACGAAAATGAGAAAAGATAGGAATAGAGCGGATAGAGAGAGGGAGAGTGTTCCAAATCTGAGGAGCCCGCACAGAAAAGCGTGTGCCACCTGTGCGGGATTTGCGGAAGCGGGGGACGTGAAGAAGAGAAAGGGATGAGGACCGAAGAGTGCGGGTGGGAACGTGAGAGGAAATCAGAGAGTTAATGAAGTGAGGAGCAGAACGGGCATGCGCCCGAAAGGCCAAGCAGGCGAGTTTAAACTGGGACCTGAAATGAACGGGGAGCCAGTGGAGGGTTTTAAGGGCAGGGGTGATGTGGGAGAACTTAGGAAGACGAAGAACCAGCCGGGCCGCCTGGTTCTGGATGGCCTGGAGACGGCGAGTCTCGTAGGCTGGAATGCCGACATACAGGCCATTGCCATAATCCAGGCGGGAAGTGATAAGGGCAGTGATGATGAGTTTGAGGGCATCAACAGAAAAAAAACGGGAGATTTTGCGGATGAGACGGAGGGAAAGAAAACAAGAGGATACAACAGAGCTGATGTGCGCGTGCATGGAAAGATCATTGCTGATCTTGATGCCCAAAGTCCGGACGGCAGAAACAGGAGAAGGAGGGGGACCAAAAGAAAGGGGCCAATGGACTGAAGACCAGGGATTAGAAGGGCCACCAGTGAGAACAAGCTCAGTCTTGTCAGGGTTGAGCTTCAAATGATTGAAGCTCATCCACTGAGAAATAAAGACAAGGGTAGAGCTGAGCTTAGAAAGGGAGTGAGGGGGGGAAGAGAGGTCAAAGACGAGCTGGAGGTCGTCCGCGTAATTGTACACCGAGACCCCCAGCTCAAGAAGCGAGGAAATAAGAGGGCGGATGTAGAGATTAAAAAGAAGAGGAGACAAAGAAGAGCCTTGAGGTACACCACAAGTGACGGGAAGGGGGGGCGCCGAAAAGTGAGAGAGATGGACAGCCTGCGACCGTCCCTGAAGGAAGGAGGTGATCCAGGAGAGGGCAAAGCCCTGTATGCCCGCTGCGCTGACACGGTCAAGAAGGATGGCATGATCGACCGTGTCAAACGCAGCGGACAGATCCAACAGGACTAAAGCCTGGGGAAGATTACTGTCGGCCTTGCCCTTCAATTCATCCAGGACCGCAAGGACCACGCACTCGGTTGAGTGGCCTGGTCGAAAGCCAGCCTGGTGAGAGGCCAGGATGTTATTCTCCTCTATGTAGGAAGAGAGACAAGATGTCACATGGCTCTCAAGAATTTTCCCTAGGTAGGGAAGAAGAGAGATCGGCCTGAAGTTCGATGGAAGGGAAGGGTCCAGGCCGGCTTTCTTCAGGATAGGAAGCACGATGGCGGACTTAAAAGAAGAGGGGACAGAGCCCAAAGCCAAGCAGGAGTTAAGAAAGGTAAGAGGGGGGGTGGGACAGCTAGTGTAGAGGGTTCTAAGAATACGGGCAGGAGCACAGTCCGCCGGCGAGCCAGACTTGACCTTAACCAGAAGGTCAAGAAAGAGCTCTGGTGTAATAGGCTTAAAGTGGTCCAAAACAGAAGGGGAGGGAGGGGAGTGATCCGGCACGTCAGGATAGGGCACGGTCGGAATGTTGGCCTTAATGTTGATAATTTTATTGATAAAAAAGTCATTCAAGGAATGACAAAGAGATTGAGAGGGGGCAGGAGAGAGACCTGCACGGTCAGATGTGGCAAGGCTGCGGACCAGTGTGAAAATCTCGCGAGATTTATTTGCCGAAAGGGCGACGCGGTCCGAAAAATATTTCGACTTGGCGGCTAGGATGGCTGACTTGTATTTTAGAAGAAGAGCCTTATAGTTCAAACGAAGAGTGGGACAGTAGTCACGACGCCAGCGACGTTCAGACCGCCTGAGCTCTAATTTCAGGGATCTGAGGTCGCTGGAGAACCACTTATGGGCGTCGTGAAGGCGGGCCGCTCTGATCTTTTTAAGAGGGGCGGCCTGGTCGCAAGCCGAAGAAAGCCAAGTGCGGATAGCATCCGCCTGATTTTCCACAGAAAGGTCGGTCAGGGTAGGGGCCTATAGAGACAGGGAAGAAGAGAGATCATTAAGATCAACCTTATTCCAGCTCCGAGCCCAGATGTTTTTGGGCAGAGGAGCTTTCTCAGGTTGAACCAAGGGGATGGAGAAAGAGATCAAAGAATGGTCAGACCAAACACAAGGGCAGATCGAAGAGACTGTGGGGTTACACCGTAAGGACCAAATCTGGTCGAGAATGTGTCCATGGGTGTGGGTAGGAGTCGAGATGTGCGATAAAAAATTAAGGCAACGAAGAGTGGCAGAGAAATCCTTGGAGGAAGAATCCTCCCGTGGGTCACCCGGCCAAAAATTAAAGTCCCCAAGCAGAATTAGTGAGGAGTTATTTACGGCCAGGGTGGCCAGGAGATCCTGGAGAGAAGATACAAAGGAGGGCATGTTGTGAGGAGGGCGATAAAGAAGGATCACCGTAAGGGGTACCGGAAGATTTAGGGAGCGGGCCACCAGAAGCTCAACGCCAGAGATACAGGGGTGTGAAAGAAATTGGAACTGCAGGGTGCGGCGAGCTATCATCGCCACGCCGCCCCCAGCTCTGCCATCAAGGCGGTCAGCGCGGAGGGCATAGTGAGAGGCGGGGAGAATAGCAAGAAGGTCTGGGAGTGAATGAGAGGAAAACCAAGTTTCAGTGAGAAAAAGAAAATCCGGAGGGTCGGTGTCCAACAAATTAAAGAGAGCGACTTGGTTTTTGACAGCAGAACGCGTGTTGAGGAGAATAGCAGAGGCAACGGGGAACCGGGGGAGACTCGAGCAGGGAAGGGCATAGGAGGAGGCACAGAAGAGATTAAAGAAGGGGATGAGGACGGGGTCGAACCAGAGGGAGGGGAGACATAGATGCCGTGGGAAGATAAGTGTAAGGCTACAGAGGGGGTAAGGGAGATAGAGGCAGGGATAGAGGAGAGTTGTGCCGAAGAATATACCAGAGAACGGGCAGGGTCTGTGGCCCCTGGTCCCGGCCCGTCGCGGACGGGCGCAGACGGGCTTGCCTTAGGCGCGCCTTCGGCGCGCAAACGGCGCGCCCGCTGCGCCCGTCCGCTGCGCGAACGGTAGAAGCACATGATTTATAGTGCAGCCAAAGGGCGTGGCCAAAGAGTGGGCGTGGCCGGGGGAGCGTCCGCTGGAGGCGGCAGGAAATTGAGTGCGGGGCCGCAGCAGCGTCCAAATCGGCTGCGCGGGACAGGGGGTCGAGGACAGGGCCCCCTGAGACAAGGTAAGGGAAAAAAGTTTAAAAAGCGCAAAAAGCGCGAGCAAGTGAGGGTGGTGGGGTTAAAAACAAAGGCAAGCTAAGTGCTCCCGCGGTAGGCAGGGAGAGATCCAATCGACTGCGAGCTTGTAGTCAGCTCCTATGTAGCTACAAGAGTGGGCGTGGCCAGAGAGTGGGCGTGGCCGGGGGAGCGTCCGCTGGAGGCGGCAGGAAATTGAGTGCGGGGCCGCAGAGGCTTAAACCCGCCCCTCTTCTCCTTTGGCTGGCTTCCTAAACTGCGGCCAGCCATTGGAGAAGAGGTTTTAGTGATGTCATTTTTTCCAGCTAAGCCCCGTCTTTTTTGGATTGAGGGGTGTTTTTTTCGTTTCTTTCTCATTCTTCTCCATTGGCTGAAATGTAACAACAACAGTCATTCCAGCCAATGGAGAAGAGGGGAGAAAGAAAAACACGCCACCCAGTCTGAAAATGACAGGGCGTTTCTCAGATCCATTTCTGCTTGACCTCGGAGAAACATGGTGGTGTTCATGACGTGGTCTGAGGTTCAGCTGAATATGATCGGCGCGGGTGCCACCCCACTATTGGCTGCATCCCCTGCTCCTCGGTTACATCCCCTGCTCCTTGCAACGCCGTTATTCTTCAACCCCCTATACTCCAGCAGAAGGCCCTCATCACAGTTTTAGCAAGGCTGGCCTGCGAGCGGAGAGGGCGGTGCAGCGACTGCTGGCTCTGACTGAGGCGAGGGGAATCCATTCACTCCAGCACTCGAGAGGGATTTATTCTCCGCCGTTCCCCAGCTCCTGCACGTCCCTTTACCCTCATATCCCCGGACCCGCCATGTAGCGCTGGAAGGGCAGTGTGGCAATAGGTCACCGGCGTCTCAGTGGGCATTGGAGCAGCGGTGGCCCGGCTCCTCGTCCAGCACGGCATGAAGGTGGTGGGCTGCGCACGCAGCGTGGACAAAATAGAGGTAAATCATCATCAGGCTTCGCATTTGCAAACACAGCGTTGTGGGGTTTTCTGGAGCCGAGTAGGAGTATATTTTGAGGGATGGGAGGGCATTACTGGGGCTGGAAAGGATGTCTCCGGGCCCCGTGAAAGGGCTGCCGACAGCGTTGCCCAGGTCCGCCCAGCTGGGAGGCGGCGCCCCGGCAGCTCCATCCCTTCAGCAGCGCCCCTTGTCTGCCACACAGATAAGCTGCAGTTCCCAATAACAAAGGCTAGGGGGCGTGCGTCGGGTGCCGCCGGCAGGGAGGGAGGCCGGGGACAGGGGGACCGCTTGCCACTCCGGCAGTAGAGCCCAGCGGCCCACGGCATGTGAAGCAGCAGCGCCCGCTGCACGGAGAGGAGTCCCGGTGCCCACGGTGGCATTATCAGTGGCGGGGTGGTGCAGCAGTCCGACCGTGCCGCCATCTGTGGTACTGTGGGGGCTGGGCAGCAGCGTGCCCCTTCTCCCCCCACCATGACCCCGGCCGCGGGGGGCTTCATCTGCAGACGCTCGCGGGAGGTGAGCGCATGTGGTGTGTGCTGAAACGGATCCCTCCATCGGACCCCAAGCAGAAGTACAGTGGAGAAAACCCATTAAATGTTTTATTTCTTTTTTAACGCAAAATGAGTATTTACCTTTAATGGGCCTGGTGACCTCACCCCCAGAGAACCCAGTGTGTAGCCAACCTCACCCTCAGATAACCCTGTGTGTAGCCAACCTCACCCCAGAGAACCCTGTGTGTAGCCAACCTCACCCCAGAGAACCCTGTGTGCAACCAACCGCACTTTGCATTTTTGGGACTTGTAGTTTAACGTTCTTGCTCTATCGAACTCCCTAAGCAAGGTGCTGTTGGCTGAAAAGTGAATGGAAGGTGTTGTGTCACATGGGGCACGAGAACGATGTTCATCCGTTACTTCATGCGAGAGTGTGTGGGGAGAGGCGATCAGTACCAGTGAGTGAGTGTGATGTCTTTTGAACAGCACAATACTCACTGAACAGGCATCTTGTTTATTTCTTGGCACACAAAATGAAAAATACAATAACTTTCTGGGGCAATGAAGGGGTGTGCATTCCGGCAGTAGTAAAGTGGAGCGACGAGGGAGGAAAAGAGGGAGAGAGTAGACCAAAGGACCCCCTTGATTCAATGAAAAGCTGGTGGATGAGAGAGCAGCCATGAATCGTGATGAAAGGAGACTTGAATCGCGATGAAAGGGAAGGCCAGGAGTGACAGTGGGCATGTGATTACATAAGAAGAGTGTGAAAAATAATAATAGGGTTGATGCACAGCTGTGATAATTCTCACGTTACTCAATTTTTTGTAATGTTTTAGGTGCTCCACAAGTGGCGTCGAGTGTCCTACGACGTCATCTATAACATATGATGATTGTGGGGCCAGTGGACCACTGGTCCCATCCTTATGTGCACACTAATATTCCTCTCACACAATGGAGGTTTCACACACTTTTTAGTCGTTCAAAAATGTTTCATTGTCTTTTATTCCCATCAAGTATTTTTTGAAGAAATTCAACATCCAATATTCAAAACTTGATTGTTTTTAACATCTCACAATCCTTTAGTCAAGTCCAATGCATTTCGGGCCCAGACTTTGGCCCTTCATCAGGGAAAGGACACTATGAATATAAAACATAAACAAAAAAGCAAAAACAATCTGTCACTAAATATGTATACAACTCTATATTCTGGGGTTGGTGCATATGATGCTTGGAGTGTGATAAAATCACATGTGTAAGGTTAGGTGATCACCTTAAAAATCTAATAGCCCAAGTGAAATAATGATGACAGTCATGGCGGGTCTCTTACGTGATTCGCAGTTCTGTTAGGGCGCAATATGTCTCTGTGTTGAAAAGAAAGGGGGGAGCACGGTGTAATACACTAGCGTGATAGACGTAGTTCAAAATTTTAGCATGTTAACCATAGTTCCAAAATTGCTTAGCTAACGGCTAAGTGAGACTAACCTGCAAAAACTCGTCACGCTCGGTGCATTGATCTTCTGGTTCAGGACGCCGGTCAACACGGAAATGCCGGTTGCCGCGTTTAAAGCACTAGAAAAGTTTCGATCACATGATCAGTCGCAAGTGTAGATAGACTATGTATTGGGAATTAAAAAACGCAATACCTGGTCCTGTATATATGCCAGTGATGAGGATAAGTGTATTATCGTCATATATGAAAAAAGATTCAAATGTGCAAGCGCTCTATCTACGATATAAAAAATAATGGAAGTATATAAGAAAGGAAAATGAACCACACTGACGGAGGTTCGAACCGGTGCGGTGTGAATCTCTGAGCCCAAGGCTCTGTGGATGTGCTATAAGATTCCTTGGAGCAATGTGATGTCAAATGCTGGTGTGTACATACAAATGTCAGCAAACATAAATAGCTTAATTACAATAACCTAAATTAATAAATCATTCATCATGATAAAATAACATAACATGGCACAGGAATACTATGTCGCAGTATTGAGCAGTATTACAAGTAACACGAAAGTTCAATCCTGTCATTTAAACCCATAGGCTTCTGGGTCGACAGTTTGTATATCCAGGTATTCTCTCTTTGGAGCAGATATTTTGTGTTGTCTCTGCCTTCGGTTTTCAGAATGGTTTCCAATATAATAAACTTAATTTGGGAAATGTTATGTTTCAGTTCAACGAAATGAGTTGCCACTGATGACTTCATATTTTTGAGGCGAATGTTAGACTTATGTTCCGTAAGTCTAGTTTTGATTTTTCGTTCTGTTTTCCCGACGTATAGTTTACCACATGGGCATTTTAAAGCATATATGACATTGCTTGAATCGCAGGTGGCATTCACTTTGAGAGTGATTTCATGACCTTTCATGGGATGGTTAATTTTAGTTCCTTTGATGATATTATTACAATTCCCGCAATTGTGACAAGGTTTAGTGCCATCGTATTTCCTGATAGTTGTTGATCTGTATTGTACCAGTTCTCCTAAGTTGGGTGCCCTGGTAAATGCAAACAACGGTGGTTCTTCAAAAATCTGTTTAAAGTCAGGTTCCAAGTTCAAAAGTGACCAATGTTGTTGTATGATTCTTTTAAATTTGGTGCTGGAGGTAGAATATTTCGATACTACCACAATGCGAGTCTGTTCTTTTTTTGAACTAGGTTGAAGTAGTTGTTTCCTGTCTTTTTGTGAAATCTTCAATTTGGATTCTTCAATAATATTCTCAGGATATCCTCTCTTTCGAAATTTGGTGGCAGTTTCTTCAATTCTAAATGTCATCTTTGCTGGGTCTGATGTAATTCTTTTTGCACGTGCCATCTGGGAAAAAGGAAGATATTTCTTTAAGTTAGGTTCATGAAAACTTGTAAAGTGGAGCATGTTATTTCGATCTGTAGGTTTTGTGAAAAGATCAGTTTCAAAACCATGTGGATTAATCGAGACTTTGACATCCAAAAAGTTAACTGATTTTTCTGATATTTCCCATGTTACTTGAATTCGTTCATCAACTTGGTTGAGGTCAATAAGGACCTTCTCTAGTTCATCCTTGGTATTTTTCCAAATGATGAAAATATCATCAATATAACGTTTTAAAAGTTTCAAGTTGTCTGTCCATTTGTTGTTGGCAAAGATGTAGGTTTCCTCAAAGTATTGCATAAAGATATTGGCATATGCTAGTGCCGCCGAATTGCCCATCGCCATTCCAATAAGTTGTAAATACCAATTGTCTTGATTTTTAAAATAGCTGTGGTACAGTATAAAAATCATGAGTTCCATCAAGAATGTTTGGAATGGTATTTCCAATTCTGTGTTTAATAGTGCTTGTTCAATGGCTTCTATACCCAATGAATGGGGTATGGAGGTATAGAGTGAACGTACATCCGCTGTGCAGAGTATCAGTTTCTCTTGCGGTTCAAATGTTACATCTTGTAGAGTAGAGATAAAATGTGTAGTATCTTTGATGTACGTTCTCATAGATTGTACTGAAGGTTGGAGATACTTATCCAAAAATTGTCCAATTGGTTCATGGAGACTACCACATGTGGAGACTATAGGTCTCATGGGGGGATCCATCATATTTTTGTGAATTTTAGGAACCATCCTCAATGTTGGACTCTTAGGATGAAGTTTAGTGAGAAAGTTCTTGGTCTTTTGATTGATTATTCCATTTTCAAGTGCTTTTTCCAAAATGGCTTGAAGACTTCTCATAAATTCGGTTGTGGGATTGTTATCCATTTTCATGTAGGTGGTAGTGTCTGAGACATGCTCCATCACTTTGCTGTCGTACATACTACTATTCATGATGACAAGTGCACCGCCCTTGTCAGCTTTAGTACAGACGATTTGGCTGTTAGTTGATAGTCTTTTCAAGGTGTCCAGGTCTTTTTGCGTGATGTTTCTATGTTGCTTATTAGAATATTTGATTTTCCCAAGGTCTTGTTTCACTCTGTTTTCAAAAAGGTCAAGAGTCTTATGGCTAATAGGAGATTGGAAAGTGCTGGATGCTCTTAGGCCTAAGAGTTGATCCGACTCTGTAATGGTTTGTTGGGGTAATACATTCTCGAAAAAATGACGTAGTCGGAGTTTGCGCATGAGTTTAAAAAAACGTACTTCTATCTCAAGATTGTTTGTCATGGTAGTGGGTACAAAGGACGTACCTTTCTGCAATAGTTGGATTTCGTGGTCCGTCAGATGGTGATCACTGATATTGATGACCAGTTGTTCTATGTTGTGACTTTTTTCCCTTTCTTGTCCTTGATGGTCCCCGTTGCGCTTCTCGTTGTAGGTGGTTCTGTGTCCTTTTCCTTTTCTTTTGTTTTGTCCTCTCCTGGGTCTCCTTTTTGAGATTGGCCCTGTTCTAAAAAAGAGTTGGGTTCTTTCTGTAGACTAGTTGTTGGTTGTTGAGATTGTGTGTTGTCCACAATTTTGGTTGTTCATTGTGTTCTCCTGGTTCTTTGGGTGGTATCGCTATCCGATGATGAAGTCTCAGTATGAGAGGTATACGGTTTATTTCTTCTTTTCTGAGCATAAACTTCGGCCCATGTATAGACCTCTCCAAGTCTGTAATCAAGAGTATCCCTTTTATATTTCCGTATCTTGCGTTCATTAATGTCATTGGTATGTTTATCCATTTGTGTTTTAATGTCTTCTAGTATGGTATTTAATTCTTCCTCAGACAACATTTTTGATAGTTCAGTTGATACTTCGGTGATCTCCGTGGTACGTTCTTCAAGTATTCCTGATAACTCTTCAATAATAAGGAGGATCAAGTCCAATGAACATTTATTTAGGATTTCGTACCATTTTTCCTGGAATTTTTTGGAGTTTTTACAGAGGGATGGTTTTAGGGCTATTCTGAGGCCCCTTGGTATGCGTTGATTGCGATGATATTTCACTAGGGTACTTGCATGTAGTTGCTGGTTAATCCGTCTCTTAGTTAGATATATTAATTGTCTTATGTGCTGCTCTTTAGACCGAGTTGTAGTTTCCTGTGCATTTTCTTCCCTAATGAGCGCGTATATACGGTCTGCTTCATCTGGTTTAAATGCAAATGTGGAGGCCCTAGCCTCCGTGCTTTTTGAGATTTCATCAAAGTTACTCATTGTTGTTTTTATTTGCGTGCTGTCGGTCCTATTGTGGACACAATGAAATATAATGTGAAAAATAATAATAGGGTTGATGCACAGCTGTGATAATTCTCACGTTACTCAATTTTTTGTAATGTTTTAGGTGCTCCACAAGTGGCGTCGAGTGTCCTACGACGTCATCTATAACATATGATGATTGTGGGGCCAGTGGACCACTGGTCCCATCCTTATGTGCACACTAATATTCCTCTCACACAATGGAGGTTTCACACACTTTTTAGTCGTTCAAAAATGTTTCATTGTCTTTTATTCCCATCAAGTATTTTTTGAAGAAATTCAACATCCAATATTCAAAACTTGATTGTTTTTAACATCTCACAATCCTTTAGTCAAGTCCAATGCATTTCGGGCCCAGACTTTGGCCCTTCATCAGGGAAAGGACACTATGAATATAAAACATAAACAAAAAAGCAAAAACAATCTGTCACTAAATATGTATACAACTCTATATTCTGGGGTTGGTGCATATGATGCTTGGAGTGTGATAAAATCACATGTGTAAGGTTAGGTGATCACCTTAAAAATCTAATAGCCCAAGTGAAAAAATGATGACAGTCATGGCGGGTCTCTTACGTGATTCGCAGTTCTGTTAGGGCGCAATATGTCTCTGTGTTGAAAAGAAAGGGGGGAGCACGGTGTAATACACTAGCGTGATAGACGTAGTTCAAAATTTTAGCATGTTAACCGTAGTTCCAAAATTGCTTAGCTAACGGCTAAGTGAGACTAACCTGCAAAAACTCGTCACGCTCGGTGCACTGATCTTCTGGCATCACTGGCATATATACAGGACCAGGTATTGCGTTTTTTAATTCCCAATACATAGTCTATCTACACTTGCGACTGATCATGTGATCGGAACTTCTCTAGTGCTTTAAACGCGGCAACCGGCATTTCTGTGTTGACCGGCGTCCTGAACCAGAAGATCAATGCACCGAGCGTGACGAGTTTTTGCAGGTTAGTCTCACTTAGCCGTTAGCTAAGCAATTTTGGAACTACGGTTAACATGCTAAAATTTTGAACTACGTCTATCACGCTAGTGTATTACACCGTGCTCCCCCCTTTCTTTTCAACACAGAGACATATTGCGCCCTAACAGAACTGCGAATCACGTAAGAGACCCGCCATGACTGTCATCATTTTTTCACTTGGGCTATTAGATTTTTAAGGTGATCACCTAACCTTACACATGTGATTTTATCACACTCCAAGCATCATATGCACCAACCCCAGAATATAGAGTTGTATACATATTTAGTGACAGATTGTTTTTGCTTTTTTGTTTATGTTTTATATTCATAGTGTCCTTTCCCTGATGAAGGGCCAAAGTCTGGGCCCGAAATGCATTGGACTTGACTAAAGGATTGTGAGATGTTAAAAACAATCAAGTTTTGAATATTGGATGTTGAATTTCTTCAAAAAATACTTGATGGGAATAAAAGACAATGAAACATTTTTGAACGACTAAAAAGTGTGTGAAACCTCCATTGTGTGAGAGGAATATTAGTGTGCACATAAGGATGGGACCAGTGGTCCACTGGCCCCACAATCATCATATATTACATAAGAAGAGGACATACAGGGAGCCTTTAATGAAAGAAAATACGTGGGAGGAGAAGAGAAGCACCGTTGTGATGGAATCAAAAGCAGAGAGAAAAAAGGAGAGAACTGGATCTTGTGATGAAAGGAGGAGCAGAAGGAGAACAGAGGAGACAGCGAGCCTGTTGAGAAAAGACAAGCAGGAAAGCGGGACGTCAACCACGGAGCCTGCAATGAAAGGATTGGCAGAAGGGGGTCGAAAAAGAGGCACCAGTGATGAAAAGTGAGGAGGAGCGACAGAAGTCGGCGAGAAAGGGTGGCCGGTGGGGGCAGGGGAAGGAGAGGAGGTGAGGTGAGAACCAGGAAGAATATGATAAAAGTGGGGACGGAAGGGAGAGGACGGGGCTTTTCTTCAGTGCGTGGGGTTGTTCGTGGAGAGTATATGAATTCAATTCGATCACATATCATTGGATATCTCCTACCAGTCAGTATCTGGGAAACTGCTCGCCGCTCTCGCGATATGATGTCACGTTTTATCGTATGTTACATGTGATGTGGTGTTTTCTTATGCGGCTCCGTTATATGTTATATTCTACTGCGTTACCTTAGTTTGTATGACACAACACTTTGTGGTGTGCTTTGTGTAGTCTTATGCTGTGTTTCGATCTGTTGTATGAGCTATACATTGCGCTTTATTGACTATTGTGGTGAGATGTATTTACTGTTGGGCCAGACCGTCATGTCACACATCTGGACGTCTACGAATACACTGTTGCAGAGTTTGTGAGTGAATAGGCCTAGCAAAATTTATCTACTACATTTGTATCCAATTATAGTCCCCATCTTCTGTTTAAAATGGCAGGAAGAGCCATTTTAATGCCCCCTAGTACTGGAGGTGATTGTCAATTCTTGTGTGTGTGTGGCTCTGTGTGTGTATGGCTCTGTGTGTGTGTGGCTGTGTGTGTGTGTGTGTGGCTGTGTGTGTGGCTGTGTGTGTGTGTGTAGCTGTGTGTGTGTATGTGGCTCTGTGTGTGTGTGTGGCTGTGGCTCTCTGTGGCTCTCTGTGGGTGTGGCTCTCTGTGGGTGTTTGTGTGGCTCTGTGGGTGTATCCCGCCACAGTCTGGTCTTGTTTGGCCTTGTTTCCCGCCGCCTTGACTCTGAGTCCCTACCGCTCGGGCTACTCTGCCAGTCCACGCTGTAGTCCGGCGCCCTCAGCTGGTACACACTCCAGCTCCTGGTGTTCCCGACAGTTGTAATGGGCCCCGGCAGGCAGTAATCCTCAGGTGCTTTAATGGCCCTCCTGGGGCGGCTGGAGCGGCGCCAACAGGTTCTTGGCGCAGTTCGCTGTATGCCGCCTGCACTCCCCCCAACCGACCGCCTCCGCGTCTCTGGCAGTCCCCCGTAGGCCACAACCTCCCGATCAGGGGCCCCAGCCGGGTCCTCCGCCGCCCGTCGTGCACTTCAGGTCCGCCCTCCGCTGCACTCCTTACAGCTCAGTGCGTGCCTGCCACCCGCCGTCTGTCAGCTCAGCCAGGAGTGTCCCCTCCACACCAACTGACCAGAGGGGGCTCCACACCCGGGAACACAGCTCCGTCTCAGCTCCGGGGGCCGCAGGTGTTTGAGCAGGGAATCACAGCAGTTCTCCACCCGCCGTCTCAGTATGTCTGGGCCTCCTCCCCCGGCCTCTGCGCTCGTATCCAGGCAGGCGCATGCGCGAGGCCCCGTCCGGCTACTCCAATCCTCGCCAGACATTCTCCACCCCGTCCGCCAGTAGGCCACTCGCCCCCACGCATCAGCTGCTTCCGCCCGGTCACTGGCGGACCAGGACCTCAGGCCTGCGCCGCCTCCTCACTGCGTACCAGGGGCGGCCTTAGGCATGTGCAAGCTGTGCACCTGCACAGGGCCACCAAACCCCAGGGGCCACCACACCAATATATATCCTTAATATAATAATCCTCTGAGGATGGATACATATTTGCGTGGCGGCCCCTGGCAGGGATTTGTTGGCCTCCGGCTCTGTTCCACTTCCAAACACCCTGATTCACCCTACCCCCCCCTACTCTTCACTGGCTTCAGCGCTCCGCCCCGCCCGGACCCCCTCTTCCGGGGCCCCCTACCTACGCTCCCTGCCCAGGGCCGCCATGAACCTAGAGCCGCCCCTGTGCGTGCTCTCTGCTGCACTGTGGGCAGCCCCCCGGGGGCATGCGACCGCGGGCCATGTTCGCGCCTCCACCGGTCAGCAGCAGCACCTTCATCATAGCCCCGTATCTCCGCCTCTGCCCCCTGGATTCGGGCCGCTCCACTTCCCAGTGGCCTCGCACCGCTTTCCCCGGCCTGCTCTACGTGCCCAGTCTTGGCACAGAGCACCCCTGCGGGATAATTGTAGGATATTCAGGGCCACGTGGACGGAGCTCTAAAAGGTCGCATCCGCCATGTTGGCCTGCTAGCCATGCCCCCCTTTTATACTGTATCTTATCTAAGAATGTCTGACAAAACCTATATACATCAAGATGTAGACGCATTCTTATGAACAAATACGGTAAAAACATGTGAATTCAGACTACCCTGCTTTGGCTGTTCTTCTCTGACCTTAACATAGAGATACCAAGGCACTTGTCCCAGACACATCAAATGTTTTAAAGATGTCATTGTCTGAGTGACTTGAGACTTTCACTGGTTCTTGGAAAGATAAGTCTTTCATCAACATCTGCATCAAAGTTAGTAATGTTTATGGTTCTGCAAAAATAGAGAAAATGGAGTCCCGGCATTCTCAAGATGAGGTTGGGCTTTTATATTAGTGAAGTTGTGTAAGTATCTAAAACCATACGCATGTGTACCTTATTCTTGCACAGATTGCTCGTGTAGGGTTAGGAGATTAAAAAAAAAATCTGGTTTATTCATCTTTCATTCACTTTTATTGCAATAAAACGTGTCTTTTGCATGTCACTTTTTTCTATATGCTTCTTTTGAGCATTTTAAAGTGATGGACGCACAACACCTCACTTGTGTTTGGTACTTTTAGGTGCAATTTATGTGTTCATGTAAGTGCAGCAAAGTCATTTGCTAAACTTTATACATGCGCAAAAAAGATATTAATATTCCCGGGGTTCCCCCAGTTTGTACTGAGAGTCTATGATGACTACTCCTTTGGAACTCCCTCTTTTATGCAATAAGTGTATGAATTATGGGACTTTTACTTGCAAGCACCGATTGTAGGTGGGCAAAACTTTAAACTCCACCCGCAAAGTCAGCTGTTAGGACACTTTCCCTTCGGGAAGACAGGTGAAGTGTCCCAGCTTTGAGCTCAGGCAAAGTTTAGCTACACTCATCTTCTATAGCCTGCAATGGGATACTTGCCTCAGGGTGGTAGGACTTCAAGCTACAGGGAATTGTTTTCACTGTTGTCACTGAGGGTGAGTGTCAGTGTGGAAACACAACGGCCACCTTCTTAGCATTCTACGTTGCAAGCATTCCCGGTGGTGGACATCCTACAGCCTGGGATGGGGAGTACAAGAAATGACAGGAACATTTTAAGAGTTTTGCTTTGCAGCTTCCAACACCCCTATCCTTGAGGCTGTAAACTGTCAGCAACACAGCGGAAGTTGTCGTCGAGATCACCTTACACACTCTAAATGGTTAAAAAATGAGAATGTCAGTCTAGAGACTTTAAATGCTGAGTAACTGCCAGTGCTGTTCCAAATTATTGCTAAGTTTCCATGTGAACAGCAAAGAATGGGGCAACCCCCCTTTCTAGTAACTACCATGTTAACACTGTGAGGCTTACAAATATTTTCAACTTACAATCATTTTAAGGTACCTTGAATTTTGCTTTTTGGTCACAGCGCCTCTTTGAAAGGGGAGAACATCTTTCGATACATCAGGTCTGTAGTGTCTAAAGTGACTTGCCCCAAGGAGCACACACATCAGAAGGTGTCGCAGTTTATCTATTTTTCTTGAAAACACCCATTCTGTTGTACCCATCCCAACATCAGTCTAATGAGAACCTATTTTAATCCGAGGGAGACGCAGAAAGTTAAACGGTGGCAATGGCAATGTTTTGTCAATATTACAAAGTCTCCCATGGGCAATGATCAAATGTCACCAACTACAATGGGGCAGTCGTAGGAGACTGAATACTTTATACATGTGCTGCTTCGGCCCTTTCCTTTCTCCTGTTCTTATTCACATCTAGTCCAGTATTAAGTGAGCCTGGGTGAATGTTGTGCTATACAAGTGTCACTTTGATTGTAGCAGACTCTCCTCAATCACTGTCAACGGTAATACTGCCTTTCACTTTGGTCAGAATAGGAGATGGAAGCAGGGCTGCAGGGACTGCGGCAGCACCCCCAAAATAACCATGCTGGAGCTTAGAAAACAAATGAGAGATACAAATGTATTTCAATTTTGTTTTTATCTTGTCACATTTGTTCAAAGACAGGTCAAATATTGGGCTGCATCTTCAGACAGAGATTGGTGTTATTTTTCTTTCTCTGACTGCAAAGTTAGAGAATTTTGTAAAGTGAACAATGTGACAATCTTGCTGAGGAACAGGGAGTGTGAAAGGCAAGGCTGTAGGATATCAGTTGTTTTCTAACACACAACATTTTAACACCTGCACATTAACTGTACAAATATTTCAAAATATAGCAGTAGTTAGGAAAGCACACACATAAAGCACATTTGTTTTGTAAGTCTGAAGTGTGTTGGAAACAAGGATTTTAATAAGATCAAAACAAATCAAGGGACGTCACGTGGTAATGTGCAAATGATAAATATTCACTGAAACCCAATTTCCACAAACATTATAGCTTTTGTGCTATATAGTTTTACCACTAAAACTGCAGTTCAGTGCAAATGAAGCACTCATTTTGACTGAAAATTAACTGTCAATGACAGTGTGCTACCACACTACCATTTAGAAATATATTTGTAACAGTGTGTTTCAAAATCCACCACGACTACACACACCCTTACCAGCTGAATGGATGTTGCTCATTTGTTCTTTGTGTGATGCTTGAATTTTTCACAATTCCTGGGACTTTACAGATGTAAGATTCATGGCAGCCCCCCCACTCTCAGAATTGTTTCAGATTAAGTGACACTGCTGGTCACTTAGGGCCTTATTTATGAGAAGTGTTGTATCCCTGCGACAAAGCAGTGATGTGACATTTTTCAGTGCACCCTCCTTGCGACACCATTGATGCACCATATTTACAGTACAGCGCATCATGTCGACAGCAGTTACAGATAACGTTAGTATTACTGACGCTTCTATAGGCACAAAAGTGACGCATTGCTGGGGTGTGTCTGAAAACAGACGCAACTCCAGCAACATGGGCTTTCATATGAAAGGGCCTTCGTCACCCTTACGCCTGCCATGAGGGAGGCGTAAGGTTTTGATGGAATGGCATCCTAGAAGTTGCGCACTGAAATCCTATAGATTTCAATGCGCCACTTTTACGAGGTTTTGATGCGGGGAACACCCACCCTGCATACATTATACCTGCTGCTGTTATAATGTAGCGCAGGGGTTTATGAAGTGATGCATCTGCCTAGATGCGTCACTTCCTAAATATGGAGCAAAGTGGCGCATTATTTACGCCACTGCAGCGTCACAAAAAATGACACAACGGCTGCGTAAATGTGACACAGGGCCTCATAAATAAGGTCCTTAGTCTGTCCTCCATCAGGGGAAGGGATGACCATTCCTGGTGTTGGCTGGCTCTTGGCTCATTTCAGTGCGTACCCTGTCAATTTTGGAGGCAGGGTGGACCATTGGGGCACCCTTCAGTCTTATTCTACGAGGCACTATATGCTAGCTTCTGATCATGCATGTTAAGATATTACAACCTTGCCTTTCAGAGCCTTCCTGAACCTTCCTTGCGCTTCCAGGCTAACTTGCTCTTGGATGGTCCCACACACCTGGCTTGAAATATACAGAGATTATGACAAGCCGCACAAGTTTAGGAAGTAAGATCACACCAATAGAGCGCGAAAGTTTGACGGTGCCCCCACAGCAGCGTCATTGAAGTTGTCTTAACTTATCAATGAACTTGATGTAAACTGCGAAGCCTATCTATAGTTTTGATTTTTTCCATTTCCACACACATATTTAAAAGCTGTTCATACTTTCCATGACATTTATATGTTTCCAAATGCCTTCATCAGTTACTTAAGACAAACAAATCTGAAGGAAAAAGATGTTTTTCAGGCAAACTGTACCTTACTTTCAGAACGTTGCGACACATGCTGGAAGCGACTTAAGAAGATTCTGACACAACTCCTTGAAAATGTGGTCCAGCTTCTGGGAACTGTTAATAATTTACTGATGCTGAGAAATGTTTACAGGCTTGAGCCGCAGTCTATTTTGGCAGAATGTTATCTTGAGCAGAGCATCTTTCCAGAAAGACTGGAGATTCTGAACTCCGGACTCAGCTTTTGTTCAAATCAGCGTCGGTGGCTGGAAGTCGCCATCACCGTCATCGATGCACCATGTTTACAACGTGTTAGTGGTTAGGCCTTCAGTCCTTAAAGGACTGCATAACATAAGACGGGTTCCAGACACAGATTCTTAAGGATAAGCGGCCAATGAGCTAGAGAGAAGATAGTAAAGTCACTCGCCAACACCCCTCATGAGAAACAGGTAGAAGGGGCCTGAAAGAACACATTTGACCTCCTGAGGCGGAAGCCGGGAGAGACGCATTGCTAATTTTAAAAACTTTGAGTGTAATTTGTTGTGATTTTAAGACCAGATTTACCTCCACTCTCCCCTGGGCACCCCCGCGCAGCGGTTTGAACGCTGCCGCGGGATACTTTCTCGTGTTGCCGCTATTCCACGGGACACACAGGCCACGCCCACTACCATCAGGCCACGCCCCCCGTTCAGGGTATTTAAAGCGCGCTGAGCACAAGCGCGAACAGAACACATTTGACCTCCTGAGGCGGAAGCCGGGAGAGACGCATTGCTAATTTTAAAAACTTTGAGTGTCATTTGTTGTGATTTTAAAACAAGATTTACCTCGACTCTCCCCTGGGCACCCCCGCGCAGCGGTTTGAACGCTGCCGCGGGATACTTTCTCGTGTTGCCGCCATTCCACGGGACACACAGGCCACGCCCACTACCATCAGGCCACGCCCCCCGTTCAGGGTATTTAAAGCGCGCTGAGCACAAGCGCGAACAGAACACATTTGACCTCCTGAGGCGGAAGCCGGGAGAGACGCATTGCTAATTTAAAAAACTTTGAGTTTAATTTGTTGTGATTTTAAAACAAGATTTACCTCCACTCTCCCCTGGGCACCCCCGCGCAGCGGTTTCGAACGCTGCCGCGGGATACTTTCTCGTGTTGCCGCCATTCCACGGGACACACAGGCCACGCCCACTACCATCAGGCCACGCTCCCCTCCCTACCTCCTATTTAACATGTGCATTTACCGGACGCGCAGCGGACGTGCGCAGCGGGCGCGCCGTCTGCGCGCCAAAGGCGCGCCTAAGGCAAGCCCGTCTGCGCCCGTCCGCGACCAGTCCGCGGCCGGGGCCAGGCATGCTGTCAGTAAGGGTGCTTACGAGGGTAGGATTGTGCGGTCGCGGGAAGACCTGTGGGCTCTTAACACCGCGGCTGACTGCTGCGCTCATAGGACAGACCTTGGGACTACCGCCCTCCCTCAGGCATGTGGGGCTTGCGGGATTTCATTAGGAGCGTTGGCTGATGTGAGGGTTGAGGGGCATTCTAAACCCAAGCCACTGATTAACAGAGGCTTCAGAGCTGGCATTCTGAACTGCAGATCCCTTGCCAAGCATGCAGATGACATCTGGCTGCTACTGGAAGGTCATGAGTGGGATGCTCTGTTTCTAACAGAAACTTGGCTGAATGAGGACAATATGACCGCCATCGCGCTGGCAGTACCCTCAGGGTATAAAATATGTCTTTCTAACCGGACAGGCGGAAGAAGAGGTGGAGGTGTGGCGGCTATATTTAAAGAGCAGCTTACACTAACATCCTCCGCCCCTACCCTGATTCAGGGACTGGAGGGGCTACACTTCTGCTTTCAGGTGGGACCTCAGCTATCCCTAGCGGTATTAGTTATATACCGCCCTCCTGGTGGGGAGAATCCCAACCTGACAACTCTGATGGATACTATCGTTCAGAGCTCCCTCCTTTATCCTCAATTCCTCGTTGTCGGGGATTTTAACATCCATATGGATAAGGAGGACTGCGCCCCTGCAGAGATATTGAGGTCCACATTAAATGCAGCCAATCTGAGACTTATCAACGATGGCCCCACGCACAGAGCGGGCCATACGCTTGATTTAATTTTCTCCAATATCAACAATGTGGTGGCAGAGGCGCCATTAACGCTAGTCTGGCAAGACCATTCACTTATTCCATTTAAACTAAATTTAGCGGCTGACAGACCTGCGACAAGCAAGTGCTCCTTTATGAAGAGACATTGGAAGAAGCTAGTCCCTGCTACCATGGGCCCAGTTCTGGCTCAGAATATACCTACTCTTACTTCGAATGTCAACACAGATGCACAGCTGTTTAATGACTGGATCGGGAATATGGTGTCATCCATTGCACCGGCAACACACGCAATATCCAAGCGGGATTCCCCTTCCGCTCCCTGGTTCCCACAGGCCCTTAGAGTAGAGAAGGCAGCGTGTAAGAGGCTGGAGAGGCTTTGGAGGGCAAACTACGGGCCCCTAGAAAAAGCCCGATATAAGGAAGCATCCAAAAAACTGCAGAAGGCCGTGAGAAAGGCAAAAAAACTGTTCTATGCAGAATCAATTCAGCAGGCAGAACACTCGAGCAAAGAAATCTTTAAGGTGGTACAGTCCTTCTTTAAACCCAGGTGTATTGAGAGGGAGGTTCCCCCGTCGACCACTCTGTGCGATAGCATTTCAGATTTCTTTGACTATAAAATTAGGCAAGTCTATGACTCCTTCGGGCCAGAGAAGAAAACAGTGAAGTCGGACCTGGCTGTCAAAGTGGTGGATGGTGAAACTTTGGCACAATTCCAGCCGATAGCTCTGAGCATGGTTATGCAGGAATTAAGCCGCTGTAAGTCAGGGTCACCGGACGACCCCTGTCCACCTAAACTCTGGAGCACTATAGCTGACTTTGTGGCTCCCACAATACAGCAGATTTGGAATATGTCCATCTCCTCCGGGGTGTTTCCGAAGTTATGGAAACATGCCCCTCTCCTGCCGCAAAAAACAAAAACAAATGGGGATCCCAAGGACCTTAGTAATCTTCGTCCGATTTCTCTGTTGGCAGCGCCGGGTAAAATGCTGGAGAAAGTAATCCAGCGCCAGTTAAGTAAATTCATTGAAGAAAACAGGATATTACATGAGACGCAATCAGGCTTTAGGCCCGGCTTCAGCACCGAGACCGCACTAATTGAGGTGGCAGAGTCAGTGAGGTGGACGATGGATTCGGGAGACTCAGCGATGCTGGTGCTCCTGGATCTGTCGGCCGCTTTTGATACGGTCGACCACGCTAGGCTGCTGATGTGGCTGGCTGAGATAGGCATCCAGGACCAGGCACTGGGGTGGATACAGTCGTATCTGACTCAGAGAACACAGAAGGTGGCGCTGGGGACCGTTTCTTCAACACCCAAGGTCCTCAGCTGTGGCGTCCCTCAGGGATCGGCACTCAGCCCACTATTATTTAATATATACCTGGCTCCACTTTTTACGTTGATTGCCACTTGGGGGGTCAAGGCAATCTCATATGCCGACGACACCCAACTGGTGTTTCCATATTCGGAGGTGTCGGAGGCGTCCTTTTCGAGTTTCAAGGGCTGTCTCCAAGATGTTGCATGCTGGATGAACTCAAACAAATTAAAACTTAATGCAAACAAGACGGAAGTGATCTTTTTTGGCAAAGGCCACCCTCAGAACTTTGGTGGCCGGCAGAGATGGGACAGGCCCCTTCGCCTAGCCAAACGGCAAAAAATCTGGGGGTGCGGTGGGATGTCAGTTTGTCCTTTGCCTTGCACATCCAGCAAGTAGTTGGCTGCTGTCTGAGTAAGCTGAGGAATCTTCGCAAGATTCTGCGACTCCTACCAGAGGGCTGCCGAAAAACAGTAATCCATGCCACAGTGACATCTAGGCAGGATTACGCAAACGGCCTCTATCTGGGCTTACCTAAGTACCTCATTCAGCGGTTGCAACTGGTCCAAAATGCGGCTGCGAGGCTGTTAATGCGGATTCCTTTCAAGCATTCGGTCTCTCCGCACCTTCTCTCACTTCACTGGCTACCAGTAGCCAGTAGAATCAAATTTAAGGCACTTACGCTGGCCTTTAGAGCTCTGTATGGCACCTGCCCAAATTATCTGAAAACTCGACTGCCGAGATATACCCAGGCCCGCTCTCTTCGCTCCAACTGCCGCGTTCAGCTTGTAGTTCCACGAGCAAAAAGGGCTCGGTTGGGAGGACGAACTTTTTCTGCCAATGTGGCGGCACTCTGGAACATCCTGCCCCCAGCGCTTCAGCAGGGCCCCTCCGAGCTCTACTTTAAGCGAATGATGAAGACCTGGCTTTTCACCCAATCGCGCTAGGCGCTAATACCCTAGTCCTCATGGTCAAACCTGTTCTTTTAGCGCCGGGACACCTCCTTGTGAGGTAGCTGTTCGCGCTTTATAAAATGCCGTATTATTATTATTATTATTATTATTAAAGGCGACCCTGGAAGGCTGAGCAAACTCTAAGCAATTATTGGCGGGCATCCTAGTGGTCCAAATACCAACGAGTCCACTGAGCCTCTCATCCTTCCGAGGACAATAAAAGAAAAAGAGTAACAATGAGTTGGGTAACAATAAACACTTAGGGCAGATTTACAAGCCGCTTGCGCCACTTCTGCGTCATTTTTAGCATGGGAAAAGTGAAGCACAAGTGGCGCAAGGACTTGTAAATCTGCCCCTTATTATTCAGCTCATAATCAACAAGAGAGAGAGGGATATTGTAGAGAAAACACTCTTGGTCCGCCAATACGTAGTATAAACAAAGAAAGAGTGTGACTACTAAAACATCAAGAAAGGGAGCATGGGGATAGATATATAAATCTATTTAGATTTATATAGAAGGCCCTCACTCACCAACCTGGTTGGTGACATGCTTCATCATCGGGCCCCACCGGGAGAGACCGAGTGCCTCCCCGGTGTGCTTTGACGTCAGAGTTACTGAGGAGCTGGTTTTTTATGTTTGTGAAGGGTGGAAGGGTGACACTGTGATTTACTTACAAATGTCTGGATTATGTCACAAAAATGTTTTATTAGGTGGCCAATCAGACATATTAAAAACAAGGTGTGGGAAGGGGGCCAAATAAATTGTTCGGCTACTTCCTCTTAAGTGGGGTCAATATGTTTCTGCCATCGTGGTGTTAGTTACCTGGCATTCGTCAGGACCTAAGAGTTGTACCTCGGCAGTATGGGCGTGCTAAGGCCCATCCTGACCTGAGGACGTGAAAGTGCAATTAGAAGAAAAAGGGGATGATTAGCCTCTAATTTAGAGTAACCAGTTGCACGTTTGATGTGAGAAATCCTCACACCATGGGTCTCGGGACATCGCCAGACACCCGCTTGGTACCTGTGTGTAACCCTCAGATTTTTCACGAGCCTGCGCATTAAATGTACATGTGTTGCATTATGTAGTTTAAAAAATGCATTCTTTACATAGGATGGAAAGTAGCTGAGCTCGGGTCATACAAGGTTCCTTTATCATGGCAATGAGCGTAAATAAAGTGGGAGGAAATTCTGGATGAATGTCACTCTGGCTATTGTGCAACAGGAATTCAGATCAGTTAGTATGTACTTAAGCATTACAGACCGCTGCTGAGGGCCATAACGGTTATTAAAGGCCATCAACCCCAGTTACAGGCCGAGCCACAGGGTAAGGGCCTTTTACTACTGTTACAGCTCGAGGCCAGAGGGCTTTAAATCTAAGGCTATACTTTTCTGTATTACGAATGGAGAAACTCAGGGCCAGATGTATCAAGATACACTTTTGCGATTCTCAAATAGCGACTTTTAAGGAATCGCTATTTGAGAATTGCAAAATGGTATGTATGTAGAAATTCGCTATTTTTTAGCGATTTCTTAAAATTCCTTAATTGCGATTAGCAAATTGCTAATCACAATTAAGGAATAATTTCCTATTCATTTCTATTGGCCAGGAAACCCATAGGTATAAATGTGAAATTATTCTCAATTTGCGATTCGCAATTTGCTAATCGCAAATTGAGAATAATTTCAAGGGTGCAGGGGTGTCCAAAGGACACACTGTTGCACCCCTGAAATAAGCATGGGTGCACATGTGGTGCACATACGCATCACATGGCACTTTGAAAAATGCAAAAATGGGCATTTTTCAAGAAATTCGCAAATTACCACCAACTTGAAGTTGGTGGTAATTTGCGATTCCTTAGGGACAATTAGCAATTTTTTTTGCATCATACATTGCATTTAAGGAATCGCAAATTTTGCGATTCCTTAAATGCAATCGCAAAATAAGGAATCGCAAATTTGCGATTCCTTATTTTGCACTGAAATTTCCTACATACATACCATTTTGCTCAAATGAGTTCGCAAACGCCAAAATTCTGCGAATTTCGGCGTTTGCTAGCCCATTTGAGCTTCAAACATCTGGCCCAAAATTCAGAGATTCGAATCAGGCCCCGAACAACTCCATTGTGGTGAGAGGATTCTCTCAGAATTATATTGTTTTCATTGAATGTACAGTTTATCAGTTCTTTTGGAATTACATATAAAACCCATTATGCAACTACAAAACTACTGCCTTGAGAGCCGCCATGTATATGCACTGAACTGACTGCTTGCTGCACAGATGCCAGGCCATTTTGAGTGTGGCCTGGATAGCCGTGTGCATAATGGCACAGCACTCGTCTCCTTCATGGCCACGGATCCTTCCCTAACTTTGGAAGGTGGGCAGAGGGGCTCCAATCCAAGGTCACAGGGTCCCTATGATAGATGCTCCCTCACAGAGCCTGCTTCGAGGGATTCGGCGTGCAGTGTGCCCACGCCCCATGGGTCTTACCTCTGCTTAAGGTCCATCATTGGGCCATGCGCTGGGCATAGGGACATTCCTTGATTTACATGGGGAGTGTCCCCATGCAGCGAGGCGCTTCTCCTCGGGAACATGTGGGCCCTGGAACAGCGCCAGTGCATCCAACAAGGCTGAAGGGACCTTTTGGGTTCTACTATAACATGAAATTGTACAAAGGGATGCAAGTACAGCAGTCTTGCTATGATAATTCCGCGATGTCTCCAGGTACAGTTTGTGTCAGCCGGCTACTGATCCTATAGTGACACTATCCCAATATAGAAATACATTGTATCTGCACAAATCAGTGAGAACCATAGTGTTGCAGCGTCCTTCCGTAATGTTGTTCCATGACTCCTGCCACGTGGCAGATGGCTCCGCTTCCGAAAGGGGCGGTGTGGAGGGATTTGTCCCCTCATTCCACACAGGCCCACTGCTGGGCACTTCTGCCAGTGCCCGCTGCATGCAAGGGGGCTCAAAGTCATAAGCCGCATGGAAGTGTGCATATGAAAATCAGGCTTCACCCTTTGGTGCCATCCACAATAAACACAGCTTCTGCACTACTCTCCTATGGGTAGTCCCACATGAAGACCGTCTTCCATAAAATGTGGTAGTAGGTCTTGCCTTCAGCATGACCCGCGAAATCATTCTTTTCTAGCTGTTGGGTTCGGTAGGACCATCCCTTATTTGAGTAGGCGTTGCCTGTATGGCAGCCTGAAGTGGGATTGGTAGGGGAGTTGGATTACTCTCGGGCTAGGAGGCTTCCAGCCACATCGCCAGCATGGGGGGGTCTCTGTTGCTCTTCCGTCTGTTCAACATTGTACACCAGTGCGAAGGGGCATCCTTCGAAGGCTTATTCTGTGAGCGGTAAAGCATCCAATAGGGTACAGTGCATTTTGCCAGGTGTAACAACAGACAGGCCAAACCCGTGGGGCAGATTTTCTATAGAAAGTTCAGATTTCCATCAGACAGGAAACATCGGGAAGGAAAGCCGGCCCCTGAGTGATGTTTGGAATTAAACACTATTTAGCACTTTCTCCAATTCTTCAAAAACTTTAGCACATTCCTCCCTCCTCCCTGCCAAACTTGTTACATGTCTTGGTACTGAGTTTTATCATTGTAGCCAAACTATTCATCGAACAAAAATGGCTGGTAAGTAATTTGCACCAGGCCTTATTGAAATTGACTATAATTGCCCTGCCTATGTGAGATTTATTGGTTTTGCTAATGTTTTTGAGCTATGTTGCGAATGGCCGAAAGTAATGTAAACAAGCATTTGCATTGCAATAGGTCGCGCATTTACGAGAGTTTGAGCTATTGGCATTGTTAAATGACAATAGCATAAACTCTCGCAAATGCGAGACCTATTGCAGTGCAAAATTTTTTGTTGTTGTAAAACTCCCCATGCTGCGCTTTCACATTAATGAAGCCTGCGCCCCTTTCTTTAGACGAGCCGCGTCTAAAGAAATGTCCACGGCCGCCATTAAAGTGAAAGTGTGGTATGACGCGTTTTTACAAAAAAAAGTATTTTTTGTCAAGTTGGAAAGCAAATGTTTCTTTTGTAAAATCGCCCCATGCCGCGGTTTCACTTTTTTTTTATTTTTATTTTTTTTTTATTTTTTTTTAAAACCTTTATTGTACAAAGAAAGCTCACAAATACGGGCCTACAACCCACGAGGGCTGGCCACCACATGGTAGATAACGTAATAAACGAAAAACAAATTCTCAACAGGATATGTCACCAGGAGCACAGGAGAAACAACAAAAGGCATCGAGCAATCAGCAAGAACAGGACAATAAAAGGTTAATTTTCTAATGCGGGGTGGGGAAACAGAAGAACCATGGGCCGTGCAAAAAACAACCAGGGAGGGGCCGCGGCAAGCCGCCATCTTATGATCACAGAATGACAAAAGAGGCCATACAAACATAGCTATCAAAGAGTATAAACATAATCGGAATATAAAGAAACGACAATGGCATCAATCAAACCGCACCTACCCGTCGCCGCCCCCACCCAAATTGAGGAGACATGATCAAAAAGGCCCACATAATAAAGCGGTTTCACTTTAATAGAGGCCGTGGACCTTTCTTTAGACACTCGTCTGAAGAAAGGGCAGCGGCCTCCATTAACGTAAAAGCGCGGCATGGGCGCTTCTAAACAAAACAAACAAAAGTGATGTGATGTTGGTTCTTTACAAATAGAATATAACACACAAGCTCACAATATAAGTGAATAAAAAGAAAAAAAACATGCGTACATGTTCAGTGCCGTAAATAAAACAAAAGCGAGGCCGCCACTGTGGCGTCCTGTGCTATAAAAATAATATATAAAGAGTTAGGAGAGAGTGTGTCTTGCCTACAACAGCAGGCATGTGAAAATCAATTAAAGAAATAGTGCTCGGAGGCTGTAATTAAAGCCTCCCGAGTAACAACACATGTAAGAGGTCCATCCTTATTGGAGGTAACAAGATGAGAAAAGGCGGTACTAAGGAGGGACTACTAAGCCTATCGACCAATGAAAAGCCACAGTTTACACAGGACAATGACAAAAGCCAATGAATATATATATATATATGGGCGGAGAGTTGGCGGAGCTTCAAGTCCATACCTGAATACAGCATGCCTCGCAGAGCAGCGAATGCGCTGCCCATGCTCAGACTAAAAGGCTGTATGACACATCCATCGTTGTATGCATTATAGGTCTTTTTCATTTTCAGTTATGCTCCACTGCAGCTAGCACTGCTGTATTAAATGGCTAAAAAAACATTGGCACGGGGGCGTGGCCTGGAGCCGAAGATGGTGGACGCGTAGTTCTAGAGCTCCGTCCATAGCCCGAAAACACTAGCAATATATCCTGCAGCCCCATACGGCAACCCGCCTGATTTCTACACCGGAAGCCCCCGGGGGGGTGCTGGAAGCAGCGGAGCGGTGTCTTTCCACTCGGCCAGCAGCACATGAGCGCTACGTCACCGGACCTTGCAGCGGCCTTCGGGACGAAGCGAAGCCCCGGGCTCAATTAGGTGGCCTGCCCGGCTTGCACTGCACCATCAGCGCGGTCCAAACGGGGCCCCCGAACAGAAGTATTTGTGGACTCCAGCGGAGGCTCCGGAGCACGTACAAACACCCTCGCATGTCCGTGGCCCTGCTGACTGCCTTCCAACACTGCGCACTATCCGGCTGCCCTGCTGTGAGACCCGCGAGACACGCGGGAACCTTCCCGGATCGGATTGCCTGCTCGCCCTTCTGCATTGCGGCGTCTGCCCTCGGCAGCACTGGTTGGAACTGCAGGTACAGTGCTGCCGCTCCCTAAATCATCGGACCGGAGAGCCCGACTCCGACCGAACTTTTCTGAGTACACCGGAGCTGTGGTGTATTGTCTCTCACCGGCGCCATTTTGCCAGCACAGCCGGGCAGTACCCTCAGTTCCGGGACTGCGGCGCCCTGAATGTGAGACGGGCCTTAAATCGAGGTGTTGCTTCCCTCAGACCGAACATTTTGCAGTGTGGGACACACCCCCGAGAGCCCGAGGAACTACACCGGCCCATTGCGCAGAAGTACGACGTGTGCATTGCCGCCTGGCCGTATACTCCCAGCATAGATGCCCATCGCGCTCCTGTTCAGGATTCCGCGTCGCGACTGACAACACCTGGGGCCACACGGTCTCTATTCATCTACTCCCTGGAAGCAGGGGTCACGACTGCCTGCTGGCCCCAGTGGACGTACAGGCTCCCCAACTGCAGTGCAGCGCGCATAGACCCTATATAAGCTCTGCCCTCTTTGACCACTACACCCTGTATCCCCAGTGGCCGTGGACTACGTTGTGGTTGGTCTCCGGAGCAGGCAACGGCGCCCGGAGGTGCCCATTACAGCGCCACCCTGCACACGAGATCCATGGGCAAGCACAGGGGCAGGACCCATGACCAGGGAGCCGCAATGGACATGCAGTCCACGGGCTCTGAGGACCCACTGGCCTCCTCCAATGTGGACATCATCCCACCGACCGGAAGGGGCTCCCAGGATGCAAAGTTGGACCTCATCCTAAATGAGATACGCGCGACGCGCGAAGCCCTGGAATCACGAATAGACAATATGGCGACGGGACTATCACTATTGAGGGCTGACCATAACAAGCTGGCAGAACGGGTAGCGGAACAAAAGATCACACTGAATGACCTTGTGCCGCAACAGACGGAACACTCCACGAAGTTGGAGGGTGTGGAGAAACAACTTAAACAACTGTGGGATAGAGTGGACGATGCCGAAGGGCGGGCCCGTCGCAACAACGTCCGCATCCTAGGCATTCCGGAAAGAAGCGAAGGGAGGAACCCTACCCAGTTTGTGGAGGACTGGCTACGGCAGTTAGTGGGCCAGGAAGACCTCACTGCCCTCTATAGTGTGGAACGGGCACACAGGATGCCGCCGCGGCCCCCCAAACCTGGAGCACCCCCTCGTCCTCTGATCGCACGTCTCCTTCACTACAAGGATCGTGACACTGTCCTGCGGGCAGCCAGGGAGAAGGCGCCGATACGTTTTGAGGACAAGAACATCTCGGTCTACCCTGATTTCACTCCTACTGTGCAGCGTGCCAGGTCCACCTTCATGAATGTAAAACGCAAACTAAGAGACAGAAACATGAAATATGCGCTCCTGTTCCCTGCACGGCTCAAAATTCTACACGACAACAGATCCCACTTCTTTGATTCGCCAGAAGAGGCAGAAGAATGGATGGAAGTCACCCTAACACCGCCGGCCTCACAGGACCCGTTTGAAGATCGCCAGGGCGAAAACCACGGGAACCCTCCGGCTCAACAGGACAAAGACCCCAGCCCGGGACAACACTCTTCCCATGGTGTACCAGCGCAGCCGCACCATTCTAGTGCCCTCACAGACGGACACCCATCTTCATTACAGCGACAACGGCTAACGGAGGAGGCCTTGGCAGCACATGACGCGGAAGCAGCTGAAGACAGACACACCATCACCACTGACACCCATACTGAGGTGTCTGGTTCGGTTGACAGCTTGCCGCTCTTCCCGAAGGTCACAGCCCAGTTGGCGGAGGAGTTCTGAACTGCTGCAAGTATGCTCCCCTCCGGGCGGTAACGTATGACTGTCTCCCCCCACTTGTATGGTAAGCGGTGGGTTGCATGGGGGGCCTATTCAAGGGTGGGCTATTGAACTAATGCAGGCCGCAGAGAGAGAGACTACTGACAGAGGCCTGTCACCCCCGGAATGCATACAAACTTAACTGACTTGTGCCCACGTTGGGCACCATGGTTTGGATCTCGGGCACGTTTGCCTGGGGACCCTTTTGTTCAGGGAATTCAGGGTTGTAAGACACTCTCATCCTTTCGCGGAACCGGACTACCATGGGTACCCGGGTTTTTCACCTGGCTGCATCTCATAGATGGAAATGGGGCCGCTTAATAAATACCAAATGTGCACTTGGAACGTGCGTGGCATGGGGGCAGTTCATAAACGCCATAGGATATTAGCCCACCTTAACCGCAGGGGGACACAGATTGCTTGCCTACAAGAGACGCATTTGAATGCTGCTGAGAATATGAAACTCCGCAAGAAATCGAGGGGACAGCTCTTTGCTACCTCCTATTCTGCGTTCTCCAGGGGGGCGGCGATCTGGTTCCGCGGCTCTGTTCCTTTCCAGTTGCTGGAACACAGAATCGATAATGAGGGGCGATATGTATTTGTGCGGGGGCTGCTGGACGGGGAGGCTCTTGTGTTTGGGTGTGTGTACTCGCCGAACTCGAATCAGGCGGAGTTCTTGTTGACGGTGAACGGGGTACTTGCAGACTGGGCGGATCATCACTTGTTGATTGGGGGGGACTTTAATGCTGTACTTGATGTTGCTTTGGATAGGTCACATCCCCCTTTGCAGGCAGCTGAGAGTAAAAAACAGGCGGAGGCTCTAGCGAGATGGTCCGAGGGCTGGGATCTGACAGACGTGTGGCGTAGCGCACATCCACGAGACAGGGAATATACCTTTTTTTCACCGCCCCACCAGCTCCACACCAGAATCGACCACATTTTCTGTTCCCGTTCCCTAGCGGCTTCCATAGTCCAGACCCAACACATGGGGAAAACTCTGTCTGACCACAGTCCTGTAGAACTCACCTGGCAGTGGGGTAGACGTCTGACCCCCATTCCAACTTGGAGACTATCTCCAGATCTACTTGAGGACTCTGTATTTCGGGCCTCCCTGTCTGACACTATAGTTACATACTTTTCCACAAATACTAACACGGCCAGCTCCCGGCTAGTAGAGTGGGACGCCTTTAAAGTTTGCCTAAGGGGGGCGGCAATGGCTGCTGGGACGGGTAGGAAACGTGAGGTAATTGCCCAATTGAAGGAAGTGGAGAACTCACTTGCGCCCTTAGAGAATGAGGCAGCTGGCACCAATGCACCCTTCACGCCACTACAGGAGGCTCACATTAGACATGCGGAACTACTGGAAGACCTGAGGCTCCTAGACTACAAAGAGTACACGAACAGGCAGCATACACAGGCGGATAGGGCCGGCCCCCTGCTAGCTCGCATTCTACGTGACTCCCCAATTCATCATCCCATCCTGAATATTCTGGATCAGGCGGGCAACCCAACTAACACCCAACTCGGGATTAATACGGCGTTCAGGGACTACTACATAACACTTTACAGCCCTCCGCAGCCCCTATCCGAAGATGCATTCGAGACCTTCATGAGGGACCTGACTCTACCTCAACTCACTGAGAGTCAGGCCAAAGACCTGAAGCGCACCATTACGATCGCTGAAATTAGGCAGGCGATAAGAGCTCTCCCCAAGGGCAAAACCCCTGGTACGGATGGCCTACCGGCCGACTTTTATGCGACATTCGTAGACCTCCTGGCACCGCGCTTGCACACTATTTATATTGAGGCCTTACGGACGTCGTCCCTTCCACAGTCATCAATGCAGGCATTGATCACATCCATATTAAAGCCTGCCAAGGAAGGGCTGCAAATGGCAGATTATAGGCCACTTTCCCTCCTCAATACTGACTCCAAGATATTGAGCAAGGTACTGGCAGCGAGGCTTGTGCAATACGTACCGCAACTGATCCACCCGGATCAATGTGGTTTTATTCCGGGTCGTAGCACGGCCATGAACCTTAGGCGTTTAGCACAACTGATGCTCGGAGGCGGTGGAGACGTGCACTCAGAGGGCTGCATATCTCTGGACTTGAAACAAGCGTTTGACTCCCTTAGGTGGGACTTTATGTTCGCCACCCTGTCCAAATTCGGGATACCCTCTGAATTCCTTGCCTGGGTCAGATTGCTGTATACCGTCCCCACGGCTAGAGTACGCACCTCTGGACTTATATCGGCTCCTATAGCCATAGCAAGGGGCACCAGGCAGGGCTGCCCGCTATCCCCCCTCCTTTTTGTCCTTGCCCTTGAGCCTATGCTTTGTCGGCTTCGATCGATGGCTCCCCACTATGGAATACGCAGACACGGGACTGCACATATTGTATCTGCTTACGCAGATGATATTATATTGTATCTCCGAGACCTGAGGGGAGACCTGAGCTCTGTTTCCCAGGTCTTCGAGGACTTTAGGGCGATCTCTGGTCTGACCATAAGCGAATCCAAGTCCTATGGCTACACGTTTGCGGCAACAGGCTTGATTACTCCCTTACCCTTCGCCCCTCATGCATTCCAGATGGCGGAAACCACCTTTAGATACTTGGGGATGCAAATCTATAGGGAGTCTGACCTGATGATTGACGGAAACCTTGGGAGGGCCATCAGAGCACTGAAATCACAGATTCAATTCTGGTTGACACTTCCACTTTCCATACCCGGCAGAGTAGCGATATCAAAGATGGTGATGCTTCCCCGTCTTCTCTATCATTTCACCAACTTACCCTACCTGATCCCAGCAGCGACATTTAAGACCCTTGACACTCTCCTTACAGAGCTCATATGGGGGCACGGCCGCAGACGTATAAGTTTGTCTAAGTTACAACTCCCCTCTGGCGCCGGTGGTATGGGCCTGCCGGACTTTAGAGCTTACAACTATGCGTGTCAGCTTCAATGGCTGGCTTACTGGGTGGCTGGCCGCAATCTCCAAGAGATCGGCATGTCGGAGGAGGACTACGGTAGAGGGAGATTACACATACTACTCCTACCCAATTCGGACATGCCGAGAGATGCCCCACCACTCCTTAGACTAGCGATCCTTTACTGGAGGAAGGCTCTGAAATACACTTCGCCTAAGTCATCCTATGCCCCCACTATCCCACTTCTGGGCATTCCATTGGGCACAGGAGCTCTCACGGTGACCGCACTAACCACATGGCATAACGCGGGAGTATCGCATGTGGGCGACCTGTTTACAGACGGCCACTTGTTGTCCTTTGAAGACTTCAGAACCACACAAGGCATACCTGGGGGCTCATTCCTTCTGTACGCCGGTCTTCGCAATTATATCACACATACATGGTCACCTGAGGGACAGGAACCTGACACAAACCCCCTCACTAAGATGCACTATCTAATGGGATCGGGTGCACATCTGACGAGATGGCTTGCTGCTGGCATCAGAGAAGGGAGGACATTCCCTCTCTCGTTTCTCAGGGAGACATGGGAGGAGGATATTGGTAGGCCCCTGAGAGACAAGGAATGGGACCGAATACTGCAATTTCCCAGAAAGGTAGCCAGGAACCCCAAGTTCAAATTCATTCAATTAATGCTGTTGCATAGAGCCTACCTGACCCCACACCGCATACATACGATGTTTCCTGATGCTAAAAGCAATTGCCCCCGTTGCGACACTGAAGATGCATCACTGATACACATGATGTGGCAATGCCCCAAGTTAGGATACTACTGGACCACGGTCCATGCATCACTTGAGAGCGCAGGGGCCCTGTCCCGATCTCCTACATTAGAAGGCACGCTGTTGGGGCTGGGGCCCTCCCAGCGCAGCAGGACAGTGGCGTCACGCTTTGCAGATCTGGCCCTATTATTAGCGAAGCGAGCTATCACGATGAGGTGGAAGTCACCTAAACCACCCAACCCTGAATTATGGAAGGCAGAGGTAGTGCGCTGGGGCAGGGCAGAGGGAGAAGCGCTACAGCGCGAAGAATACAGAGGACTACGGAAAAGGCCGATCTCACTGGACTGGTTTGTCACGTTAGGGGAGTTTGAAACGGGGGATGGTGGGGAAGACGGGGATAACAGTGACGCACCGAATGTGGAATGAAAATGTCCGGAGCCGGAATTTCCTCTCATACACTGTCACCGGCTGTGATGTATGATTATGGGTTGAGGAACATCCAATCACTGGCTTGCTGCCTCGCACCGACTAAGTGTACTGAAAAAGAGGCTACATGTTGTACTATTAAGGGTGACCCAGATAAATGTTCGTTCTATTCACTTCATTAGATAGCTGCAAAGAGAGTGTCGGGAGGGTTGTTCGAGGGTGGTGGGAGGGTTTCTGAAAAACAGGGGTTTGTTTAACTGCGACAGTTCTGATCGCCACAAAATGTAAAATCGAAATGACAAAGCAACATATTTGTTTTAAGCAGACATATGCATGGTTTACCTTGATGTACTGAACCTGAAATGTGTGTAACTGCTTCCCATACTATGCTAATAAACAGATTTTCAAAAAAAAAAAAAACATTGGCACAACCAACAGATCTCACACAGTTGAGATCTATTGACTTTGCCAATGCTTGGTATGAAATGCCATATGGTAAGTTTTAAGTACTTATATATTGTTTAGAATGGCTGAATTGCTAATGTTGTCGAATGGAGAATGCCCTTGCCAAAGTGTTAGAGTTTCCAGATTCAAATGCTTTTTAAAACCATACAAAACTTGTGAAAATATGCCATATAAATGCACTGAATGTAACATAAGTTGTATGGAAAACAGAAAAGTCCGATAGGATATATCTTTAATTACAGTGATGCTTTAGGCTATGTGTTACTTTGGGTGCAATGGTTACAAAAGAACCAAAAAAGTACTCCCTACTGCTTGTTTAGTAATACAATAAAGCAATAATCAGTGTTCAATGTGTTTCCTTATGCCTTTGGCTCCTGTGCCACTGCACCTGCTGCAACATTCAAATCATGACCCTAGTTACCTGCAAGGTAGTTACACTTGTGACTGCTTGTTTAGTAGGAAAATATTGCAATAGTCCGTGCTGAGTGGGATTCCTAAGCCTTTTGGCCCTTGTGCCACTGCACCTGCTTCACCATTGAAATCATGACCCTAGTGCCTTCAAGAACAAAGGATGATTTTTATTTTATTTAACAGAGTTTTATATAACACAAACTTGGCCCAAATGTATCGGCTATCAGAGATCTTTACACGAGCACCAGTTACTTACATGAGGACACATTCATTTTTGTTAGGCACGGTGAGATTAAGGGATTTGCCCCGATTCACAGACTCGAACCGGGTTACCCAGATTTGAGGTCAACCGCCCTAGCCGTTAGGCCAACTCCTCTCCCCCAAAATTGTTTATATCCAGTAATATATGTGTTCTGAAAAATGCACAGTTGCAGACTGAATACATAATTATTGTATAGGTAAACATAACCACAAAAGGTGCCTTTAAACTTATTCAACTCTCCAAAACGAATTGCCACAGATGTCATAAACAAAGCATATGCTTTACACATCATAGCAAAACCCAAGCATTATTAAATTGTGTTACAATGTGGGCGCCTCTTTCCTGTTAAAAGATCGTATCCTGTGCTTGACAGTAAATGGGCCATTAACAGGGTAAATTGCCCAAGATCGCCATATGTTAGTTAGGCTGACAGACAGAAATTTCTTTTTTTACTTTATTTCTAAAAAGGCAGTTTTACAAAATAAATGGACGCAACAAAAAAGAGGAATTTTGCAGAAAAACATGCAAATGTTTTGTGCAGCTGAAGAATGAGATACCGTTTGAGATGGCTATGTCTAAAATAAAATAAACAAGCATTGGCAAAGCCAATAGGTCTATTCTTTTGGCTTTGCCAATGTATTTTGCTGACTCTGTTCAGCATTTAAACACAAATAGTGGCATGCCGTGGGTGGGGCGGTACCTCATAGGCCTCTGCAAGTGAAGCAAAGTGGACTCTGCCCCTCTTCCGAGCAGGGCACAGCACCTGTGGAGCACCCGCTTGCGACCAGCCCTCTATTGGCTATGATTGACAACACAGCGGGGAGACCTGCAGAAAAGTACAACAAAAAGCACAGCGGGAAGTAAAACAACACGGACAATGGGAGGGGGCGGGAACACAAGTAGTAAAGTGTGAGAAAATCCTCTGTGGAGCTCTAACGTGGAATTACTTTAACCTACAGGTCAGTCCTAGAAAGAACAGAACTTTGATGCAGTTTTGTTCCTGCTGAGGAGGCGGTAAGAAACTCTTTCGAGGGCTGTGAACTGCAAAGAAGGCTTTTGTCCAGCCCTAGGCTCGATATACTTGTCCATCTGATATGGTAAATCCTTGCTATTAAGTGAAAGGATCACCTGTGCTTATGAAATGGTTTTTATAAAGAAATCAATTGTAGGAAGTTGAGCTGAACAACTAATAATGCCAACGTCCGCGATGCATCGTTGACTCCTCCCCCATACCTCACATTTTGATTAATTGCAGCAGTGTTTGTTCAGGTTTCAAAGTCTCTTCGTGTTTTGCTGGGCCTGGGAAAACTGGACTGTTTTTCTAATCCACACAACAGGACAAGATTTATATACTGCTGTTTCTTCCGACGTTGTTGGATTAATTTTGTGTGACATGTTCTTTAGCAAGGCCATAATAAAGGATCACTGACATTATATCGACCACAAAAATATCGAGATACAAAAATATCGAGGATAAAATATCGAGGGACAAAATATCGACTGCCTATCTTCAAACAGGTAAGTACTAAAATATCGACTCCAAAATATCGAGTTACAAAAATATGGACTGTCAAAATATCGATTTTTTTAAATGTCTTTAAATTAAGTTAAAACTAATATAATAATAAATATATTTAATATAAACTTAGTAAAAATGATTATAGAAATGTAACATTAATAAATAATTAATATAAATAAATAAAAATATATCACAAAAATAATACATATATATATATATATAAAAACATATTATTAAATAAACATATATAATATTTTTACCGTAGCATAGCAAAATGGTTAAAATTTATTGTTACAACTCTAGTGAGTTCAACAGTAGCAAAAGCGTTGGATAGCGTAGGGGTAAAATTTACTATTCCCACTCCAGTGGCTGCAACAGTAGGGAAAGCGCTGGATAGCGTAGGGGTTAAAATTACTATTCCCACTCCAGTGGGTGCAACAGTAGGGAAAGCGTCGGATAGCGTAGGGGTAAAAATTACTATTCCAACTCCAATGAGTGCAACAGTAGGGAAAGCGTTGGATAGCGTAGGGGTAACAATTACTATTCCCACTCCAGTGGGAGCAACAGTAGGGAAAGCGTTGGATAGCATAGGGGTAAAAATTACTATTCCCACTCCAGTGAGTGCAACAGTAGGGAAAATGTTGGATAGCGTAGGGGTTAAAATTACTATTCCACTCCAGTGGGTGCAACAGTAGGGAAAGCGCTGGATAGCATAGGGGTTAAAATTACTATTCCCACTCCAGTGGGTGCACCAGTATGGAAAGCGCTGGATAGCGTAGGGGTTTTTATTACTATTCCCACTCCAGTGGGTGCAACAGTAGGGAAAGCGTTGGATAGCGTAGGGGTTAAAATTACTATTCACACTCCAGTGGGTGCAACAGTATGGAAAGCGCTGGATAGCGTAGGGGTTAAAATTACTATTCCCACTCCAGTGGGTGCAACAGTAGGGAAATCGCTGGATAGCGTAGGGGTTAAAATTACTATTCCCACTTCAGTGGGTGCAACAGTAGGGAAAGCGCTGGATAGCGTAGGGGTAAAGATTACTATTCCCACTCCAGTGGGTGCAACAGTAGGGAAAGCGTTGGATAGCGTAGGGGTAAAAATTACTATTCCAACTCCAATGAGTGCAACAGTAGGGAAAGCGTTGGATAGCGTAGGGGTAACAATTACTATTCCCACTCCAGTGGGAGCAACAGTAGGGAAAGTGTTGGATAGCGTAGGGGTAAAAATTACTATTCCCACTCCAGTGGGTGCAACAGTAGGGAAAACGCTGGATAGCGTAGGGGTAAAGATTACTATTCCCACTCCAGTGGGTCCAACAGTAGGGAAAGCGCTGGATAGCGTAGGGTTAAAATTACTATTCCCACTCCAGTGGGTGCAACAGTAGGGAAAGCGCTGGATAGCGTAGGGGTTAAAATTACTATTCCCACTCCAGTGGGTGCAACAGTAGGGAAAGCGTTGGATAGCGTAGGGGTTAAAATTACTATTCCCACTCCAGTGGGTGCAACAGTAGGGAAAGCGCTGGATAGCGTAGGGGTTAAAATTACTATTCCCACTCCAGTGGGTGCAACAGTAGGGAAAGCGTTGGATAGCGTAGGGGTTAAAATTACTATTCCCACTCCAGTGGGTGCAACAGTAGGGAAAGCGCTGGATAGCGTAGGGGTTAAAATTACTATTCCCACTCCAGTGGGTGCAACAGTAGGGAAAGCGCTGGATAGCGTAGGGGTTAAAATTACTATTCCCACTCCAGTGGGTGCAACAGTAGGGAAAGCTCTGGATAGCGTAGGGGTAAAGATTACTATTCCCACTACAGTGGGTGCAACAGTAGGGAAAGCGCTGGATAGCGTAGGGGTTAAAATTACTATCCCCACTCCAGTGGGTGTAACAGTAGGGAAAGCGCTGAATAGCGAAGGGGTTAAAATTACTATTCCCACTCCAGTGGGTGCAACAGTAGGGAAAGCGCTGGATAGCGTAGGGATTACATTTACTATTCCCACTCCAGTGGTTGCAACAGTAGGAAAACGATGGATAGCATAGGGGTAAAAATTACTATTCCCACTCCAGTAAGTGCAACAGTAGCAAAAGAAAAAACATCATAAATAAATATAATTATTAGAAATATTATTACCAATTAAATTTAATTTCCAATACCAATTACTTTTATTTACCAATTAAATTTTATTTAATGGACAATTATTATTTAATTAACAATTTTAAATAATTAACATAATTAATTAATTATTATTAAATTACTTCCCACCCTATCCCCCTATAAACTCACAACCCACTACAGAAATTAATTTACTAAATATTAATTATTTATCAATTAAATATTTATAATTAATTACCAATTATATTTTAATTAATTACCAATTAAGAATTAATTAACAATTATTAATTTACATAATAAATTAATTAAAATTAAATTACTTCCCACCCTATTCCCCTATAAACCCACAACCCGCTACAAAAAATAATTTAGTAGAAAATAATGATTTATCAATTATTCAATTATAATTATTTACCAATTAAATTTTAATTATTTACCAATTAATAATTAATTAACAATTATAATTATTTTACATATTTAATTAATTATATATAAATTACTTCCCACCCTATTCCCCTATAAACCCACAACCCGCTACAGAAAATATTTTACGAAAAATTAATTATTGATCAATTAATCAATTATTATTAATTACCAATTATATTTTAATTAATTAACAATTAATAATTAATGAACAATTACTATTATATTACAGATTTAATTAATTACATTTAAATTACTTTCCACCCTATTCCCCTATAAACCCACAACCCGCTACAGATTTATATTACACAATTATTACAAATTATTAAAAACTTACCTTATTTTCGATATTTTTGTTGTCTATATTCTATCTAGTCGATATTATGTCTAGTCTATATTTTTGATTCGATATTTTGGCTATTAATATCGATAGTAATCGATATTTTTGTAGTCTATATTATGTCTGGTCGATATTTTGTCTAGTCTATATTTTTACCTCGATATTATGTCCAGTCGATATTTTTGCATCGATATTATGTCTGTTTACCCATAATAAACTATACAAATTTGCAAAATACCTTCAAGATTGTTCTTTTACATCCTCAGAATGACTTTAACCTGTAGCATAGTAGTAAGGATGTTTACACCAAAAGTTGTGTTTATCTTCCATTATTTCTGATATGACTTTAATTCTGATTTGAGCAAATCAACGTTTCGGGAAATATTTTCAAAATTGAGTGGTTTGACTTGTCTGTGCACTTACTGTTAAAAAGAATGAGAATAAAGGATCAACCAATAGTATGGTGGGAGGGGGCTGGGAAGAAAAACAACATGGACAATGGTAGAGGAGCGGAAGCATGTTAAACATGGACAATGGGAGGGGGGTGATGACTAAGGGAATGCGGACAATGGGGGGGGCGAGAGCATGTTGCACACGGACAACGGGAGATGGGTGGAGCAAAGAGAATGTGAACAATGGGAGGGGGTGGGAACAAAGGGAATGCAGACAACAGGAAATTAAAAAACAAGCCAAGGCAAAAGAAAAAGTAGTGCGGGTACCAAAACATATGGCCCGTACCGATAGGATCCATGCAGCAGGGGGAAATGACAGGGTGGAAACAAAACAGCCATGAGGCGGGACAAATGTATTCTATCCATTAACCAAAACTATGGCATTTAGAAAGGCAGACTGAGTAACCAATCACAAGCGGTGGGCGTGTGGTGGGTGTCCCCTAACTTCCCAGAGACATTACAGCATGCTTCGCAAAGCAGCGCATGCACGCTGCCTATAGGCTCAGCATAAAAAGGGCACAAGCAGCCTCCATGGAAAAAGTACGCTGCAGTCCTCTTTTCTAAAAACGCCCTCACTTTGAAGTCAGCCGAATGCAAAATAAACACCCGGCAGCAAATGTGGCTAGATAAGAACAAGATTTAAAGGCCTGTTTATTACAGAAAACGAGTTTGTGTAAAGAATACTGTAAATACAGCTTTAGCATGGGGAGGTATGAACTCAAGCTGCACAGCCTAAAGCAAATAAAGCCAGCAAATGGAAAGGCAGAAAACAGGAGTTACCAACCACAAAGCCAATAGCAATCCACAAGCTGAATGCATTCCCAGATCAACTTTTTGAAAGTGCCAAAGATGTCTTGCGCATAGCTTGACAGCTGTGCAGTCTGGTAGGCGGTGACCTAATGAGCGCTCCCGAGACTGAGATTCTGGTAGCAGCATCCCAAATAGAAGCATGGCCAAGTGATCTTTTTCCTGCACCCAAGCGCACAGTCTGTGAAAAATCTGGGGTTCTGTGCTGACAGCTGTTGGGTTTAGTACACCATGCAGCATCAGAATTAAATATACTGCAGGCTGAGGTGTTGAACACACGGAATTCTAGCATGAAGAGGTGGCACAAGAGCTGTTGGTTGGTGCAAGTTATAAAAATGACCTCTAGTTCACTTCAGAAGAAGTTACATCTGAAGAGATCTGAAAAACAGCAAAGTTCAATCAAATCGGAAGTTTGGGAAATATGGAGTAAACAAAACCAGACGGTGGCCATTTTAAGATGATCCAGTTCCTAACTGCCATTGTCTCATGTCCTTTGCATTATTCCATATGAAGAACTGCTGCGTCCATTGTGTTACGGCTCAGTTCAGGGTATTGGAAATCATTTGGAAAAGAGGGTGCCTCAACTCCCCTACCTGATCATGTTAGTGTAGTTAGTGTACAAACTGAAGCGTAAGTGGTAAACACAGTCAGGGCTCTACGTTAAACTTTCTTTTTTGTAAACTTTTTCATTGATTTTACTTCAAACAGGTGGTAAAGCAGCCACCAAACTGCACCTAAAGTTGTGAAGCATCAAGGCAAGATGGCGTCTGCAAGCCAGAAGTATGTGTGAGAGGCTCCGCTCGGCCACCCCAGCGTCTTCTGTACCTGAGGTCTGTAGCGGCTCTCGGCAGTAGTTCCCTCGGACACTCGGCGATTCTGGCAATCCAGGCGGCCCCCAATGCTTCTGGGGGGGCGCTAGTGGTGAGAGGCGGTAGCGTTGTGCTGCGAGGAGCAGTGAGTTGGCGCGGCGGCGTGGGTCTCATAGCTCCGCGGTGCTAGGCGGAGAGAAGCCATGGAGTGAGCGGTGGGCGGAGCACGCCGGGATTTCATTCTGCCTAGACTTTCGGATACTTTCACAACGAGAGCTTTGTCTGTGCATGTCTGAGACACCGAAAATCACTGGATCTTACTGGAAACTCAACTTTTCAATTTTCAAAGAATATTTTACGTGTGCTTTTGATAGTTATGCTGGTGCTATCCGATTAACAAGTAAGTGCTCTCTGAGAGCTCGGAGCTCTGAGCTGCTATACTAGCTAATTTCTGTCCTTATTCACTTATTTGTATATAGACTTTAGTTTCTGCTGGCATTTTGTAAAGGCGCATAGAACTCTATTCGTGGGATGTATATTGCTTATAGATACGACTACTGGCTCTGCTTTCCCTTCTATGTGCTATGGGACCGAAAACAGCCCGCGGCGGGAAAACCAGGGCTACTGGAGAAAGCCAGGTTGGGACTCGTGCTGCCCTTGCCGCAAAACTATCACAAAACGCAAATAATAAAGAGGCTAGCAGTAAGGACTCTGAAGTAGATAAATTGACTACCCCCAAGATTCCACAAATGTTCCAAACTGCCTCAGGGAGAAAGGTTGCGACTTCTGTGGTTGGATCTGCCGATCTCTGCGATGTTGACGGAGATACTACTTTGGTTGAAGCACTTGAACAACTCGAAGTTTCCTCAGCTCCGCTACAGAGCTCTTTGTCATTGGCGATACAATTCGTGGCCGCTAACAAGATGATTGGCAAAGTGGGTGAAGGGGGCGCACACAGTGTCGTTAATGCGGCTAGTGTGGATAATGCTGTTGGCGGGGATGAAGTAACTGACCCAGTGAGTAGTAAGGACAGCGAATTCTACTCCCTTTCTGAGCAATCAGACGGAACAGATCCTGATGGTGATTTAGAAGAAGAGGATGATCTTTCAATGCTCGATGAGGTTGCAGAAGACACTACGCCTATTACGAAAGCTACCAAACAAAGCGAGAACAGCTCTGGCGATGCAACTGACGACGTAGATACTGTCAGGAAGCAGGGTGCTGATAGGGATATGGACCACTCTGCTGAACTCTCTGATTGGGCTCTCTCAGGTGGCGAACCACTCTTGTAGAGATTAGACCTATCTGAGCAGGCTAGTGGTGGTTTGGAGACCACTAGTCAAGTTTCACTAGATGAGATTTATAGGTCTATCTCGGAACACAGGCTGGAGGCCCGTGCAGAGCATCTAAAAACCCATACTGCTTGTCGGAAGTTGCAGAATACTGTTCGACGCCTGGACAAAACTTGGAATGACTTCACAGACAGAATGGTAGAGGCTGAAGGGCGTATCTCCACACTGGAAGATCAAGTGGCAAACCATAAGGTAGAAATTGCAGACATTAAGGCGCATAAGGAAGATGTACACAACAAGGTCACTGATATGGAGAATCGACTGTGTTGCAACAATTTGCGCATTCTTGGGGTCCCTGAAGGTTTTGAGCAGCAGGATACTTGCAAATTTGTAGCTGAACTTTTCGGGGAGGCCTTTCCGGAGGTGAAAGAGTGCAATTGGTCCCGGGAAATCCAACGGGCGCATCGATTTCCATTTCGCCAACGAGCAGCTAGGAGTGGGCAAGCTGTGCAACATCCACGTGCCATTTTGATTTCACTAAAACATTTCTTGGCAAGACAGACACTCTATGACCTTGCTAGACCCGAGAAAAAGAGATCCAGAAAAGAGACTGAATTTTTTGTACGTCCAGATTTCTGTCATTCCACTGTGGAGAAACGCTGGCGGCTTCGTCAATTAATTGCACCATTTCAATCTAAGGGCCTGCTGGGTGGGAAGGGTTAGTTGGGGTACTCACGGGGTATGGAGTTGGGTAGTTATTGGGTTAAGGGTGTAAAGGGTAAAATGTCAGTTCATAGCATGTGCTGCAAGGGTGCAGGAATAATTCTATTTTTTACTGTCTATACTAACGACCTGCGTCAATTATGGGGTAATGGCTAGTAATAGTTTGCGTATATGTTCGTTTAATGTATGTGGATTGAACAATGTGCTTAAGAGAAAACATGTGATGCGGAAGCTTCGGCTAATTAATCCTGATATTATATGTCTTCAGGAAACCCATGTGCCTTGGAGTAATCGTAAGATATTGACCGAACTGGGTTATACACTATTTGTGGCATCAAGACAGGCTACCATGAATCACGGGGTGGCAATCCTGGGGCGCCAAACGATAATTGCCACTGGTAAAGAAAAGGCTGATAGTGTGGGACGGTGGGCAATCGCTGAGTGTATTGTTGGGGGGGTCACGACCACAGTATGTACTGTATACGGCTGGAACTTAGATGATACTGAGACTCTGGATTTATTAAATGTTGAGCTTGCACTGTGGGGTACTCTAGCTATAGCGGCCGCAAGCCGCATGTTTTTAGGGCATTGCGGCAATTACTGTCCCAGCATGGCTTAGTTGATGGTTGGTCATTGGTTAATCCGGGGGACCCTGGTTATACGTTTTTTTCTTTCCCCCATAATAAGTTTGTTCGGTTGGATTATATTTTTTTGCCTAGATTATTAACTATTGGGGCACGCATGCAGGTAATGCCGCGGATTACGTCAGATCATGGCCCTGTTGTTATGGATTTGCCTCCCTTTAATATCCAGCGGGCACAACGGTCATTTTCATTCAGTAAGAAATTAATAACTGACGAGGAATATGTATGTCACATTCAAGCATGGGCTAAGCAGTTCCTGGAGTATAATAGAGGCACAGCTACTCAAACAGTGGTCTGGGATTGCTTCAAGGCTGGGATACGGGGCGAAACCTGTAGCTATGCTTGGTCTCAACAGAGGAAACAGAAAGCTGTTATGGAAAAACTGTTGTTAGATTTAAAAAAAGCCGAGCACGAACTTATTCAGGTCATTAGAGCACATCGCGATAGCCAATCTGCACAGACTAGGGTTGCATGCTTTAAGGCAAAGATTAATGGGGTTTGGGGTCAAGATATAGCAACTCAGTATAAAACTAACAGAGCTGAGAGATATGAGTATGGCGAATCTGTTGGTAGATGCCTAGCTCAAAGACTTCATGGTCGGCAAACATTCCAACTTATAGAGGCCTTAGAGAATGACCAGGGTTGCCTGGCCGAGACGATGGATGGCATAATGCATGTTCTCGAACAGTACTACAAAGAATTGTATACTCAGGAATATCTATCCCAAAATCAGATTGATCAGTTTGTGTCTAGATTTGATTTATCCGTGGTTAGGCCCATTGTAAGAGAGGAATTAGATGCCCAATAACTAGTTTGGAACTAGAGACCGAACTTAATGATCTTGCGCCTGGGAAAGCAGTCGGCCCGGACAAACTCCCTTTAGAGGTATATCGTTTGTTATTTTCTATCATTAAAGAAGATATGTTGGCCACTTTTATCGCTGCTCAAACTGGCACCCCTCCTCCTTCGTGGGATGACGCAAGTATAGTGGTGTTTAAAAAGAAAGATGAGCCCCCACATCTTCCAGGATCATATAGACCCATATCATTAATCAATGCAGACGCTAAGATATACTCTAAAATTCTTGCCACTCGTTTAATCCAAATCGTTCCATCATTGGTACCCTATTATCAGCATGGGTTTCTTCCTAGTAGAAATACTGTTAATCATCTGCATCGCGTAATTGCCATTTTGTATTACGCGTCAGCATTTCATAAAAATATGGGCTTGGTGTTTTTGGACGCTGACAAAGCTTTTGATCGTGTGGCATGGGTATTCCTATGGGCTATAATGGGTAAAATGGGGTTTGGGCCCCAATTCTTGCTTGCCTTACAAACTATGTATAAACGCCCAAGGGCCAAGATCTGTGCGATGGGCAAGAATCATCTTTTGTCTATGTAACCCGGGGTACAAGGCAGGGACGTCCATGCTTACCGTTATTATTTGCTATCTATATCGAGCCATTGCTTAGAATGCTTGAAACTACCCAGAGTATACAATCAATGGTAGTGGGCGATCATCATGTACGGGTTCTAGCTTATGCTGACGATATTGCGGTCGCCACATCTGACCCAGAACAAGCTATACGTGAAATTGAAAACGTGACACAAGAATTTGGTAAACACTCTGGGTATAAATTGAATATCTCTAAAACCCAGGTAGTGTGCACTGCTGGGCTATGCCCTAATGATTCACAAGTTACACAGGAGGTTAAGTACCTTGGAATTAAAATCAGGATGTCGCTCCAAGAGATAGTAGCCGTGAATTGGGCTGATATATTACGACCAGTCAAGCGACAGTTAGAAAAGGTCGAATGCCTACATTTAACGATGGTGGGGCGACGTAATGTTTTAAAGATGTGCATACTACCCAGGGTGCTGTATTATTTTCGGACTGTACCGCTGGAGCTGTCACGTGCACAATTAATGCAGCTACAATCCATTACGGATAGGTTTATATGGGGCTGGAAGACTGCCCGCCGGGCTTCAAAGTTTATGACATTACCGCTTTCAAGAGGTGGATGGGGAGTCCCGAATTTTGCTTTTTATTATTTAGTTTGCCTTTTCCAGAATATGAAAATTCTGGTGATAGGGGGAGAGACGCCGGTGTTTGAAAGCCCTAATATTTATTTGATGTTATTAGGATGTCAATCTCGACAAGGGCTGCTTTGATTTCTCGAACCAAGTTATTATAAAAGAACTAGATTTAGGACCGTATTAGCGGCATTTAAAGGTTGGAAGTGGGTACGTAAAATCATTGCTCTCAATCGTATTAATTTCTATACCCCTTGTGATTCAATAGAACTTCTTCCCTCAATATTCTGGGACACTAAGATGCGGACTTGGGCGGATAAAGGGCTTGTCTGCTTAGGTAACATGTTTCACCCAGGCCTTGTGTTTTACATCTACTGACATTCAAGTCCTCGCTAGGTTTGGAAAATCTGTGAGACTTTTGAACAATCTTCTATTACCTCCCTTGGTTGCCATGCTTCCTCCCCCTCCCCCTCAAAGACTCATTACAGACTTTTTCCGTCCTTTAGCCCAGCACTCTCTGTCTTAATTATTTTATTCGGCCAAGCATAGCAAAAAGCTCACATAGGCAACTATAATGCTGCTCCTCAATAAGCATATTGGTCTCTAAGCCTTGAAAATTGTTCTTTAGCCTTGTTTTTATTTGATAAATGTGCTAAAAGCTACATTTTATATTCGTGCTAAAGTAGACTTTGTTTAGCAATGGTTTTAAGTAAATGTGCTAAATTAATAAAAACTTGAAACTTGAAACACCCAGGCATTATGGTTACATTTGATAAGTTAAAGGATAAATATACGATTCCTCAGAATGATTTTATTAAATATTTAAAGCTACGCTACTTTATTTTCAAGCACCGCAGCATTTTGCCCATAGGCACTAACGTTTTCCTCGAAGTGTTGAACAAACCGGCCAAGATTGGGACTTTATATGATAGCTTGTTGTGTACGCAGCGTGATGATATTGATGGACAAGATGAAAAATTGAGTATTAGACTCGGTACTCCTGGCCGATTTGTTCAAGAATCTATCGACATGGCCGGCAAAATTACACTGATGGCTAACTTACGGACCCAACATTATAAAACTTTGTTTAATTTATATCATACACCGGCTAAGATGAGGAAGTGGGGCGACATGCACAATGGGAAATGCTATAGGTGCCAAACCGATATGGCCGATATTGTACATATATTTTTTGATTGTAGAGTGTTGGAACCATTTTTCTCATCTGTTGCACAATTTCTGTCAAATATTTTAAATGTCGATGTGTTGATATCTAGAGAGATGATGATATTCAGATTATGTAAAGATATGGATACTCTGCAGTTGTACTATCCATATCGGTTCCTTCTTTTCATGGCCATGGCAGTCGCCCGATTATGTATCGCTTCCATTGTGGCTGAAGCCCGATGCGCCCTCATACGAGATGTGCTGGGCAAAGTTCTATAATGTATTCCATCTAGAATTTAATCTTTACCGCATCAAATCACTTAAGAAAAAAGAACTAGGGATTAAAATTTGGCAGCCTATGATTTATCATTTAGAAAGTGAATGCCCAGATTAGCTGTTATTTGTTTTTGATTTATTTATTGAATCATTGTTCAATCGTCCTGTTCTTTCTTTTTTCTTTTTCAGTTGATCGATGTCCATATAGTTTGTAATTGCTTTAACTATGCTATGAACTAAATAAAAAATTTAAAAAAATAAATAAATAAAATAAAGTTGTGAAGCATACTGGTTACAGTAGTAATGCTAGCAGAACCACCATCCTTTGTCCCAGTGGGGTTAAGATTGAACCCTTCATACACTTCTAAACATGCAAGGATCTTTCCCCATTCAGTATTGGAGCAACCCGCTGCTTCCCCCAACCGAGGATTCCCGCTCGTGCCTCCCACTAGGGGTCAGTTCCTTCAGCATTCCTTAATGGGCCCCATAATTTTACCAGACTTCCTTTGGAAGCAGTGTAAATTGTACACTAGGTTTTCATCCTTCATGCCCCAGTTCAAGTTGGATTCCAAGAATGTAGCATCGGGATCTTATCTTGTCCTCAAAGTCAAAGTGCACCAAGTCTCGCCACCATCAGGGCAGTATTTCAAAACAGGAAGGGCATAAGCAGTCCAGGATTTGTTACCCCTGTATACCCAGGGTTAGCAACTGCAAAGTGAGCTCTACTGTAAATTCCAGGACTACTGACAGCCTTCGGCCAACTTTGCCCCTGTACTCCTGGATCCTTGGGCAAACTCAAATGGTGTGTACCTTTCTGTCTGCAACCTCTTAAGCGGAGGTCTGTATTGGTCTTCCCCATGCAGAACAATCTAGTCCCCGTGAAGGAAGCTCTGCAAATGAAATTTCAATTGGATTAACTGGAATCTGGCCATTATGACTATCTCCCGTGGGCACTGGCAAGCCATCCCCCAATCGTCACCCTAAAGTCTCGTTAGGTCCCTCTTCCATTTATCTCTAAGGCTGTCTAAGGAGGGAAGACTGCTGTGTAAGAGAGCAGTAGGGTATAGGTTGGACACTGCGTGGGTTGTCAGGGGAAGTCCCAAAACCCTATACTCAAGGAGAGTCTTATTTGGGGTATCTTTCAGGGTCTCTATGTGGTTTTGCAAGAGGGATCTTTGTTGCCTGTAACAAAGATACTGACTGCCAGACACTCATATTGCTCCTGCAGTTCAGCGAAAGGTATTATCTCATTCCATCACCAGATGGCGGCAACCTTGGAGATTCCCAGCAAGTCCCATTTTCTGTGGCCCTCTATGTTTTGGTCTGCCTTCAGTACCACAGAATCTTGGGGTTTCTAGCATCAGTTTGCCCTTACAGTCCAGGGCCTTGGTTGCTTTAAGCCATATCTTTACCCCCACAGCAGTAGGTGTGGCTAGTGGTGTCATCCCCCTTTCTCATGTAATCGTCAAATGTATCCCTCCGGATCCATGGACCATCTATCAGCCACCATGGAGAGTTCCTGTTGAGAGGAGAAGGACCCGTCGTTGATCACTTGCAGTTGTTTCACCCAGTAATATAGGCGTAAGTCGGGGAGTGGGATTTTGCCCTCCATGGGCATTCTGGTAAGGGATGTCCAGGCAATCTTCGATGTCCCACCCTCCCACAATAAGCCTTGCCTTACATCTGTGACTGCCTGGAAAAACCCATCAGAGACCTCAAATGGGGTGTTTTGTAGAACATAAAGGAATTTTCAGCAGATAAATCCTTTTGTATAAGGCAGTATTTTTGTGGGGCATGAGCAGTTTTGACTTTATTTTGGAGGGAAGTCCTAAGCCATATATAAAAAAGGTGATGGGCCCGCCTATGCTGATGAATCCAGCTATGACAATCCTGTGACTGCGTCTAAAAATTTTAAGCACCTGAGGGTAGCTGATTGGATGTTGATATTTCATATGCTTCTTGCGGCAAACCAGGAAATCGGGGCACGCTGGAAAGATGTGTCTACCCGGTATGGTGACTTGGACCCGCCAGCTGTGGAACCTCCTGGCAATGGAGAGTCTTACATATGATATACAAGATGAATGCACCAAGTTTAATGCAAAATGGCATCCCCTAATAGGTCACCCAATGGAAGAGTCCCAGGACTTGAGGTGCCCTTGTTCCAAAACAAGATGGGCGCCGAATAGGAGCTCTACCTAAGAGCTCCCGGTTTGGGGTTTACCGAAACAGTAACTTTACCCCTGTTTACCCCCCCCATCCAACCTCCACCGACGCCTACCATCTTACCTAACAATGGTATATCAACTGACTCATTTTCGTAAGATCCATACCTTCAGAGGCGATCTCCAAGGATACAACGTGCCCTCTCCTCGTCCTCCTCGCCGATCTTCGCCTGTTGCCGTGCCGCCGAGCCAGACTTGGGCCGAGATCCAGACTGCAGAGATCTTCTGCTTTGTCGGCATGCAGTGTCAGGACATCCTTGGTCGGACCAGTGGAACGGGGATGGGGTCCTGCTCCTGCCGACTGGACGTGGGACAACCTCTGCGGCTCTGAGGGTGACCTCATGACTTCAGATGTTTTCCTCGTTGCTTCCCGGCAGGACCTGTCTCCCCCTCCTGGCTCTGGCCCTCTGAACAGGGACGTGGTGCTACTATGGCCTTTCAGACTGAGGACATTTCTCGCCGTTCTGTGGACTGCCTCCGGCTTCCGTCTGGTATCCAGGCTTTCCAGAGCCAAACACACTAGGCTGGAGCGTCTTGGAGTGCTCCCCCCTCTGCTTACACCCAGGTTCGGGCCCTGTCCCCCCGGACTCGAGGTGGGCTTCTGCTGACTGGGCCCGCAGTGTCTTCTGGTCCGGCCCCTATGTATCGGGCGGCAGTCTCCCTCCTGGTCCTCACTACGAGCTGTTTCTGGAGCTCGACCTCCCACCGTGGCCTCCTGGACCCACGACTGTCTCGCCCTCCTCTGCCCGCCAGGACAACCGTTGCGCTGCCCCCCTAGCGCACCAACTCAGGTGAGGTTTGTCGGCTGCCTCAGCCCCCATTGGGATCCGTTTGAATTATTCATAAAAATACATTTCAGGCCAAGCGAATAGTTGCCTCTTCTCATTAGTAGTTTACAATAATTTGTATCACAATTTAATCATTTCATGCATTGAGTCACAGTCACAATAATCAACATTAATTGTCATGCAGGACAAGGGGCCTGCATAGAAATCAGAACAAACATAGGTGTATATAGAAAAAGTATTCACTTTATGTATTTTCAAAATAGGGTACTTAAAAAATATATACAATGAAACAAGAAGGTGACAATATGGATTCAAACTCCTTCACTGTAACAATGGTGGGCACTTTTCTTCTCCATTTGAGTTAATACAAATGATGGAAGAAAAAGCGTAGGTCGACATTTCGGTCTCTATTTTTTCATAGACGAGACCATCCTCAGGACTGAACAATATTATAACAGTTGACTCCTATGTTAATGTAGAACAAAAATAATTACTACTTATTCTACCATACATCGAATTTAAAAACATACCTATACTATATCACCCGTAAAGCAAAAATATACATATGAATTTATGAATAATCCAAATAGATTGTAAAACAAACCCCTTGAAGGTACATTTACCCTTTCATTTCATTTTTGCCCGAGCCCTCAAGGGTATATTGGGGTGCCCATTTCTTCACAGTACCCATTGGGATCCGACACTCCTCTCCCTTGGTTGCCCCCTCTGATGCTGTCACTGGGTGCGCAGCTGACGCCGCCTTCCCCTTACCTCCTGTTGCCCCTGTTGTTCTTCGGGCAGGCATCCCTGCAGCCTCCTGCTTTTCCGCCTTGGTTACCTCCTCAGCTGCTGTCGCCGGGTGCGCAACCGAAGCCGCCTCCCCTGGACATCCCGCTGCCTCTGTTGTTCATCGGCTAGGCCCCTCTGCGGCCTCCTGATTATCCGCTGGTTCTTCCGGCCCTATGCGGCCCCGGTCTCGAGAGATTGCCTGAACTACAGTGCGGCCATTTTGTGGTGGGGCCTGTTCCCCTGAGACCGAGGGGACTCAAGATGGCGACGGAGGGATAAAGTATTGCATCAGTGTCCCAATGTCGCTCTACAAGATTTCGTGCGACGTGCCTGTCTTTGGTTCTCTTGATGAGGCACCCCCTACCAGGTTCAGCTGGGATGGCGGATTTCTGGCCCCTCCTGTGAGACCGAGCATTCAGGCGTCGGTCCAGAACAAAGGTCCGCAGGGTTGGCTTGGATCATGACCACAAGTCTCGTCATGTGTGTGTGCTTCTGGCCTGGAGTCGTTGTTGCACCCGCTGGTATCCCAGCCACCTGCTCCCACCTCCCCAATATCTTCTGCACCTACTGAGAGGATTCAGGCATCTTCGGTGTAACACTGGTTCCTACACTCGCCCTTTGCTGCAGAGCCAATTCCACCAACTCTGATGACTTCATGAGACGGCCATTAGATTGTTCCACTCTCCCTGGCTCCCTCTATTACTGTGAAACACTGCCACTTCGCTTATCCTCTCCCAGAGAGGGCTCTGAACCGTGACACCTCCCCACAACTCCTTTTGACTGGTGTTAAACGCACCCAGCAACCACCTCTCGCTCGGGGGACGATACACCTACTGTCTTCGTCCACGGTCCGTAGGACCAGTATCTGTACCTGTGACTCGATCCCTCAAGGTGTTGGTAACCGGCACGATCTCAACCCACAAATTAGCGGATGGTCTTCCACCAAACATACTGTAAGCCTCCTCTCACTGGCATCTCATGGCCTCCCCAGCTCCCTGTGCTTGATCCTTGCCTCTCACTATTTAACCTAACCTGCTGACAGCACTCAGTCCCACAAACCTCTCCCACCAATATTCCGGACTTTTTGGCCGAATTGGAACCTTGATACTTCCTTGCTACCAATGACTACCAGCCTATGCTATTTATTTTGCAATCTATAATGTCATTTATTTTGACTACTGCCTAACTATTCTTCCATAGTGGAACTACTGACTACCTTAAAGTTTGGTTTGAACCCTATGCGCTCTTTTGTATTGTTTCTCATTGTGGTTTACTTCTATTGGCTATGATTTAAGTTACTATCTGCTTTACATATTGTTCACTATCTGTTGCCACTATCTCCCTTAGTTTTTTACTAAATCCTCAATGTCTCTTTTTGTCCCTCTTTGATTATACCATTGCTCCCCCTTGCCCTGATCCCTCTTCCTTCCCCTTATTCCTACCTGTTCCTACACTTGGCCAGGTTTTCCAATATGTGTATTGACTGATTATCCCACCTGACACCTACTTACTGCGTCTTCTCCCTCCAACACTATCCTCTTATTCCTTCCCCTAACGTGGCCCCCCTTTGGTTCTTACTGTATTCGCTCACTTTCACCCTGCCCCTATTCCGACCCCAACACCTCTCTCCACCCCACATCAGGTCTTGCCCCATCCTCCTTCCCCCTCCCCTAGCCTCCTTAACCCAACTACCATGCTGCCCCTCACACACCCCCTCATTACAACAGACTATAGAATCAATCCACAGGACTTACCCATCACTAGACATGGCCCGAACTCTTGGTCCATCCTCTACCCACCTAATCTCTCCAAAAATGCTAAGAAAAACTTCAAACACACACTACTTATAGGTCACCATGAAACCCTATTTGTCGATAACTACCTTAGCCTCTCTTCCATAATTAAAACCAACTAAATATTTTACTCCAAACGTCCCTCCAAATGGAAAAGCATTTTTCACCACCACCTCCCCATCACTAAATCATGTAAAATCCCGTATGGTTTTAAAATGTCCACCTCCCCTTCCCCTGCTTTAATCAGCAAAATAGACATCTCCATTTTCAAATCCGGTAACATCCTAAGCCAAGCTTCAGAAAACCACCTCCCCATCTTTGAACAACATTTCAGCACCTTATACTGCATACTATCCATCCAACCTCCTAACACTTTAACCTCCGAACAGATTGATGCCCCCTCTCCCTCCCCTTCCTTGTCCCCAACCCCTCACCCTACAGGTACTTATACTGTGTGTGATGACTCTCTAACCCAAACCTCCAATTACCCACCCTCGCTAGCAACCCTCCCTCATCTGGACACCTTAACAGCATACCCAGTCTCCCAAACCCTTTCTCTCTCTAATGACTCATCCCCCCACCACTAGGCACACCCCCTCCCTCACTTCCTCCTTCCAGTACCCCCTCCCAAATTTCCTGTTATTCAACTGCCTGTACTAATTTCACCTTCTCCAAACTGCCTTCCCCCCTTAGCCAGGATGTTATTAGCCAGGATGTTATTTCCCCTCTCTCCCCTCAAGACCCCTCACCACCTCAGAACACTGACGATGATTTTATACACTCCCTTTCCAACTACACGGACCTCCCTTCATCCAACAACCTGAGAACGCCTCTCTACCACCCCCGACCTCCCAAACCACACACTCCACAGACGGTTCTCCCAGGAAAACTCAGATCCTAATCTAACACAGACCCTATCTAACATTGGAAGCTATCTTCTTACCTTGTCGTCTTAACTCACCCAGCTCAGGAAAGAGCTTTCCATGTCGTCTGAACTCTCTCAACTCAGGAAAGATTTTAACTCCCTCTCCTCTGAAATCCTCCTTATCCGCGCGATCTCCCCAAGCCCTGACACACAAAACACCTCCAACCTTCAACAGTGGAGAACCTTCCCTCGCTGCAACTGTTCACATCGACCCCTTGTGCCTCAAGCCTTCTATCCCCTTCAGACCTCCTCGAACTTTGTAACTCCTACCTCCTTAAATATCCAACTGACCCTCCCACACCCCACTCTACCAATCCCGTGATCCTGGGGACGTGCAAAATCCTTACCTCCCCCGTCTCCCCTAGACCCCCTACACAACTTACCGCTATCCAAACATGCCCTCCCCCTATAAACAACCCGAAACCCCTCACATGCATGCTGATCAATTGCCGCTCAGCTGTCCAGCATGCGACTGAAATAGCTGAAACCATCCTACTCGAAGGCATTGACATTGCTTTCCTAACGGAAACTTGGCTCAAGGTCCACTCTGCATCTATCCTTGACCTAGTCTCCCCTACTGGTTACGCCATACTCAGAAAGATAGACCAGATAGAATTGGAGGTGGTTTAGCTATCATCTTTAAAAACAAACTTCAAATCTCACTTGTCAAGAACTCTGACCCTGCCACCTTTGAATACCTTGGAGCAGGACTTAAAATGTAGGGTGCCCCCCCTATTCGCCTACATAATATCTACCATCCCACTTGCGAATCCCTTCGCAGAGGAACTTTCTGACCTCCTCTCCCAATCCTCATTTTCCAACTCTAAAAATCTCTTCCTTGGAGAATTCAACCTCCAATGGAATGATATCAAAGACCCTGCTGTTAATCTCCTCATGAATCTTCTGGAGATTAGTGACCTTAAACAAATGTGTCACTCTCCAACTCACACCAAAGGGGCTACTCTTGATGCCATCATCACCAGTAATGATTTGGCCTCCCTTTTACAACATCATCCCCATCGACTGGTCCGACCATCACCTCATCCTCTTCACAATCACCACTACGCCCCCCCATCACACCAAAAGCATCAAACACAAGAAATTGACGAGAAACCTACATCTTATCCCCCCCCGGCGAACTAGAAATGAAACTCAAAGCCCAATTCTTGCTCGCCCCTTTCTCCCAAAACACAAACGCCCTCACCGATCATTATAATAAATCAGTTGCCGAGGTCCTAGACCAAGTGACCCCTCCCAAACTAAAAGCCCAAAGAAACATACCTTCCGAATCCTGGTTCAACTCTGATCTCAACAACGAAAGACGCTCTCCTGGGCAGCACGAAAGAACCTGAATGCAACACCCATCCCCCTCCCATCTAGCCCTCCTCCGATCTGCTAGGTCCAACTACAAAAAACACATCCTCAATGAAAAGGCCTCTTTCTTCTGCACGCAACTAGATAGGGCTACAAATAGACCCAGAGAACTATTCAGCATCGTCAAAAACCAAACATCCGCTGCCCCCCAAAAGCTGATGGCCACAAACGAGAAATGCGTAGAAATTGCTAATTTCTTCTCTGATAAAATTACTAAAATAGATCAATCCTTCCTCGTAAATCCCCCTTTTCCCAACCCACTACTTTCTTATGAAATTCCTCCTGGATCTCCATCCCCATCAAATGCCCCTCAGGTCCCTTCCTTCACTCATCAGTTTCCTTCCCACCTAAATCCTACCCTTTTCTCACCCAGCAACAAAAAAACAACGCCTCCTGGCATAATGTTCACCCTGTCACAGAATATGAAGTCTATAATATCATCTCTAAGCTTAAACCATCCTCTCACAGCAAAGACCCTATGTCCTCTAACCTAGTCCAAGACCTTAAACATATTATCATCGACCCACTCTGGACCACCAGTATAAACTCATCCCTGACCACAGGGTGTGTTCCCGCCTCCCTCCAACTGGGTCAAATCACACCCATCCCCAAAAATCCCAACGCAGATCCCAACGACCCAAATAACCTCCGACCTTTCTCTAACCTCCCTCTTCTCTCCAAAACCCTTGAAAAATGCACCCTGCTCCAACTGGATAATCACATCAACACTTTTGACCTCTTTGACTTAATGCAATCCGGCTTCAGAAAAGGATGCGCACTGAATCTGCCATCCTCGATATAGTGGACGACATTTATCATTCACTCACTTGACAATGGCGAGTCTTGCCTACTCATTCTCCTTGACTTTTCGACTGCTTTCGATACAGTTAACCACGCTGCCTTACTTAACCCTTTTTAAAGTCCGCTTTGGACTCAATTGCCATGTCCTCAACTGGTTCACCTCCTTTCTCCAACACATAACCCAACAAATCAAAATCAAGAACTGCCTTTCCAACCCCACTCCAATATCCCTTGGTATCTCCCCTGCTTCTTCAACCTCATCATGGAACCCCTCACCCTCATTCTCAAACAAGCAGGATTCAATTACCACCACTATGCCGATTACACTCAACTCTACTATAAGATTAAATCCCACTCTGATGTCCTGCACGTAAATGACACCCTGACCAAGATCCAATCTTGGTTCCACCACAATCATCTCAAACTCAATCCTAAAATCATTCTCTTCTCCCCTAAAAACAACCCACTCCTCATACAAGACTGGATATCTGACCTTAATGCTCTCAACTGCTCTCTCACCACTTGCAATTCAGTTAAATCTCTAGGCATCACCATTGATAATGGCCTTTCCCTTACCTCTCACATAAAAACCACAGCCAAAGGAGCACTCTTCACTCTCCGTCATCTCAAGAAAATTAAACCCTTCATCCTGGCAGATGACTTCAAAACTGTTGTCCAATCGCTGGTACTGTCGAGAATAGACTATGGTAACGCAATCCTCGCTGGAACAGCCAAAGTCCATCTTGAACCACTCAAATCTGTGCTCAACCTAGCTCCTAGACTTATCTCTGACTACAAACATTTCAACCACATCTCCCCCGCACTTAAAACCCTCAAATGGCTTCCCATCGAAAGCAGATCCACCTATAATGTTGCATGTAGCACAAAGCCCTTCACGAATACTCATCACGTTACCTCTATGACAAACTCCACAAAGCGGGCTGCGCTTGATCGACAAGGAGCACCAACGCCATCATTCTTATCCCCCCTCTGTTAAAAAAGAAATGCACACAAGCTCGCTTTTTCCATCTGCAACTCCCTGCCAGAAGACCTACGCTGTAACCCTTCCTACATCAACTTTAAAAAAGACCTCAAATTGTACCTCCTCAACAAATATTGGGGTCAATAATACCTACCTCTGACACCGTCACCCACTCTGCGCCCCATCAGGCTCTCCCCTTTTGCCCTCCAATTCTCCCCCCGTTCTCCCTCCTAACTCCCCTCCCTCACGCTACTCCTTCCCCTCCCCCTAATCCCCCTCCCTACCTCTAACTTTAATTTTGACATCTAGCCTCCCGCACTGCATCCTACTGATCTTCCATTCCCCTAACTTCCACTCTCCTTATCCCCCTCCTTTATCTTCTCCTGTTCACCTCCACACACCCACCCTAGCCTAATTACTCCCTACACACTTGAGCTCATTATTTGACTTTTGTAAAAAGCATTCCTATCTGCTTTCCTTATATTGGTTCTTAATGCAATGTTTTTGACTAAATGTGTCGATTACTGTACCTCCTCAGACTCCTGTAAAGCGCTCTGATACACCTGGGTCTAGCCAGCACTATATAAAACCTTTAAGATAAATAAATACATAAAAAATAACTATCACGTTGAGTTTCTTGAGATTTCGTCTCTCAGAGGGCTGAAGGGATGCGGATGGTATAACCTTAAGGGAGATCAGCCCTGTACTTCTCATACCAAGGACCCTTTAGGGGTAACTTCCTGGAAGGAACATAATTTATGAATTACAGTACCGCGCCGTTAAGGGGGGGGCTCAGGATTAAAGAGGGTGGTATGTGACATGTTAATTAATTTATTTTACTGCAGCTTTAGATGTCTAATATTAGTATTAGCGCATTTTTGGAAAATAATAAAAATATTTGAACAAAAGAGAAGGGTAAACCACTGCCTGCCAACACCTCCACCACACAGACTATGGCTAAAGGTGGGAAAGTGGTCCATCACAGGCATACTCAGGCTCAACCTGCAGGACCAAACACAGAACCCCACCCGCAACCCTCTGCAGGGTCTTACATAAAGCTGCCATGGTCTATAAGGCTGTGTAGAGCTGTCATGAGGCCATAGGAAAGGGCTGTGCAAGCAGCAGGAGGGCAGGGGCCCTACGAGAGGAGAGGTCAGGGTGCTCGAGGAAGATATATTGATGATTCGGCACCATGAAATACAAAAAAAGGCGATAAGTAGAGAATTTGGTGGTCCCCGTTATCACCCACGGCTTCTGAGCAGAAGCACGTACATGAACTCCCTGATGGTGGCAGTGAATGCACCCTGAGGGGCTCTACATGAGAGCACGACAAACACCCACCAACAACAGCACATTCAAGATATATTAGGTCAATAGAGAGTATGGCAACTGTGACTGCAGTTGGAGATGGCCTACTGATGCCGGGATGTGGCAAGGGATCTGGCTCAGGTCACTTCAGCCCCAGATGGGTTTGAGGCCGTGCATGCACGTGCCAGTGACCAACACGAGCCGGCAAAGGAGAGCGAGGAGGCATCGAGACTGAGCAGTTTGTCACTCAATGACATTCAAACAACAGGACGCTGGACCAAGAGTCCCAGTGGAGAGGCAGAAGAGGGGTATAGTCCACCACAGAAAGGCACCACAGAATGGCACAGTCCACTGCAGAAAGGCACAGTCCACTGCAGAAAGGCACAGTCCACCACAGAAAGGCACAGTCCACTGCAGAAAGGCACAGTCCACCACAGAAGGGCACAGTCCACCACAGAAAGGAAGGCACTACAGAAAGGCACAGTCCACCACAGAAAGGCACAGTCCACCACAGAAAGGCACAGTCCACCGCAGAAAGGCACAGTCCACCGCAGAAAGGCACAGTCCAACGCAGAAAGGCACAGCAGAAAGGCATAGTCCACCGCAGAAAGGCACAATCCACCACAGAAAGGAAGGCACTACAGAAAGGCACAGTCCACCACAGAAAGGCACAGTCCACCACAGAAAGGCACAGTCCACCACAGAAAGGCACAGTCCACCACAGAAAGGCACAGTCCACCACAGAAAGGCACAGTCCACCGCAGAAAGGCACAGTCCACCGCAGAAAGGCACAGTCCACCGCAGAAAGGCACAGCAGAAAGGCATAGTCCACCGCAGAAAGGCACAATCCACCACAGAAAGGAAGGCACTACAGAAAGGCACAGTCCACCGCAGAAAGGCACAATCCACCACAGAAAGGAAGGCACTACAGAAAGGCACAGTCTACCACAGAAAGGCACCACAGAAAGGCACAGTCCACCACAGAAAGGGTATACAACCTTTACAACGAAACTTTTACAACGAACTACCATTACAACGCAACTTTTACAACGCAAACTATTACAATGCATTGCTCTGGGGGGCGCTCTAGGATAGGGAATAGGTTAATTTACTATCCAATAACCTTCCCTACTATCCACGGGGACTGGAGTTGGAATAGTAAATTAAACTATTCACTATCCAGTGCCCAAAAGCATTATGCGTTGTAATGGTATGCGTTGTAAAACTTACGATGTAAAGGTAGGCGTTGTAAAGGTAGGCGTTGTAACGTCATACATCCCACAGAAAGGTACAGTTCACCACAGAAAGGCACAGTCCACCATAGAAAGGCACAGTCCACCACAGAACGGCACAGTCCACTGTAGAAAGGCACAGTCCACTGCAGAAAGGCACAGCAGAAAGGCAAAGTCCACCACAGAAAGGCACAGTCCACCACAGAAAGGCACCACAGAAGGGCACAGTGCACCACAGAAAGGCACAGTCCACCACAGAAAGGCATAGTCCACCACAGAAAGGCACAGTTCACCACAGAACGGCACAGTACACTGCAGAAAGGCACCACGGAAAGGCACAGTCCACCACCGAAAGGCATAGTCCACCAAAGAAAGGTACAGTCCACCACAGAACGGCACAGTCTACTGCAGAAAGGCACAGTCCACTGCAGAAAGGCACAGTTCACTGCAGAAGGGCACAGTCCACCACAGAAATGCACAACAGAAAGGCATAGTCCACCACAGAAAGGCACAGTCCACCACAGAAGGGCACAGTCCACCACAGAAAGGCACAACAGAAAGGCAGAGTCCACCACAGTAAGGCACTGTTCACCACAGAAAGGCAAGTCCACCACAGAAAGGCACAGTCCACCACAGAAGGGCGTAGTCCACCACAGAAAGGCACAATCCACCACAGAAAGGCACAGTCCACCACAGAAAGGCCAACTGTCAACAGAAGGAGGAAGAAACAGTGAAGTCACAGCTATTGATGCTCTGCTATGCTATGTCAGTAAAAACAGTCAACAGATTTTTTTTTTTTACTGTTTTTTCATGTCAGTGCTTTGGACTCCCAGAGCATATAAATGTGAGTGTTATCCTTTCACATTTGTAAATGTTATTATTCATACAAACAGTGGCCATGTCTCATTACCTCTTGCTTTAATATAACCTGTACTTCCCTGAGAAGGCTTTGGTTGTGATATCTGGCTCGTGTACTGTGAAGACAGTCCTGAGGATGTGGCAGTAACGCCGGAGCTGCTGACTTTGGAGCCGGGGAACCAGGTTCCAGTCTCTGTATTAGCTCAACATTCTGTGATTCTGGGCAAATCACTTAGGATGTAGGTGGCTCATTACCGGTCGGTAAACCTGAAATTCGGTAAATGTCAGGTTTACCGACCGGTATTGAGCCATTACCAACGTGGGTGATGATTCGGTAAATACAGAATCGGTATTTACCGATTCTGTATTTACCGAATCATTATTTACCGAATCGGGTATGTAGGAAGCACATTTAAGAGTGCTTATGTGCTTTAAGGATTCGTTATTTACCACCAACTACACCCTGCCACCCTTGAATGTGATCCCCCTATTACCGATTCGGTATTTACCGAATCGGTAATAGTGAATGGCTTCCCATTCATTCCTATGGGCCTACAGGCCCATAGGAATTAATAGGAATTACCGAATCGGTAAATACCGATTCGGTAATACCGAATATTACCGAATCGGTAATATTTACCGAATTTTTAGCTACATACCATTTACCGATTCTGAAATACCGAATCAGTAAAATTCGGTATTTTAGAATCTGTAAATAGTATTTACCTACATATGGCCCATAATCTCCCCGTGCCTACCAACATTTTTTTATCCCTGTGTAATATAACTCGTGCTCTTGTAAAGCTCTCCAATACTGCCGGGTCGAGTTTGTGCTATAACAAACTTAAAAAGACAGCCGGAGAGACCAGAGTGCTTAAACATGTAGGGATCAAGGATATTGCCAGGGTTCCACATCAGGAAGTCTGTTATCAGGTAGCCAGCGTTGCACTATATTGCTTTCCAATGTATGTTGGGGGAGTGAAGTTGTTTTGTAACTGCAGTACAGATATTCAGTGGCAAAGGTTGGACAGATAAATACATGCGCCTCATCCACCCAACATATTACCTGCTGTAGAAAAGTGCAATTTCATTCTTCTGAGTGTTGGTGAAGACAAAGTGTGTATTTATACTCGTGAGCAGGGCAACCAGGAAGTCGCGTCACACCGGAATAGGGCACCTGCTGTAGCTCCATGTCCTGAAAACTGCTCACGGCCAGAACTTTCAGAGACCAGGGGACATGCGTTGGGGGTCCCTACTTACCAAGGATCTATCTCATCCATTAGTTCTAATACCACATGACTGCTCTGCTTGTGCATGCCAAAGGTCTCCTCAGTTTGTTAGAAGATTGTGACTCTGACCTTGAATCTTTTCTCCCGTCTCCTTCAGTGCTCCCAAAATCCTCATTCTACTCCCCATAACACAGGTGCAGCAATTCTGGTGGGAATGAAATCTAGGTCTATTTTTATACTTTGTATCCTGGAGGAAAACCTATGCGGCTGATCTAAAAGCCGCATATACCAGGTCCGTTAAGCTCTACCATCGAGCTATCTGCCGTGCTCGTGCGGCCTTCTATGCCACCGAATTCCGGAACAGCCCAAATCCGTCAAAGGCTATTTTTAAGGCCGTAAAACAACTTATGGCGAAGCGGACCACCACTACGACCGTAAGCTCCCTTTCCCATTGTGAATCCCTTGCATCCTACTTTTTGGGGAAGGTCCAAGCTATTTATAGGACATTCCCTAGCATAGGGTCCACTGCGGAAAGTATTAATCGGGCCCACCATCAGACCACACTGCTTGTTTTCCCCCCCCTGACCTTGGATGGTTTTGACAAACTTGCGTTGCAAGTTAAATCTGGGTCTCCATCTGACCCAGTAAGGCCTGCTCTCTTCCGAGACCAAGCTTTTATGGGGCGTACAGTTGTATGCTCCCTTGTCAATCTCTCCTTGGAAACGGGAACTGTACCTTCTAAGTGGAAACAAGCCGTGGTGTCCCCGATTATTAAAAAGCCCACCCTGGACCCCGCTAAGCCTGAAAGCTATCGCCCCATTTCGTTGCTGCCCTGGCCAGCCAAGATCACTGAAGCCCACGTCAATTTGGCCCTGTCTGAACATCTGACTCGGACCAATGCCCTCGACCCCACACAAAACGGATTCCGCGCTGGGCACAGTACGGAAACTGCGTTACTTGTGATGGTGGAACATCTCCGGGCAAGGTTGGATGCTGGTCAAACGGCGGCGCTTATTTTGTTAGATCTTAGCACCGCCTTTGATACGGTAGACCACAGCATCCTCCTGCGTCGGCTCGAGGAGACTGGTATTGGCGGTCTGGTATTGCAATGGTTCCGCTCCTTTTTAGACGACCGCTCCTTCTGTGTTGCCATCCCTCCCTTCAAGTCCAGCTACCAACCACTGGCCATGGGGGTTCCGCAAGGGTCCTCGCTGAGTCCCACGTTGTTCAATCTTTACGTGAGACCGCTGGCTGATGTCGCAAGGCAGTGGGGCCTTACTCTGGTCTCATATGCCGACGACACTCAGCTGGCGGTTACTCTCAGCGGGGATGCGGAAACTGAGGCCCCCAGGTTTCAGTCCGGACTGAAGGCGGTGGCTAGTTGGCTGACAGGCAACTGCCTTCAGCTAAACGCCACTAAAACAGAGGTGATGGTCGTCGGGAAGGGAGTGGAGCTGTGGGGTGACCACTGGTGGCCCCCAGAGTTGGGTCCCACTCCGGTCCCGGTATCGGAAGTGAAAAATCTGGGGATATGGCTGGATGCGGGCCTCTCCTTTATAGGCCATACTAAAAGAACTGCGGCCTGCTGTTTCGGTCTTCTGAGGGGCTTGAGACCTGTTCTCAAGTTCTTTGACGCCCCGACCAGGCAGCTGGTGATCCAGGCCACTATCATCTCTCGCCTGGATTATGCCAGCTCTCTCCTGGCTGGGGCCAACCAGGCTGAACTAACCCGTTTACAACGGGTTCAGAATGCTGCGGCGAGGGCGATTGTTGGCCTACCAAGATTCTGCTCAGTGACAGGTGTCCTTCGCTCCCTACACTGGCTCCCGGTTAGGAAGCGTATTCTTTTTAAAGTCTTGTGCCTCGCTTTTAAAATCTTGAGAGGTACAGGCCCGGAAATCCTGTCGAATTGTCTGTCTTTTTACGTTCCTGCCCGATGCCTCCGCTCTCAAGGTCTGGCCCTTGCGGTGGTTCCCAGATTCAGGCTTAGCCGCATGGGAGGCCGTTCGTTTAGGGTAATGGCTGCGTCAGCATGGAACTCCCTGCCTGTTGAAATCCGCTTGCTGGAGGACCTGCTGACCTTCCGGAAGGCGATAAAAACCTTCCTGTTTTAGCTGTTTCTTAGTCCCTGTTTTTGTTTTAGCTGTTTATTAGCCTTTTTCTGCCTCCCGTTGTGTTACGGGCTACCTTGTCTCTGCGCCAGGACGCTCCTTGGCTGGAGTATCTGTGCGCACAATAAATAGACGTAACATAACATAACATCACCTACTTCCACTTGATGGTAATTTACAGTGCAATATGCATATTGCGGAAGTTTCAAACATAGTGTTAGCATATCGTATTTAGGTAAACACGTATTGCTATTCGCAATTTCATACTGCAGAAACGACTTGATTTTGTGGGTTGCACACGCTGCACTTCTATGTTTTAGTAGTCAGTAATCAGTTATAAGCGGCTGGTTTGCGATTCGCTAAATGCTCCCACATGGGTCCCTAAGAATTGTACATCTTTTTCTGCCCAGTGATCACATTTTTACTATATAATACATTTTGCATATCTGCGATTGAAAATATGTATCAGGTTACCTAAAAAAGTTAGAGGGCCAACCTCAACTGTGTTCAGTACAAGGAAGAAAATGGAAATAAGTATCTTACTTTAAAAACATTTTAGCCAGGACTACATGGAACTGAAAGCTTCATCAGCACCACTGGAAAAGGGTCAATAAAAGAAGCATCCATTTTTCTCAAGTTATATTAATTTGAACAATGATTAGCCTCATTTGGTGGGCGATTAAATCTAGCTGATAAGGACACTATGGCTTTCTCAAAATGTCAGACGAGAGGGTCGACCTAATTATTTTAAATGATTGCTTAAAATGTGCTGCAGTTTTTTCTTAGCTTTCCTTCTTTAAGCTTCCAAGCTTGTTACATGTTGCAGTGGCACTGCATGCATAATCCTTTAATTGGAATCCGTGTAGAGCTTAAATGTGCATTTTCCATCACTAAACTGAAACAGGCTGCATTTATTTCAGCCACATGGATACATATTGCACAATTCAGGACAATAAAACCCAGACTTTTCTTTGTAGCCGACCCACCCCCCCACCCGACAACCCAATAACCCAATGGCTATGAACCAAGTATTTTTTAACATTTTCTATTTTTGGATTGGTGTCTCTAAATTATGCCTTTTTCTGTGTGTGTGCGAGAATATGCACGCTCTGACATCATTTGTCACGTCAGTCTCCATTAAATTTCTTAAAATGTTCTCTTCCTTGTTCCCAGTCCTAGGGTTCAGTGGATACTAACACCATAATATTCCTCACCACCTGCAACCCTTAAACCTCCCCGAAATAGCCCCCTATTCCAATCTGTAAATTTTTGTCCATTGTCCCCACACACAAGCCAACTAGTAGTCCTGTTTAATTATTTTCCCCTGCTCCTACCTCATTTAACGACTCCCAACTTTCACAGCCGCCAACAAGGTTCCACCAGCTTCTCCCCCTCAACCCGAGCTGGCTCGTCCAGACTCAATCCTCCCATATACCCTCTATCTATGCACTGATGCAGCCAACCAGGAAAGCCCTGCCCCAGGCATCTCCCTGGTCCGCCCGGTCCTTCTCCTATTCCTCACCAGTACTTAGGCCCCATAACATCTTTCTCCAGCATCCTGGACAGGACTTCCTGCCTTTTCAACAAGTGATCGGCCTTCCTCAGCAGGGACAAGTGCACAAGGTGGAATTCTTGCCTTTTAAATGCTGAAGTGCTTCTAAAGCAAAACCTTCCTGAGATCAAAACCCTCCCACCTCCCTGTTCACTTTCTCCTTGCTTCTGCGATAACCACCAGCTTTGCCGCCCCCTCCCAAACTCACTGTTGTATGCACTCACTCCAAATTACAAGTGTATCTGACCCTAACCTGTTCCATAAACATAAACAATCCTAAACCTGGAATCCATTAAAGAGCATTCTCATTAGATGATTTAAGAATAAGTCAGGGCAGGCTCTTCCTTTCTTTAAAGAGGGATGCTAATGTTGGCAGGAGCTGCCACCACAGGACCAAAATGTGTCTGCCAACAAACGTCTGTAATAATTAAACAGAACAATCATCAAACTACCAGCACATGGCTTGCCCACCCCCCCCAATCTCATTCTGCTTCTACTATCCCTCCCCTCTTCAGCATTGCAATACTCCTCCTACTTAAACATATGCACTGCAAGGTTCTCACTACCATCTTCCAACGCTCTTGATCTTGTCCCTTTAAAACCCAACTGATCTGCCGTTGTCTCTAATAAAACCCTAAAGGGTGGGTACCGAACTGATCTGCCAAAAAATCTAACTAGCACAATGCCCTTCACATCACCTGAAACAACTGATAACACAATCAAGTCTTCCCGCTCTAGTCTTTAAAAACTGAACAAAGCCACTCAGCCATCATGGACCTAAAATCCAGAAAAACCTTTACCAGGCAGATCATGTAATTTCCACATTCTCGTATACAACCACCTCACCACCTGCACCTGATCTGTCTTTGAACACTGTACACATCCTCACCGTGTTCCTTTCTAGCTACCTCCTCCCATCACAAGCTTTCTTCCCTGTTTCTTCCCCATCAACTCTGACTTCCCAAATGCCCCCAAAATCATCCAAATCTTATTCAAGGGAAATACATTATACAATAGTAGAGAAAACAAAAGTCCAGCGGTTTTCACACCTAGTTCAGCAATATCTGACAGGTGACTGACTGCCTCTCGGCCTCACCCACTCCTCCAACATCATACATCCCGGCTCCCCTGACGTTGGCTCATAACCAAACTACTTGCCATAGAAGATAACTTGCTTGCAGAGATCCCAGATGGCCGTAATTCCTCCTTTCAACTGCTATCTATGCATATGTTTACTCCTATTACGAATTAAATCCCTCAAATAGGGAATAACTGAGCTTAGAGAATTACCATGCAGTATTCACCATAGTTTTCCCTTTGATGAGGGGTATAATGCCGATATTTACCACCTGCTGTAGCAGCCAAAGCCTCGTCTGATTTTACCAACTGGAATTATCAGCCAGTAAAATACGGTGTTACTGTCCCGATACCCCAGTGCACGAATACTGAACCAGTCATAATCAAGCAGAGTGGAATGCCATGTGGGAATTCTACTTCTCCAAACTCATAATAAAGTTCTCCATCTCTGCCAATTCCTTTAGTGTCAAAACCCAAACAATCCTCCCTCTACCCACCAACATGTTGCAAAATCTTCCTTTCATGCTTCTTCAGTTCCACAAAACTCGCACCACCAAACCTGCCCGTCCACTCTAAATGACCACTCCCTCATAGCCTGTACACCCATCGTGCATTTTTCAGCATCATCTCCTTGTTGCATTCTAATGCTGTCAGCCCCCTAACTCCTGCAGGTGGCGCCACACTTTCTGCCCTTGGTTCTGCCTCCCACTGCCGCACCCACTTCCACCCGCATCCACTTGCTGTGGTGTTATTCTATGTTTACAATGTGGAACAGTGTCTTCATGCATGTGCATACCACCAATTACCAACATCCTACACACGCCACTACACTTAATTACAGTAGATGCAAAATCAAAAACAATATATGAGGGTGCCGGAAAGTGCCAGAAACTCTGGAAACATGACCACACTAAGCCAACACTGAAAGCACTTCATTAGCTCCAAGTCGAAACAGGGGTCAAGTTCAAGGTCTTGTTGTGTTGTCCATAAAGCATCTTGAGGAAACAATCCAAAGTACACTCACCCTTAAAACCCCCCATCACTCAACCACAAACCTTTGCTCATTGACCCACACCTTATAAACCCAAGAATCCTTCTAATGCCTCAGGTATGCAGGTATGTTTTGAGAGTCTGCCCTATGCTATGAAATGCGCTGAATCAACATTTGAGAACCAAACCAAACTACATGTAGTTCAGAAAACACCTAAAACAGACTCTTCACTCTACAAACGTGCCAGCAGGTGAAACGCTGCAGCGAAAGGGTCATGATTGAAGAAAGGCGAAAAGGCCCCACCTCACAGGTCCGAATCAAGCATCCCCACTAAGCCATGAATGTTTCCCTGTCTTCAGTATCATAAAATAACCAAGGTAGACATGCAGAGCCACAAACAACTTCTGATAAATATATCGGAAATATGTGCACAAAGTCCTCATTTGCGTAGAAAATTCCCAAACGAATACGCTGTGAATTTACTCTTACAAACTGGATTGTCGCGTGAAAATGTCTGCTGGTGCGATGGCGTTTCCCTGTGGGTCAATCTGCTCTTTGAGTGGACGTGTGACCCTATTTCTACCCTTGGAGAACAAAAGCAAATGTTAGCAAGTAGGAATCCCCTTGGGATTGAAGTTTTCAATCGCAGACATGTACCTTACTGTTGATGTTAGTGGCTCTGCATGTAAGTACCGCAGGGAACCTGCCCCAGCCACAGCTTCCCAGGAAAACTCCAGTAATCCCCTCATTTCTTGAAAGCCAGGAACGTACCTAAAACGTCGGCATACACCTCGACGAGTACATTTACGCTTTCAGCACTGACATTTTGTGAGTTGAACCCTTAAACGTTAACAATGTGATCTCTAGAGTTTCAGTCATCAGGGGTCTGCATTTCTAGAACTAGTTACATTGCACTCAAATGCTTCTAGGCGTGTCAATCAAGCACAGCGTACTATCGATCCACTTGGATATCATGCTTGGGACAAAGGAGGCCCTACTGTACATGAGAGGGATATTACAAGTCATGGGGAAGAGTTGGCAAAATAGAGGAAGGAGGCAGAAGGCCTAGTTCCTTCATTTAGTCACAGAACTCCAAGGTCACCTGCAGATTCAGTATGATAGGGGTAATGTATTTCTTATAAAACATAGTTACACCATCGTACTTCTCTCAATCCTCCTAAAATCCTTGCTCACATTCCCCTCCTATGAGATATACTTTGAGTATAGGTATGTAGAATATATGTGAAATATACATCTTAAGCAGTTAATTTTAAATCACTTTCAAAAGAGACTGTATTTCAGAAAGTTTGGAAACTTGTAGATAGATTCCTACTTTCTTGTAATGTAGTTAGAGCGGAAAGAGCAGAAATAATAGTTTTCCCTTTTTGCTTATACAGCAATTATAACTTTGCCTTTTGCGCAGTCTTCTGATTATTGCAGCATGCGTTATGGAGTCACTACTCCAGTGGTCGAAGTGGGCGGGATCATAAGGGCACATGTGCCCCAACTTTTTAAATTTAATAGAATCTGTTACAGTGGCAGCTATTAGGGAATGGTGCTGGGGAGGGATGGGGGTGGCGGGGGACACAAGGAGGTGAGAAAAAAGAAATAAATAAAAAATAAAACGTATCTGCTGGTCGCAGGTCACCAGCCGGCGCCTCGCTTCTGACGCAGGAACCAGGAAGCACTCAGACTCCCCTAACCAATCACAACATTCCATTACAGAATCATTGTGATTGGTCTGAGCGCCGTGGTTCGGAGCTCAGAGAGGGACTGGGCGGCTGTGCATAGTCTCTGCCCAGGCTGTGCAATACCGTCTGTGGAGAACATGCAAAGTGCGCATGACGGTTAGGCCAAACCTCATGCGCACGTAAGGTGCAGCAACCACTCCTTCTCCCTCTGGGTCACAGGAACCCAGTCCTACCCCACCCCAACTTAACCTGTCTGCAACTGCAAGCTAAATACTAAAAATAAAATGATAATAACATTCCGTTATTTTCGTTTTCATTTTTCTTTGCACTCCTCTTAAAGCATTGGGGTGACGCTCCTTCGCCTTAGATGTAGAGCTGACGCTGATTCTGTTCCCTTACTTTTTTAATTTAAAAAATTTGTCCTAGAAATAGCCAAAGCCTATAAATAAGGCTCGGTTGTGTGTGGCCGTTTGGAGACGGGAGGACGGGTAGAGAAGGAAATGGCCACTGTCTTCTCCTTCTTGCCCAGAGAAAACAAGGACTGTGTCCACTACTCCTTCTTTGCTGCTGGCAGCTGCAACCCCCTCTCTCTTTCTTCACTCACTCTCTTTGTCTCTGTCCCGCTCCTCCTCAATTGCTGAAAACCGTGACTTCAAGAAACGTCGTACCCTCTTTTACTCTCCTCTCTTTCATTCCCATGTGAAATGGATAAAAAAAAAAGAAACACTTTAGCTGGAAATGTCGTATTTTTCTGACATTTTTCTATTCCAAAATGCAGCCTCGGGATGGAGGGAAAAAGAGTTCAAAATACAGAAACTAAATAAAGCAAGACAGAGTGATTGCAAGTGGCCAGATTGGTTTCATTCAAATCGAAACACATTAGCGCCCATTTTACGGAGTTTGCCAATGAAGCAATACTTTCGTTTTCTCATCTTTCTTTGAACAGCACTGTTTACCCCGGGTGTGGAAGCGAACCATTCCTGGAGGTACTGCAATACCTAGTTGATGCGTAGAGTGGAAAATGTTTAATGTGATCCTTATCAACTGATTTCCTTATTTCAATGTATAAAATGTGTACCGCGCCGATGTGGTCTTTTTAAACCATGCTGCTTGCGTTTTGTAAGGGTGTAAGCAATGGACATTGAAACGCATCCCTTCCGGGCCCTATAATCATGTCTTTAACATTTCAGGCAAAAACACTTATTGATTTGTAAATAATGAGTGTAAAAGCATTAAGGCAACCATGTTGCTCCTGCTTACATTTCACAGGCTTTACTTAATCTTGCATTCCCTATGAGTGCTTGCTTTTTCCAGGATGTTGGTAACTTTTTTTCAGGCAGCATATTACTCGTGTCTCTTCCATAATTAGAATTGAGTCACATCCAGTTGTTTATAACGGGGCACAATTGGGTTGTAGCCAAAGGCAGTGCGAGTTTCTCTCAATGGGGCAGTTTGGTGTTCAGTGGGGGAGAGAATGTGGCACTATGGCCAGAGCTGCCGAATTTGAAACCGGACAACCAGGTTCAGCCTTCATTACCAGTCCCCGACACCACTCTTCTGAGGGCGCACATTCCCATGCTAGAACCTAGAAAGCCCCACTAGACTTTTGAAGCTCTGGTGTCTTGGCACAAGCAGGTGGACCCTAAGGTGACAACTGTGAATTACCCTTGAAGTCCTGTCCACCACAATCCATACTGATGTTCACCTCTAGTCTTGCGGGCAGGTCTACTAAGCAGCACACCCTACAGCGACAGTGACTCTGTCATTGAGGTCACAGGACCGTTCAGGTCAATCCGCAACACACAAACTTACCCCTATTGGCCTTGTTTCAGCAGTAGTAGTGCAACTTACCAGGGATCAGCAATACAGGATTTGCACGCATGCCAAAGTAAGTTCGCAAACCCGATGGTCTGTCTGCTTCATTCACAACCACTTTTAACATGTGCTGCCTGCTTTGGGGCCACTGGAATTATGAAGCAATGGAGTTGTTGTCTAAATCATGCAGTTAAAAAAAAGGGTGCAGCATAATGCGGTACTTTTTCTGATACTTTAATATTTTGACATTTTTACATATACTAACAATCTCTTCAAAGATTTTGCCTTATTAGTAACAGTGTAACATACAGATGTAGCAGTGAGAAAGGTGACCAGTCAACCTTTGTAAAGGCCCCTTCACTTTGCAGTAACACAAGTCACATTTTGTAATACCTTTTGATCTGGTTGAGCTATGAACAATTTTTTAGTTAAAATCGTCAGATTATACAGCGGATTATGTATTTTTATGTGGCAAAAACGGCAAAGCCCTAATTATGTGGGAAACATTTGCAAATTAGGAAATGTTGCCAATCATTTTTTAACTGCTCATGTGGAAAAAGGGAGGAGAAGTGCTGATGACAGAAACTGCATGGCTCAGAGACAAATGACTTGCGATTCCACTTTTAAGTGTATTTGTGACATTATGTGATTGGAAGCGTAGCCTACTTTGTGAAGGTATTTTAATGTGAATAACTCATATTAAACCTTAAATAAACATGTGTATCCATTGGTTACATTAAATGGCGTAATAAGCTGAAACTGGGCAGTCAAATGGCAAATACAAAAATTTGGGATGTTGTGCTCTATCTGGCCACACCTCTAACTCCGCCCACTGACTCAATCCTCAGGTTAATCCTGCCCTCTGATTCTTCGCCCACAGTTTTTTCACTCCACTTCGACCACTGCAATATTCAACTGCAATACTGTAATAGGAAAAAAAGACAGGTTTAATACAGTGATTGCATGCCTTGACATTTTATACACATATCATAAGTCTACTACAGCGTTCCCTTCTAATGGCACTGCCAGAATATATTAAAGACCTCCCTATTATGATTCGCAGATTTGGGGCAATGGAGTTTCTATGGAGGAAGTTAGGGTGGCTGTACACTAGAGCGGTGGGAGGAGACCCCTAATCAAAGAGTGGCTTAATGATTTGATATTGCAAAAACACTTTTTCCTTGTTCTACCCCAGATGTCTCAAAATAAAGCGAGCTGGATTCCAGAGTATAATGTTGCCAAAAATGACACAATGAAAATTTGCCATTGTAATTTTCACAGTACTAATTTACTACTTGAAGCCACAGAAGGCTGGTCTATATGGCACAGATTTTAATTTTATGGCCTTACTCTTTATCAAATAACAAAAATGAATGCTGGGTCATATAATAATGATATTGTTGATGGCATGTTTTTCTTTTCTCTGAAATCCCCCAAAAGTAATTTTTGTTTGCATGGGAGGGGTCATAAATTGGGGACAAATACATCCACCTTAGGGCCTTTTTTACAAGTTGTCTGTTAAATTCTAATATTTGCGGTAACTCCTGTCATCACACATATTGAATTTACGAGTACTGCAAGAAAAATTGCATTCCCCTGGATACATTTTGGTAGGTCAAGCCTGCTGAAATTTATCAATGCCCGGTAAACAAGGGGACATGCAGATAATCCACCTGTTATTCCCCATTATTGGGTATTCATCACACTGGATACATTCCGACTCACGGAGTAGGATCATTTTGCTTTACCAGTCCGCTCGGGCCTTCACACTCGGTTGCCGGCTGAGGTGATGCCTCTGTGGTGTGCAGCCTTTTCATTCTTTTAGTGGAGTACAGCCATAGTGGGCATCAGCACTTTCCACTGTGTGAGTAGTCACTAGTTGACGAGAAGTGCTCTTAAGTCAAGGGTTTTTGCTTGCCCCTTCCTGGTTGACACAAGTAGCATAGGTAGCAAGGGGTGTCGCACATGCCTCAGTGGTTCAGGGGTCCCCAACAGGGCACAAATCGGGGGTCCACGCGGGTGGACGGCGTCCCCCCACTTCTTTCACAGGGTGGATGCCGTCCACCCTGTCATGTTGAGCCACACTAAAAATTTCCAAACACCAGTACACATTCAGCAGCGCCTGTATGTTGTTGTCTGCTTTCGATCACAACAACGTGCAGGCGGGGACGGGGCTCTCTTATTTCTGACTCCTGCTGGGATGCTCGGCCATAACAAAGGCCGAGTCTCAGGGGTCATCAGGCCTCCTTTTGTTGGAGTTTCCTGGCTGGCAGCAGTCAGGAGCCTCACAGCTGATACAAATGCAGCAGAGGGGAAACAAAGGCTCGCACCTTGTTAGCACTTCACACATACTTAGGAGAGGCAGCTTTTCACTTTGATCAGGCTTTGAATAGGAGATTTGCATGCACTGTTAGAACGTCAGATGTATTGATCTTTCCCAGTATTTGCACAAAATAAATTTCATTTATATAGGTTTATTACCTTTGAGGAGGCGTTATAATAAATTAAGTATCACTATTTCTTTTAAGGCACTATGGCTATAGAAAGCTTAACGCTGATAAGAGTTTATTTTTTATTTTTTTTATTTTAAAGACCTTTATTGGTTACGGCACGTGTCGTACACAGCACATGGCCTACAACCCGCAGGCCGGCCGCTCGAGATGTCAAGGAGAAAGAAAAAGTCGTATCCCGTATAACACAGCCATTCAGCCGACAACCCGGAGGTCCGGCGGCGAAATAGTTCAATAGTGCGAAACAAAAAGAAAAGGAGGGGATCATCTGAAGGAGAGAGTCATCTCACATCCCTAGGAGAGCCCCACTGTATCCAGTAGTGTGCGTAGTCACCATGCCCTGCTCCGCAACATCAGTCATTCGTGTTCCCAAGAAGGTCATAACACAACCAAGAACTCAAAAGAAACCCCTCCCCGCCCCCCCCCCCCACCCATGCACGTCTATCCCCTCTCAGTTCCAAAATGCCCGCCATTACCTACATCTAAGTCTAGACTATTCTGCTGCCCCGTAAGTACCCTAATGGTCAAAGCTCTCAATCCTGCGCCTAGCCGCATGCCAAGGGGGGGGGCCTGATCTAACCTCCCGCCCCCTAACAACCGGTTATTGCTCTAAGGTGCTAAACAAGGGCAACCCCATTCCTATCCATCAGCCTCACAAACTCCCACCCCCCTGGGTCATCATCTAGGACTGCTCTGTCAAGTCCGGAACTATTCCGCTTCAACAGATTGCACTACTCCAAGCGCTCCCCCCTCCTCAACTGTCTCTTCTTCGTCCGCTACGTCTACCTCCCCGGCCTGTAGGCGCGTCTGGTAGAGACCCCAGAAGTTCTTCGGACGACTGGTTGGTGGCAATGGCTCACTGTAATGCTCCTATTGAGTGCAGCAATACAGCATATCGTATGCCCATCTTTTCACCGTGGGCAGAGGCCCTCTCATCCAGCACAATGCTAACACGCACCTGGCAATCAGCATTCCCATGTCCGCAAGGCGCCTAATAGCCACCGGCAGAGGTTTGGAGAATCCCATTAACGCCAACGCCGAATCAGGGGTCAAGTCTGTTCCAAGGATCTCGTTTAATTCCGCATAGAAGCCATTCCAATATTTACTGACCACCGGACAAGTCCACGCCAGGTGCAAAAAATCCGCGACCTATACGCGGCAACGTTCACATTCCGTCGTGTGCCGGAAACCATATCTATGCAATCGCTCTGGGGTATAATAAACTCTCTGGAGAAATTTAAAATGAATCAATCTATGCCTACCGTTTAGCGATATCCTCTTCGTGCTCGTGCAGCAATATCTCCACATGTCGTCATCGACAGTGGTCTGCAAGTCCTGTTGCCATGCGGTCCTGGCTTTCATGTACTGATGCTCTCTATGTGTCATTGCAGCCTTATACAGCGCAGTCACGAGCTTGCGCGGTGTCTCTGCCTTAATTACATACGTAAGTTCCGGAACCTCCGGTGGCTCCGCCAAATCAGGCCCCAGCAATTCCAGAAAAGCGCTGCGTACCCTGTGATACTGGAACTTCTGCAACAGTGAGCTATGGGCTATATCCGTCTCCACCTGGTCCCACCCCTTATCCTTGCCATCCAAGAACAAGTCTCCCATAGTTGAGATGGCCAGGCTGTGTAGCGCTTGAATTACGCCACGCTCTGTAAGCGGCGAAAGCCAGAGGGCCCATTCTATGGGCATGGAGGGCGAGTATATGAGAGCTCCCCCCTGCGCCTGCAGGAGAGAGTGCCAAACATGATTCGTGGCTGTAATAAAGTCCAATATGCCAGTCCTGCGGTCCATCGGCCGACATATCGTGGCCGGCAGGGGCAGTGGGTCTGCAAAAAGCTGTTTCATCCAAACATGGGGAATGTGTTCATCCCCATGTATCCAAGTGTGGAGGTGTGCCACTCTGTAGTATAGTTCGAGATCCGGGGCCGCCAGGCCACCCATGTTGTATGGAAGTGTCAAAAGAGACCGACGTACTCTGGGCTGTTTGCCCGCCCAGGCAAGCTTAACCATTAGTTGTGTCAGAGTCTGAAAGAAAGCTTTGGACAGCACCATCGGGATAGCGCTAAATAGAAAGAGGAATCTTGGGAGAACCACCATTTTCATGATGGCTATGCGCCCCATGAGTGAAAGGGGAAGTTTGCACCAAGCGTCGATGTCATCTTCCAGTTTACTACAGGCAACCCCGTCATTTTCTCGAAGTAATGTCTCAAGATCCGTGTGGATCCGAACAGCCAGATATCTAACAGGGTCACTGGACCACTGTAGAGGAAATTCCATGTCAAATTGTCTTGTTACCGGGGTGAGTGGGAAGGGGACTGATTTTGACCAATTGTCCTTCAAACCAGAGAGAGCCCCGAAGTGAACAACCTCTCTTAGCATGGAGGACAGGTTGTGCTCTGGGTCGCGGACATACAGCAAAGTGTCGTCAGCATATGTCGAGACAACAACCTTGTAAGACGGAAAGATGACCCCTTCATGCCCATGGTATTCCGGCAAGGCACAGGCCAGTGGCTCAGCCACCAAGGCATATAGCAGGGGAGAGAGGGGGCATCCCTGTCTCGTTCCTCTGCCGATCTGAATAGGGTCAGTGACCAGATCTCCCAAACGAAGTCACGCTGTCGGCTTATGGTACAGAGCCCCCTATCATTTGGAGAAACGGCTCGCCCACACCAAACCGCCGCAACACCAGGGTCATGAATGGCCACTCGACAGAGTCAAAGGCCTTTTCCATGTCCAGGTAGACTGCCACTGCCCTCGTGTCCTGCCGAACATGCTGTATGGTGCCCAATACCGTGCGTATATTATACGTCAAGTGTCTGCTGGGGATGAAACCAGCCTATTCCGTCCGGCGCAACCAACTCATGGGCCAGGAGGGCGAGGCGAGTCGCCAACACTTTAGCATAGATTTTGGTATCCACGTTCAACAATGAGAGAGGTCTGTATGAGCTGCACTCACTGGGATCCTTCCCTGGCTTAAGTATGGTAACTATGAGGGCCTCTCTCATCGAAGGTGGCATGGCGCCGTCCAGACAAATGTCATCAAAAAGCTTCGCTAAATGGGGAAGTACTTTATCTTGAAAGGCTTTATAAAAGGCTACAGTCAGCCCGTCGGCTAACGGCGCAGTGCCAGAGCGCATGCTCGCTAGTGCCTCTGTTATTTTGTCCCGTTCTATGGGTTGCATTAGGAATTCACAATGAGTATTGGTGAGTTGCGGCAGATCGATGTGGTCCAGATAATCAGTCGCCTCATCAGTGAGGTCCCCCCCTTTAGTGGAGTAAAGATCAGAGAAGTACCTCCTAAATTCCTCCGCAATGTCTGGCTCTCCAGTCACCCCACGTTCATCCGTGGTTCGCAGTTCATAGATGAGGGACTTCCCCCTATTCCCCTTGAGTAGTCTGGCTAATAAAGAGCTCGATCGTTCCCCCTCCCCATACGTGCGCGCAGTGGCATATTTCCCCATATGCTGCACCTCTCTGTCAGCTTCCTCGTGGTATTCGGAGATCAGTGTTTTGATTTCCTCGGTCACCGCATCACAGGGTGAGGCCCGCTGTCTTTGCTCAAGGGTCGTCAGCTGTTTTTCTAGTGCCGCCAGTCGCTGCCGGATGGACTTAAGCACGCTAGAGTGCTTTGACATTGCCACACCACGAACATAGACCTTAAAGGCCTCCCATACAGTGTGGAAACTGTCCACAGAACCTATATTTGCCTCGAAGAAGATATCGATCACCTCCGCCAGTTCGCCCCTGAACACTGGGTCTAGCGGCGAGTAAGGTGGGAAGCGCCAGGTGAATGGAGGAAACGATTTCTTAGGGGATTCCAGCACTAGCAACAGAGGGGAGTGGTCAGACAACGTCCTAGGCAATACTATGCAGGAACTAATTTGGGACATCATGGAGGAGGAGGCCTACCAATAATCTATTCTGGTGTGGATGTTATAAAAAGCAGAATAATGGGTGTATCCCCCCTGATCACGGTGCCTATACCTCCATACATCTTCCACATCAAGTGTGGTGATTGCCTGTTGTATCGCCTGCGCCGCAGCCGAGGGCCTGCGCAGTGGGCCTGCAGACCTATCCAGCGCTGGGTCTAGTACTAGATTCAGATCTCCCCCCCACAAAAATCGCGCATCAGGGTAAGTGCGTGCTACAGCTGTCACTTTGCGAAAAAACTCCGCGGAGTCATAATTCGGACCATAAACGTAAATTATCAACAGGTCAATCCCCATCCCCGCACAGCGGGACACAACAAAACGTCCCTCAGGATCAGCAGTCAAAAGTGTCTGGGTAAGCTTAGATTTAGGGTTGACCCAGGTCAGCACTCCTCTGGCATGGGTTGTTAAGCCCGCAGCAGCTATGTTACCTGCCCAGCCCCTACTAAGGAGCATTCTACTCGTGAGGGGTAGGTGCGTCTCTTGTAGGAGAGCAAGGTCTACCCGTTGTCGCTGTAAATAGTTCAACACCTTTCTGAGCTTGCGGTGGTCATTAAGGCCACGCACATTCCACGTGAGGGCTCGGAGTAAAGCTTGTGGAGCGCTGTCATTCTTCGTAGGCGAGGAAGTAATACGAGTCATACAAGTACAGCATGAACATCAGGTAGTCTCCCAAGGTCTTAACAGGCGATGTGCATAAACAATAAAACCACAATAAACTCCTCAACCCATCCTCTATCAAAAAACAGTCCTCAAACAAACCAACCCCCCACTCACAGCAGACCTCCCCTAACCTGGCCTTGCCGACCCCGAGTCCAACCCACCCACCCTCAATCCCTCCCCTCAGGTACGATGACTCAAAAGAGTCATTTGGGAGCATCATGCGCGGGGGCCGAGGTTGCCACGCCACCATCCACCAATGCTTAAATAAACATTATCGCATCAGCCTCGTATGGCTCCCGCCGTGGCTCCATAACCACACCAACCAGCAGGCAAGGAACCCAGAGTGGCTCCGAGACATTATTAGCTATGAAAAACAGTGCAGAAATCAACATGTCCCCAGCATCTTGGGAAGGAAGACACCATGAAGGTGCCCCCTCATAGAATCGCAGAGACGGTAACGGTCGTAAACACTATTAGCTCAGGCTATTCGTGGAGTACGATCAAAGTCTTGTGTCCCACCACAGAGCAGAGCAGAGCCCCCCACCCCAGTGGAACTGTTCGGCAGATATGGCACCGTCCGCGGACCAGGTCCGAAGCATAGCCTTCTCAGGAGGAGACGACCCCCCTTCGCCTTACCACATCTCATGACCAGCTTCAGCAGGGCCTCTACTCTTGCTCGTCCAAATGGCTATCCACTTCCACCTCCGTGCACTGCTCCGTGGCGTCCCTGCGACGCTCCTTCGCCCAGTTCTTTAGGGCCCGAGGGTCCGTAAACAAGTGTGAGTGGCCTTGTCTGTTAACTCTCAGTTTGGCTGGGTAAAGCATTGCATAATCCAGCCCCTGTTCTCTGAGTTGTTTCTTATAGGTAGCAAAGTGCTTGCGGGACTCCTGTACCCTGGCGGTGAAGTCCGGGTATAATGATATTTCTGAGCCCTCATATTGCAGCGTCTTCTTCTCCCGGGCTAGTCGCAACGCAGTATCCCTGTCTCTGTAGTTGAGCAGTTTTGCGATTATAGGACGAGGCTGAGTACCCGGGCGCGGGCCCAGTGAGCGATGTGCTCTTTCGACGATGAAAACCTGGGAGAAAGATTCTTCCCCCAGCAGAGGGACCAACAGCTTCTCAACAAAGTGTTCCATATTGCCCGTCTGCGTTGTCTCGGGAAGGCCCGTTATCCTGAGGTTACACCGACGTGAACGTGCCTCCAAGTCTTCGGTTTTTTCCATCAGCGCTTGCATCAGTTTTTCCACCTTCTTATGGTCCGTGCCCAATTCCATCTACGACTCTTCCACCTCCGTGAGCCGCCTCTCAGACATGTCCAGCCGCTCTGCATGCTTATCTATTCTCTCCGCCATTCTATCCATCCTGTAAGTCAGGGCATCAATTTTGGAGCCTAAGGCAGTCATGCTGGTCTGTAAGCCTTTCTCCATAGCTAGCAGGATCGTCTTTATATCCGTATTGTCAGCAGCTTCACCGTCTGGATGCATGTCTTCCGTCTCTGCGTCTGCAGCGTCCTGCGACTTAGCCCGGCGCTGACCAAAGGAGAGCTTAGACTGAGTCTTATCCCCTTTACCCATCTCGGGAGGAATTCCAAATCGGGCTCCGCTACGAGTACTGCTCCGGGCACTGCGATTCTCCTGGTCGCCAATGCGTAGTTCAGTCGGGTCCTCAAGCCGTTCACTTTCCTTGGCCCTGAAGTTTACGCAGGCCTCACCGCCTTCCGCCACCTTCCAGCAGTTACAGTTCTCAGCCGTGAACTGTGGGTCCAACCGAGGGCCCCACCATGGGCCATGACCTCACCCCACTCGGCTATTGCGACAGCACACAATCGCAGTCCTCAGGTTCTTGTTCTTACGTGGAAGTTCCCCACTACTCACAGCAGCGGTCGCTGCCCACCAGGGTGCGCAGAGGGGCACCCCAACCGGTGTCTGGCCAGACGCACCAGCCGCAGAGCTGTTCCTCCCGTCTCCTTCTGCAACTGCCGCAGACGCTTCCCTTACTGGTCACCGTGCCCAGAGCAGAGTGGAGTCTCAAGGGCTTCCGCCGCAACGCCACAATGAGGTCCCACCACCTGCTGGCCCAGCAGCTCCACAGCAACGCTGGCGTTAGATGCACTATGCTGGGCTACTCGCCTCTAGCCCGCAGTTCAATATCCAGTCTAGCTCCCAGGTGCAGATGGCATTGTGCACGCCTGTTGGGCGTAAGATGAGGGAGCCTGCACCCCTCACGATCTCCCACCATCCGATAATCGCCGGTTGCGCCTGGAGTCACCGGCAGGGAGAATGCAGCACCACCACCGCTGGGAAGCCCTCGCATACAGTCTTCCTTCGGAGCACTCCTGAATTAGATCAACCTCTGGGCTCAAGCTCTATGCCCCATCCAGCACAGTCAATAGGCCCCTCTCACCGCCGATCCGAGCCACATATATCTGCTCCACCTCCCAATGGCCGCCGTCTCCACGCGCTCCTCTCTTGCGAGGAAAACTGGCGATTATAGCGCCGTGGGGCAGCGCCCAAGAGTCCGGGCAGTGCGCAGGGACGCACCACGATAGGGCTTGCCTCCAGTTCGGCCCCCGCACGGCCGCCAGCCCGCTTGCCACAACCGGCCGTTCAACCTGCTCCGCTCCCGGGTGGGCGGGGTCTGTCGGTCGCACGTACCAGTACGCCCGTCGGCCTCTTAATGTACGCTGAACCCTGCCGCGCACACTTCAGGGCGATCGCGGGACGCCGCGACTCCGAAAGAGCCGCCCCAGGTGCCCTGTCCGTTCACCAGCGCGGGGAGCAGATTTCCAGCTATCGTGCCGGCAGTTGGTGTAGGATAATGTAGGATATTTAAGAGCCACCGAGCGGAGCTCAAGGCTTACCCGGCCATCTTAGTTGCCGGCAAGCTCCGCCCCCCAACGCTGATAAAAGTTAACATTGTTTTATATGTAGCGTACAAAAGTGTGAATCTTCTGTCTAAATCAGGAGGGTTTGCAAGTATACTCGAAATGTGCTCAAATGCACTCATGATACACCTGCTAAACATGTATGTGAGGGCTTAAGATCTGATATCATTTCTTGTGATGCCAGTTCCTGTGATGTCACGCGCTGTGATGTCACACGCTGCGATGTCACGTGCTGCGATGCCACTTGCATACTGATTAACTAGGTTAGTCCCCCCACTTCTTTTTTTAGGACTTGTCCTTCAGGGGTTTCCCCATTCAGCCCAAGGAATATATTTGAAACATTGGAGGAATACTGACCCGTCAGTAGTAAGGGAATGATAGCTTTCATCACCATTCATTTTTTGACAGGTGGGAACGCCCCCTGGAAGTGACGTAGAAGCCGGAAGTCCCGCCCCGGAAGTCCCGCCCCGGAAGTCCCTCCCCGGAAGTCTGGGGCCGTAAGTCCCGGGCCGTAAGTGTAGGGCTGGAAGTGTGGGGCTGGAAGTGTAGGGCTGGAAGTCCAGGGTCTGAGGGCGTCCCCAGAGGGGCAGTGGTGGAAGAGGGGCAGGTGTAGGGTGCGAGTGCCCTTCAAACAGGAATTAATGGCTGTGTGTCAAGGGCTGTAGAGGGCTGGTGTGAGGTGGCTAGGGTTAGCGGCAAGGCATCCAGTAGGGCCTATAGGGGTGTTTAGTGTTGTGGGAGCAGAGACTTACCTGTGTGCGCCATGTTGATCGGGTCAGCAGGGACATGGCTGGGCATGCAGAGAGACATGTCTGGGCATGTCTGTTGGCTAGTTGAGGCTGCAGGCTGATGTTGCATGAGCAGCGTCGTGGCCCATCTGTGGACTGGGATCACTAGAGTGTTGCAGGGTCTTTTTTGGGGGATAGGCCAGCCCCTAGGAGGCGTGTCTGATGGTGATGGTGTTCCTGAGTGGTGGCCTGAGTCGTGGTGGTGTGCCATAGGCATCAGAGGGCTGGAAATCCATTGGCCGCAGAAGAGGCGGGAACCTAGACCTTTTGTTTGCTGGGGCAGTAATTTTGCCGCCTAATTTTAAAAAGGCTCTGATGGAAAATTACAGCAGTTATAAAAATAAAATAAAAAATAATAAATACAAGTGTGCAACTATGGCTTCTTTCTGCGTGGGAGTAATGTATTAGGGCTGATAAACATGGACAGTATGTAATCCAGCAGCTGGGGGCCGTGTAACATGCCAGGGCACTGCATTGTAACATGGTGGAGTGTGCTGCAGCAAGCCTAAACATGTAGTTTTCCATTGCTATATTTTGCACAGCCTAATAGTAAAGTCTCTGGTGTAAAATGATGCCTATTATGAAATGGAAAATAAATAAATAAATAAAATACAAAATAAAATGAAGACAAGTTTTATGCAACTGTGGCTTCTTTCTACGGGGGAGTAATGCGTTAGGGCTGATAAACCGGGGACCCGTATGTAAGGCAGCTGGGGGCCGTGTAACATACCATGGCATTGTTCTGTAACATGGAGGACGGTACTGCATCAGCCCCAGACTGCTATTTTGCCAGTGCAATATTTTGCACAGCCTAAATTTTAAAGTGTCTGGTGTAAAATGACACTAATTATGAAAAGAAAAATAAATAAATATTTTAAGGTCTCTGATGTACAAGGATGCCTGTCATGGAAGCCATAATAAAGGAAATTTTAAAATAAATACATAAATAAAGACATTTGTTGTGCAATTGTGATTTCTTTCCTACGGGTGTGTAATGTATTAGCGATGATAAACAGGGGGGCAAGTATGTAATGCAGTTGTGTAGGCTATGTAACAGGCCTGTGCAGGGTTCTTTAACAGGGTAATGGGATGTACAGACCTAAACTGTAAGGTTGCTGGTGCAGCACCATGCACAGCCAATGTTGAAAGCCTCTGATGTAAGTGCCATTAATTATGAAGGAAAAGTAAATAAATATTTTAAAGGCTCTGATGTAAAATGATGCCTATTATGAAAAGGAAATTTTAAAATAAATACATAAATAAAGACATTTGTTGTGCAATTGTGATTTCTTTCTAAGTGGGAGTAATGTGGTAGGATTGATAAACAGAGGTTAGTATGTAAGGCAACTGGGGGCTGAGTAACAGACACTTGCAGGGTTCTTTAACAGGGTAATGTGTTGTCACAAACCTAGACTGTAAGTTTTCTGGTGCAACACTATGTACAGCCTATTTGAAAGTTTCTTATGTAAATGACACTAAGTATGAAAAGAAAAAATAAATAAAGACCTGTGCTATGCAACTGAGGCTTTGGCTCTACGTGTGAGTGTGGGGACATGGCTGAGAAACATGGCACTCTTATACAGCATGCGTTAGGGTTCAGCAACATGTACAGGCATATTTTTGCAATGGTAAAATAGGCTGCTGCAGCCCAGAAGTGGGATGGACGGAGCAAGTTCCACAAAAGGCGGCAAACCAACCAGCCTGGAGATGTAACCTGGTGAAGAAAAAATGCTTTTTCAGCCCCAAAAAGAGCGGGACGGACCAAAGTTTCATAAGAGCGGCAAAACCAAAAATGTAAGTGTGCTGATGTAACATTTTCAGCGCCTAATTTTAAACCGCCTAAAAGACTGCTAAGACACGAAGAGTCTTCTACGTGGGGAGAGAGCTGGCATGAACTGATAAGCATGGAGTCTTGCAAAGGGTGGAGCCGAGGGTCTGGAAATATGCACAGTCATGATGTTCTTAGACAGGGAGAGGCCGGTGAAAGTATGACTTTTTTAAGGCAGCTTTTAACACCTTGGGAGTGTGCAGAGAAAAAATTGAAATAGGGACGTAACTACACTTGCACTCTGAAATTTGTTGGAGCACCTAATTATATCTTTGCGGGTAAACAGGCTTTGCAGAAGACTACAGAGTTAACATGGCGCAGATGGGAAACAGCCACGCTGATGAAACACACTCTATACTTAATGTAAGTAGCTATGGATTTTGTTTTTATTCTATAACGCAGTTCTGGTATTTGTTAAAAACTTTAGACAAGGAATAACTGTAAAATAAGCATGCATATAGGTATTATTGTAGTACTATGTCATAGAGACCTAACAGCTTTAAGAGGGTAAAAATTACAAATAAAACAATGCCTTTTATACACATACCTTAAGTGTTGGTGGTCTCCGGCATCTGATGTATTACAATGGGCCAGTTGTGGTAGGTGCACTGGCTGCTGCTCTGCGCCCTAGTTCTACCCCAGACACAACATTTTATTGACTGCTTGCCTTCTCCTGCTGCATCTTCTGGGAGCACACTCCTCAGCATACTGATACACGATCTTTACTAAACACAGCCAGCATTCCAGTACTTGTAGTGCTGGCTATTCTCAGTCTCATACTGTTTAGGGGCAGTACAGTAATGTTATTGGGAAATCGACAATGACAGTACTTCCTATCAACATTCTATGCATGTTTGCATTCATTTTAGAAACCTATTGATGTTTTCAGGGTGAGTGTGAAAACATCAGTTGATGCTGTTAGTCTAGTACATTTGTATTTACAGCAGCCAGGATACAAAGTGCACAGCCCAGGGCTCAGACAACACCATTGCATTTAACAATTACAGACATGGCATTACAAACCTCAGCACCCTGCCATTGTATCCCCTTATTTGGCACCGCTGCTATCCTCCTCGTGATTGTCTTCTATTCAATCCACTGCAGTATTGACAACACTTGTTTATTGTAGCTTTACTGCTTTGAATCCATGTCTCATGGATACACAGGTTTTGGCTCTCTTGATCTCAGTTGCAAAAATGGTACGCTGTCGACCATTCTTTGCAGTGGTTAATTTGTAAAAAATAAGGGCTGGGGTTCTTATCAGGAGGCAGCCTGCACCAGCCCATTTCTCCTGTTAGCACAGCCTAAAACAGAACCAACTACCAACCACGAAAGTGGGGAGAGGATGTGGCGTAATGGCCAGAGTTGCTGACTTCAGCACATGGGAACCTGGTTTTAGCCACGGTATCGGCTCAACATCCTGAGATTCCGGACAAATCACTTAATCTCCCTATGCATAAATGGATGTGTCCTTAACTGGTGCTAATAAAAAGCACTGGTGTTGATGATTAAGCGCCGGCTGAGCACTGGAAAACACCAGCTCAAATTAAGCACTGATTCCTATGCTTCTTTGTGCTAGAGCTAAAACATACATGAACCTGTCAATCTGTGGAAACTATTCCTAAATGAAAGTGCCTTGAAGTACATGTGCTGATGCAGGAGTACAGATCCATACTCCCATACACAGAGTATACTCTTGTGTTGTACATTCCCAAAGGTACCATCCGGTGTAGATAGAAAAACACAAACTTCTTTTTGTCCACACCTATATCTCTCACAATTTCAACAACTGGCGCCCCCCGGGTGTTGGAACTAGGGGTGCAGCAGGTGATACAGCACCACCAGACCTGGAAGGAGTTAAGAAAGGTGATGGAAAACAGTGAAGCCTTTCAATCTGTGAAATTTTCAAACAGCATTAGCTGCGTGCTCAAAAGCAGTGAAAGATCAACGTAAATTAAGGAGAGCCCAGAGAACAAAGGTATGCCGCTCTTGTGAGAGTGTGATATCAGATTACAAGAACGAGGCACATAAAAGGCACTAATGTAACCAATAGCTCATTTTTAAAGTTTGCCAACATCGCAAACAAGAATCATTTGAGTCTTTTAATTGGGAAATGTGGAGACAGACATGTGTTAAAGTAGGGTGCGAAAACAAACCAATCCACAAATTATTTTACCCTTGCGTGCATGCATGGCTAAAACCACTCCGATTTATTAATGATCTCTTCTAAGTAACTCATTTCTTTAATATTTGTTTTAAATTGACACAATGTATTCAAATGTTTCATAATATCGCACCATAATGCAAACTGAACCACATTTTCACTAAAAAAGGTCTCAGAATATCATTCACCCGATTCCATCCCTTCAACTCCCCACTTAAAACTTTTTGTCATGCTCATTTGATACACTTGCTTGTTCAGTAACAGAAGGATGCTCTTAGAACACCTACAGTTTTAGTGTGCTGAAGCCCCTGGCCAGCATTCTGAATGAGAAATGTGTTCTAGCATAACTGATGGCTTTTCAGAGCTCATGTGACATTGTTCACCAGATGACCCCTTTCAAGCTCCCTGGGAAGCAGATCCCACGTTGGTTTATGCTGTAGAGCACTTCTGCGTATGAGTCTAGACCTTCCATAATATAGATGACAGAAGATTTTTTGTTTTCCAAATCCTCGTGCAATTAAAAGTGTCTCAGACCACGGTAGACATCCCTCCATTGCCATAACGACCTTTAAAATCTACATACTTAGTGTGTCAAAATAGGACTTTCTGTGGTGTATTGAGCCGAAGACGAAAATGGACTTGGATATCCAGAAAGCGAGGAAGTAAACCTGATACGGTGTTAGTAGCAACGGTGCAAATAAGAAAGAACTCTTTGTTATGTTATGGTAGGTGTTTTTATTTAGCCACCCTACACTGTTTACATGGTCTGTTAACACCCTTAAGTGTTATGGCAGTTTGCTCTCCAACAGAAGGTTCATTTATTGGGGGAAATCAGACTTGTGTATTCCTGATTTGTTGTCAGTGTATTTGTGGTGGCTTTGCTCAATTTGCACCGTGGTGGTGTGTCTCTATCCCTGAGCCTCGAGGTTATTGTTTGTCCATTTGTGGATGTAAGCAAGCAGATGCCTCTGGGTAAGGGCTGAATGGTTTGCATTATATTTTTATATTATACTACAGCTCTGTTTGGCCCAGCAGGGTGAGGTTTTGCTGGAAGGGTTTTGCTATAATAGATGGTTTATACTAGATGTTGAACACCCTCATTTTCTGGGTAAGACTTGTGTCTTGCTGTAACTTGTGTAAAGAAGCAGGTTGGTATGGTTTAGACTGATGTGGTGTTGCAGTGGGTGGTGTAGGGTGGTGTGGGAGTCAAGTGTGTTTTTGGCTATTGTACTACAATGAATTATATAGTAATTACATTGCAATTTAGTGTGGTAAGGTATGGGGCTATGAAGCAATGATATGTTGTGCCAAAGTCTGAGAAAGTGTGGCATGGTGTGGCATTGAGTGTGTTGAGAGTGGTGTGGTACTGAGAGATGTGGTGTTGAAAATTGATGATGATGTGACATGATGGCATATGTTAGTGTATGAGCTGTAGTGAGGTAGACTGAAGTGGAGTGGTGCAATATGAGATTATCTTGTGTGGGATGTTGGTGTTCGCTGGTGCAGTGTGGTGATATGTACTGATTGAACTTCGTTGTTGTATAGTTCTGCTGTGATGTGCAATGTAATGGCTCTTATATGGATAGTTGTGGTATTGAAGGGCACGTTTACTGCATGGTGTGGTGTAGTCTGATGTGGAAGAATAGGGAACGATGGGAGGGGTTGATAGAGGGGTGGGGTGCAATATGATAGCCTGTGATGTGGCTTGGTATAAAGTGTGGGATGTTGTAATCTGGTATAAGTATACTTGTATCCGGTGGTGCAATGTGTAGGATTTTGCATTTTGGTGTGGTGTAGATTGGTGTGGGTACATTTAGTGTGGTGTTAGATTTTGTGGTGCTATGTGGCATATGTGGCATGGTGAACAGGGAGGTGTGTTGTGGTACAGTAGGGTGTGTTGTATACCATAGAATGTATGGTCCTGTGTGGAGGTTTTAAGTCAAGGAGGATGCTGTGAGGGGCGGTGGCGTGACAGGAAGAGTTTTGTCATAATAGAGAGATGGTTTATACTAGATGTTGAACAACCTCATTTTCTGTGTCTGACTTGTGTTTCGCTGTAACCTGTGTAAAGAAGCAGTATGGTATGGTTTAGACTGATGTGGTGTTGCAGTGGGTGGTGTAGGATGGTGTGGGGAATCAACTGTGGTTTTGGCTATTGTACTACATTGGTTGTATAGTAATTACATTGCAATTTAGTGTGGTATGGTATGGTGTTATGTGGCATTTGGTGATGTGGTACACAGACCTTTAAGGTGAGACGTAATGAAATGGTGTGCCAAAGTCTGAGAAAGTGTGGCATGGAGTAGTATTGTGTGTGTGTGTGTGTTGAGAGTTGTGTGGTACTGAGAGATGTGGTGTTGAAAATTGATGATGTGACATGATGGAATATGTTGGTGCAGGATATAATGTGCTGTAGTGAGGTAGGCTCAAGTGGAGTGGTGCAATATGAGATTGTCTTGTGTGGTATGTTGGGGTGTTCGGGGGTGCGGTGTGGTAATATGTACTAAATGAACTTTGTTGTTGTATAGTTCTGCTGTGATGTGCAATGTAATTGCTCGTATATGGATAGTTGTGGTATTGAATGGCATGTATACTGCATGGTGTGGTGTAGTCTGATATGGAACCATAGGGAGCTGTGGGAAGGGCTGATGGATGTGTGTGGTGCAATATGATAGCATGTGATGTGGCTTGGTATAAAGTGTGGGATGTTGTAATCTGGTATAACTATACTTGTGTCCGATGGTGCAATGTGTAGGATGTTGCGTTTTGGTGTGGTGTTGATTGGTGTGGTGTACATTAGTGTGGTGTTAGATTTTGTGTTGCGATGTGGCATATGTGGTATGATGAACAGGGAGGGGGGTTGTGGTACAGTAGGGTGTGTTGTGTTGTACACCATAGAATGTATGGTCCTGTGTGGAGTTATGAAGGCAAGGAGGATGCTGTGAGATGCGGCAAAGTGATGGGAAGAGTTTTGCCATAATACATAGATGATTTATACTAGATGTTGAACACCCTCATTTTCGGTGTCAGACTTCTGTATTATGTAAAGAAGCAGGTTGGTATGGTTTAGGCTGATGTGGTGTTGCAGTGGGCGGTGAGGGTGGTGTGGGGAGTCAAGTGTGGTCTTGGCTAATGTACTGCATTGGGTTGTATAGTAATTACATTGCAATTTAGAGTGGTAAGGTGAGGTATGGTGTTATGTGGCATTTGGTGATGTGGTACACAGACCTTTAAGGTGAGACGTAATGAAATGATGTGCCAGAGTCTGAGAAAGTGTGGCATGGTGTTGTATTGTGTGTGTTGAGAGGGTATGGTACTGAGAGATGTGGTCTTGAAAATTGATGATGCGACATGATGGAATATGTTGGTGTATGATATAATGTGCTGTAGTGAGATAGACTGAAGTGGAGTAGCGTGATATGAGATTGGCTTGTGTGGTATGTTGGTGTGTTGGGTGGTGCCGTGTGGTGATATATGTACTAAGTGACCTTTGTTGTTGTATAGTCCTGCTGTGATCGTGCATGTAATTGCTCTTATATGGATAGTTGTGATATTGAATGACCTGCATACTGCATGGTGTGGTGTAGTCTGATGTGGAACCATAGGGAACTATGGGAGGGGTTGATGGATGGCTGTGGTGCAATATGATAGCATGTGATGTGGCCTGGTGTAAAGTGTGGGATGTTGTAATCTGGTATAAGTATACTTGTATCCGGTGGTGCACTGTGTAGGATGTTGCGATTCGGGGTGGTGTAGATTGGTGCGGTGTACATTAGTGTGGTGTTAGGTTTTGTGTTGCTATGTGGCATATGTGGTATGGTGAACAGGGAGGTGTGTTGTGTTGTACACCATAGAATGTATGGTCCTGTGTGGAGGTATGAAGTCAGCGAGGGTGATGTGAGGTACGGCAACGTGACGGGTTATATGGTCGTAGTGAGTTGCTGTGTGAGATAAAGGGTGGGGGTCTCATTTAGGATTTCCACCCTTGTTCCACAGCCTCTGGGTGCTATCCGGTAAGGTGTGAATTGATCTGGACTAACGTTTTGTGATGCGAGTTGCATTGTGCTGAACACATTATAGTGTGGTGTTAAGCTTACTGATTATATTGTGTGCCAAGTGTAGTGATGATGTAGTATGGTACGGAATTGGTTGGGGGTGGTGATGTTTTGTGGGAGGCAGGTTGATATTGTATAGTCTGGAGGTGTTTTGGAGTGTGCTGTGGCGAATGGTGTTATCATATAGCAGAACAACAAAAACCCTTTAACTTATTTTAGGAGCCCGGAAAACATAGCAGTCTGAGTCGAAGACCAAGTTATACTGGAAACAGAGTTAATTAATTATATAATTACATTTACAATTGGTGTGTTACCACTTCTACGCATGTGCAGGTAGTGGTAGAAGTGGGATTGAGGATGCTTCCGTTGTAGACACAACAGTGTACCAAGTGGCAGTAGGTCAAAGACATTTTCAATAGCTCTTAAATAGTATTCTCAAAAGGCCCTACAAGAAAGCAAGCTTTTTCACATAGCCTTCACGGCCAAACTGCTAGATAAGCACAAAATGGCAGTGCCAAAAATATTGCCTTAGGTAGTCTAGCAGTTGCTAAATCCAAAGTACACCCTAAAGTACCATCTGCCATCTTACAAAAATAGGTTCCAAGGAAGTACTCTACTTATGTATTCATTCATTTTGAAGGTGTGGCTAAGAATGCAGCCTCTTAGGCAAGATTGTTGGGCCAGTATACCTCCTTTATCAGCAGAAGTCCAAGCTGCAAGTCAGGATGCTAAGCCTGTGAGTGCCACACCGTATGAAGATCTTAAATAAGCCATTATAGCGAAAATTGGGCTCAATGAAGAGAATTACTGAGTTGTGCTCAGAGAGAAATGTGGGTGTATAAGGAAATCCCTAGGCATTATTCTTTAGAGTCAAAGACTGAGGAGAAATATGGTACTGATGGGTTTGGCTAGTGAAGGTTATAGATAACATATATATGGAGTCATTCATAGATATTTTACCTTCTAGTACTGTAAGATGAGCAAAGCAACGTACAAGGTTAGGCCTACAGGAAGCCATTAATATAGCTTTCGACAATCCTTGTGCTCAAGATTGGAAATTGGGAAATATCTGAAGTTAACACCCACTCCTAATGTCTGTAAAGGCCCACTTATTTCTCCAAGAATATATATATTTTTTTTCTAATGGCTCATTATTTCCATAATGGAGCAGAGAAGATCACCTCCAAAAATAGGCCACCTTTAATGTTAATCTCTCAAGGACCACAATGCCTTAACTGTGGTGAATGGGTCATCTTGGGTGAGTGTGTCTTAGGACACGAGCATAAACATTCATAAGCACACTAAGCTTCCTTGGCGTGCCTTCCTACTAGTGTTTTCCTAAGACACACTCACCCAAGATGACCCATTCACCACAGTTAAGGCATTGTGGTCCTTGAGAGATTAACATTAAAGGTGGCCTATTTTTGGAGGTGATCTTCTCTGCTCCATTATGGAAATAATGAGCCATTAGAAAAAAAATATATATATTCTTGGAGAAATAAGTGGGCCTTTACAGACATTAGGAGTGGGTGTTAACTTCAGATATTTCCCAATTTCCAATCTTGAGCACAAGGATTGTCGAAAGCTATATTAATGGCTTCCTGTAGGCCTAACCTTGTACGTTGCTTTGCTCATCTTACAGTACTAGAAGGTAAAATATCTATGAATGACTCCATATATATGTTATCTATAACCTTCACTAGCCAAACCCATCAGTACCATATTTCTCCTCAGTCTTTGACTCTAAAGAATAATGCCTAGGGATTTCCTTATACACCCACATTTCTCTCTGTGCACAACTCAGTAATTCTCTTCATTGAGCCCAATTTTCGCTATAATGGCTTATTTAAGATCTTCATACGGTGTGGCACTCACAGGCTTAGCATCCTGACTTGCAGCTTGGACTTCTGCTGATAAAGGAGGTATACTGGCCCAACAATCTTGCCTAAGAGGCTGCATTCTTAGCCACACCTTCAAAATGAATGAATACATAAGTAGAGTACTTCCTTGGAACCTATTTTTGTAAGATGGCAGATGGTACTTTAGGGTGTACTTTGGATTTAGCAACTGCTAGACTACCTAAGGCAATATTTTTGGCACTGCCATTTTGTGCTTATCTAGCAGTTTGGCCGTGAAGGCTATGTGAAAAAGCTTGCTTTCTTGTAGGGCCTTTTGAGAATACTATTTAAGAGCTATTGAAAATGTCTTTGACCTACTGCCACTTGGTACACTGTTGTGTCTACAACGGAAGCATCCTCAATCCCACTTCTACCACTACCTGCACATGCGTAGAAGTGGTAACACACCAATTGTAAATGTAATTATATAATTAATTAACTCTGTTTCCAGTATAACTTGGTCTTCGACTCAGACTGCTATGTTTTCCGGGCTCCTAAAATAAGTTAAAGGGTTTTTGTTGTTCTGCTATATGATAACACCATTCGCCACAGCACACTCCAAAACACCTCCAGACTATACAATATCAACCTGCCTCCCACAAAACATCACCACCCCCAACCAATTCCGTACCATACTACATCATCACTACACTTGGCACACAATATAATCAGTAAGCTTAACACCACACTATAATGTGTTCAGCACAATGCAACTCGCATCACAAAACGTTAGTCCAGATCAATTCACACCTTACCGGATAGCACCCAGAGGCTGTGGAACAAGGGTGGAAATCCTAAATGAGACCCCCACCCTTTATCTCACACAGCAACTCACTACGACCATATAACCCGTCACGTTGCCGTACCTCACATCACCCTCGCTGACTTCATACCTCCACACAGGACCATACATTCTATGTTGTACAACACAACACACCTCCCTGTTCACCATACCACATATGCCACATAGCAACACAAAACCTAACACCACACTAATGTACACCGCACCAATCTACACCACCCCGAATCGCAACATCCTACACAGTGCACCACCGGATACAAGTATACTTATACCAGATTACAACATCCCACACTTTACACCAGGCCACATCACATGCTATCATATTGCACCACAGCCATCCATCAACCCCTCCCATAGTTCCCTATGGTTCCACATCAGACTACACCACACCATGCAGTATGCAGGTCATTCAATATCACAACTATCCATATAAGAGCAATTACATGCACGATCACAGCAGGACTATACAACAACAAAGGTCACTTAGTACATATATCACCACACGGCACCACCCAACACACCAACATACCACACAAGCCAATCTCATATCACGCTACTCCACTTCAGTCTATCTCACTACAGCACATTATATCATACACCAACATATTCCATCATGTCGCATCATCAATTTTCAAGACCACTTCTCTCAGTACCATACCCTCTCAACACACACAATACCACACCATGCCACACTTTCTCAGACTCTGGCACATCATTTCATTACGTCTCACCTTAAAGGTCTGTGTACCACATCACCAAATGCCACATAACACCATACCTCACCTTACCACTCTAAATTGCAATGTAATTACTATACAATCCAATGCAGTACATTAGCCAAGACCACACTTGACTCCCCACACCACCCTCACCGCCCACTGCAACACCACATCAGCCTAAACCATACCAACCTGCTTCTTTACATAATACAGAAGTCTGACACCGAAAATGAGGGTGTTCAACATCTAGTATAAATCATCTATGTATTATGGCAAAACTCTTCCCATCACTTTGCCGCATCTCACAGCATCCTCCTTGCCTTCATAACTCCACACAGGACCATACATTCTATGGTGTACAACACAACACACCCTACTGTACCACAACCCCCCTCCCTGTTCATCATACCACATATGCCACATCGCAACACAAAATCTAACACCACACTAATGTACACCACACCAATCAACACCACACCAAAACGCAACATCCTACACATTGCACCATCGGACACAAGTATAGTTATACCAGATTACAACATCCCACACTTTATACCAAGCCACATCACATGCTATCATATTGCACCACACACATCCATCAGCCCTTCCCACAGCTCCCTATGGTTCCATATCAGACTACACCACACCATGCAGTATACATGCCATTCAATACCACAACTATCCATATACGAGCAATTACATTGCACATCACAGCAGAACTATACAACAACAAAGTTCATTTAGTACATATTACCACACCGCACCCCCGAACACACCAACATACCACACAAGACAATCTCATATTGCACCACTCCACTTGAGCCTACCTCACTACAGCACATTATATCCTGCACCAACATATTCCATCATGTCACATCATCAATTTTCAACACCACATCTCTCAGTACCACACAACTCTCAACACACACACACACACAATACTACTCCATGCCACACTTTCTCAGACTTTGGCACACCATTTCATTACGTCTCACCTTAAAGGTCTGTGTACCACATCACCAAATGCCACATAACACCATACCATACCACACTAAATTGCAATGTAATTACTATACAACCAATGTAGTACAATAGCCAAAACCACAGTTGATTCCCCACACCATCCTACACCACCCACTGCAACACCACATCAGTCTAAACCATACCATACTGCTTCTTTACACAGGTTACAGCAAGACACAAGTCAGACACAGAAAATGAGGTTGTTCAACATCTAGTATAAACCATCTCTCTATTATGACAAAACTCTTCCTGTCACGCCACCGCCCCTCACAGCATCCTCCTTGACTTAAAACCTCCACACAGGACCATACATTCTATGGTATACAACACACCCTACTGTACCACAACACACCTCCCTGTTCACCATGCCACATATGCCACATAGCACCACAAAATCTAACACCACACTAAATGTACCCACACCAATCTACACCACACCAAAATGCAAAATCCTACACATTGCACCACCGGATACAAGTATACTTATACCAGATTACAACATCCCACACTTTATACCAAGCCACATCACAGGCTATCATATTGCACCCCACCCCTCTATCAACCCCTCCCATCGTTCCCTATTCTTCCACATCAGACTACACCACACCATGCAGTAAACGTGCCCTTCAATACCACAACTATCCATATAAGAGCCATTACATTGCACATCACAGCAGAACTATACAACAACGAAGTTCAATCAGTACATATCACCACACTGCACCAGCGAACACCAACATCCCACACAAGATAATCTCATATTGCACCACTCCACTTCAGTCTACCTCACTACAGCTCATACACTAACATATGCCATCATGTCACATCATCATCAATTTTCAACACCACATCTCTCAGTACCACACCACTCTCAACACACTCAATGCCACACCATGCCACACTTTCTCAGACTTTGGCACAACATATCATTGCTTCATAGCCCCATACCTTACCACACTAAATTGCAATGTAATTACTATACAATTCATTGTAGTACAATAGCCAAAAACACACTTGACTCCCACACCACCCTACACCACCCACTGCAACACCACATCAGTCTAAACCATACCAACCTGCTTCTTTACACAAGTTACAGCAAGACACAAGTCTTACCCAGAAAATGAGGGTGTTCAACATCTAGTATAAACCATCTATTATAGCAAAACCCTTCCAGCAAAACCTCACCCTGCTGGGCCAAACAGAGCTGTAGTATAATATAAAAATATAATGCAAACCATTCAGCCCTTACCCAGAGGCATCTGCTTGCTTACATCCACAAATGGACAAACAATAACCTCGAGGCTCAGGGATAGAGACACACCACCACGGTGCAAATTGAGCAAAGCCACCACAAATACACTGACAACAAATCAGGAATACACAAGTCTGATTTCCCCCAATAAATGAACCTTCTGTTGGAGAGCAAACTGCCATAACACTGAAGGGTGTTAACAGACCATGTAAACAGTGTAGGGTGGCTAAATAAAAACACCTACCATAACATAACAAAGAGTTCTTTCTTATTTGCACCGTTGCTACTAACACCGTATCAGGTTTACTTCCTCGCTTTCTGGATATCCAAGTCCATTTTCGTCTTCGGCTCAATACACCACAGAAAGTCCTATTTTGACACACTAAGTATGTAGATTTTAAAGGTCGTTATGGCAATGGAGGGATGTCTACCGTGGTCTGAGACACTTTTAATTGCACGAGGATTTGGAAAACAAAAATCTTCTGTCATCTATATTATGGAAGGTCTAGACTCATACGCAGAAGTGCTCTACAGCATAAACCAACGTGGGATCTGCTTCCCAGGGAGCTTGAAAGGGGTCATCTGGTGAACAATGTCACATGAGCTCTGAAAAGCCATCAGTTATGCTAGAACACATTTCTCATTCAGAATGCTGGCCAGGGGCTTCAGCACACTAAAACTGTAGGTGTTCTAAGAGCATCCTTCTGTTACTGAACAAGCAAGTGTATCAAATGAGCATGACAAAAAGTTTTAAGTGGGGAGTTGAAGGGATGGAATCGGGTGAATGATATTCTGAGACCTTTTTTAGTGAAAATGTGGTTCAGTTTGCATTATGGTGCGATATTATGAAACATTTGAATACATTGTGTCAATTTAAAACAAATATTAAAGAAATGAGTTACTTAGAAGAGATCATTAATAAATCGGAGTGGTTTTAGCCATGCATGCACGCAAGGGTAAAATAATTTGTGGATTGGTTTGTTTTCGCACCCTACTTTAACACATGTCTGTCTCCACATTTCCCAATTAAAAGACTCAAATGATTCTTGTTTGCGATGTTGGCAAACTTTAAAAATGAGCTATTGGTTACATTAGTGCCTTTTATGTGCCTCGTTCTTGTAATCTGATATCACACTCTCACAAGAGCGGCATACCTTTGTTCTCTGGGCTCTCCTTAATTTACGTTGATCTTTCACTGCTTTTGAGCACGCAGCTAATGCTGTTTGAAAATTTCACAGATTGAAAGGCTTCACTGTTTTCCATCACCTTTCTTAACTCCTTCCAGGTCTGGTGGTGCTGTATCACCTGCTGCACCCCTAGTTCCAACACCCGGGGGGCGCCAGTTGTTGAAATTGTGAGTGATATAGGTGTGGACAAAAAGAAGTTTGTGTTTTTCTATCTACACCGGATGGTACCTTTGGGAATGTACAACACAAGAGTATACTCTGTGTATGGGAGTATGGATCTGTACTCCTGCATCAGCACATGTACTTCAAGGCACTTTCATTTAGGAATAGTTTCCACAGATTGACAGGTTCATGTATGTTTTAGCTCTAGCACAAAGAAGCATAGGAATCAGTGCTTAATTTGAGCTGGTGTTTTCCAGTGCTCAGCCGGCGCTTAATCATCAACACCAGTGCTTTTCATTAGCACCAGTTAAGGACACATCCATTTATGCATAGGGAGATTAAGTGATTTGTCCGGAATCTCAGGATGTTGAGCCGATACCGTGGCTAAAACCAGGTTCCCATGTGCTGAAGTCAGCAACTCTGGCCATTACGCCACATCCTCTCCCCACTTTCGTGGTTGGTAGTTGGTTCTGTTTTAGGCTGTGCTAACAGGAGAAATGGGCTGGTGCAGGCTGCCTCCTGATAAGAACCCCAGCCCTTATTTTTTACAAATTAACCACTGCAAAGAATGGTCGACAGCGTACCATTTTTGCAACTGAGATCAAGAGAGCCAAAACCTGTGTATCCATGAGACATGGACTCAAAGCAGTAAAGCTACAATAAACAAGTGTTGTCAATACTGCAGTGGATTGAATAGAAGACAATCACGAGGAGGATAGCAGCGGTGCCAAATAAGGGGATACAATGGCAGGGTGCTGAGGTTTGTAATGCCATGTCTGTAATTGTTAAATGCAATGGTGTTGTCTGAGCCCTGGGCTGTGCACTTTGTATCCTGGCTGCTGTAAATACAAATGTACTAGACTAACAGCATCAACTGATGTTTTCACACTCACCCTGAAAACATCAATAGGTTTCTCAAATGAATGCAAACATGCATAGAATGTTGATAGGAAGTACTGTCATTGTCGATTTCCCAATAACATTACTGTACTGCCCCTAAACAGTATGAGACTGAGAATAGCCAGCACTACAAGTACTGGAATGCTGGCTGTGTTTAGTAAAGATCGTGTATCAGTATGCTGAGGAGTGTGCTCCCAGAAGATGCAGCAGGAGAAGGCAAGCAGTCAATAAAATGTTGTGTCTGGGGTAGAACTAGGGCGCAGAGCAGCAGCCAGTGCACCTACCACAACTGGCCCATTGTAATACATCAGATGCCGGAGACCACCAACACTTAAGGTATGTGTATAAAAGGCATTGTTTTATTTGTAATTTTTACCCTCTTAAAGCTGTTAGGTCTCTATGACATAGTACTACAATAATACCTATATGCATGCTTATTTTACAGTTATTCCTTGTCTAAAGTTTTTAACAAATACCAGAACTGCGTTATAGAATAAAAACAAAATCCATAGCTACTTACATTAAGTATAGAGTGTGTTTCATCAGCGTGGCTGTTTCCCATCTGCCCCATGTTAACTCTGTAGTCTTCTGCAAAGCCTGTTTACCCGCAAAGATATAATTAGGTGCTCCAACAAATTTCAGAGTGCAAGTGTAGTTACGTCCCTATTTCAATTTTTTCTCTGCACACTCCCAAGGTGTTAAAAGCTGCCTTAAAAAAGTCATACTTTCACCGGCCTCTCCCTGTCTAAGAACATCATGACTGTGCATATTTCCAGACCCTCGGCTCCACCCTTTGCAAGACTCCATGCTTATCAGTTCGTGCCAGCTCTCTCCCCACGTAGAAGACTCTTCGTGTCTTAGCAGTCTTTTAGGCGGTTTAAAATTAGGCGCTGAAAATGTTACATCAGCACACTTACATTTTTGGTTTTGCCGCTCTTATGAAACTTTGGTCCGTCCCGCTCTTTTTGGGGCTGAAAAAGCATTTTTTCTTCACCAGGTTACATCTCCAGGCTGGTTGGTTTGCCGCCTTTTGTGGAACTTGCTCCGTCCATCCCACTTCTGGGCTGCAGCAGCCTATTTTACCATTGCAAAAATATGCCTGTACATGTTGCTGAACCCTAACGCATGCTGTATAAGAGTGCCATGTTTCTCAGCCATGTCCCCACACTCACACGTAGAGCCAAAGCCTCAGTTGCATAGCACAGGTCTTTATTTATTTTTTCTTTTCATACTTAGTGTCATTTACATAAGAAACTTTCAAATAGGCTGTACATAGTGTTGCACCAGAAAACTTACAGTCTAGGTTTGTGACAACACATTACCCTGTTAAAGAACCCTGCAAGTGTCTGTTACTCAGCCCCCAGTTGCCTTACATACTAACCTCTGTTTATCAATCCTACCACATTACTCCCACTTAGAAAGAAATCACAATTGCACAACAAATGTCTTTATTTATGTATTTATTTTAAAAATTCCTTTTCATAATAGGCATCATTTTACATCAGAGCCTTTAAAATATTTATTTACTTTTCCTTCATAATTAATGGCACTTACAGCAGAGGCTTTCAACATTGGCTGTGCATGGTGCTGCACCAGCAACCTTACAGTTTAGGTCTGTACATCCCATTACCCTGTTAAAGAACCCTGCACAGGCCTGTTACATAGCCTACACAACTGCATTACATACTTGCCCCCCTGTTTATCATCGCTAATACATTACACACCCGTAGGAAAGAAATCACAATTGCACAACAAATGTCTTTATTTATGTATTTATTTTAAAATTTCCTTTATTATGGCTTCCATGACAGGCATCCTTGTACATCAGAGACCTTAAAATATTTATTTATTTTTCTTTTCATAATTAGTGTCATTTTACACCAGACACTTTAAAATTTAGGCTGTGCAAAATATTGCACTGGCAAAATAGCAGTGTGGGGCTGATGCAGGACCGTCCTCCATGTTACAAAACAATGCCATGGTATGTTACACGGCCCCCAGCTGCCTTACATACGGGTCCCCGGTTTATCAGCCCTAACGCATTACTCCCCCGTAGAAAGAAGCCACAGTTGCATAAAACTTGTCTTCATTTTATTTTGTATTTTATTTATTTATTTATTTTCCATTTCATAATAGGCATCATTTTACACCAGAGACTTTACTATTAGGCTGTGCAAAATATAGCAATGGAAAACTACATGTTTAGGCTTGCTGCAGCACACTCCACCATGTTACAATGCAGTGCCCTGGCATGTTACACGGCCCCCAGCTGCTGGATTACATACTGTCCATGTTTATCAGCCCTAATACATTACTCCCACGCAGAAAGAAGCCATAGTTGCACACTTGTCTTTATTATTTTTTATTTTATTTTTATAACTGCTGTAATTTTCCATCAGAGCCTTTTTAAAATTAGGCGGCAAAATTACTGCCCCAGCAAACAAAAGGTCTAGGTTCCCGCCTCTTCTGCGGCCAATGGATTTCCAGCCCTCTGATGCCTATGGCACACCACCACGACTCAGGCCACCACTCAGGAACACCATCGCCATCAGACACGCCTCCTAGGGGCTGGCCTATCCCCCAAAAAAGACCCTGCAACACTCTAGTGATCCCAGTCCACAGATGGGCCACGACGCTGCTCATGCAACATCAGCCTGCAGCCTCAACTAGCCAACGGACATGCCCAGACATGTCTCTCTGCATGCCCAGACATGTCCCTGCTGACCCGATCAACATGGCGCACACAGGTAAGTCTCTGCTCCCACAACACTAAACACCCCTATAGGCCCTACTGGATGCCTTGCCGCTAACCCTAGCCACCTCACACCAGCCCTCTACAGCCCTTGACACACAGCCATTAATTCCTGTTTGAAGGGCACTCGCACCCTACACCTGCCCCTCTTCCACCACTGCCCCTCTGGGGACGCCCTCAGCCCCTGGACTTCCAGCCCTACACTTCCAGCCCCACACTTCCAGCCCTACACTTACGGCCCGGGACTTACGGCCCCAGACTTCCGGGGAGGGACTTCCGGGGCGGGACTTCCGGGGCGGGACTTCCGGGGCGGGACTTCCGGCTCCTACGTCACTTCCAGGGGGCGTTCCCACCTGTCAAAAAATGAATGGTGATGAAAGCTATCATTCCCTTACTACTCCCGTCATCAAATTTTGCAGCAGAGCATCATCCATGTAAGTTGCGCCAATGCAGGAAGCGGGAGCCAACGAGAGTCACCGACTCAGTGCTCGAGTGCTGAAGTAGTCTCCATCATCTGCTTGTTGCAGTGCTGTGCGGTGTGACAGAGCAGAGGTCACAGGGGAAGCAGTCGGATTTCATAGGATTCCTACATTACAATGATGGCACATGAGTGCAGCCCCCAGTCTGTGACGTCACAGCCAAATGATTATAATGGTATTATTTTTTAGCTCTATAATAATTTGTCTGTTGTGCGCATAAAATCCTCCTGGAATTGCAAACAAGTGTGTTCCATGAAAGTGTCATCTGTGTTCCCAGAGAAATGCTAGGGAAATTAGATTTCCTTAGAACATACAAAACATTAAGTGATGCGGCACACTCCACTATATAAATCGAGTGTAAGTAATGCTAAAAGTGTGCGAAAGGACACCAATAAACCCACTTACTGGGTGCCAGCTAAGGTTTTATTTAAGCAAGCAAAAAAAGTCCCCCAAGGACCCTACTCACCCTAAGGTTCTGAGATTAGATATGGAATCTATTCTGTTTCTTCTGGTACCATGCCAAAAAGATGGAAGCATGCCATCGTTAAGCCTCATCTTAAAAAAATAACTCTAAACCCTGCCTTTGCCAGAAAACTTCAGACACATCTCACTTTTCCCTTTTTCCGCCAAAGTCGTCGAGAAACATATCAATGCTCAACTGACTCGTTTTATAGAAGTGAACAACTTGCTTCATGAGTCCCATTCTGGTTTCTGGGCTCCATACAGCACCGAGTCTGCACTGCTATTGGCTCCAGAATTTCTGAGACCCATTGCAGACAAGCGGCACTCAGCCACTTTGATCATGTTGGATCTAAGTGCGGCATTCGATATTGTTTCTCACTGCAAGGCTTGCACCTTCCTGGTAGTCCATACTCTATACGCCTCGGAAGTGCTACCTCTGGCCTGGGGGTGCCCCAAGGATCTATGTTAAGCCCCAGGATATATGTTAATCCCTATGCTATTTAACATCTATATGGACCCCAATGTGATTCAAATCTTGCATGGTAGAACTGACCCAGTGGATGAACTCTGCTTGAAACTTAATGGCAACAAAACAGAGGTTTTCATAGTTGGAAAACAACCCTCAGTGTGTGTCTCAGGATGGTGGCCGAGGACGCTAGGCTCCTTCCCCAGCACTAAGCCTAAAGTAAAAAATCTAGGACATGGTTTGATGTACAACTTTCTTTTGACTATCAAAATACCAGTCTGTCCAGAAAATGTTTTGCCATACTTAAAATGATTGCAAGATCTCTGCTTTGCTTCCCTTGACTTCTAGAAAGGAGGTAGTTCATAATCTCGATACCGGATTACTCCATCAGCCTGCACATCAGAGTCACCAAAAATAGAATCCTGAATCTGCAAAGAGTGCAAAATGCAGTTGCCCGACTTCTCTTACTGCTCCTGAGACAAGCACGTATCCCCGGCTTTGTCGAAACTTCACTGGATCTCTTTGGAAAAGCATATCATCTTTAAGGCTATGGGCTTATGTCATAAAAGTTTTAACAACAGAGGGCTTTGCAACTTGGTCGACTAGGTGAAACCCTATTCACGTGGCTGTCGTCTCAGATCTTCGTGTACTGCACTCGCGGTGAATCGGAGGGCGAGGAAAAACAAATTATACAATTTTCATATCTTCATGGGTTAAGTACGCACTGATTGCTGTATCCAAAAGGCGGGTATAAAGATAGTTGAAAATAACCTATGTACGTAAATACTCACACAAGGAAACCACGTAATTCATACTTTGCACATGTGCTACAAACGAGTATGAGACTTATAAAGCGATTTGCTGCAAATTTGTATCCCTTACATATGTGAATGGGACTTTTAACCTCTACTGTGACCTTGGATTCTTTGCACCTGGACAACCAGTGTTTTACACTTGATGCACTGTAATTCTCGGTTTTCATAGAATGTACTATACTTTGAGGTTCGTAGGGCGAAGATCCTGCCGTAGACTTTTAAAATCCTAGAAAATGATTAATTTACAAATACTGTCAATCAAGATGATATTTGGAAGTCTTGGCAGGTGGAAAGGGAATTCCAACCCTTCATTCATCCAAAGTTCTAAATGAAACAGGAGCCTGCAGGAAATGGAACACGACGATGTTTTTGGCATGCGCCTGTTCCTATTTCCAGAATACATTTTTTAATTATTTGCCTTGGAAGTAAGATTACCCAAAGTATGCAGTACTGAGTCTGAAGAGAAACTAAATACAGCAATGTTTAACCAGCCATAGAACAAATAAATTCGTAGTTCCAAATATAATAAGATTAGCTCTTCATCCTCCTTTACAAATATCCATATGAAGAAAACACCAAGTAAGCCGCAAGCCACACAACAGGAGCAAAGCCGCCTTTATTGCATCTCTGGGGGATTACAGGTTTCTTCTACAGGAGGATCATGTGTCAGGCACTTGAATCCACACAGGTGTTTCAGAGAGGAATACTGAATCCCACGCAGCCTTCCCTTTAGGTGCATGGCAGGGGGGGAGGGGATGGTGGCCTGAGGAGCTCTCCTTGTTAACCCCTGGCTTCTCTAAGCAACAGCCGGTCTATCATGATCTTCACACTAGCCTCTGTCACAAACGAACAACACTATCTTCTGCTCATCTGCTTTGTGAGTCTAGTTGGGCCTAAATTAAGCTGGGGCAGGAGTTGGGGAGGGGGCAGCAGCTGCCTGTTCAGGTAAGAGCGGTGAGGTTGGTTTGGGTTGGGGGGGATTCGACAGACAACCAAGAGGAAAAAAAAAAAAATTAATTAATTTTCCCTCATCGTCGTTTGTCAAAATCCCCTCCCCCCCAACTTGGCCGCACCGCTCTTACCTGCACGGGCCACTGCTGGGGGACAACCAAGAGGAAAAAATAAATAATTAATTAATGTTCCCTCATCGTCGTTTGTCAAAATCCCCCCCACCCCCAACTTGGCCGCACCGCTCTTACCTGCACGGGCCACTGCTGGGGGGGGGGAGTGTCAGGGGTGTGGAGGTATCTTGGTACCACACTCCCACTTTGCCTGCTGTTTGAGCCACTGAGCATTAAGTATGAGCTTTCAGAAGGAGCATACACATATGCACATTTACTCCATGGGCTGTATCACATAAAGCCAGCACTAGGTTATGGCACACTGCACCTCACTATAAATTAGTCGGAATAGGATGGGGTAGCTGACCACATGTGAAAAATACAGTTGCTCCAGGGTTACATATTTACCACATGTGATAAATACCTCCTATTCTCAGTTTTGAATCAGAAAATTAGGTCAAACATGCTTTTGGATGGAAATGTAGAACCACTGTTTGACACAAATGGTGACACAAAAAAATGCCAAACTGCAAATGTCACCAACATTTTTGTCAGAATTACCACCAAAATACTGTTTTCATAATACGGAGATGGAAAGGTGTTCCTTTTTGGGAAAGTACAGACTTCACTTGCCAACAGGAACATTAAACAGTGCTAGTCAATTTGTGTAGCCCCATGTTAGTTTCCTCACACACGCTTTGGTAACATCCCGAGAACCTGACTGGATTTTAGTTTTGGGTGGGTCAAAGAACCTTGGGGCTCATTACGATGCCGGTCGAACGAGCACCCGACCAACATCACAGTGGGAGTGGAACCACCGGACTAAAAGTCGACCGTTCCACCTGCCGTATTCCAATGTGATCTCCATCACGGCAGTGGGAAATATGCCATTTTCAATTGCAGCTTGTGCTTCGGATGGAAAAGGACTGCAGCACAAGCTGTAAGTGAAGAACCCATATTTTCAAAAATCCATGCACCGCGTGCCGGGCCTCACGATGCATGGATGATTAGGTGGCACCACATGTGCCCCCAAGCCCCATAGTGGAGGTCCAGGGCAAATGGGGGCCCCCAAAGTTCCTTTCCATCTGTCTTTTCATGGCAGTTGGACTGCCATGGAATGGCAGAGGAAAACAGGCATTGCAATCTCTACGTGGTGCCTGAGCAGGCACTGCCCCTATTGGAGGAGTTATGGTCCGACCACTGCCCTAAGGGCTCCTTGAACCCCCCGCGGAAGAAGCGGTTGGTCCTTCTGCGCGATGCCTCCAACTGCCGGATCATAATCTGGCAGGCAGACCGCTTCTGTAGATGTCGGTGGGCCCACCACAGACGGCCTGTCGGTGGCGGTCCCACTGACATTGGAATAAGGCCCCTTGTGTCTTAATTGAGACGCAAAGTGTCAAATAAAGACTTTCCCTCATTTTTTGTTCATAAAATTATGGTTATGTCAGATTTATCTCAATGTGTGCCATATCGAGTGACGAAGCAGACAGGCTTCTTTTGAATGTGATCACTATTTTAATTGATATTTATAGCATGTTTTAAACGAAGTAATATTTTCTTTTATCCCCAAACCTGTATAGCTATGTTCTGTTTGGTGACATTCATGAAGTGCAGTGGACACCTCTTTCCTCTCCTAACAGTTCATCAACAACTCTGAATAACGTCATATTGCCACTATCTCACAGCTCTCTCCTACAACACACCTTCACCAACTTTGGTACCTCCTCCAACACACTACCCTCTCCATCCGTCCATCCACTTCACTTTGTTTTTCGCAACATCACTCCAAGCCATCCTTCACTCCTGCAAGCACGTGTTCCACACCACGAAGGTCAGCACTACTTTTATCCATCTCTTCCTATATCACAGCAACCTTCGGAAGACAATCCACTTGTTTGCTGCAGCAACTTACCCGATGCTCCATAAGGAACAGAAATTAATGTAATCATCCCCCCTAGTCTGGCAGAGCTATTAGCGGCTTCCCCAGGGTGCAGCACTTTTAACAATGGTTTAGGATCTGTCACTAATAACATAACGTGTGTATTTGTAAGCACACATTCACCCCTGACGGAGTATCTTGGCGCTGAATAACAGATATTTATTGTTGCCCAACTCAATGGTACTCATTTTACCGACCTCAGATGGATGAAAGATTGAGTGGACACGCCGGGATTTGAACCTTTGGCCATGAGGTCGAACACAGGCCCCTGCAGTGGATGCATTAGTCCACTGAGCCACAGTGGACTAATGCATCATACAACAGTCACAGTTCAAATGTACATCCCAACGTTATTCAGCTCCCCTTTTGTTGCCACTGCTTCCCTTTCAATGACCAAATAATTGTTTAGGCTGCTGCAAGCAAGCAAGAGGCAAGGCAATGGTTTGTCTAGAACATTACGCACTTGTAGCAAGACACCTTGGATGCTGTTATCTACATTCAGGTAGATTTGTCTCGGAAAATCTAAGGTATCAAGCTATCAGAATTGATACTCTCCTCCTTGACATGATCAAAATCCTTCTACAAATGATTTCCCACTTCGAATGACTTCCATTTGAGTGACATGACTCTCATTGACCAAGTTCTGACCACAAACTTGTTGGCAACATTTGGAGAATTTTCAATCATGCACATGAAACTCCTGAGTTGTTATTAGTTCTCCGGTTTAAGTGCACGTTTTATTACTTTCAGCACATCTGCTGAGGGCTCTCCCCATCAGCTTAAAATGTGCAGTCAAGATAATATCTAAGATCCCGCTCAGGAAATATGCATTTGCCCTCATGTAATGTATTACCGGCAATAACGTGTCTCATTGCTAACTTGTGTGCGTCTACTGTCTCAGCAAACATGAGCATGTCATTCTTAAAACAAATTTAAAAAACATTACATGTGAACGTTTTTTAAGGTGTTTGACATAATGTGCTGGAAAATGCTAGCTGGTCAGCTAGGGTCAAATGGTAAACAAGTGAACTTAAAACATCTAAATACATGCTTTTAAAGCTTTTGATTGCACCTGTAATGGTAAAACAAGTCCGGGCCCTTCACAAGGAACAACATCTCATTAATACTGGGAAATGTAAAGCTTTCTATTTGGATTTTCTTATTGAGGCTACAAAGGCCAACACAAAACTTAACCACCTGTTTACCTTCTTGGTGATTACCAAAAAAGAAAGCAAATCAGAGGCTTCCACTCGTTTAGTGGTTTCCTTCCAAACCACCTCCACCCATATTGCTTTCCCGTCCTCCCTTATTAATATTGGTACTCTTTGTACTGTATTATACACTGACACTGCCTCTCCTTTCTCACTATTTTATGTGCATATCCTTTTAAAGTGCCCAATTTGCCATTAAAAACTAGTTTGGTATCTCCCAAAATATCCTCAAATATCCTCAATATTCATGTCTTCCACCCTCTTGACTTGATAAGGTCCTCTTGCAATACTGTTACTATGCAAGTAATATTGATGCATCAAATCCATAATTATGGGACCCAGCTTAGCCACACACATCTTCCCTTTGATTACCCTACTACAAAGACTGAAGATGGCTACATAAATCCGATAAAGCCACCGTGCTCCTCTGCAAACCCTCCAGAACAAATATGTTTGACCTGAAGTTCAAGTTCAAGTTCGGGCATTTATATAGCGCACTACTCACCCAGAGGGTCTCAAGGCGCTTGGGAAGGGGTTAATTATTTGTCGAATAGCCAGGTTTTAAGTTCTTTTCTGAAGGAGATGTGGTTTTGAGTAAGGCGGAGGCGAGTGGGGAGTGAGTTCCAAGTTTTGGCCGCCAGGAAGGAGAAGGATCTTCCTCCCATGGTGGATTTTCGGATGCGCGGGACTGCGGCGAGGGCTTTATTGGACGATCTTAGTTGGCGGGTGGGTTTGTAGAAGGACAGTCGAGTGTTGAGGCATTCGGGTCCTAGATTGTAGAGGGCCTTGTGCGCGTGGGTGAGAAGATGGAATGTAACTCTTTTGTTGACGGGAAGCCAGTGGAGGTCTTTTAGGTGTCCGGTAATGTGATCTTGGCGAGGGATGTCCAAGATGAGTCTCGCTGATGTGTTTTGGATGCGTTGGAGTTTTTTCTGTAATTTTGCTGTGATTCCGGCGTAAAGTGTGTTACCATAATCCAGTCGACTTGTGACCAGTGCGTGGGTGACAGTCTTTCTTGTCTCGAGGGGGATCCAGCGGAAGATCTTTTTGAGAATGCGAAGTACGTTGAAGCAGGAGGATGAGACTGCGTTGACTTGTCTGGACATCGAGAGAGAGGAGTCTAAGATGAAGCCAAGGTTACGTGCATGGTCTGTGGGTGTGGGTGCTGTGCCCAGAGTGGAAGGCCACCAAGAGTCGTCCCAGGCAGAGGGGGAAGATCCTAGGATGAGCACCTCCGTTTTGTCTGAGTTGAGTTTTAAGCGGCTGTGATTCATCCATTCGGCTACTTCTTTCATGCCTTCGTGCAGATTGGTTTTGGCGGTGTTGGGGTCTTTGGTGAGGGAAAGGATTAATTGGGTGAGGTGTCAAGCCACAAGTCCATAAAGATCTCCTTTGGAAGGATGATATGCATCCCACTGAATACAATATGAATTCCACATTTTTATATTCCTCAAACCTGTTGACATGTACTTCCTTTCCTCTGGTTCCATCTCATTCCACACACCAATACCATCTCCAATTGTTCCTCTTCCACTCCCTACGACCCTGCAACAATCCTATTTTTCATATTCCTCTAATACTTATTAATGACATAGGAACTCTTTAAGCCAGGTCCATGAAAATTGCTACTGCATCTCCATCAACCCTTACAGCTACGTCTTACCCCACAATACTTGCTATGGCAAAGACATCCCTCAAGAAAAGCCTTCATAAGCAATGCAGGTGCACACCAAGCCTGGGTATCAAAGATTCACAATGGAAATGCCAAGAAACATTCAATAGACTTACGAAGTACAGTTTTGCTTAACAAGAAGAGAAGACATCAACAATGTAATTTACTTCCTGAGCAGCTAAGAACCGAGGAGGAGCTCAGAGAGCATGTGGTCATTAGAGCATACTCTCAAACTTTTATTTTGCAACAAAATGTTAGATGGCTTTAAACCTCAATTTTTTCCTGATTTCGAATCAACTACTTTCACATTGAACACCTTCTTCACCCTCAAGAAACACTCCGAAAAGAAAACAAAGCTAGCCTGGTTTCAGTTCTTCCCACTAAGGAAAGTGAAACTGTTCCTCCTAGAAAGCCACTTCAAAACTGCTGTTCAAGTCCTTGTATTCTTGCATCTGAACAGTGTCAACGCCCTGTTCCCCGGTCTTCCAGACTTCACCCTGATCCACCTTTAGGGGATCCTCCAGGCCAGAGCACAGCTCACCATGTCTAGTGCCTTTTGGCATCTCTGTCACCAAGACACCATCAAACTGCAGGCAAGTGTAAAAAAGGCAAAAACACTCAAGATCTGGAACAGCAACACAGTATCCATCTGGAATGCCCCAACCCTGTCATAAAGGAAGAACAGACTCCTCTTTAAAGTACACTACGCCATGATGCAGTAACAGTCCACTTCTGCTCCCAGAACACAGCAACCTCTTCTATCACACCCTGACTGTATCTTTGACCCTGTAATGTGCTCTGCTGCCGTCTGGATAGGTTTGTGCTATAGAAATACTACACACAGTCCATACAGATATTTTGTTACATTTGTTGGCCACGTTTCTTGGGATGTAAAATAGCTTTGTATTTTACTATGTGCTGATCTATTTTTATTAAGCTGAGTTAAATCATAATGCAGAGCCTTCCGTCCATTTATAAACAGGAGCAGGATCTAAGCGCAAGGTAGAATCCACATATAATCTGTATGTAAAAAAAATCAATTTGGGCCAAAACGCATCAGATTTATCCTGAAAGAAAACTAGATGAGGAAAATGTAATTTACAAAGTGAAAAAATCATCCTAAGGGATACTGATATTTCAAAATTCAGTCCCAAATTACTAACATTCTTTCATAACCCACGTCCCTACTAATGAGCTGGAACTTGAAAGTGGGCCAAAAATACATTCAAAATATACAGAAAAACAGATTGGGGGCACAATTTATATTTAAAAATAGTAATGTATTTATTTATTTGATACTTCTTTGCAACAAGTATTGACATGTGTCCTTTGCTGCAAAATGGGCATTGATTTATTTGTATGGTACCACATTTGCAGGAATCAGGACTAATTTCAGGTTTTTAATGTTGGTGTGTTCCTTTCACATAAATACATGTATTTTCTTTCTTGCACCAGAGATTGCCTAGATCTACTTTCTTTGTTTAAAAAAAGCTGGCATGTAATAACTTAGGGTTTCTCTGTTCACTTTGGGGAGCGTATGTGGTCCACAGCTGTACACTTTGGGGAGTGTATGTGGTCCTCATAGTGGGACACTTTGCCAGCCTGAAAGGGCGGGTGTAGGAGTGGGTGATTGGGAGGGATGTGTGTGGATGTCAAGAGAATCATACTACCAGCATTCTGCTCCACAGTGAGGCAGGTGCTTGCTTCGAACGATTTAAGGGATGTTACTAGAACAGTCTGATATCAGAGGAATGGGTTACATAATGTTGCTAATACAGCCGCCATCTCTGTGACTTTGCCTATCAATAGCACAAAAGTATGACGCAAGGGGAGAAGCAATATCATTGTAGGAGGCAAACAATGTGTAGGACAGAGAACTCGTTTTAAGGTGGAGGTTGCAGGGAGGAACAGGATTGGTTAGTCAGACAGTGTAATGTTATGTTATGCCTGAAAATGCCCTTTTGTAGAGTACTACTAATCATTGTTCTTTTTATATTTCCTCCTTTTCAGGAGAACCAAAGAAAACCAAGCAGACCAAGAGGGGGAATCCACCAGCAGCGGCATGGCCAGGGCCCAGCTGGGTGGTGCTGCCGGGGACTCCCTGGCCCCCGAAGCGGTTCCTGCTGCTGCTAGTAGTCATGTTTATTATTTATTTCTTGCTTTTAACTATTTCCACCTATTACGTGTTATGTTCTTCTGTATTTTCCATTTTCCCATCTTCCCTAAATCTATGTTACTCACTATCCCACATAATTCCTTGTGTTTTCTATACTCAATGTTTCCGCAGTTAACTTCCTCCTGTTTGTAGCTTTCTTTCCCTAGCCCTTTTTGCTATGGTGGCAGAAACCTTTCCCTCACCGCTCTTGTACATATCTCCTCTCTATTGCTGTGCAGTACAGTACACGAAGGGAGACTGGCTTTGCCCTCAGCTTTCAAAGTGACAAAATAGCAAAAGACTATGAAGCAAGAGGTGGAGCAGTATCATTTGTTGGAAACAGTGTAAGATAGAGAAACTATTTTCAGGGTTGAAATGAAGGGAGGCAAAGGATTACTTAGTCAGACAGTAGATTTGCTTGTCTGTAAAATGCCACATCCCTCCATGATGAAATAAATATGTAACGTTGAATGGTTGACTACTTGGTTTCTAAAATGTCAAGTAAACCGTTCAAAGCCATACTGTCGATAAAGGATAGGTAACCAGAGTGAGGTATTGTTTTTGTAACTTCGATTTGTTATGATGTCCGAAGGGACAACTCGATGCTCTAGTAGGCAGAAAATGAGAGGGTATTGAGAGAGCAGCTGGTTAGAACAGAAACGTCTTGAGAGGTTTTTTAAAACCGGAAAAACTAGAACATTCAAGAATAAACAGAGGGAGCTTATTCTAGTGAAGCTGGGCGAGATAAGAAAATGCCCGGCCTCCATATTTTGACGTGCAAATGGGTGAAGCATGTAGCAGAAGTTGATTTTTTGATCTTAGATTCCTGTCAGGGAGGTATGGGCAAAGTGCCCTGGAGATATTTGAGGCCTAGTCCTGACCTAGATCTATAAGTGAGGCAAAGGAGTTTAAACAGTGCTCTTTTTAGGGCTCGGGCCTACGTCACACGAAGTGGGGCGGGGCTTCCGAGCTCTAATGTTATAAAAAAAAAAGTTCAGAAAGGGCTGTGGGCTGCCGCATTCCAGAAAGCGCGCGGTTTTTGCGTGTGGTATTCTGCCATGTGAATGGTAATTGGTCCAGGCAAGGCTGTGTTTAAGTAAGGCAGCACGCCATAGGGCTTTGGAATTTTTTCAATGTCCACTTCCTGCATAAAGTGTTCGGACACGCGCAGAAGAATACATAAATCCTCAATTACCAGCTGTCCGAGGTGCCGGTAATTGAAGGCAGATAGTGCTGGGAGCGTGTGCACTGCTGTGTTTTTTTTCCCTTGAGCTCGGTGTGCGCGCCGGCAAACCCGCGCCTGCTCTTTGACTGAGGTAGGCTAAACAAGCATTGGCAAAGCAAATAGGACTCTCCTATACAAAATCTGTTGGTTTTGTCAGGGATATGTTTAGCCATGTTGTACAGCAGGCTGGCTGCTATGCAGCACAGCTGAAAGTAAAAAAACAAGCAAAGTGCTTTGATAAGCACTCGTGCCCACTCACCCGAACTCAAACTTTTAATGTCAAAATAGAAGATCACTTTAATGTACTGCCCTCATAACAGACCCCTTGCAGTAGCTCTCGTTGTCCTCTTAGCAGATCCCTTGCATCTTCCCAGCTATTGCCAGATTCCTCACTCGCTCCCTGTCTCGTCACCATGACTCACTCTCTCCACCCTTTCATAAAAAAAACACTCCACCTCGCTTTCCTCTCACTGGGAGCCTCACATTTACTCTCACAGTCCGGTTACCAGATTCCTACTGCCGTTTTACCAGATCACTCATTGTACTATCATTCAGTGTTCTATCATTACAGACTTGCTTCAGGCAGAGTAGGGAGGGCAGAGTAGGGAGGGCAGAGTAGGGAGGGCAGAGTAGGGAGGAGTAGGGAGGGCAGAGTAGGGAGGGCAGAGTAGGGAGGGCAGAGTAGGGAGGGCAGAGTAGGGAGTGCAGAGTAGGGAGAGGAGAAGTGAGTAGTGAGTAGAGTAGTGAGTAGTGAGTAGAGTAGTGAGTAGTGAGTAGAGTAGTGAGTAGTGAGTAGAGTAGTGAGTAGTGAGTAGAGTAGTGAGTAGTGAGTAGTGAGTAGTGAGTAGTGAGTAGAGTAGTGAGTAGTGAGTAGTGAGTAGAGTAGTGAGTAGTGAGTAGAGTAGTGAGTAGAGTAGTGAGTAGAGTAGTGTGCAGAGTAGTGTGCAGAGTAGTGAGTAGTGAGTGCAGAGTAGTGAGTAGAGTAGTGAGTAGTGAGTAGTGAGTAGTGAGTAGTGAGTAGAGTAGTGAGTAGTGAGTAGTGAGTAGAGTAGTGAGTAGTGAGTAGAGTAGTGAGTAGAGTAGTGAGTAGAGTAGTGAGTAGTGAGTGCAGAGTAGCGAGTAGTGAGTAGAGTAGTGAGTAGTGAGTTGAGTAGTGAGTAGAGTAGTGAGTAGTGAGTAGAGTAGTGAGTAGAGTAGTGAGTAGAGTAGTGAGTAGAGTAGTGAGTAGAGTAGTGAGTAGTGAGTGCAGAGTAGCGAGTAGTGAGTAGAGTAGTGAGTAGTGAGTAGAGTAGTGAGTAGAGTGCAGAGTAGTGAGTAGTGAGTGCAGAGTAGTGAGTAGTGAGTAGAGTAGTGAGTAGTGAGTAGAGCAGTGAGTAGTGAGTAGAGCAGTGAGTAGAGTAGTGAGTAGTGAGTGCAGAGTAGTGAGTAGAGTAGTGAGTAGAGTAGTGAGTAGAGTAGTGAGTAGTGAGTGCAGAGTAGTGAGTAGTGAGTGCAGAGTAGTGAGTAGAGTAGTGAGTAGAGTGCAGAGTAGTGAGTAGTGAGTGCAGAGTAGTGGGTAGTGAGTAGAGCAGTGAGTAGTGAGTAGAGCAGTGAGTAGAGTAGTGAGTAGTGAGTGCAGAGTAGTGAGTAGAGTAGTGAGTAGTGAGTAGAGTAATGAGTAGAGTAGTGAGTAGTGAGTAGAGTAGTGAGTAGAGTAGTGAGTAGTGAGTGCAGAGTAGTGAGTAGTGAGTGCAGTAGTGAGTAGTGAGTAGAGTAGTGAGTAGAGTAGTGAGTAGAGTAGTGAGTAGAGTAGTGAGTAGTGAGTGCAGAGTAGTGAGTAGTGAGTGCAGAGTAGTGAGTAGAGTAGTGAGTAGTGAGTGCAGAGTAGTGAGTAGTGAGTGCAGAGTAGTGAGTAGTGAGTGCAGAGTAGTGAGTAGAGTAGTGAGTAGTGAGTAGTGAGTGCAGAGTAGTGAGTAGTGAGTGCAGAGTAGTGAGTAGAGTAGTGAGTAGAGTAGTGAGTAGTGAGTAGAGTAGTGAGTAGTGAGTAGTGAGTAGTGAGTAGAGTAGTGAGTAGTGAGTAGTGAGTAGAGTAGTGAGTAGTGAGTAGAGTAGTGAGTAGAGTAGTGAGTAGAGTAGTGTGCAGAGTAGTGTGCAGAGTAGTGAGTAGTGAGTGCAGAGTAGTGAGTAGTGAGTAGTGAGTAGTGAGTAGTGAGTAGTGAGTAGTGAGTAGAGTAGTGAGTAGTGAGTAGTGAGTAGAGTAGTGAGTAGTGAGTAGAGTAGTGAGTAGAGTAGTGAGTAGAGTAGTGAGTAGTGAGTGCAGAGTAGCGAGTAGTGAGTAGAGTAGTGAGTAGTGAGTTGAGTAGTGAGTAGAGTAGTGAGTAGTGAGTAGAGTAGTGAGTAGAGTAGTGAGTAGAGTAGTGAGTAGAGTAGTGAGTAGAGTAGTGAGTAGTGAGTGCAGAGTAGCGAGTAGTGAGTAGAGTAGTGAGTAGTGAGTAGAGTAGTGAGTAGAGTGCAGAGTAGTGAGTAGTGAGTGCAGAGTAGTGAGTAGTGAGTAGAGTAGTGAGTAGTGAGTAGAGCAGTGAGTAGTGAGTAGAGCAGTGAGTAGAGTAGTGAGTAGTGAGTGCAGAGTAGTGAGTAGAGTAGTGAGTAGAGTAGTGAGTAGAGTAGTGAGTAGTGAGTGCAGAGTAGTGAGTAGTGAGTGCAGAGTAGTGAGTAGAGTAGTGAGTAGAGTGCAGAGTAGTGAGTAGTGAGTGCAGAGTAGTGGGTAGTGAGTAGAGCAGTGAGTAGTGAGTAGAGCAGTGAGTAGAGTAGTGAGTAGTGAGTGCAGAGTAGTGAGTAGAGTAGTGAGTAGTGAGTAGAGTAATGAGTAGAGTAGTGAGTAGTGAGTAGAGTAGTGAGTAGAGTAGTGAGTAGTGAGTGCAGAGTAGTGAGTAGTGAGTGCAGTAGTGAGTAGTGAGTAGAGTAGTGAGTAGAGTAGTGAGTAGAGTAGTGAGTAGAGTAGTGAGTAGTGAGTGCAGAGTAGTGAGTAGTGAGTGCAGAGTAGTGAGTAGAGTAGTGAGTAGTGAGTGCAGAGTAGTGAGTAGTGAGTGCAGAGTAGTGAGTAGTGAGTGCAGAGTAGTGAGTAGAGTAGTGAGTAGTGAGTAGTGAGTGCAGAGTAGTGAGTAGTGAGTGCAGAGTAGTGAGTAGAGTAGTGAGTAGAGTAGTGAGTAGTTAGTGCAGAGTAGTGAGTAGAGTAGTGAGTAGTGAGTAGAGTAGTGAGTAGAGTAGTGAGTAGTGAGTGCAGAGTAGTGAGTAGTGAGTAGAGTAGTGAGTAGAGTAGTGAGTAGTGAGTGCAGAGTAGTGAGTAGAGTAGTGAGTAGAGTAGTGAGTAGTGAGTGCAGAGTAGTGAGTAGAGTAGTGAGTAGAGTAGATTAGTGAGTAGAGTAGTGAGGTGAGTAGTGAGTAGAGTAGTGAGTAGTGAGTAGAGTAGTGAGTAGAGTAGTGAGTAGAGTAGTGAGTAGTGAGTAGAGTAGTGAGTAGAGTAGTGAGTAGAGTAGTGAGTAGAGTAGTGAGTAGAGTAGTGAGTACAGTAGTGAGTAGAGTAGTGAGTAGAGTAGTGTGCAGAGTAGTGAGTAGTGAGTGCAGAGTAGTGAGTAGTGAGTGCAGAGTAGTGAGTAGTGAGTGCAGAGTAGTGAGTAGTGAGTGCAGAGTAGTGAGTAGTGAGTAGAGTAGTGAGTAGAGTAGTGAGTAGTGAGTAGAGTAGTAAGTGGAGTAGTGAGTAGAGTAGTGAGTAGAGTAGTGAGTAGAGTAGTGAGTAGAGTAGTGAGTAGAGTAGTGAGTGCAGAGTAGTGAGTAGTGAGTAGAGTAGTGAGTAGAGTAGAGTAGTGAGTAGAGTAGTGAGGTGAGTAGTGAGGTGAGTAGTGAGGTGAGTAGTGAGGTGAGTAGTGAGTAGAGTAGTGAGTAGAGTAGTGAGTAGAGTAGTGAGTAGAGTAGTGAGTAGAGTAGTGAGTAGAGTAGTGTGTAGAGTAGTGAGTAGTGAGTGCAGAGTAGTGAGTAGTGAGTAGAGTAGTGAGTAGTGAGTAGAGTAGTGAGTAGTGAGTGCAGAGTAGTGAGTAGAGAAGTGAGTAGAGTAGTGAGTAGAGTAGTGAGTAGAGTAGTGTGCAGAGTAGTGTGCAGAGTAGTGAGTAGTGAGTGCAGAGTAGTGAGTAGAGTAGTGAGTAGTGAGTAGAGTAGTGAGTAGAGTAGTGAGTAGTGAGTAGAGTAGTGAGTAGTGAGTAGAGTAGTGAGTAGAGTAGAGTAGTGAGTAGAGTAGTGAGTAGAGTAGTGAGTAGAGAGTGCAGAGTAGTGAGCAGTGAGTGCAGAGTAGTGAGTAGTGAGTAGAGTAGTGAGTAGAGTAGTGAGTAGTGAGTGAAGTAGTGAGTAGAGTAGTGAGTAGTGAGTGCAGAGTAGTGAGTAGTGAGTGCAGAGTAGTGAGTTGAGTAGTGAGTAGAGTAGTGAGTAGAGTAGTGAGTAGTGAGTGCAGAGTAGTGAGTAGTGAGTAGAGTAGTGAGTGCAGAGTAGTGAGTGCAGAGTAGTGAGTAGAGTAGTGAGTAGTGAGTAGAGTAGTGAGTGCAGAGTAGTGAGTAGTGAGTAGAGTAGTGAGTTGTGAGTGCAGAGTAGTGAGTAGAGTAGTGAGTAGAGTAGTGAGTAGTGAGTAGAGTAGTGAGTAGTGAGTAGAGTAGTGAGTACAGTAGTGAGTAGAGTAGTGAGTAGTGAGTGCAGAGTAGTGAGTAGAGTAGTGAGTAGAGTAGTGAGTAGTGAGTAGAGTAGTGAGTATGGAGTGCAGAGTAGTGAGTAGTGAGTAGAGTAGTGAGTAGTGAGTAGAGTAGTGAGTAGAGTAGAGTAGTGAGTAGTGAGTGCAGAGTAGTGAGTAGAGTAGTGAGTAGTGAGTAGAGTAGTGAGTAGAGTAGTGAGTAGAGTAGTGAGTAGAGTAGTGAGGTGAGTAGTGAGTATAGTGAGTAGAGTAGTGAGTAGAGTAGTGAGTAGTGAGTATAGTGAGTTGAGTAGTGAGTAGAGTAGTGAGTAGAGTAGTGTGCAGAGTAGTGAGTAGTGAGTAGAGTAGTGAGTAGAGTAGTGAGTGCAGAGTAGTGAGTAGTGAGTGCAGAGTAGTGAGTAGAGTAGTGAGAGAAGTAGTGAGTAGAGTAGTGAGGTGAGTAGTGAGTAGTGAGTGCAGAGTAGTGAGTAGAGTAGTCATTAGTGAGTAGAGTAGTGAGTAGAGTAGTGAGGTGAGTAGAGTAGTGAGTAGAGTAGTGAGGTGAGTAGAGTAGTGAGTAAAGTAGTGAGTAGAGTAGTGAGTAGTGAGTAGAGTAGTGAGTGGAGAGTAGTGAGCAGAGTAGTGAGTAGTGAGCAGAGTAGTGAGTAGTGAGTGCAGAGTAGTGAGTAGTGAGTAGAGTGGTGAGTAGAGTAGTGAGTAGAGTAGTGAGTAGAGTAGTGAGTAGAGTAGTGAGGTGAGTAGTGAGTAGAGTAGTGAGTAGTGAGCAGAGTAGTGAGTAGTGAGCAGAGTAGTGAGTAGTGAGTGCAGAGTAGTGAGTAGAAAGTAGTGAGAAGAGTAGTGAGTAGAGTAGTGAGTAGAGTAGTGAGTAGAGTAGTGAGTAGAGTAGTGAGTAGAGTAGTGAGTAGAGTAGTGGGTAGAGTAGTGAGTAGAGTAGTGAGTAGAGTAGTGAGTAGAGTAGTGAGTAGTGAGTAGAGTAGTGAGTAGAGTAGTGAGTAGAGTAGTGAGTAGTGAGTTCAGAGTAGTGAGTAGAGTAGTGAGTAGTGAGTAGAGTAGTGAGTAGAGTAGTGAGTAGAGTAGAGTAGAGTAGTGAGTAAAGTAGTGAGTGCAGAGAAGTGAGTAGTGAGTAGAGAAGTGAGTAGTGAGTAGAGAAGTGAGTAGTGAGTAGAGTAGTGAGGTGAGTAGTGAGTAGTGAGTGCAGAGTAGTGAGTATAGTAGTCAGTAGTGAGTAGAGTAGTGAGTAGAGTAGTGAGGTGAGTAGAGTAGTGAGTGCAGAGTAGCGAGTAGAGAAGTGAGTAGTGAGTAGAGTAGTGAGTAGTGAGTAGTGAGTAGAGTAGTGAGTAGTGAGTAGTGAGTAGAGTAGTGAGTAGTGAGTAGAGTAGTGAGTAGTGAGTAGTGAGTAGAGTAGTGAGTAGTGAGTTGAGTAGTGAGTAGAGTAGTGAGTAGAGTAGTGAGTAGAGTAGTGAGTAGAGTAGTGAGTAGAGTAGTGAGTAGAGTAGTGTGTAGAGTAGTGAGTAGTGAGTGCAGAGTAGTGAGTAGTGAGTAGAGTAGTGAGTAGTGAGTTGAGTAGTGAGTAGAGTAGTGAGTAGAGTAGTGAGTAGAGTAGTGAGTAGAGTAGTGAGTAGAGTAGTGAGTAGAGTAGTGAGTAGAGTAGTGTGCAGAGTAGTGTGCAGAGTAGTGTGCAGAGTAGTGAGTAGAGTAGTGAGTAGAGTAGTGAGTAGTGAGTGCAGAGTAGTGAGTAGAGTAGTGAGTAGAGTAGATTAGTGAGTAGAGTAGTGAGGTGAGTAGTGAGTAGAGTAGTGAGTAGTGAGTAGAGTAGTGAGTAGAGTAGTGAGTAGAGTAGTGAGTAGTGAGTAGAGTAGTGAGTAGAGTAGTGAGTAGAGTAGTGAGTAGAGTAGTGAGTAGAGTAGTGAGTACAGTAGTGAGTAGAGTAGTGAGTAGAGTAGTGTGCAGAGTAGTGAGTAGTGAGTGCAGAGTAGTGAGTAGTGAGTGCAGAGTAGTGAGTAGTGAGTGCAGAGTAGTGAGTAGTGAGTGCAGAGTAGTGAGTAGTGAGTAGAGTAGTGAGTAGAGTAGTGAGTAGTGAGTAGAGTAGTAAGTGGAGTAGTGAGTAGAGTAGTGAGTAGAGTAGTGAGTAGAGTAGTGAGTAGAGTAGTGAGTGCAGAGTAGTGAGTAGTGAGTAGAGTAGTGAGTAGAGTAGAGTAGTGAGTAGAGTAGTGAGGTGAGTAGTGAGGTGAGTAGTGAGGTGAGTAGTGAGGTGAGTAGTGAGTAGAGTAGTGAGTAGAGTAGTGAGTAGAGTAGTGAGTAGAGTAGTGAGTAGAGTAGTGAGTAGAGTAGTGTGTAGAGTAGTGAGTAGTGAGTGCAGAGTAGTGAGTAGTGAGTAGAGTAGTGAGTAGTGAGTAGAGTAGTGAGTAGTGAGTGCAGAGTAGTGAGTAGAGAAGTGAGTAGAGTAGTGAGTAGAGTAGTGAGTAGAGTAGTGTGCAGAGTAGTGTGCAGAGTAGTGAGTAGTGAGTGCAGAGTAGTGAGTAGAGTAGTGAGTAGTGAGTAGAGTAGTGAGTAGAGTAGTGAGTAGTGAGTAGAGTAGTGAGTAGTGAGTAGAGTAGTGAGTAGAGTAGAGTAGTGAGTAGAGTAGTGAGTAGAGTAGTGAGTAGAGAGTGCAGAGTAGTGAGCAGTGAGTGCAGAGTAGTGAGTAGTGAGTAGAGTAGTGAGTAGAGTAGTGAGTAGTGAGTGAAGTAGTGAGTAGAGTAGTGAGTAGTGAGTGCAGAGTAGTGAGTAGTGAGTGCAGAGTAGTGAGTTGAGTAGTGAGTAGAGTAGTGAGTAGTGAGTGCAGAGTAGTGAGTAGTGAGTAGAGTAGTGAGTGCAGAGTAGTGAGTGCAGAGTAGTGAGTAGAGTAGTGAGTAGTGAGTAGAGTAGTGAGTGCAGAGTAGTGAGTAGTGAGTAGAGTAGTGAGTTGTGAGTGCAGAGTAGTGAGTAGAGTAGTGAGTAGAGTAGTGAGTAGTGAGTAGAGTAGTGAGTAGTGAGTAGAGTAGTGAGTACAGTAGTGAGTAGAGTAGTGAGTAGTGAGTGCAGAGTAGTGAGTAGAGTAGTGAGTAGAGTAGTGAGTAGTGAGTAGAGTAGTGAGTATGGAGTGCAGAGTAGTGAGTAGTGAGTAGAGTAGTGAGTAGTGAGTAGAGTAGTGAGTAGAGTAGAGTAGTGAGTAGTGAGTGCAGAGTAGTGAGTAGAGTAGTGAGTAGTGAGTAGAGTAGTGAGTAGAGTAGTGAGTAGAGTAGTGAGTAGAGTAGTGAGGTGAGTAGTGAGTATAGTGAGTAGAGTAGTGAGTAGAGTAGTGAGTAGTGAGTATAGTGAGTTGAGTAGTGAGTAGAGTAGTGAGTAGAGTAGTGTGCAGAGTAGTGAGTAGTGAGTAGAGTAGTGAGTAGAGTAGTGAGTGCAGAGTAGTGAGTAGTGAGTGCAGAGTAGTGAGTAGAGTAGTGAGAGAAGTAGTGAGTAGAGTAGTGAGGTGAGTAGTGAGTAGTGAGTGCAGAGTAGTGAGTAGAGTAGTCATTAGTGAGTAGAGTAGTGAGTAGAGTAGTGAGGTGAGTAGAGTAGTGAGTAGAGTAGTGAGGTGAGTAGAGTAGTGAGTAAAGTAGTGAGTAGAGTAGTGAGTAGTGAGTAGAGTAGTGAGTGGAGAGTAGTGAGCAGAGTAGTGAGTAGTGAGCAGAGTAGTGAGTAGTGAGTGCAGAGTAGTGAGTAGTGAGTAGAGTAGTGAGTAGAGTAGTGAGTAGAGTAGTGAGTAGAGTAGTGAGTAGAGTAGTGAGGTGAGTAGTGAGTAGAGTAGTGAGTAGTGAGCAGAGTAGTGAGTAGTGAGCAGAGTAGTGAGTAGTGAGTGCAGAGTAGTGAGTAGAAAGTAGTGAGAAGAGTAGTGAGTAGAGTAGTGAGTAGAGTAGTGAGTAGAGTAGTGAGTAGAGTAGTGAGTAGAGTAGTGAGTAGAGTAGTGAGTAGAGTAGTGAGTAGAGTAGTGAGTAGAGTAGTGAGTAGTGAGTAGAGTAGTGAGTAGAGTAGTGAGTAGAGTAGTGAGTAGTGAGTTCAGAGTAGTGAGTAGAGTAGTGAGTAGTGAGTAGAGTAGTGAGTAGAGTAGTGAGTAGAGTAGAGTAGAGTAGTGAGTAAAGTAGTGAGTGCAGAGAAGTGAGTAGTGAGTAGAGAAGTGAGTAGTGAGTAGAGAAGTGAGTAGTGAGTAGAGTAGTGAGGTGAGTAGTGAGTAGTGAGTGCAGAGTAGTGAGTATAGTAGTCAGTAGTGAGTAGAGTAGTGAGTAGAGTAGTGAGGTGAGTAGAGTAGTGAGTGCAGAGTAGCGAGTAGAGAAGTGAGTAGTGAGTAGAGTAGTGAGTAGTGAGTAGTGAGTAGAGTAGTGAGTAGTGAGTAGTGAGTAGAGTAGTGAGTAGTGAGTAGAGTAGTGAGTAGTGAGTAGTGAGTAGTGAGTAGAGTAGTGAGTAGTGAGTTGAGTAGTGAGTAGAGTAGTGAGTAGAGTAGTGAGTAGAGTAGTGAGTAGAGTAGTGAGTAGAGTAGTGAGTAGAGTAGTGTGTAGAGTAGTGAGTAGTGAGTGCAGAGTAGTGAGTAGTGAGTAGAGTAGTGAGTAGTGAGTTGAGTAGTGAGTAGAGTAGTGAGTAGAGTAGTGAGTAGAGTAGTGAGTAGAGTAGTGAGTAGAGTAGTGAGTAGAGTAGTGAGTAGAGTAGTGTGCAGAGTAGTGTGCAGAGTAGTGTGCAGAGTAGTGAGTAGTGAGTGCAGAGTAGTGAGTAGTGAGTGCAGAGTAGTGAGTAGTGAGTAGAGTAGTGAGTAGTGAGTAGAGTAGTGAGTAGAGTAGAGTAGTGAGTAGAGTAGTGAGTAGAGTAGTGAGTAGAGTAGTGAGTAGAGAGTGCAGAGTAGTGAGCAGTGAGTGCAGAGTAGTGAGCAGTGAGTGCTGAGTAGTGAGTAGAGTAGTGAGTAGAGTAGTGAGTAGTGAGTAGAGTAGTGAGTAGAGTAGTGAGTAGTGAGTGCAGAGTAGTGAGTAGTGAGTGCAGAGTAGTGAGTTGAGTAGTGAGTAGAGTAGTGAGTAGAGTAGTGAGTAGTGAGTGCAGAGTAGTGAGTAGTGAGTAGAGTAGTGAGTAGAGTAGTGAGTAGTGAGTGAAGAGTAGTGAGTAGTGAGTAGAGTAGTGAGTGCAGAGTAGTGAGTAGTGAGTAGAGTAGTGAGTTGTGAGTGCAGAGTAGTGAGTAGAGTAGTGAGTAGTGAGTAGAGTAGTGAGTAGAGTAGTGAGTACAGTAGTGAGTAGAGTAGTGAGTAGTGAGTAGAGTAGTGAGTAGAGTAGTGAGTAGAGTAGTGAGTAGTGAGTAGAGTAGTGAGTAGAGTAGTGAGTATGGAGTGCAGAGTAGTGAGTAGTGAGTAGAGTAGTGAGTAGTGAGTAGAGTAGTGAGTAGAGTAGAGTAGTGAGTAGTGAGTGCAGAGTAGTGAGTAGAGTAGTGAGTAGTGAGTAGAGTAGTGAGTAGTGAGTGCAGAGTAGTGAGTAGAGTAGTGAGTAGAGTAGTGAGTAGAGTAGTGAGTATGGAGTGCAGAGTAGTGAGTAGTGAGTAGAGTAGTGAGTAGAGTAGTGAGTAGTGAGTAGAGTAGTGAGTAGAGTAGAGTAGTGAGTAGTGAGTGCAGAGTAGTGAGTAGAGTAGTGAGTAGTGAGTAGAGTAGTGAGTAGAGTAGTGAGTAGTGAGTAGAGTAGTGAGTTGAGTAGTGAGTATAGTGAGTAGAGTAGTGAGTAGAGTAATGAGTAGTGAGTATAGTGAGTTGAGTAGTGAGTAGAGTAGTGAGTAGAGTAGTGTGCAGAGTAGTGAGTAGTGAGTAGAGTAGTGAGTAGAGTAGTGAGTGCAGAGTAGTGAGTAGTGAGTGCAGAGTAGTGAGTAGAGTTGTGAGAGAAGTAGTGAGTAGAGTAGTGAGGTGAGTAGTGAGTAGTGAGTGCAGAGTAGTGAGTAGAGTAGTCATTAGTGAGTAGAGTAGTGAGTAGAGTAGTGAGGTGAGTAGAGTAGTGAGTAAAGTAGTGAGTGCAGAGTAGTGAGTAGAGAAGTGAGTAGTGAGTAGAGTAGTGAGTAGTGAGTAGAGTAGTGAGTAGTGAGTAGAGTAGTGAGTAGTGAGTAGAAAGTAGTGAGTAGAGTAGTGAGTAGAGTAGTGAGTAGTGAGTAGAGTAGTGAGTGGAGAGTAGTGAGCAGAGTAGTGAGTAGTGAGCAGAGTAGTGATTAGTGAGCAGAGTAGTGAGTAGTGAGTGCAGAGTAGTGAGTAGTGAGTGGAGTAGTGAGTAGAGTAGTGAGTAGAGTAGTGAGTAGAGTAGTGAGTAGAGTAGTGAGGTGAGTAGTGAGTAGAGTAGTGAGTAGTGAGCAGAGTAGTGAGTAGTGAGTGCAGAGTAGTGAGTAGAGTAGTGAGTAGAGTAGTGAGTAGAGTAGTGAGTAGAGAGTAGAGTAGTGAGTAGAGTAGTGAGTAGAGTAGTGAGTAGTGAGTAGAGTAGTGAGTAGAGTAGTGAGTAGAGTAGTGAGGTGAGTAGAGTAGAGTAGTGAGTAAAGTAGTGAGTGCAGAGAAGTGATTAGTGAGTAGAGAAGTGAGTAGTGAGTAGAGAAGTGAGTAGTGAGTAGAGTAGTGAGTAGTGAGTAGAGTAGTGAGGTGAGTAGTGAGTAGTGAGTGCAGAGTAGTGAGTATAGTAGTCAGTAGTGAGTAGAGTAGTGAGTAGAGTGGTGAGGTGAGTAGAGTAGTGAGTGCAGAGTAGTGAGTAGAGAAGTGAGTAGTGAGTAGAGTAGTGAGTAGTGAGTAGAGTAGTGAGTAGTGAGTAGTGAGTAGAGTAGTGAGTAGTGAGTAGAGTAGTGAGTAGTGAGTAGAGTAGTGAGTAGAGTAGTGAGTAGTGAGTAGTGAGTTGAGTAGTGAGTAGAGTAGTGAGTTGAGTAGTGAGTAGTGAGTAGTGAGTAGAGTAGTGAGTAGTGAGTAGAGTAGTGAGTAGTGAGTAGTGAGTAGAGTAGTGAGTAGAGTAGTGAGTAGTGAGTAGAGTAGTGAGTAGAGTAGTGAGTAGAGTAGTGAGTAGTGAGTGCAGAGTAGTGAGTAGTGAGTAGAGTAGTGAGTAGTGAGTAGAGTAGTGAGTAGAGTGCAGAGTAGTGAGTGCAGAGTAGTGAGTAGTGAGTAGAGCAGTGAGTAGTGAGCAGAGCAGTGATTAGAGTAGTGAGTAGTGAGTGCAGAGTAGTGAGTAGAGTAGTGAGTAGTGAGTAGAGTAGTGAGTAGAGTAGTGAGAAGAGTAGTGAGTAGAGTAGTGAGTAGAGTAGTGAGTGCAGAGTAGTGAGTAGTGAGTGCAGAGTAGTGAGTAGTGAGTAGTGAGTAGAGTAGTGAGTGCAGAGTAGTGAGTAGTGAGTGCAGAGTAGTGAGTAGTGAGTAGAGCAGTGAGTAGTGAGTAGAGCAGTGAGTAGAGTAGTGAGTGCAGAGTAGTGAGTAGAGTAGTGAGTAGTGAGTAGAGTAGTGAGTAGAGTAGTGAGTAGAGTAGTGAGTGCAGAGTAGTGAGTAGTGAGTGCAGTAGTGAGTAGAGTAGTGAGTAGAGTAGTGAGTAGAGTAGTGAGTAGAGTAGTGAGTGGAGTAGTGAGTAGTGAGTGCAGAGTAGTGAGTAGTGAGTGCAGAGTAGTGAGTAGAGTAGTGAGTAGTGAGTAGAGTAGTGAGTAGTGAGTGCAGAGTAGTGAGTAGTGAGTAGAGTAGTGAGTAGTTAGTGCAGAGTAGTGAGTAGAGTAGTGAGTAGTGAGTAGAGTAGTGAGTAGTGAGTAGAGTAGTGAGTAGAGTAGTGAGTAGAGTAGTGAGTAGTGAGTGCAGAGTAGTGAGTAGTGAGTAGAGTAGTGAGTAGAGTAGTGAGTAGTGAGTGCAGAGTAGTGAGTAGTGAGTAGAGTAGTGAGTAGAGTGCAGAGTAGTGAGTGCAGAGTAGTGAGTAGTGAGTAGAGCAGTGAGTAGTGAGTAGAGTAGTGAGTAGAGTAGTGAGTAGTGAGTGCAGAGTAGTGAGTAGAGTAGTGAGTAGAGTAGAGTAGTGAGTAGAGTAGTGAGGTGAGTAGTTAGTAGAGTATTGAGGTGAGTAGTGAGTAGAGTAGTGAGTAGAGTAGTGAGTAGAGTAGTGAGTAGTGAGTAGAGTAGTGAGTAGAGTAGTGAGTAGAGTAGTGAGTAGAGTAGTGTGTAGAGTAGTGAGTAGTGAGTGCAGAGTAGTGAGTAGTGAGTAGAGTAGTGAGTAGTGAGTGCAGAGTAGTGAGTAGTGAGTAGTGAGTGCAGAGTAGTGAGTAGTGAGTAGAGTAGTGAGTAGAGTAGTGAGTAGAGTAGTGAGTAGAGTAGTGAGTAGAGTAGTGAGTAGAGTAGTGTGCAGAGTAGTGAGCAGAGTAGTGAGTAGTGAGTGCAGAGTAGTGAGTAGTGAGTGCAGAGTAGTGAGTAGTGAGTAGAGTAGTGAGTAGTGAGTAGAGTAGTGAGTAGAGTAGTGAGTAGAGTAGTGAGTAGAGTAGAGTAGTGAGTAGAGTAGTGAGTAGAGTAGTGAGTGCAGAGTAGTGAGTAGTGAGTGCAGTAGTGAGTAGAGTAGTGAGTAGAGTAGTGAGTAGAGTAGTGAGTAGAGTAGTGAGTAGAGTAGTGAGTAGTGAGTGCAGAGTAGTGAGTAGTGAGTGCAGAGTAGTGAGTAGAGTAGTGAGTAGTGAGTAGTGAGTAGAGTAGTGAGTAGTGAGTGCAGAGTAGTGAGTAGTGAGTGCAGAGTAGTGAGTAGAGTAGTGAGTAGTTAGTGCAGAGTAGTGAGTAGAGTAGTGAGTAGTGAGTAGAGTAGTGAGTAGAGTAGTGAGTAGAGTAGTGAGTAGTGAGTGCAGAGTAGTGAGTAGTGAGTAGAGTAGTGAGTAGAGTAGTGAGTAGTGAGTGCAGAGTAGTGAGTAGTGAGTAGAGTAGTGAGTAGAGTAGTGAGTAGAGTAGTGAGTAGTGAGTGCAGAGTAGTGAGTAGAGTAGTGAGTAGAGTAGAGTAGTGAGTAGAGTAGTGAGGTGAGTAGTTAGTAGAGTATTGAGGTGAGTAGTGAGTAGAGTAGTGAGTAGAGTAGTGAGTAGTGAGTAGAGTAGTGAGTAGAGTAGTGAGTAGAGTAGTGAGTAGAGTAGTGTGTAGAGTAGTGAGTAGTGAGTGCAGAGTAGTGAGTAGTGAGTAGAGTAGTGAGTAGTGAGTGCAGAGTAGTGAGTAGTGAGTAGTGAGTGCAGAGTAGTGAGTAGTGAGTAGAGTAGTGAGTAGAGTAGTGAGTAGAGTAGTGAGTAGAGTAGTGAGTAGAGTAGTGTGCAGAGTAGTGTGCAGAGTAGTGTGCAGAGTAGTGAGCAGAGTAGTGAGTAGTGAGTGCAGAGTAGTGAGTAGTGATTGCAGAGTAGTGAGTAGTGAGTAGAGTAGTGAGTAGTGAGTAGAGTAGTGAGTAGAGTAGTGAGTAGAGTAGTGAGTAGAGTAGTGAGTAGAGTAGTGAGTAGAGAGTGCAGAGTAGTGAGCAGTGAGTGCAGAGTAGTGAGCAGTGAGTGCAGAGTAGTGAGTAGTGAGTAGAGTAGTGAGTAGAGTAGTGAGTAGAGTAGTGAGTAGTGAGTGCAGAGTAGTGAGTAGTGAGTGCAGAGTAGTGAGTAGAGTAGTGAGTAGTGAGTAGAGTAGTGAGTAGAGTAGTGAGTAGTGAGTGCAGAGTAGTGAGTGCAGAGTAGTGAGTAGAGTAGTGAGTAGAGTAGTGAGTGCAGAGTAGTGAGTAGTGAGTAGAGTAGTGAGTTGTGAGTGCAGAGTAGTGAGTAGAGTAGTGAGTAGTGAGTAGAGTAGTGAGTAGTGAGTACAGTAGTGAGTACAGTAGTGAGTAGAGTAGTGAGTAGTGAGTGCAGAGTAGTGAGTAGAGTAGTGAGTAGAGTAGTGAGTAGTGAGTAGTGAGTAGAGTAGTGAGTAGAGTAGTGAGTATGGAGTGCAGAGTAGTGAGTAGTGAGTAGAGTAGTGAGTAGTGAGTAGAGTAGTGAGTAGAGTAGAGTAGTGAGTAGTGAGTGCAGAGTAGTGAGTAGAGTAGTGAGTAGAGTAGTGAGTAGAGTAGTGAGTAGTGAGTATAGTGAGTAGAGTAGTGAGTAGAGTAGTGAGTAGTGAGTATAGTGAGTTGAGTAGTGAGTAGAGTAGTGAGTAGAGTAGTGTGCAGAGTAGTGAGTAGTGAGTGCAGAGTAGTGAGTAGTGAGTAGAGTAGTGAGTAGAGTAGTGAGTGCAGAGTAGTGAGTAGTGAGTGCAGAGTAGTGAGTAGTGAGTAGAGTAGTGAGTAGAGTAGTGAGTGCAGAGTAGTGAGTAGTGAGTGCAGAGTAGTGAGTAGAGTAGTGAGAGAAGTAGTGAGTAGAGTAGTGAGGTGAGTAGTGAGTAGTGAGTGCAGAGTAGTGAGTAGAGTAGTCATTAGTGAGTAGAGTAGTGAGTAGAGTAGTGAGGTGAGTAGAGTAGTGAGTAAAGTAGTGAGTGCAGAGTAGTGAGTAGAGAAGTGAGTAGTGAGTAGAGAAGTGAGTAGTGAGTAGAGTAGTGAGTAGTGAGTAGAGTAGTGAGTAGTGAGTAGAGTAGTGAGTAGTGAGTAGAAAGTAGTGAGTAGAGTAGTGAGTAGTGAGTAGAGTAGTGAGTGGAGAGTAGTGAGTAGTGAGCAGAGTAGTGAGTAGTGAGCAGAGTAGTGAGTAGTGAGCAGAGTAGTGAGTAGTGAGTGCAGAGTAGTGAGTAGTGAGTAGAGTAGTGAGTAGAGTAGTGAGTAGTGTAGTGAGTAGAGTAGTGAGTAGAGTAGTGAGTAGAGTAGTGAGTAGAGTAGTGAGGTGAGTAGTGAGTAGAGTAGTGAGTAGTGAGCAGAGTAGTGAGTAGTGAGTAGAGTAGTGAGTAGAGTAGTGAGTAGTGTAGTGAGTAGAGTAGTGAGTAGAGTAGTGAGTAGAGTACTGGGTAGAGTAGTGAGGTAGAGTAGTGGGTAGAGTAGTGAGTAGAGAGTAGAGTAGTGAGTAGAGTAGTGAGTAGAGTAGTGAGTGCAGAGTAGTGAGTAGTGAGTAGAGTAGTGAGTAGAGTAGTGAGTAGTGAGTGCAGAGTAGAGTAGTGAGTAGTGAGTAGAGTAGTGAGTAGAGTAGTGAGTAGAGTAGTGAGGTGAGTAGAGTAGAGTAGTGAGTAAAGTAGTGAGTGCAGAGAAGTGAGTAGTGAGTAGAGAAGTGAGTAGTGAGTAGAGAAGTGAGTAGTGAGTAGAGTAGTGAGTAGTGAGTAGAGTAGTGAGTAGTGAGTATAGTGAGTAGAGTAGTGAGTAGTGAGTGCAGAGTAGTGAGTAGTGAGTGCAGAGTAGTGAGTAGAGTAGTGAGTAGTGAGTAGAGTAGTGAGTAGAGTAGTGAGTAGTGAGTGCAGAGTAGTGAGTGCAGAGTAGTGAGTAGAGTAGTGTGTAGTGAGTAGAGTAGTGAGTGCAGAGTAGTGAGTAGTGAGTAGAGTAGTGAGTTGTGAGTGCAGAGTAGTGAGTAGAGTAGTGAGTAGAGTAGTGAGTAGTGAGTACAGTAGTGAGTACAGTAGTGAGTAGAGTAGTGGGTAGTGAGTGCAGAGTAGTGAGTAGAGTAGTGAGTAGAGTAGTGAGTAGTGAGTAGTGAGTAGAGTAGTGAGTAGAGTAGTGAGTATGGAGTGCAGAGTAGTGAGTAGTGAGTAGAGTAGTGAGTAGTGAGTAGAGTAGTGAGTAGAGTAGTGAGTAGTGAGTGCAGAGTAGTGAGTAGAGTAGTGAGTAGAGTAGTGAGTAGAGTAGTGAGTAGTGAGTATAGTGAGTAGAGTAGTGAGTAGAGTAGTGAGTAGTGAGTATAGTGAGTTGAGTAGTGAGTAGAGTAGTGAGTAGAGTAGTGTGCAGAGTAGTGAGTAGTGAGTGCAGAGTAGTGAGTAGTGAGTAGAGTAGTGAGTAGAGTAGTGAGTGCAGAGTAGTGAGTAGTGAGTGCAGAGTAGTGAGTAGTGAGTAGAGTAGTGAGTAGAGTAGTGAGTGCAGAGTAGTGAGTAGTGAGTGCAGAGTAGTGAGTAGAGTAGTGAGAGAAGTAGTGAGTAGAGTAGTGAGGTGAGTAGTGAGTAGTGAGTGCAGAGTAGTGAGTAGAGTAGTCATTAGTGAGTAGAGTAGTGAGTAGAGTAGTGAGGTGAGTAGAGTAGTGAGTAAAGTAGTGAGTGCAGAGTAGTGAGTAGAGAAGTGAGTAGTGAGTAGAGAAGTGAGTAGTGAGTAGAGTAGTGAGTAGTGAGTAGAGTAGTGAGTAGTGAGTAGAGTAGTGAGTAGTGAGTAGAAAGTAGTGAGTAGAGTAGTGAGTAGTGAGTAGAGTAGTGAGTGGAGAGTAGTGAGTAGTGAGCAGAGTAGTGAGTAGTGAGCAGAGTAGTGAGTAGTGAGCAGAGTAGTGAGTAGTGAGTGCAGAGTAGTGAGTAGAGTAGTGAGTAGAGTAGTGAGTAGTGTAGTGAGTAGAGTAGTGAGTAGAGTAGTGAGTAGAGTAGTGAGTAGAGTAGTGAGGTGAGTAGTGAGTAGAGTAGTGAGTAGTGAGCAGAGTAGTGAGTAGTGAGTAGAGTAGTGAGTAGAGTAGTGAGTAGTGTAGTGAGTAGAGTAGTGAGTAGAGTAGTGAGTAGAGTACTGGGTAGAGTAGTGAGGTAGAGTAGTGGGTAGAGTAGTGAGTAGAGAGTAGAGTAGTGAGTAGAGTAGTGAGTAGAGTAGTGAGTGCAGAGTAGTGAGTAGTGAGTAGAGTAGTGAGTAGAGTAGTGAGTAGTGAGTGCAGAGTAGAGTAGTGAGTAGTGAGTAGAGTAGTGAGTAGAGTAGTGAGTAGAGTAGAGTAGTGAGGTGAGTAGAGTAGAGTAGTGAGTAAAGTAGTGAGTGCAGAGAAGTGAGTAGTGAGTAGAGAAGTGAGTAGTGAGTAGAGAAGTGAGTAGTGAGTAGAGTAGTGAGTAGTGAGTAGAGTAGTGAGGTGAGTAGTGAGTAGTGAGTGCAGAGTAGTGAGTATAGTAGTCAGTAGTGAGTAGAGTAGTGAGTAGAGTAGTGAGGTGAGTAGAGTAGTGAGTAAAGTAGTGAGTGCAGAGTAGTGAGTAGAGAAGTGAGTAGTGAGTAGAGTAGTGAGTAGTGAGTAGAGTAGTGAGTAGAGTAGTGAGTAGTGAGTAGAGAGTAAAGTAGTGAGTGCAGAGTAGTGAGTAGAGAAGTGAGTAGTGAGTAGAGTAGTGAGTAGTGAGTGCAGAGTAGTGAGTGCAGAGTAGTGAGTGGAGAGTAGTGAGTAGAGTAGTGAGTAGTGAGTGCAGAGTAGTGAGTAGAGTAGTGAGTAGAGTAGTGAGTAGAGTAGTGAGTAGTGAGTGCAGAGTAGTGAGTAGTGAGTAGAGTAGAGCAGTGAGTAGGACATCACAGGCAGCAGCTGTGCAAGCTTCTTACACTCACAAGGAGACCACAGGCAGCTGAGTTGCAAGCTTCTCCCACTCACAAGAAGGACATCACAAACAGCAGCGGTGCAAGCTTCTCACACTCACAAGAAGGACATCACAAACAGCAGCGGTGCAAGCTTCTCACACTCACAAGGAGACCACAGGCAGCTGAGGTGCAAGCTTCTCCCACTCACAAGAAGGACATCACAAGCAGCAGCGGTGCAAGCTTCTCACACTCACAAGAACGACATCACAGGCAGCAGCAGTGCAAGCTACTTACACTCACAAGGAGATGACAGGCAGCAGAGGTGCAAGCTTCTCACACTCGCAAGAACGACATCACAAGCAGCAGTGGTGCAAGCTTCCCTTACACACTCACAGCAGGTACTGTGCCAAGGCAGCAACAGAGCAAGAGTCCCTTACAAAGAACAGGCACAGCACAGAGATGCACAATGCAATCTTCTCATACTCACAGGCAGCAGCGGTGCAAGCTTCTCACACTCACACGAAGGACATCACAGGCAGCAGCTGTGCAAGCTTGTTACACTCACAAGGATACCACAGGCAGCTGAGGTGCAAGCTTCTCCCACTCACAAGAAGGACATCACAAGCAGCAGCGGTGCAAGCTTCCCTCACACACTCACAGCAGGTACTGTGCCAAGGCAGCAGCAGCAACAGAGCAAGAGTCCCTTATAAAGAACAGGCACAGCACAGAGATGCACAATGCAATCTTCTCATACTCACAGGCAGCAGCTGTGCAAGCTTCTCACACTCACAAGAACGACATCACAGGCAGCAGCAGTGCAAGCTTCTTACACTCACAAGAAGGACATCACAGGCAGCAGCAGTGCAAACTTCTTACACTCACAAGGAGACCACAGGCAGCAGAGGTGCAAGCTTCTCACACTCACAAGAAGGACAACACAGGCAGTAACGGTGCAATATTCTCACACTCACAAGGAGATCACTGGCAGTACACACCACATGAACACACTCCATAACACATAGCAACAATACATTGGCATTTACAATGCCATTAGCTCAAACTCAAATAAATCCGAGCCCGATTGCATTTCTAATGCTTGTTTTAATGGGCAGCCAGTGGAGTGCACTAAGTGTGGGGATTGACAGAGAACGTGGGGGCAGATTCGGTGCCCATTCGGGCAGCGGTGTTTTGAACCTACAGTTTAGCTACCAGCGATCCATTCATGGCAAAGAACAGAGCATTGCTGTAATCCAGGCGGCTGATGATTAATGCCTGGATTAGTGTTTTACGAGAACTCAAAGGAAGCCACGGAAAGACTTTCCTAAGAAGGCGCAGTATGCCAAAGCAAGTACCGCAGACAGAAATGATCTGGTCTTTCATGGACAAAGTGAAGTGTACCCAAATCCCTAGCAGTTCTGCTGGGCACAGAGGCCGAACCGAGTTCTGTTGGCTAATAGTCATTCGACCAATAGAGTCGGGCTTTACCAAACAAAATAAACAACTTGTGTCAAATAACGTGATGGTTACAGGTATTTAAGGATGTGTGTTCGTTTTGTCTAGGTCCAGAAGCACTCCAGGCTCCTGAGCAGGGACTGGCCTGCGGAAGGGGATGGAGTGGCTCCTGGGATGAGTGGTAAGTCATTTTCTCAATGACAACTACTACATGTGTTAAGGGACTCGTTCCTTTCTTCTAAGCCTAGTTAGAAACCCATACAAAAGTCTCCAGCCTCCTATGTTTCTGTCTCTTCCTCTCTACCACTCAATTGGTAGAAGAAAAGGTGCAGTGCACAGTGCTCACTATCACTTCTCCCATTCTTTCTGTCCTAGACATCCCAAAAATTACAATTCGATCACTGCATGTATTTCTTCCACAGTTTCTGCTTAAATTACAACTTTCATGACTTCCATTACTGTTCCTTCATTTACCTTCCATTTAGTATGCGACTAAGCCCACTCACTAGTACATGACTCTAAATCAATCCATAACCAAACCTACCCTGACCCCAGCAACGACATTCCTGCCAATGCCGGCAGCTAAGTACCTAGCTACCCAAGCAACCCCCAAACCACCACAACAGATTCTCTCCTCCTCAGACAAACAGTGCGGGACCTGCAGACAATTAAGCGGGGCTTTGTGAGATCAGGATGGGACCGACAGTTGGGCAAGGGTGGTTTTTTCTAACTTTTTTCAGGTTAGGCTGGGGGTGGATCTGCTGTAGGATTCTGTTCTCTATCCTGTCCCATCGCAAAGCAATTGCCGCACTGTATCCATCCGCTTCCCTCTCTCTAGATTTTAGTCTTTCCCTACCTCAGCTCCCTTGTTATTTCAAAAGAGATATAATAGTTCAAAGATGCAATTGTAATGCTATTGCATCACTGATGGAAAACGAGTGCCCAACTTCTCTCCCACCTTTTCCCTCTAAAGTTATGGAACTTCATGTGGCATAGGAATTAGGTCATCACCTACAGGAGACTAAATTCCTTGATCCTCTTCAGTCTGACTTTCATCCAGCACACAGCACTGAATCTGTCAAGCTCTCTGTGCTTGACGGCTTGTAGTGTGTGAAGGGGCCAAATGATAAATGTGAGCTTTGGTCCTGGATCGATCAACAGGCTTTGGTACGGTCGACCACAATCTATAGGTCGGCCATATGGAAGCTGCTGGCTTACAAGGCCCGGGTCTTGACTGATTAAATCCTATCTGGATATTGTACTCAAACTGTCTGTCTCTGCCCATTTAAGGCCACCGCTGTACATGTGAAATGTGGGGTGCCCCAAAGTTCCCCCACCACCTTCATAACCCGTATATTAGGCCATTAATCGAGGAATAAGGGAACAAAGACTCCAAACTTTACAACTATGCAGATGACTCCCAAATCCTATTTTGAATAGATGGTTCTGCCACCTCCCAGGAAAACTTTCAAAATACAATGCGTTTTATCTGGGAATGGATTGGCAACAAGTAATTGAAACTTAATGCAGAAAAAACAACAAAATAGTAATTCCAAATAAAAAACCTGCCTCTGGAATTAGCTTTACTTTGCCTCCTAAATGGACACTGTCCCTATTCCCAAGAGACAAGCCAAAAGCTTGGGAGTCATCATAGACAGCGAGCTAGCCCTGAAACCTCACATTAATGCAGTCATATACTTTTGTTGTTTTTCTGGGTTTTTTCATATTTATAAAAACCAAAAAGATTGCAAAGGTTCTTACACAGGAAGCTCTGAAATCAGTAATAATGGCATGAGTCATATCTAGATTCGACAAAGCAAACTCACTATACATTGGCCTCCCAAAACTCTGCTCCATAGACAGCAGGCTTTCCAGAATCAAGCAGCTGGACTGACTCCTCTGTTATGGAACCTTCACTGATCGCCTTTGGAAAAGAGAATGAGATTCAAAATATACTGCCTTACTTTTAAGGCTCATTCTGGCGAGGGCTCCCAGTTTCTAACTAAAAAGAGTAACAAGTACACCCCGTCCGGGTGCTTAATGGCTTTGCCAACTAATTGCAGCACTTCATTATGCAGCACTTTCACAGCAACTGTGGAAAAATAGGTCAGGCTGGGAACCTTCTATTTTGGGCAGAGTGCCTCCACTAATTCCAGACAGCCCTCTCCTTCCACAAAAGAAAGGGGAGGTGGCCAAGTGTTAACATTTTAGATAGCCTTCCGATATATAAAATGACTTTTTGGTGGTTTTAGCGGTAGGGTGACTCCTTATTAAACAAAGCCTTAATAGTAGGCTATTATTGCCGCGCTACTACTGCCACAAGTGACCTACGGGTACCAGCAGCAGGTAGGCTGCTTGAGCGCTCTGGGGTGACAGTAACAGTATTCCTCTGTCCCTTGTGCCATGCAAGGTTGCTGCGGCTGATGATTGCACACTGTTGGGGAGACTTACAGGGCTGCTTTATGAAATACTGCTGCTGGCATCCTCTTCTTCCTTGTCACCACATTCTTATATCACTTCAGCTGCTTCTTCTCCTTCACCACTATCAGTTATGCTTTTAGGGTGCACTTCCCACATGATTGCAGTTTGTTTTATACAGATGGGACCGCATAATGCCGATCAGGGGCCCTATTATGTATAGGGCGCACTTACCCTGTTTGCACCTTGGTGCACCTTAAAGCAGGTGCGCCGGGTGCAAACAGGGAAAGTGGGCCTAATTACATAACTCGTGCTGCCCTGGGGGCAGCACATTCAAGCAACTGCTCCATGTTTCACTGTGCAGGTGGCAATCCACCTGCACTTTTAAAGGGGATTAGAGATCTCCTTACAGGTGGGTGAAGTCAGTGACTGCACCCATCTGCAAGAGGATGTCTGGGAGGTCCATTGAACCCTGTTTTCCCGCCAGAGGACTGCAATCAGAGGGCGCACGGACAGTGTGCCACCCTTTAGGTCCTGAGAGCTTCTTTGCCTCTGCGCCTCTATCTGTAATATGACGCGGGGCAGAAAAAAGGGATTCCCTTATTTTGTTCATTTGCATGGGGCCACGCCCCCATGCTAATGAGGAAACTCCCTCTTGAGAAAGCACTTTCACTGTATGTGCGCCAGTGCTTTTGGTATTACAGAAGGGGCCGCACATACCAAAGTGCCCCTGGGGTGTACAAAGCAGGCGCAGACTCCTGTTGGGCCCCCAGGGCACGTCTAAAATACGCCTCCTGGCTTACTATGACACATTTTCTTGCAGCAAATGAAGCATTCTGCAATGTGCTCCTCATGCGGGCTAAGCGTAAATAAGTCCCAAACTGGGGAGGAGAGCTCTGTTATTGTGCCAACGCCCAAGAGCTGGAGGTGAAGTTAGGTGGTTTTGTTGTTTGCCATTCTGTAGTACATGCTGCGACTGTTGTGTAGGGTGGTGGTTGTGACTGCAGGTTTCAGGGGTCTTATAAATGTGTAAGTAGGTGGTGTTGGTGGAACCACATGCCTCTGAGCTGGTTGAATACAGATAGCTGTACTTCCTCTGTGCTACTCTCCACATGGACGCTCATTATCACCTTACTCACTTACAAGACTTTCAAGTACCTTCCTTTTGCCTGGTCTCTCATGACTGGTGTCTGTATCAGACTCGGTCGGGTCCAATCCATATCCAGATCATCAGAAGAGGGGTGGGGAGAAGATGCAGAGTGTCCTTTTTAGGTTGCGCCTGGCGTCCACTGCGCAGCAGTGTTCGCGCAGGCGAAATCTTTTGAGTTTCAGTATGGGGCTTTAACCTGCCTCTCTGTTCCATTGGCTAGCTCCGTAAATGGAGGCTAGCCATTGGAACAGAGATGCGTCAGTCATTGTCCGAGCAGATTCATGGGCGTTCCGGCGATTTTTTCGCTCTCCGCCCCTTTAACAACGTCATTGTGGCGGTGGGCGGTTGTTTTTTTTTTTCCTCCAAGGTCTTTTTTTTTTCATTCCTCCGAAGATGGAGGCTGGGCAGTAGCTTACTTGGGAAGCTCCGCAGCTCGGACCCTTTTCTCTGTACTAAATATAACCGCTCGAGTGTGACGAAGATGATTCTTCAAAAGGGTAAGGCCATTTCTTAAAGCGAGCACTAATAGCCCTTTCAGGCCGACCGCCGACGGAAGAAGTCCAGGTGAGTGCTTGGTTTTTTTCTTCTTGCTTTCTGCCTTTTGATTGTGCCCGTTCCCGCCTCCCCTCCCGCTGTCCATGTGCCCGTTCCCGCCCCCCTCCCGCTGTCCGTGTGCCCGTTCGCGCCCCCCCCTCCCGCTGTCCGTGTGCCCGTTCGACTCCGTGGCATGTTTACCTGCCGATCCTTGCTTATTATACCGTTGGAGGAGCGAGAGGAGAGTTGTGGCGGCAATGTGTAAATGCAAAGTTTCAGCTAGGTTTAAAATTGAGGGTGTTTCCGTCCTTCAGAGGAGGACTGGGCTGCTGGGTGCGCAGTTTCTTCCATTTTATTCTGGTGCCGCCTTCTTCCCTGGAATCCCCTGCTACGCCAGGGGGGCCTGGAGGCCTCAATGGTGTGACTCACTCGGGTAGGCATGAGCACCCTAGTTACTCCCCCCCTCCACCTGCCCCACTGCCCAGCATCCTCCACTGCCTCAAGCAATCTTCCACTCGCAGTAAATTGGCAGTCTGTTGAGTATACCTGGGGCTTAAAAGTGCATGTCTTTTTGCAACTTTTTCGCTTTTTTCTTGGACCGTGAATGAATTTGCAAGCTGCTTACTGAATACCAACATCTCTCTAAGTCACGACCACCAGCTGTTAATTTGAATGGTGAAGCTAACTGTCGTTTGCCTCAGGCCCAGTGTCTAAGGCCAGGAGCCAAAGTGGGGGACAGTGAAAATGGGTGCCTCCACGGATGCGGGTATAACAACGCTTGGGTGCAACGACTTGGCGTATTGCAGCAGCCACGTCACGTTGCACCGCCCTCTGCCCGTCTCCTGCTGCCTCCTGTTAATAATGGGTGATAGGATAGTGGGGCAACCCCGGAGAGAACGACAGCAGCTGTGTGCGTCTTTCTCCTAGTTCTCAGACTTTGCAATGCGGTAATGACACCTGGCCGCTCTCCTCATCTGATCCGCTCACTGCTCCTTTCACTGTTGCTTGTTAAAGCTTTTTGTGTTTGTTTTTACATCGGTCAGGCAGCCCTGAGGAGGAGTAGAGAGCAGACACTGGATGTTAGAGTGTCTATGCAGAAGCATGCGCAGTCAGACGTCGGCGCACAGGTTGAGACTGGCATCGCGTTAATCAGCGGCAGAGCCCGCAGCGCCCCCTAGGTTTAGACCCGCCAACCCTAGAGCTCTGCAGCCTGGGTCCTCGCTGGCTAAGAAGAGATACCCTCAACACTGGGGAATACGAGCAGGACGTCGCCTGGCCAGGAGAGCTGCATCGCATTGAAGTGTCCGGGCTTCAGGTGAGTAGCGGACGGGGCCCAGTCGTCGCTCCAGGCGATGGAGGTATCGGTGAGGAGGGGTCCTGGGCTGTCACTATGAGAGGTTGAGTAAGCATAGGCAGTAGTTCTCAAAGGCAGGCTGCTCTTTATTTACATTGTCTGCAACAGCTCCTCTCAGCAGTTGTAGCACCGGGTCATTCGCAAAGAATAACTGAATACAGCGGTTTTTGCATTCGCTTTTTATATGATGGAGGGCCAGGTCTCTCGCTTACTTCACAATATCCTATTGTCCCCAGAATATGGCAAAGGACCGTATCACTACCCTCTTCCGCCCCACAACCCGTAGAGTTTCCCAAAGACCCACTTTTAGTGGGCATGAGTCCCATAGCGTCCTGTACCCTAATTCACTACACACCAGGATTCATGATCAGAGCATCTGGAAGTTCGCAGTCACCCGGTGGGGGGCGCGATGCCTCACACCTTGTCAATGGAGCCTTTCATGTTCGCTGTTCTGATTACTTAATACCCACTCGCTTACAGTGAGACCCTGTCCCACACACAGCAGAGCGGGTAGAACCACATAATATGAGAGTTCTCCGATTGCTGCCAGTTCCATTAGTGCAGCCTTTTGCCCTTCATAATCCTATTGCACGTTGTTTTTTCTACTTGCCAATTATCTAAGCATGGTATAATCTGAACCATTTTTAATTGGGACTACTTGCAGCGGCAGAATAAATTTATCACAGCCAGCAAGTGGTTCCTCATTTTAACAGCGGTGACCAGTTTTCTTGCGTTCTGGCTATTGCAGGGGTTTTAGGTGCACACACTCACCTGTTACTTTCAGACATAGATGAGTGGTTGAGTAGTTTGTTCACATATACGGCACTCGATATAAGTTGGTAATTTCATTTTCATAATGTGGGTGTTTTTCTCTGTTTGTTTTGTCACGACAAGGAGAGAGCGACCGATGATGAGAAGTGGGTAAACTGGCAATCTCAGGCCAGGAACCCCCTCGGGTGTTTCTACAGTGAGGCGCTCTCTCTGTGTCTCCACATTTTTTTGCACCTTTGTTCCACTTGTGGGAAGTAGATATGACCGTAGTAAATTATTTAGCATACACACCACGGCCTGTAGATGAGTGTTCAAGTATACACTACGTGAGTGAGAGTTTGACCCTTTGTGCAACTCGACCCCAGGTCTGTTTGACTCATTGGTGTTTGTTGGCGGAGGCACGTGTGACTCCAAGCCAATTTGCAAACTTCTCGCAGTCTCAGTTACGTTCTCTGTGTCTCAGTACTGTGTGTGAAGTTTTGTGCATCTGCACACAGGCAAAATTTTAAAAAGCAGGAAGTTAGTGAAGCACTGGCAGTCTGCATCTAGTCAGTATAACACAAGTGAAGTCAGCATTATCAACATACCAAATGCTTAACAATAGTGTACCCAAACAATGTATAAAGTAAATATTCTTCTCATGAAATTAGCGAGGAAAAGGTTAGTTTGTCTCTCTCCATGACTTATGGGAGAGGGTAAGTGAAAATCAAATAAATGAATTAAATAATTACTGGTGTCCCTCCAGGGCCTTGGGACTCCTATCATAGGCAGTAGGGTGCAAGGAAAAATTAATAAATGAATTAAATTATTGCAGGTGCCCATTTAGGGCCCATAGAAGGCAAGGTAGTGGAGGGCAGGCAAAAAGCAGATAGATTTAAATAATTGCTGGGTCCCTCCAAATAAATAAATTAAATTATTACTGGTGTCCATGGCAACTCTATGGGAGATGGGTGGGGAACATGCAAATATCAAATAAATGAATTAAAAAATTGCTGGAGTTCCTCCAGCACCCTTGGGGCCCCTATGGGAGGCAGGGGGTGCAAAAAAAATCAAATAAATTAAATAATCGCTAGTGTCTATCCAGGGCCCATGGCGACTCTATAGGATACAAGAGGTGGCACGCAAATATTGAATAAATGAATGTAATAATTGCTGGTGTCCCTCCGAGGCCCTTGGGTGCCCTACGTGAGGCAGGGGGTGCAAGGCAAAAGTCTAATAAATGAATTATAAAATTGCTGGTGCCTCTCCAGGCCTCAATGGACCCTTATGGAACACATGGGGTGCAGAGAAAATCAAAAAATTAATACAATTATTGCTGGTACCCCTACAGAACCCATAAGGAGCTGAGAGGCAAGGGCTGGGGGTAGGCAAACATTTAATAAATGATTAAAAATAATGCTGTGCCCTTCCAGGGTCTATGGTGACAATATTGGAGTCAGGAGGGGATCAGTAAAAATTGAATAAGTAAATAAGCAAAAAACACTATGCTATAATCAGCTACAAGCACAAATACAAATATAAGAAAAAAATATATGATTATCAATGTTCCTAGCAAATGGCTTTTAAAAGTGGTATATAAGGGTTAAAACACACACTGGTTGAACAGAATGGTGGGAGATAGCTCACCCACCACATGGCCACTGAAGAAGGAGGCCTGGAAAACAAAGATAAAATGGCCACCATACACATACCCACTCCCTGGCTCCACAAAATGGTGGCCAGTACATGGCCAGAAAAAGAGGCATAGAGAACAAAGATGAAATGACCACTCCACAAACACTCCCTAGCAACACAAAACTGCCATTGGAGCATGGCCAGCAAAGAATGAGGCACGGAGAACGAAAAACATTTGGCCACTTATGGGAAAAACACATACGCTGCCTAAGCAAAATGGCCACCACAGCATGGCATCCAAAGAAGGAGACATGGAAAACAAAGAACACAGTTGTCCGATTGTGTCTGGAGAACCGTCCCAACAAAAAACATCATTTGGCATTGCAGGGATACGACTTCGAAGACCTACAATATTTACCCAAAATGGGTCTGGGAAGACACACGGAAATACTCTTTATCCACCACTATCAAATCTGCCATGCCAAAAACAAAAATTAAATTAACTTTAAAAATTCCCCATCCACAACCAGCCTAAGGCGACATCAATTACCTCTTCAAAATAAATTTAGATGTTGCAGAAAAAATAAAATGCAATTATCAACTATGTTACACAAACTCAAACTCACAAAAAATGAGTGCCAAGCACAGTGGGAAGAAGTTAGCTGTGAACAAAAGAACATGTCTGGTTATTTGGGCCGCAACTGCAGAAGCCACACCCACCCTATCAACTAACAAGCACATGCAGACAAAACATAACCTACATTTTACATTTAATACAGGGCCATCCACAAGCCCCTAAATATTTAAAAAAAAATAGTAAAGGAGCAGTAGAAGGTGAAAAACATATTAAAAATACACCCAAGGCCTAGTGCAGGGCAGACTACGCCCCAAAATGTAGAACAATAACATTACAGTAAAATGATAAGCAAGTAAGTAAATCGTTTTTTTTAAACCCCAAAAGAAAATGGGTAAAAAGTACATTTAATCATAGGCCTTCACCATCCAAAAAATGAGTTAATTCCTCTTTGGAATCAAAATGTGACCCACGTGGTCCGTTCGGGTAAAAATTAAACTCGGAAATATCGTTTCTAGTTGATTTCCCAGCCACTGGTTTTCAAAACACTGACGCTCAAATTAGGATTTGTAGTTTGGTACTCAAAAATTACCCAAACGATGCATTCTGGTAAAAAAAATGTTCCCGAAATAGTTGTTGAACTTCTGCTCCTGTTGAGCGTTTGGTTTTTAGTTTGGTGCTCAAAAAATACCTGAACGTTCTGTAGGGTAAAAAAAAAATCTGCCTGTTGTCTGCCGCGTTAAGGGAACTGTCGCTCACGTTGGGAAACTGTCACTCATGTTCAATAAAGAATTGTTTCCCCACATATCACTCTACGATTTCTCCCCTAAAGGAAGTGTTTTTACGTGAAGTGATGTAATATCAGTAATTACGCGTGAAATTAGTTACGAGAAATGACACCAATTACGCTGGCGTAACGAAAAGTTGGCACAGAGCTAATCTTGACAAACAAAATGAATCAATATTCAAGACGGAGGCTCGAACGGACACAGCGGAATCTGGGAAACCTATGAAAAGGCTCAACGTTTAAGCTAGAAGAGGTTCCTGTGCAAATGTACCTCTGGAGAACAATGCTGTGAATGACTGGGGTGGAAAAGTTTTTAAATTAATTAAGCGCATCAGGGTGCAAGGTCTTGGGCTTTCCACAAAATGCGGGAGATTCAGTCGGGTAACGCAGGCTTCTTACAGAGTCTGTGCAATCGACAGTAGCAGCGCTTTAAACGGGCCGGTACTGTCCAGTACTGAGTACCAGCACTTTTTTTGTTTGAGAGGGAGTGTACCGGCACTTCTCAAGAGATATGTAATACTTTGAATTGGAGAGTACCAGCACTTCTCAAGAGATATGTAATACTTGGAATTGGAGAGTATCAGCACTTCTCAAGAGATATGTAATACTTTAAATTGAAGAGTACCGGCACTTCTCAAGAGATATGTGATACTTTGAATTGAAGAGCACCGGCACTTCTCAAGAGATATGTAATACTTTGAATTGGAGAGTACCGGCACTTCTCAAGAGATATGTAATACTTTGAATTGAAGAGTACCGGCACTTCTCTAGAGATATGTAATACTTTGAATTGGAGAGTACCGGCACTTCACAAGAGATATGTAATACTTTGAATTGGAGAGTACCGGCACTTCACAAGAGATATGTAATACTTTGAATTGGAGAGTACCGGCACTTCTCAAGAGATATGTAATACTTTGAATTGAAGAGTACCGGCACTTCTCTAGAGATGTGTAATACTTTGAATTGAAGAGTACCGGCACTTCTTAGAAACAAACAGGTTTCATTTTTCCATTTGAAGCATTGGCCCAGCAGCCTTGATGGGGAAAGGGAAGAAGTTCAACAATCTCTTGGTTAGAAAGGCATGAGCTACTGTTGCTTTCACAGGCTCGTAGCACCCCCAATTGATTTGAGTTATTCTCTATATTGAAAATGAATAAAAGTTGATTCTTAAAAATAAAATGAGGAAAGGCTTGTTACCCTCACACTAATCCACGGTCTGATTCTCTCTCGTTACCTAGCAACAGACTGACGTAACGTGCCTGGTTCTAATTTTGAATTAAGTGCAAGAACACAGATGCGAATTTACATTTTTGAAACTATGGAAAATCCTAATCAATTCGGGTTCATTCCCTTAGAAAATAATCTATGCCGAGCTGGAGCCATGCCCCAGCTGATATTGATTATTTGGGCAAATGAAGAGAAGATGCGAAGTGCCTCCTCGCCAGGCTGGGGGAAATTCACCCATCCCATCCCCGACCAGGAGCATGTGATCTGCTGTGTGCTGCCCGGGCCTGGAGGGAGCCTGGAACATGTTTGCAGCTCAATGCTGAAAGAATTAAACAGCGCTGGAGGGCTTCTTGGAAGTCCAATCGCAAAAAGCCTACATTTATTCAATACAGATGTCGAAAATGTCTTCTTATAAAGCAGCAATCACAAGGCTGCTGCAGATGACAGCAGTAACTATGCCTGGACATGATTTTATTATTTTTTTAATGAATGGTGGATTAGAAGAGACATAGTGAAGCTGTACACAGAAACTTAAATAAAATGCTGTGCGAACAACACATACATTTGTACTTCAAAGTAGTCAACGCACAGATTCAGTTTCAATTACACACAAGGATGAGGATTTGAACCATGAACACGTAACTAAATCGACATTTGCTAAAAAGACAAAAAAGGATGCACTGTACTGAGTTACATGTAATGGAGAACGCATTTGCATTTTCTTTCAAAGAGTTTTGAAGTAGGAAAAGCTTTATCTTGGCTAAGAGAACGCAGCACCAGACAGTGGAGGAGATGCAACCATCAACCAGTGATCAGATGAGGGGATTGTGGACACACACTGGCGGGTCTCTCAGGTTGTGCTCAGGGAGAATGGCAAGAAGTGGTTTTGCTGGAGGCAGCATGTCATTGAGGTGGAGGTGTTGCAGGGCAACAGAAAGTGCTGGAGAAGCAACACTAAAGGTATGCTCCCCGCCTGCTTGAGGAGGACGCTCTGGCATTGGGGTTGTTATATTTGTCACCCTTCGGTTTATTTGCAATTGGACTGGTGGTTATAGCCTGCAGGGCTGGCTACATCTTTTTTTTTTTGGGCGAAGCTAGGATCTGCTCTGCATCACACTAACTGCACAGTGAGATCTTTCTTCATTTCGCTACAACCACCCACAGGGCTTGCGGACACTCGTTTCTCTGCTTTAATCCTTCACCATCCTACCTGCAAGGCTGGTATATTTGATGCTGACTTGAGAGTAGGCCCCCTCTAGGTACTGCCTGTTAGAATGCGTATAAAGCTTGATCTTGGTCGGTTTATCCTGTGTAACCTTGCCTCGCCTCTTCAGGCTGTACTACTCATGTGCCTCAGTATAATAATGCTTTGGGCTTTTATTCAATTGTACACAAAATATTGTGACATCCCAGCTGATTTTAAATAAACATAAAATACTTGCCTTGTAATGTACGCAGCGTGCAAGCTCAACTCTGTATAATGAGACTTGGACGCAAAGTTTTTTTTTTTTAGCACTTTTACATTTTGAAAAAAACATGGACGTTTTGCATTCTGCAGGAGTGTTTTTACATAAACTGGTTAAAATCCAGAAGTTAGGAAGAAGGGTGGTGATTGAATACTTTAATAATTTGCTGAAGTACCAGATAAGCGCTACCATGCATAACCAGGATATTACCAAAATGCCCCCAATATGTCAAACATGGTCACTATCATGCCAAGGATAGGCACAACGTTGTCAAGAATTCCCCTTATAGCTTGTAACATTATGCCAGGATCTACAGTAAGCCACCAATCAGTCTATTGCCACCTCCCCCACAAGCACAAGCAGGCACACATAAAAAGAAGACACACATTAATTCATGCTTACTACCACACACGCACTCATGCAAATGCACCCATTCACATTTGTACACAGACCCCTAGACATAGTATGACTCTCAGCCACAGTCCCTATCATCACAGACCTCCTGGGCAGTGACTGGGGTTCTGGCTTTTGCTCTTTTCCTCTTGGCTGTGTTCCATCCTTAGATGGAGGCAGCAACAAGTGGCAGGAGGACAGAGATGCAGGCCATAAAGCTGAGTAGCCACACTGTGTTAGGTCTCAACAGGATTAAAGAATTGGAGAGCTGGCTGGCTGCACCTCGAGAAGGGTGATAAATGATTTGCATATGGCTGGGTCCAAACTGAGGTGGCATGGTGTGCAAAATAATGATGGACTGGGATGCGGCCCTGAGTAATTACCAGTGGCTGAGATTAATGCAAGCATTCCATCCATCACTTTTGTGTATATTTTAGTGTGTCGACACATAAGTAGGACGGGTATGCCCAGACATGGGTCCCATGCACATTGACTGAACAAAGCTATACCTGGCTGATAAGCCCTAACTAGGGTGAAACCGGTCCTTGTTTGCTTGCGTTCCGGTGCAGGGAGGACCTGGCCTGACAGTTCAGATTGGACTGTTCCCTTTGGACCATGGTCAAGACTATTTAGCATGTGGCTGGGTCCAACCTGAGTTTGCTTTGCATGGTGTACAAAGTAATGATGGATTGGGTTGCGGCCCAAGTAATTTTCCAGTGCCCGAGATTAATTCAACCATTCCATCCTTTACTTTTTTGTACACTTTTACTTGGGGGTGGGGCAGACTAAGACTAACCCAAGGTGTGTGACGGTAATGGATAGTAAGGTTGCCGAACTCAATGTTATCCCTTTTTAAACCAAAGGGAATTGTCCCTGTACTTTATCCGCTTTACGCCAAACTACCTCCTATCAAACAATCTTATATACAGGCGATGTATTATTCGAACCAGCATAAGGCAAAACTAGACGGGAAACAATGGACCACTGCAAATAGTTGTGAAAAGGTAGGGGGTGTTGATTCATGATCATATAATCAGTCAGACTAGAGGTGCCAGTGGTTGCTTTACAATGCCAGGCAAGGTGTTCCTTTAACATTGTGGTTTTCGCCCTGGAGTAAAGTAAAATAAGGCCAGTTGGCCAAGTTGTAGATCTCGCAATCTGAAGACCTGGGTTATAATCTAGCTTTAACAGTTTACCAAAAAATTTTGCAATTCTGGGACAACCACTTTTAACCTCAGATTGTAAATATGTACATTGAAAGTATGTAAAATTCAACTACACATAGTATTGCCCTTATGAAGTATCCGCACTCTTACAGATCACATCTTGATGTTTAATCTGGATTCATCTGCTCCACATACCATTCTGTCGTGAGTACAACACCTCACTTTTCAGATGACATGACTACTAAAAAAAGGTGCTCCACTGGTCTTTGGAGCTAGATCTGCACTATATCAAATACCTAAAATAAATCTTCTCCTGATGCCATCGAGCATGAGCCTTTTAGAATTAGTGCATGTTGTATACATTTAAGAAACTCAGTTCTGCAAACACAGAGATGACTCAATCGTGGCCAATCAAATTCTGCCTGCCTCATCAGGCCCCGCTCCTGCGCTAATGCTATTTGTCTGTAGTTTGTTCTGATTACCTAGCAACTGACTGAGGTAAGATGATTCATCTGGGTTTTAGCATTTGCATTCTGTAAAATGCTTTCATTATCTAGCATATTCTCATAGAGAACAAGTACAAATAGCCACAGCTCTCTCTACACTGGAATTTGCTACTAGTGCTTATCTTTAGTGAGCCCATTTCTTCGAAACAAAAACCTGTCACATGCAAAATACAGCTTCTCCATTTAATTCTCAGATTCAGGGGCTCAATTAACTATCAGCAGCAGAAACAATCAAATGGGGATACCTGTGTGCAGTCTATCGTGCCAACCAATGAATATGTCAATTTATTTCTGCGGTAGGTTTAAAGTTTGTGTGCCTACTCATATCTGTACTTTGCTTCTTCACTCCTCTGCGCCCCCAAAAATTTAGAAAGTAAGAATGGGAGGTAGAGCTTTCTCTGTGCGAGCTGCCCAAATCTGGAACTTGCCTTCTTCAAACCTTATCTCTGTTGACGACCATCTGCCTTTCCAAACCCCTCCTCTTCTCTCAGAACTACCTTACTGTGTATCCTTCCGCGGCAGCAGATTCTAGTTAGAGTTACTCATCAGTGCCCAGAGGCTGTGTCAGTGGTGAAAGGAGCCCTTCACGAAACAGAACGCAGAACCTAGGTAAGTCTTGAGTAGAACAGGATGTTTGTCCCTCATTCTGCTCTATTTTGAAGTGAACTGGAAATCTCCCAGTGAGCAAACAAGAGAGCTCAGCGGGGCACTTACTGTTCAGTTCCGTTCATAGCTTAGAGGTAACTAGACTGAATTTTAACAGAGCTGCCGAGAATTCTTTCTTTTAATAGCTGATAAAATGTGTAGCGCTGAGTGAGACAATAGTGAAATAGAGTGCTAACAAAAAGCTAAACTGTTATACGAAAAACTATAGATTAAAGAAACAATTAATACATATTTAAATAGATTTGGAATCCAGCAGTAATGAATCACCAGCCGAGGAAAGATCATTAATTTCCATCTGTGAATGATGGCAATTCAACAAAGCATGTAGCTTTAAGTATTAAAAGTAGCTCTTATGTAGGATCAGGCTAGCCAACAATGTTGGGGTACAGCAAACAATGAATCCCTGGCGTGGGTCCAAGCCATCTCTCTCCAAAGAAGACTGGTCTGAATATAAGCTTGAACTTGTGATGTTAATAAATTTGCCTTCCTCTTTGAAAGGGTATTAGATATTTGACGCAAGTTACTGGCCCTGAAGAAACTGTTCTGAAGATGGCAGAGGGTCTTCAGGCGTTTCATTTAGGTGGCATTCTAAAAGATGCTACGCAACGAATAACCAAAATATTACTAGATAGTAGTAACCCATATTACTAGATCAACATTAGGCGGTATTACAATAAACCCGTGACCTATGGGATCTAGATCTGTACATTCCAATAGGTTCTACTAGGCTTTGCATAAAAACAGGTTCAATAAAAGTGGAAACCAAGAAAGAAAGGTAATCACATACTAACACGTTAAAAAATTAAGCCCTAAAGTGGCCCTTACATGGTGTAAATTGTTACCAGCAGCATCGAGGCAATGTGCCGCTTCCTGACTGAGTGAGATCCTGATGTATTATGTGCTTGTTTTAAGATCATGTATATTAAAGTGATCCTCCTACTCATTTTTTTTTATAATCAACTTTATTGGTTTTTTAAACAGGGAAAAACCAGCAGTAATAAAATACAGCATTTTGCAGCAATTGTAGGACGTCTTTATGTTACCCATACAGGAAAGGCTTCATGTTACCTATACAGGAAAGGCACCTGGAATACATAATTACAAAGAAGAGGACAAAATAAAGTCTTACACATTGCTCGCCATCCCATGAATGAGGTATTATCATTCTAGTGACCCCAACCATTTGCCCCAAACTTTACGATATTTCGCCGTGCACCCTCTCACCTCGTACAAGTCCAATCCTCTATGCCATTTTGTTAGGGTAGGTGAGGCAGGAATCAGCCAACTGACCGCAACGTCCCTATAGCTACCATCATGGCTGTGTTTAGAAATAATTTGTCAACTCTAGACCCGTCCAACCCATCTGTGATTTCCAGGAGCACATTTAACGGCTTATGCGGGATCTCCCAGTCCAAAATCTCTGCAGGCTCCTTCTCTATGGAGTCCCAGTATCATGTAATGACGGGGCAGTTTCATACCATGTGAAAAAAATCTTCTTGGTCCTGGTTGCAGCGTAGGCATGATGCATTGGAGGCGTTTTGGTGTTAGGTTTGCGGTATGTAAGTAGTATAGTTGGACCAAACGGAATCTAGCGGAAGTGGAGACAGTTTTTGGTGCCATTAGTGCGTCTCGCCAGTCTTCTTCCAGAGGCCCAATCCATCCCTCCCACAGATCCCTAAGTCGGTCTATCGTGTTAGGGGTGTTATTTGTTAAGGATTGGTAGATACAGGCGATCCCTCCCTTCCCCAAGGTACCTGTCAAGGTGTGCGCCTCGGTGGACTATATTCTGGCAGTGAGGTGCCATTTGATATGTGACTGTGGAGGGTGTGGCGTAGCTGCAGATACCTGTAAAACTGAAAGGAGTGTGGGGAATATTGGGTTTGTAGGTCTTGGAAAGAGCGCATGTGATCACCTCTCCATACATCTCCGAGTTGTGAGATGCCAATAAGGTCCTAGGCCCTGAATCCTTCTAAGCTGCTGACCTTCTGGAGCCGGGAGCCTTGCCAGAGCGGCATGTATTGGGTTAGCTTGTTCGACCATTGGGTATGGCGCAAGGAGGTGTGCCAGGCCAGGAGAACCCCCTCCCGTGTCACCATGGGCAAAGATCTAGAGACAGGCCCCCTGTACATCATCTCCTGGATCCTGGGTAGGCCCAGATCCTCAGTTCCAGCCTGTATGCCGGATCCGACCAGCCTCCGTTGAACCAATCATGCATCGTAAGTAAGCGGGTTGCCAAATAATATAGGTATAGGTTAATAATGCCCATTCCTCAGTCGAAGGATGGGATCCGGCATTAGGACAGGGCAAAACGAGGTGTACGACCATTCCAAAAGAATTTAGTGGTCAGGCTATCTAGTTCCTTAAACCAGGTTTGTGGGAAATGAAAAGGTGTGTTCTGAATTATGTATAGAAATCTGGGCAGTATCATCATTTTGAAGGAAGCGACTATTCCCAGAGGGTTCAGTGGTAACGTCAGCCATTTGTGGAGGTCAGCTCGGGATTTCCTCACCAATGGGGCCACATTAAGCGACCACGCAAGGTCAGGAAGCAGCGCCACCCAGATTCCGATGTATTTAAAGGATTGCTTCCTAATAGGTATTGTGGATTACCAATCGAAGCAGTCTCTCGAGACGTGGAGAGGAACCAGGACGGATTTAGTGGGGTTTAACTGGAGGCCAGAGACCTGTCCAAAAAGATGCAATGTCTGAAGACAACGGGGTCCAGACTGGGCAGGCGCGGCCAGAAAGAGCAGGACGTCATCCGCATACAGGGCGAATTTGTCCTTGTCCGAAACAGGCCATTTCCAAACCCTAATTTGGTCACCAGATCGTACAAGGCATGCTAAGGGTTCCATCGCTAAAGTGAATAGGAGCGGTGAGATAGGACATCCCTGCCTCGTCCCCCTTCTAATATGAAACGGCCCTGACAATGCCCTGTTGACAAGGACACGTGTCTACGCTCAGGTGTATAGTACCTTGAGCAAATTACGTGTTAAGTGTTGCCCCAGGCCCATCTCAATCAGTACCTCTTCCAGGTACCGCCAGTCTACAGAGTCAAAAGCCTTCTCAAAGTCAATGAGAAGAAGTGTTAAGTAAGGGGTCAGTGACTGGCGGTGTGCTAAAGCTAGGTGGAGTAGTCTGAGGCAATGCCTAGTACCTCGAGATGGCATAAATCCACACTAGTCAGGGTGAACCAGTTTGGCAAGACAGGGCCCCAGTCGATTGGCTAGGACCGATGCAAATATTTTAACTTCTGTGTTAATGAGAGAGATGGGGGCAGTAGCAGAGCATAGCACTGAGGGGGGCTGGGATTTAGGGATCACTATTATGGTGGAGGCGTCTGTTTTCGGCCGGAACGAGCCACTCTCAACAACTTCGGTGTATACATCCAAAGGGCGGGAACGTGTGTTTCCCGATAGGTCGCGTAGTACTCCTGAGGGAGCCCATCAGGGCCTAGAGTTTTGCCTGATGCGGTACGGGATATGGCGTCATTAATTTCCTCCCGAGTAATGGGGAGGTCCAGGACAGCGCCTTTGGCCACAGTGAGGCGAGGGAGAGAGATGCGCTCTTGGCGGAGCAACTCAGGGAGGGAGAGGCTTGGACGCTGCTGGGAGTAAAGCCTAGAGTAGTGGGCAACAAAACTTTGGGCCATCGTCGTGGGTGAGCAATGGAGAATACCGTCTGAGTTTGTAATCTCTGAGCTTATGCAATTAGCCATGGGGTATGTGGCCAGTCAGTGTAAAATCTTCCTGTTTTTGTCCCCCCACCCATATACCCTAGCTACAGAGGAACTTCACAGTAGCCTAGCTGCCTTCATAGAAGTCTGCCTAATCTAATCCCGTAGGAATGCCAGTCATCTGTCCTGTGAATTATATTTCTGATCTCGTGTTTGGTTTTCAACGAAGGTTGCCTGGGCTTCCAAGAGAGTGATCTGGTTGTTCTGTGCTAGCTGTTTGAGCTTAAGCTGGCCTCTGGCCAAGCCGTGAATGGTGGCTTTGCCTGCTTCCCACAGAGTGCCCGGGGAGGAAACAGAGTCTTGGTTCGTGAGAAAGTATTGCTGGAGTTCTTTATCTACAGTTTCCTTAAAGTCTTTGTCTTGGAGGAACCAAGCACTCATCCTCCAAATCAGGAGCAGCGTGCCCGGGTGGCCCCCCTCTCCCAAAAACATGGGCAAATCGTCAGATTTACCCCAAAGAAGGATGGTATTGTCTCAAATTTTCTGATAGTCGAGGGCGGGCATGAAGATATAGTTAAGTCGTGCATGTGTATGATGCACAGCAGATGTGTGTGTGAATTGTTCTGGGGTTGCCGGACCCTCCAAGCATCGCAGACTCCCAGGGTGCTTGCGTAGTTTGCTAAGAGCTTAGTATGGGAGGATCTTGTGGCGGATGGGGTGTTTGTGGTATCAAGGACCGGATGCATAACTGCATGAAAGTCACCTCCAATGATTGTCATCTCGGAGGATAGAGAGGCGATGAGTTCTGCGGTGTGTTTGAGGGTAGGAGTGAGCAGTGATGGTGGGGAGTATACAGACATTAAATTAAGGGCTGTGCCTCCTGCGGTACCTCTCAGGGCTATAAAGCATCCCAGGGGATCATGAGTGGCTTTGGTAAGTACAGAAGGGAGATTGTGCCGCATGAGGATTGCCACACCTCTTGATACCCGCCTGAACCCTGAATGCCAAACTCTGTCATAGTCGTATCGTGCCAGAAAGGGGCAGTTGTTTCCTACGAGGTGGGTCTCTTGGAGTAGTAGTATGTCAGCTGCTTGTTGTTGTGCTTACCACAGGACCGATGTCCTTTTAACTCTGTCCACTAGCCCATTGACATTCCATGATATTATATGGAGCAGGTCCCTGCCATTACGTGTGTCTGTCATGGTGGGTAGGAGTGCAAATGAGGACTCGTGGGAGGTGAGCTAAGCGTGGGGTGCATTGCATTGCTTTGCATGCAAGCTGCTTTGCTACAAGTGCGTCTCTGCAGCTTGGGCTTTGTGTGCACATGTCATTTTGCTGAAGAAGAGTGCTGGTGCGGCAAACAAGGTGTATTAACAAGAAACCGGGACAACAGTCCCCCCTCCCTTCCCTATCCCCCCACCCTATATTTCAAGAAAGGAAGCATCTGTCGACCCTACCAACCAATACAAAATACCTAACTGAAACGCTTGGGTGTGGAGATTCGTGGAGGACCCCTCCTCACATAAAGGATATTTTATCGCAGCAATCAGAAGAACTAGAATTGCGGTAAACGCGGCTATCAGGAATGAGCCACATCTTATGTTTCAGGCAGTCACCGCTGCTCAGGGTTGGCAATCATGGAGTGTTGGACTCCGAGAGAGGTCCGAGTCTGCCAAGTCCACTGGAGAGGGTCAAGGCGATTCGCTCCCAGGATCTGAATGACCTGCTGAACCAGCTCGAGGTGGGGAATGGGAGTTGTTCGATAGCTTTTGGATGCAGTCCAGGGCCCAAGGAGGATTCTGATCTAGCCTGGCGCGTTCCTCATCCCTTGTTTGAGCGTGTCCGTCTGCTGCTTGGCTTAGGCGACCCCACCCGGGCTTCCTTGGTTCGGGCCTTGGAGGATCGGTCTTGGGCGTTCAGTCTCAGATGGCGCTCCTCCGTCAGCCACGTCCAGGTCGCCTCTGGGGACTGAAAGAAGAGTGTTTTATTCTGGAACACTACTCTGAGGCAGGCTGGAAAAAGAAGCCTGTATTGGAGGTCCAAAGCACGGAGTTTCTGTTTAACCTCAACAAACGATTGTCTTTGAGTTTGGACCTCCCGTGTATAGTCGGGGAAGTTCATTATTGATTGGCTCTGGTACGTTAGGGATTTTTGCTTGCATGCTTTGGCGAGGATGGAATCTCTGTCCTTAAAATTGAGGATCCAAGCAATTATCGACCTATGTCCTGCTCCCGGCAGAGGTTTGGAGCCAGAGAGCGGTGGGCCCGCTTGATCGTAAACCACGGGGAGAGGGAGTCTTTGGGCATCCATGAGTGTATCCAATGCTCAATGAAGTTGCTCATCTGCCCCTGTTCTGAGTCCTCCGGAAAACCAACCAGGCAGAGATTATTGGTTCTCATCCTGTTTTCGGCATCCTCTGCTCGCTTATGCAGTTCCTTAGTGTGGGTCTGTGTTCGACGCGCAACTTGATCTTTTAACTGGTGGATGTCGTCCTCTACTGTGGAGATATGGGACTCAGTTTCTTTGATTCGGACAGTCGCATTGCGGAGGTCATGCCATAGGAGTGCCATGTCGACTCGGACCTCGCCAATTTTGTTCTCTACCGAGGTTTGCGAGGCACTAATTGCTTGAAGGATGGTGCTGAGGTCGGTGGCAGTGGGGGCGCACTTTTCTATGGATCCGCCCGTCGCCCCGGCCTCCGTGGTCATGTATTGATCCTTTTTGGTCCGCTTTTTGGGAGGCTTCGGGCCTCGGTCCCTCCCCATAGCAGCAGGTAGTTATTCGCCCCCACCCCGAAGACCAGCGCCTCCAGGTGTTCCCAGTGTGACCAGAGAAGAAGGCGCCTCAGGCCGCAAAAACATGAGTAAAGCAGGGGAGACCAACCAGGTCATGTAATCAGGGTTCAGTCTCTCTGAGACCGAGAGCGGCAGGTGGATGCAGGACAGTGGATGACCACTTGGGCCTCGGCGGCTCTCACGGCCCAAACGGTGCGCCCCCACCACTGTGCGATTCTGCAGTCGACCTCTCCGCAGCTAGATAGCAAAGTGTTGCTGCAGCAGGTTGCTCAGGGGGTTGGTTGGCTGATCACCCCTGCACACTGCCACCACCTGCACCCACCAGGCTGGGGGAGGGCCGGGGACCGGTCGCCTCTTGTAAGTTGGTGAGTCAACAGGTCTCACCGGGCCACCTTTTGCCCACAGGATCAGTGGGGGGGGGGGGACGCAGTCCATGAGTCCCTCGCTGGCCGAAATGGCAGCCGCACCCTCAACCCTGTCGCACTCGCCTGTCAGGCGTAGTCGCCACAGGCCCAGACTGCTCAGGGGAGCCAATTGGTTCTTCACCCTGTTTCAGGGTTTGAGGCCCAGGGTCCAGGTCCCACCTAGTGTCAGCGACCCACCATTAACAGCGTGGGCTCCCAGGAGGCTCGTACAAGCATCATAGGGCCCAGGGTCGCAGTGGCTGCAGGCAGGGTCTTCCTTGGGCCATTAGGCCTCTGGGCCGTAGTACACAGGAGCAACTTAAAGTGTGCCGGGCCTTCCGTAGTCAGAGGATGAGGGAGGCCTCAACGGAGACTCCCGTTGCCCAGTAGAGACAGCCGATCCGCCCCGGTTCAGACCCCCCTGCTGTGAGCCCGACCAGCTGCAAGTCATTGGGGCCGCTGCTGCCATTGTTCCCAGCCCGAAGGATGTGCTCAGAGCAGGCCTCATCCTCCCCGTGCCACAGCTCCGGCCCTCACCAGGCCGCAAGAGGTCCTGGCAGCTGGTGCTCCTCCGTATGTCGGCGGGACCACAGAACCGCAGGTGTCTGCAGTCCAACATCTTGTGTAGGCCCCAGCGGCTCAGGCCGGAGCTCGAGACCGCCTTGTGTCCCAGGATCTCGGCGTAGGGAGGGGGGAAAACCCAGTTCATGGGTCTCCCGCCGCCTGCTGCCTGAAATAGCAGCCGAACCCCCACTCACGACCCATCCGGCAGCCGGCCGCAGCAAGCCTGGCTCATGCCCCAGCGCTGAGGTGCAGCTGGGGAAGGGAAGGCCCCATTGCAGGCCGAAGTTCTTCTAACCTGGATGCGCGGAGTTGGAGCGTCCCGCGACTTCGCACCTCGACCACAGCGGGTACGTCACTTAGTATTCAGCCCATCAGCTGGGGAAAGAAAGGCCCCGCCGCAGTCCGCAGGTCGGAGCTCTTCTCACCCGGATGTGCAGAGTCTGATCGTACTACAACTCCGCACCTCACCCACAGCGTGTAAGTCACCTAGTATTCAGCCCGTCAGCTGGTCACATTGGAGGGGGCCCCGGTCCGCAGCATGGACACTCCCCTTGTCAGTCCCGGCATCTAGGCGCAGGCTACAGCTGCGAAGCATAGGGAGCTTGTGCCGCCATCTTAAGTTTGAAAAACCAAAGGAAATGATGGACGGAGCGTTGACAATACAAGCACTCACCCCCAGTCAACTGATCTGGGTTTAATGCATCACCATTCTTTAGCCCACTCTGCCACCCCAGTTCAGACATGGCTATATGCAAATCAGTCTGACCCTGTGCCTCATGGGAACAGTCCAGCCCGAACTGCCAAGCCATGGCCTCCCTGGACCGGAAACAAGCTACCGAGGACCAGTTTCTGGTATTTCAGCCTTCTTCAGCCCGGCTTGCTTGAATCCAGTGGCAAAGTGAGCAAGGGACTCACGTCTGAGCATACCCTGCCAACTTATGGCAAACAAAGAAAAACCAAAGGAAATGATGGACGGAGCGTTGACAATACAAGCACTCACCCCCAGTCAACTGATCTGGGTTTAATCCATCACCATTCTTTAGCCCACTCTGCCACCCCAGTTCAGACATGGCTATATGCAAATCAGTCTGACCCTGTGCCTCATGGGAACAGTCCAGCCCGGACTGCCAAGCCATGCCCTCCCTGGACCGGAAACAAGCTACCGAGGACCGGTTTCTGGCATTTCAGCCTTCTTCAGCCCGGCTTGCTTGAATCCAGTGGCAAAGTGAGCAAGGGACTCACGTCTGAGCATACCCTGCCAACTTATGGCGAACAAAGTAAAACCAAAGGAAATGATGGACGGAGCGTTGACAATACAAGCACTCACCCCCAGTAAACTGATCTGGGTTTAATCCATCACCATTCTTTAGCCCACTCCGCCACCCCAGTTCAGACATGGCAATATGCAAATCAGTCTGACCCTGTGCCTCATGGGAACAGTCCAGACCAGTTTTGCATTTGTCACCCCGAGTGGGATGGGTATGCTCAGACGTGAGTCCCATGCTCTCCACACCACTGGAGTCAAGCTATCCAGGCTGATGACAGCTGATAGCCAGAAACCGGTCCTTGGATGCTTGATTCCGGTCCAGGAAAGACATGGCTTGGCAGTTCGGCCTGGACTGTTCCCATGAGGCACAGGGTCAAGGCTGATTTGCATATGGCCATGTCTGACCTGGGGTGGTGTGGAGTGCAAAAAACGATGGATTTAGGCCCAGATCTCTGTACTGGGGTGAATGTATGACATTGTTCTGCATTCTGTCCATCAATTGTTGTTTTTACAGCAGCCATCTTAAGTTTGGCATAGCCCGGAGATCAGGGCACAAGCCAGCCGCTGCACCCATGTTCACTGTATTTCTGCCTGCGATGGCCAGCACGTTGTGGTAGGATGCAGGTGGCAGGTTAGCAGGGTGAGTGATTGCCGATGGTGGCAGATTCTGGAGCAATGACAGAGGGGTCCGGAGCACTCTTAGAGTGAAACCGCCATCTTGACGCTTCAAGCCACGCTCAATCCCTCTTATTCATTTAAGGGGATCATTTAGCATTTTGTGGATGTGGGCCATCCATCAAAGACAACATATGCGCCACCTGCCAAACTTGTGATCCGTCTGCTCCATTTAGAGGTGAGGGAACAGCTTGGTTTACATAGAGCACTGGCAGCCTACAACATCACAGTTTAATGTTCAATACAAATATGTGCTTCCGTTACATGGTAAACCTTTGTAAAAGCACAGAAGGAGCAACATGACTTTCTTTACAGAACTATTTACATTCTTTAATTAAGAAATAAGAAAATGGACAATCACATAAACAAGAACAGGCAATTCAAAGCAGCATCAGGTAAAACTATGAGATCACACTCCTAACAACTTTTCATTTTTGTCTCAAGTCAAAGTGCAATGGTCTATTCCCAGGGTCCCCAGGCTCCAGTGGCTCTTGGATCACAGCGCGGATCATCATCAGGATAACAAACAGGTACTGAATGTTGATTGTAGTAATGAAGTCGGGAAAGCAGCTTCCTAACCAAATGGGGGTATTTTTCTGATAAATCATTCCTCTCCTGAGGATCCTGAAGAATATCAAAAAGCCATAACTTCTTTGTTGGTGGATCAGGTGACCAAGGCGTCGAATAGTTGTAGAAAGAAGGCGGTGGAATCCAGTGATCACAACCTAGAGCAGATTTGAAAACAAGAAGTATAAAATTAGTTCAGAACAATTGCCAGAAGCATTTCCTTGAAAAACGTTTCTCTTTTTCCATCACTGCCATGGATGCACACCGCGGTCACAAGATATGTAAACCCTTCCCCTACGGCATATATTGGGAAATACAGACAGAGATGCAGACCGGAGTTCAGAATGCTGGTGTAAAATAACAGTTCAAAACTCCAGGTCTGAGCTACATTACCAATACAAACCAATCTTCTTCTTTAGTTGACGTACTTGCTCCACTCTACTCAGCATTGGATAGCTTTGAAACATTTTCTTATTTCAAAGATGGGTCTCAGTTGTGGCTAGGTTCTCAACTGTGCCCGATTTGCAGGCCTCCTTCATAACATAAATTTATTGTATTAGCATTGATCCTGACTAATATGTGCTCCTGATTAGAAATCTTAGCAACTTATAACATTAAACCATCATTCTGATTATAGAATTGATAGTGCAAGCAACCCATAAATAATGTGTCTAATCCGATGAATACATGCTCATATATATGGGCTAGATGTACGAAGGTTAGAATTAGCGATTTTCTGATTGCAATTGCCTGCGATTCACAATTAGGAAATCGCTATTCCTAATGTATGAAAATCATTTGAGTTTCATTAGCGATTCCTAATGGGTCACAAATAGACCTACCTCATGCATATTGATAAGGTAGGTCACAATTTGCAACACACTACGATTCACTGCCACCACATGGATAGTGGCCTGCTGGGGTCACCGGACCACAATGTCTGCGAGTACTTTTAAATAAAGCAATCTTTTGTTTCATAACTGCAGCCTGTTTTACTTAAAGGAAAACAGGAGAAGTTTAAAAAGAAAAAGATGAGACCACTGCCTACTCTTAAAAAATATTTTTGCGACATTCCCTTCCCATTGTGATGGTTTAACACCACTTTTGAAATGGTCATAAAATATTACTGCTTTGCGACCGGAATTCGGTCGCAAAATATCAATACATACGATACCATTTCAGTATTTGGAAGGGACGCCCAAAACATGCCCATTTTAGCTACCAAATCTCATTTTGCAATTTGTACCTCAGAAAAAGCATTTTCCGGGTCTCAAAAATGCTTTGTTTATCTGGCCCTTACTTCCTAACAGAAATATCTTCCCAGTGTACATCTCTTCCTCACACATTTCTGATACTTATACTGATACATCACCTTATATACTTATAACCGTTCTAGACAATCCACAACACAACGTATAATATCCCAGCACACTCCAGATTATGGGTCCCATTCACAAAGGTATTTTTGGCCATAAAAATTATACATGGTCTCGCGTTGCATGGAGGATTGCTTACAAAAATTGACGGACCTCACCACAAAATGGCACCGTTTATATTTATCTTGGTGGGGCAGATTGGACACTATTAAAATGATGCTTTCCCCCTTGGTTTTATTCACAATTTCCAATATCCCTTTCTCTATTCCTTTATCTTATTTCAAGAAAATTAATTCCATCTTATCTTCATTCTTGTGGGGACGCAAAAAAGCCTGCATGTCCATATCTAAATTAACGCGCCCAAAAGCAGAGGGTGGGGTAAATTTCCCGAATTTTTCTTTGTATCACAAGTCCTTTTTATTACATCAGGCCTCTAGATGGATTGAAGACTCTTCCACATTCTCTCCCTTGTGGACAACGCTAGAATTGGCATATATCTCTCCTTATTCTTTTTTGGAATACCTTTCTTTCTCTTGTCCACCGCAGTCTATTTCCACTCCGATTCTCAAGTACACTTATAAAATCCTGCCATCTCCGTTGATCTCTTCCTTTTTTGACCAACCTATTTGGCATAACTCATCGATTTTAATTAATAATAAACTATTTTTTTGGAAGTCTTGGAGAAGTCGTGGTATCATTTGGGTGCATCAATTATTCCAGCAATTTCGTATTATTTCTTTCTCAGAAGCTATGGCATCCTTTCATCTTCCTTCTTCTTTTCGTGTTAAGTACCTTAAATTATTACAAGCACTTCAATCAGCGTATGAATTACACATCACGTTGCCTTCCACGTCACCTCAAGAGTCTCACATCATTTCTCAATTGCGCTCTCAACTTATCAGAGGGACTAGGGCGTCCAAGATTTATTCTCTGCTACACGCTCCAGCATCACCACGCACAAAAACTAAAGTAGAAGAAGCTTGGGAAGTGGACATGGGTATCTCATGGTCTTTTGAGTTATGGGATAAGTTATGGTTAAGGTTACGGAAATCCTCCAGGGCTGCCAATACTGTTCAGACTTTGTTTTTGATTTATAATCGACTCTTACTTTCCCCACTTATTCTTAGTAAAAGATACCCTGCCTTGTCACACACATGCTGGACTTGCTCTACACCACACGCAGATTCGCTACACTTGCTTTTCAATTGCAATCCGGTTCATACCTTTTGGGTTAAGGTGTGGTCTCAAATTAACAATATCTTTTCCACTACACACCCGTTCCATGCTTCACATATTTTTTTAGGTAGTATTTCCCCCATTTGGGATCATTGCACTTTCAACATAAAAATAATTGACCTGCTTATTGCAGTAGCTTTTCAACAGATTACTAAGGCTTGGAAAGATCTCACTAAACTCTCGTATCAGGCTTGGTGGTATGCTGTATGTTACAACCATAGGCTGGACACAACTTTTGTTTATCCACTCGTTTTGGCTCCAAAACGAAAACAGTTGTGGGACCCAGTTGTCTCATTTTTTGACACTTGTGCTCTCCGCTCTCTGCCTCAATCTCCCTTTCAACAGGAAGTCGCTAAACCTCCTTGAGTTCCCTTCATTCTTTTATCTACTTTATATTAATAATTATTCTATCATTCTTTCGTATATCAACAAATTACTGATTGTTGCATATTTCATTATAGCTGGTTATTTATGCAAGTTCTTTCCTACGGATTGTCTCTTTTATTTATATTAATGTATGCTTTATCTTTACATTGATGTTTTTAAATTGTACAAGTGCTTTATATGACTGTTAATAAACTTTATTCTGAACTTGAAGAAATGGGTGAAAAAACTGAAATTAACGCCTGGGAGCAATTCACAAAAGAATTCCTGGCTGGTGTGAATTGATTTACTATTTTGGATTACTCTGCCAAAAGTGCAGATACATCCGGTGTAATAAATCCCATGTAAAGGATGGGAAGCGGGCATTACAAGCCATGGGTTACTTAGTAATGTGATGCCCACAAACATGTATATTTGTGGGAGTTCTCAAATTCTAATCCATCTTCTTCCCACAGTGGAAATTGTAAGGCAACCGATGGATGAGAAGAGGAGAGGATCACCCCTAGATTTTGTAGGGTTTTTCATGGAAGCACTTTCTCCAAGAGGAAACATGTTAATTATACACCCAAATGATCAACAAGATGAATGGTTACAGAGAAAATCAGAAAGAATTTCAAGAAGACCGGAAAGACTGATTGAACAATGTTGATCTATTTACTTTATCTATATTGTTTATTTTGTTTATTTGTTTTGGCGGGGAGGGGGGAGAATGTAGTAATGTGTAAATGATATAATGATGTCATTAGTTCTAAAAGAATGTTAAGACTTGAGGAATGCACAGTGGGCATTTATTTGATGTACCAGGATGAATATGGAAGCGGATTCACACGCTCCATTAAAGGATATTACTAAATAATATTCACTGTGTCTGGATGACTCTTTTACAATGTTTACCTTAGGGACAAGGAAACAAGCATGCGTTGGCAAGGAGGGGCAACAGGACAAGATGCCGGGCTTCCAGTCTGAAATTAGCACAAAGGGAGGCTGCAGGTGAAACGATCACACAAAAGGGCTGTTAGGGGGCTGGTGCATACAGAGGAACTGCAAGGGTGAGACAGAGCAGCGCACAAAGGTGCTCCAAGGAGGCATGGGGACACAAATAGAAGCTGCAGGGTAGAAGCACAGAAAGGAAATGTAGGTGGGGCAACTGCATACGGAGCAACTGCAGGGAGTTGGGGAGTACACAAAGGGGCACAAAGGGTGTGACGGGCACAGAGAGGTACCAGGGGTGCACAGGAACGGCTGCAGACAGGCAGAGAGTACACAGGTGTGTTGCAGAGGGTGTGGAGCCCACATGTACAGGCTGTTCGGGTGGATACAGAGGAACTGCAGAAAGGCGAGAGCATACCCGCCATCAAACATTTACACAACCACAATGTCCACACAATCATAAATTTACACAACGCCAATCATACAGCAACACAAGCCACAACAGACAACCACTCACACATCTCATACATTCACATCATATACCAACACACACACTGTACATTCATGCAAGCAATACCATAAGACAGCACACCAACCCTTACGCGTCCAAACTCAAACAACATCATAGGCCAACAAGCCCGCCATCATACACAGCACACCTATTATCAATCAATCAATCAATCAATCAATCATTGCATTTCTAAAGCGCGCTACATACCCGTGAGGGTCTCAAGGCGCTGGGGGGGGGGCGCTACTAATCTAAGAGCCAGGTCTTGAGGAGTCTTCTGAAGGCTAGCAGGTCCTGAGTCTGTCGTAGGCTGGTGGGGAGAGCGTTCCAGGTCTTGGCGGCGAGGTAGGCGAAGGATCTGCCGCCGGCGGTGGTCTTCCAGAAACGGGGAACTGTGGAGAGGGCGAGGTTGGCTGAGCGGAGGCTACGGGTGGGGGTGTGGAAGCTGAGACGGGTGTTGAGGTATGTAGGTCCGGTGTTGTGTAGTGCCTTGTGTGCGTGGATGAGGAGCTTGAAGGTGATCCTCTTGTTGACGGGGAGCCAGTGCAGGACTCTCAGGTGGGGTGTGATGTGGCTGCGTTGGGGGACGTTAAGGATCAGTCGTGCCGAGGCGTTCTGTATTAGTTGTAGTCGTCTCAGGATCTTGGTTGTCGTTCCTGAGTAGAGGGCGTTCCCGTAGTCGAGTCTGCTGGTGACGAGGGCCTGGGTGGCGGTTTTTCTCGTATGTCGGGAGGGATCCATTTGAAGATCCTGCGGAGCATTCAGAGGGTGTTGAAGCAGGACGCGGAGACGGTGTAGACTTGTCTGGTCTTGGAGAGGGTGGAGTCGAGGATGACCCCCAGGTTGCGTGCGTGGTCTGTGGGTTCCGGGGCTGTGCCTTGCAATGTGGGCCACCAGGAGTCGTTCCAGGCTGATGGGGTGGGTCCGATGATGAGGACCTCCGTCTTGTCTGAATTCAGCTTCAGTCTGCTGTCCTTCATCCAGTCTGCTACGGCCTTCATTCCTCTATGGAGGTTGGCTTTGGCGGTGTGGGGGTCTTCGGTGAGGGATATGATCAGCTGGGTGTCGTCAGCGTAGGAGATGATGTTGAGGTTGTGTTGTCATGCGACGTGGGCGAGCGGTGGGATGCCGCAGATCTCTGTGGTTTTCGAGCGGAAGGGTGGGAGGCGGACGCTCTGAGTTCTGCCGTAGAGGAAGGATGTGGTCCAGGACAGGGCCTTCTCTTGGATTCCGGCGTCGTGGAGGCGTGCTGATAGGGTGCGGTGGCAGACTGTGTCAAAGGCTGCTGATTGGTCCAGGAGGATGAGGGCGGCTGTTTCTCCTTTGTCCATCAGGATCCTAATATCGTCAGTGGCGGCGATGAGGGTGGTCTCCGTGCTGTGGTTGCTGCGGAAACCGGATTGATAAGGGTCCAGGATGTTGTTCTCTTCGAGGTAGCGGGTTAGCTGTTTGTTGACAATCTTCTCTGTCACTTTTGCCGGGAACGGGAACAGGGAGATGGGCCGGAAGTTCTTGAGGTCCTTGGGGTCCGCCTTGGGCTTCTTCAGAAGGGCGTGGATCTCGGCAAGTTTCAAGCTTTCCGGGAAGGTTGCTGTCTCGAAGGAACTGTTGATTGTTTTCCGGAGGTGGGGCGCAATGGTTGTGCTGGCTTTGTTGAAGACGTGGTGAGGGCAGGGGTCGGATGGGGATCCGGAGTGGATGGAGTTCATGGTTTTAATGGTGTCTTCGTCGCTGACGTTGGACCAGGCGGTCAGGCGACTGGTGCGGGTGGTGGTCGCAGGGGTGGTGGACTCTGTGGTGGGTGCGGGGGTGTCGGAGTTGAAGCTGTCGTGGATGTCGGTGATCTTGCGGTGAAAGAAGGTGGAAGGTGATAGGTTCACACATCTAACCTCATACACGAGCACACCAACCACAACACATCCACACAACCTCATACACGAGCACACCAACCACAACACATCCACACAACCAACATCATATGGCCTTACACCAACCATCATAAGCTAACGCACCCATTGTCATAGGTTAAAAAAAAACATTTGCTAACACACAAGAGCAAACAAAAAATGAAAATCTCTAAAAACAGTAAAAGTTGCCAAAACATCCACCATCATACACCAGCACACTTTCATACATCACACAATTAATCCCATATGACAACACACCAACCTCAGAATAACCATACAACCAACATCAAACGTTCTCACACTCGCTATCACACACTAAAACACTCACTGTCATAGGTCCTCAAAATATATCATTGCCATTACACAAAAGCAATAAAAAGAAACAATGAAACTCCCTAAAAATCTAAAAGTCAAAGCGATGTAAAGATTCACAAATATGCTAACCATGGGTTGAACAACAAATACAAAGTTGAGAAATTCAAAAGTAAAGGTGCTGCCTTCACCTCATATTACAGCCCTTCTCTACTAATTCAGCCATTACGTCTGACCTGATTATATAATTGTTGCAACTATAAATAACAAACAAATATTAAGCACATCAACACAAACATACCCAGTATCATCCGTCTACAAAACCAACATAACATGCCAAAATACCCACCTCCAGACATGCTTCCACCAACCATCATATGGCAACACAAGCACGTCATATGGCCACTCACAGAACCTCATACATAATTCTCTTCCAACCACCAATATATATCCACACATTCATCACAGTCACATACCACTAACACACTTCCATACACCATCAAATGCCAATACCAACCACAACCACCATTAAATGCCTGCTCAGCCAATGGTATGTCCCACACACCTGCATTGATGCATGTCAGATTATCAAATACAAAAATATTGTCCTATAAAAATATATCCAGTACCAAATTATCCTGTAGGTAGGTATTTTAAAGGAAATAGAGATTTACTATTCTTAACTTCACACCTATGTACGTTAAAGGTATACATTGGGAAGTTACATATATGTGGAGTTAAGAATAGTAAAGTTACAATTACTTATATGTACTTACCTTCACAATATTTTCGTATTCAATATACTGACTACAGTATTTTCACACCACCACCCATCAACATAAGTACATTATTTCAAAATTAAATACCCAAGCATTTGCCAACATACATCCACAGTCAGACACCAACACACCTAACATTGTACATCCAAACACCCACCATTGTATATGCACACATCCAGCACCCCACCCACGGCTCGCAGGGCGGGCAAGAGGGGCATGACGGGGCACGGGTCGCAATGTAAAAAAGTAAAATGAACGCCTGGTCCTGCGTCTCTGCTCCTGCTCTCCTGAGTTAGACTCCAGGAACAAGAGGCACAGCCAGGCTCCCCATACCAATCGCAACGCTGCAATGCAGCTTGTGATTGGTCTGAGCGTCATGACACAGCGCTCATCCAGGAGATGGAGGGGTTAGCATGTTTCCTCGCAGGCTGTAATGCAGCTTGCCTGGAGAAAGGGAAAGTGCACATTACTGTTTTTGGCGGCCCGAGAGGACCGGCCAACAGTCATTGCGCACTTACTACCACTCCTCCCCTGCTCAACAGCCCCACCCGTCCCCTCACGTAAAGCTGCCACAGCAGGAGGACAAGATCAAATGATAATAACATTACGTTATTATCATTTTATTTTCTCCTTTCTATTACTGCTTCAAGGCAGTGGGGCAACACTCCTTCGCCTTAGCAGAGGAGCCGCCACTGGCTACCACACAGAGCATGCAAATCCACCCAATCTGCATTTACCCGTGCTGTACATTTTCACACCAAGACCAGAGTTACACCATCATGCATCCTTTTACAAACTTATAATCATATTCACTCAATCTCACAAACATTTTTCAGAGGAAATGCTTTCTTAAGTATTAGCAGGGGAAGGCAACAAGGTAGATTTAGTACAGTTTGTTTACCACACAAAGTGATGGTAGCACTTTAACTTGTGTATTTTTGTGAACCCACTATTAACATATTAGCCAACTTTAGCTCCCTTTCCGCTTATGTTTTTAAGACATATACATATCCGTATAATAATCTAATATTTTATGATTAATACATGTAACAAGACACTGCCATAGTTGCACAGGTGGGTGACATCTCACGTAACTCACGGGGCCATACCTCATATTGGCTCACCAAGCGGCTAGATTAAGCCAGTGCTGTGTTACAGGTCCGGACACGCCTTAAGATATACAAAAAGAATTGTGTACAGGATACAGCACATAAAGAAAATATGTGTGAGAGCAAGGAAAGTACCTCACGGACGTGACACCCGAGGGGGTTCCCGGTCTACAAATGACCGGTCTACCTACTTCTCATCATCGGTTACTTTCCTTGCTGGGAGGATGAAAAAAGTGCAAGAAGAATGTGCACAAAACAGAATAGAGAGACAGAGAGGGAGTGTACAAATACACTACCTGGGAGGACAGAGAAAAGTGTTCAAGAAAAGGTTAACAAGTACCTACACCCAACACCGACAAACATGAAATATAAAATGGTGAGGTTTGGCTGGCTGAATCAATTTTATTCTGGTGCTGCCAAGCTTCACCTTCTAAAAAATGGTTAAATTGATACCATTCATTGTTATGACTGGACCGACATGTTTCATTGCCTTGTCATTGGCAATTTCGTCAGGGCAAATGGTTGGGTCTCTATTCTTAATCCTCCATTTTTCATATGGGAACCTGTACACACACACACATTTAAAAACAGAGCACAGCAGTGGTCAGATGGTGAGTCAATAAAGGCCTGTGTACACTTCACACTAAAGCTAGTGGCAGCAGATCGCTGCAATTACCTTATGCTCGCAAATACTGGATATACCGTCGAGCATCAGAAGGACGGCGTGTCAAAAGATTACGAATCCGTCTTGGGGACTCCTCGATGTGAGTCACCTATATAAAAACATATAGCAATCTAATTTCATACATCATGATGTCCACAGTTATATTCGTTATTCCAAGGTACTCGTGGGGCAGGAAAGACTCCCTATGTTATTTCTAAAGTGTGCCATCAAGTTATCCAGCGGTGACAACCGCCACAATTGCGTTACAACCTGGAAAACAGGTGACGGTATGTTACTGACATCACCAGATTGGTAATGTAAAAACTGGTGGGGGGATGAGTTGTCTGCAAGTTTAACCCATAGCCACGCGGGGGTGCCGATCACCTGCCAGGTTTGTGAAGTTATTAAGAGGAGAAAAACGCCCACCGCTCTAGGTGAACACCCGAGCGGGGGTGCCTACCAGTACCGGTATGAATTCTTAGCAACTGGGCCAGGACCGAGTGCAACCGAGCACAGTTACCACATACCGCTGCCGAGTCCCTCCGGCACTTCCGACGTCTCACAATCCAAACCTGGATTGGGACGCGGAAGTACCCCGGCCGGGGCTCCGCCCATCACGTAACGTGGCGGCCATCTTTAGAAAGTAATGAAGTCAGACTCGGGGTGAATACGATCACCTAACTTTATTCATACTGCGCAAGTAGCAATCAACATTGGACCTTCTATTCAGAACATTGTTATAGGTCCTGGGTTAGTCAAGCCAATCAAGAGTGCCAGCGCTAAAAAGGACAGGCGCCGTGTAAACTGGTATCAAACCACCCAGTACATGAATGGAAGTGCTATGAGGGCAGTCTATGGGGTTTAGAATCGTGAAAACGACAGAGGCAGGGGGAGCTACGTTAATGCCAAAATTACTGATACTGTCAGACGTCCCAATCTCAATGCAGGTTTTTTTAGAAAAATGCCCCAAACAGTATATAGTAACCAAACAAAAGGCTTGGATCGCACAATAATGGAGGGCTTGTTAAAGGGGGCCACATATATGTTGTTTACAGGATCTACGGGGGTTACCCCCAGTGTCTAACGTCTGCTCACTTTGTTCCATTCAATGGAATCGTTAAGACCCTCTTTGTCTGCCTTCTCTAGATAGATCCATCGTGCTTCCTTCCTTGCCAGTATTGCATCTAGGTTGTGTGTGTTGCCCACCACCTTCTCCAATACTGTCCATTTTAAGTCACTCTGCCCATGATTTTTTTCAGTGAAGTGCTGTACCAAACGTGTGGTGAGTTTCTTGGCTCGAATGGTGCTTAGATGCTCCTGAATGCGCACTTTCACTTTACGTGTGGTGAGACCTATATACTGCAACCCACAACTGCAAGTAATTCTATAAATAACATGTGTGGTATTGCAGTTACTGAATTTGGTCAGGTACCAGGTCTTGCCATTGTGTAATGTGATCTCTTTAGTAGCGGTGGTAAGTGGGCACACAGAGCACCCACCGCAAGGATAATGGCCCGCCGGAATGGTCTTAATTTCCGGGCTGATAGTCACATTCCTCGTATGTACCAACTTGTCGCGCAGGTTGGCTGCCCTTTTGAATGCAAAGCGAGGAACTGGCATCTTGTCATTAGGAGTGTCCAATATGGTCCAATGTCTACGGATAATCTGTCTAATTTTTGTGGACAGTGGGTCAAAAGTGGTCACAACAGGTAAGCACGGATGAATGATTTTTACATTACGTTCAAGCAGGGCATCGCGTGGGGTATTCAGAGCCCTCTTGCGTGCATGTTTGATAACTCTGTTCGGATACTGCCTCTGCTTTAACCTGTTGACCAAACCAGCGGACTGGTCCACGTATGCCTCAGTTGTGGAGCAGTTCCTGCGGTATCGAAGAAACTGACCTACCGGCAGGTTATCTCTGAGGGAGCGTGGATGAAATGAGTGGTAGTGTAGGAGAGAGTTTCTATCCGTGTCTTTTTGGTGGACCGTGGTGACCAGCTTATTCTCCTCCACTGATATATCCACATCCAGATATACTGCCTTACTGTTGCTGATTGACCAGGTGAAGCGTAGGCTTTCATCAGCTTGATTCAACCAATCAAGAAATAGACGTAACCGGTCCTCTGTACCTGTCCAGATACAGAGGACATCATCTATATATCGTCTCCATTCCTGGATGTTACTTAGGAACGGATTGGAGGGATGATAAATCACATTCTCCTCAAACTGGCCCAGATAAATGCAGGCCAGGCTCGGAGCAAATGTAGCCCCCATGGATGTCCCAGACGTCTGTAAGTACAGTTGTCCTTTGTACTCAAAAAAGTTCCTCGTGAGGGCTAACTCAATGCATTGGAGGACAAATGACACAGGTGTGTCATAGAACCATTCCATCGCCTCCAGGGCTCTAGCTGCTGCCACCAGCTTAGCGCCCTGGGGGATGCTAGTGTATAATGATTCGATATCGATCGTGACCAATAGTTGGTTAGTGGGGTCAAAAGTCATGTCCTTCAAGATGTTCAAGATATCTGTAGTGTCCTGCACATATGATTTCTGAGTGATGACTGCTTCTCTGAGGAAGAAGTCGGAGAATTGAGACAAGGGTTCAAGAATTGATTGTATACCAGATACGATCGGACGTCCTGGCGGCGGGCGCTGTGGCTTATGGATCTTCGGCAAGCTGTAGAATGCCGGAACACGGGGATTTACATTAATAATGAAATCGGCCTCCTTGGTGGTAACCCATTTCTTGGATACCGCATCTGCCACCAGGTTTTTGATGGTACTGGCGAGTTCCTGGGAGGGGTCGCGCATTATGGGGCTGTAATTGGTGCGGACGGATAGAAGTCTAAGTACCTCCGTCTCGTAGTCGGCGGTGTTGAGCACGACCACCGCCCCACCCTTATCCGCTGGCTTGATGGTGATCGCCGAATTCAGTTGTAATGCTTTTACGGCTTGCCAATCTTCTCTGGTCATATTATGGCCCTGATGGAAATGTGTTTGCTGTTCGAGAGCCTCCACTTCGTGTAGCACTCGTTGCTCGAAAACTGCAACCTCGGGGCCCAGAACTGATACTGGGGGACAGAACGTAGAAGGGCGGTGTAAATTCGTATCAAACAGTGATAGAGGGGTCTTTTCTTTATCATGGAAGAATTTATGCAGCTTGATCTTGCGCATCATTTCGGACAGCTCAGTCCTACAGAGAAATGGATCATGTTGGGGTGTGGGCACAAATTCCAATCCCTTATTTAATACTCCCTTTTCAGTAATCGTGAGTATGTAGCTAGATAGATTAACTACGATGTCATTCTCCGGGACTGGGATAGATGTAACTGGCTCTATCACTTCTGAAATGTGCGCCCCCTGCTCCGTGTCACGCTGGGTGAAAAAGTCTGCCATGTTGGTGGTGTTTTGCCCCTGCCTCTGCCTCTCTGGGCCTGACCGCCTACCCCTCGATGGCCTCCCGAGCCCTGACCTAAAAAAGCTCGCAATAATGCTCCTAGGTCGTCTTCAGGTTTGCCACCTGTCGCAAAGTTGACCCGGTTGCCAGTAGAGGTAGTGGGACGATCTGCTGCCTCCTCGTCTTCGCTGCTGGTATTATCGAATTGCCAGTTGTTTGGTGTGCGTCTATATCCCTGCTGACCCCCTCGATTGGCTTGTTGTCTGCCCCTCCTGGACTGATATTGGCCCCTGGGTTGTTCTTGTGGTCTCTCGTAATACTCGTCCTCTATATATGGGAAAGCCCACTTATGAGTGTGCAGTTCTAGATTCTTTTTAAGGCCTATTATTTTCTGATTAACCATATAGGCTTTGTAATCAGCCAGATCACCTTGGATGCGGGCCAGTTGGTCCTTCGCATCCAGCAAAGCACTGTTGTTATTAAGACTGTCTTCTAATTCCAAAATTTCTACCAAAAGCTGGTTTGGTCAACAGGTTAAAGCAGAGGCAGTATCCGAACAGAGTTATCAAACATGCACGCAAGAGGGCTCTGAATACCCCACGCGATTCCCTGCTTGAACGTAATGTAAAAATCATTCATCCGTGCTTACCTGTTGTGACCACTTTTGACCCACTGTCCACAAAAATTAGACAGATTATCTGTAGACATTGGACCATATTGGACACTCCTAATGACAAGATGCCAGTTCCTCGCTTTGCATTCAAAAGGGCAGCCAACCTGCGCGACAAGTTGGTACATACGAGGAATGCGGTGGGTGCTCTGTGTGCCCACTTACCACCGCTACTAAAGAGATCACATTACACAATGGCAAGACCTGGTACCTGACCAAATTCAGTAACTGCAATACCACACATGTTATTTATAGAATTACTTGCAGTTGTGGGTTGCAGTATATAGGTCTCACCACACGTAAAGTGAAAGTGCGCATTCAGGAGCATCTCAGCACCATTCGAGCCAAGAAACTCACCACACGTTTGGTACAGCACTTCACTGAAAAAAATCATGGGCAGAGTGACTTAAAATGGACAGTATTGGAGAAGGTGGTGGGCAACACACACAACCTAGATGCAATACTGGCAAGGAAGGAAGCACGATAGATCTATCTAGAGAAGGCAGACAAAGAGGGTCTTAATGATTCCATTGAATGGAACAAAGTGAGCAGACGTTAGACACTGGGGGTAACCCCCGTAGATCCTGTAAACAACATATATGTGGCCCCCTTTACCAAGCCCTCCATTATTGTGTGATCCAAGCCTTTGTTTGGTTACTATATACTGTTTGGGGCATTTTTCTAAAAAAACCTGCATTGAGATTGGGACGTCTGACAGTATCAGTAATTTTGGCATTAACGTAGCTCCCCCTGCCTCTGTCGTTTTCACGATTCTAAACCCCATAGACTGCCCTCATAGCACTTCCATTCATGTACTGGGTGGTTTGATACCAGTTCACACGGCGCCTGTCCTTTTTAGCGCTGGCACTCTTGATTGGCTTGACTAACCCAGGACCTATAACAATGTTCTGAATAGAAGGTCCAATGTTGATTGCTACTTGCGCAGTATGAATAAAGTTAGGTGATCGTATTCACCCCGAGTCTGACTTCATTACTTTCTAAAGATGGCCGCCACGTTACGTGATGGGCGGAGCCCCGGCCGGGGTACTTCCGCGTCCCAATCCAGGTTTGGATTGTGAGACGTCGGAAGTGCCGGAGGGACCCGGCAGCGGTATGTGGTAACCGTGCTCGGTTGCACTCGGTCCTGGCCCAGTTGCTAAGAATTCATACCGGTACTGGTAGGCACCCCCGCTCGGGTGTTCACCTAGAGCGGTGGGCGTTTTTCTCCTCTTAATAACTTCACAAACCTGGCAGGTGATCGGCACCCCCGGGTGGCTATGGGTTAAACTTGCAGACAACTCATCCCCCCACCAGTTTTTACATTACCAATCTGGTGATGTCAGTAACATACCGTCACCTGTTTTCCAGGTTGTAACGCAATTGTGGCGGTTGTCACCGCTGGATAACTTGATGGCACACTTTAGAAATAACATAGGGAGTCTTTCCCGCCCCACGAGTACCTTGGAATAACGAATATAACTGTGGACATCATGATGTATGAAATTAGATTGCTATATGTTTTTATATAGGTGACTCACATCGAGGAGTCCCCAAGACGGATTCGTGATCTTTTGACACGCCGTCCTTCTGATGCTCGACGGTATATCCAGTATTTGCGAGCATAAGGTAATTGCAGCGATCTGCTGCCACTAGCTTTAGTGTGATGTGTACACAGGCCTTTATTGACTCACCATCTGACCACTGCTGTGCTCTGTTTTTAAATGTGTGTGTGTGTACAGGTTCCCATATGAAAAATGGAGGATTAAGAATAGAGACCCAACCATTTGCCCTGACGAAATTGCCAATGACAAGGCAATGAAACATGTCGGTCCAGTCATAACAATGAATGGTATCAATTTAACCATTTTTTAGAAGGTGAAGCTTGGCAGCACCAGAATAAAATTGATTCAGCCAGCCAAACCTCACCATTTTATATTTTATGTTTGTCGGTGTTGGGTGTAGGTACTTGTTAACCTTTTCTTGAACACTTTTCTCTGTCCTCCCAGGTAGTGTATTTGTACACTCCCTCTCTGTCTCTCTATTCTGTTTTGTGCACATTCTTCTTGCACTTTTTTCATCCTCCCAGCAAGGAAAGTAACCGATGATGAGAAGTGGGTAGACCGGTCATTTGTAGACCGGGAACCACCTCGGGTGTCACGTCCGTGAGGTACTTTCCTTGCTCTCACACATATTTTCTTTATGTGCTGTATCCTGTACACAATTCTTTTTGTATATCTTAAGGCGTGTCCGGACCTGTAACACAGCACTGGCTTAATCTAGCCGCTTGGTGAGCCAATATGAGGTATGGCCCCGTGAGTTACGTAGTCTGAGATTTATAGCATGCAGGCTGAATAGGGCTTTTTGTTTCAGATTTGTTGAGTGGGGGGCTGCCCTAGATAGCCTTTCTTCCCCTTTCATCCCCTTTTGATTGGGTGACATCTCACCACAACTGATTTTCTAGAAGTTAGCTGACTGACTTACCTGTCCTGAATTTAAGGTGTGTGTTATACATTAGCTACACCGGCTGATTAATATATGCACCACATATATCTACTGCATAGCTCATACAAATGCACTCAGAAAATATACAGCATGAACAAGAATTGTTGGCAATTGTTTATCAGAAATAACCAGGCAGCCTGTATCACCAAAGTATTCATGTTTAGCAATCCAGCGGCAAGGAAATAATAACAGAGTATAGCCAAGATAACTGAACATGTTACTTTACTTACCGGGATAGCCAGTGAGCAGTTTCCATTGTCCATGTCGTATCCCAGCATGGATGGATATATTGAAAAGTGAATTTTCCCAGAAGGATGGCTGGACATTATCTGCAGATTCTCTGATGTGCCCACCAGGGCCTGTAAAAGAAAGCATATTCCTAGGTTTTAGTCTTTGTGCATGGGAATGGGCCTTTAATAAAAAGGTTTATGATACTAATGCCAGCATAAACTGGAAAATTAACTTGCTCTGAGACATGTCTTACAAATGTTGCAAAGCCACAATCGATATTCATGTTAGAAAGTTATTTTTGAGACAAGCTGCTTTATTTGGTACTCTGCAATCTGGAGAAAAGTTAGAGAAAACGACCAAGATATGGAGAGTTGTTGTAGTCAAGGCACAATACAATGATTGCGTGGACTACAGCTGGAGAAGAAGTAGGAAGAAGGGTAACATTTTGATAATAACAAATGAAGTAAAAACAGGAGAAGCGTTAGCTAACCCTTGGGACTAGAAAAACAAAAGCATTAAACAAGCAACCTAGATTACAAAATGAGCCAAGAATGAAGTGAACCAAGCTGTGGGGGTCACAAGTTGAAACACCAGGAAGAAGTGGAAGATCCCATGGCAAGAACTTTCATCTTGTTGGTGTTCAGTGTAGGTAAACTGGCATTCACCAACTGATTACCACAATAAAGCACATGGCTTGCAATTCATTAGGGGGTACGTGCACTGCCTGTCCACAGCTGACAAGATAAGTAGTCAACCAAGCTAAGGTCTCGTCAAGGACAGTTGTTCGGAAGAGGCAAACTAGCAAGAGATGTTGGAGGCCTTGGAGTGTTCTAGTAAGATCAGGATAGTCAAACCACCAAATGCATAATGATTCTGAGGTCATCTGAAATAGAAACCAATGCAGATCTGGTGCTGTGATGAGGGCAGAGACCTGGCTGAATGGGGTGCAGGACTGAACTGGCCTCCAAAAATGGATTGCTGAGGATTGTAATAGGTAAAGGTAAAAACAAACCTGGCCTGTATTTGCTGAGAATAGATATATAAGCAGTGGTCTGCTCAAGTAAAGGCCCAACCAGTGGTTAATTTCTATTTGGTACAGGCTGAGCCAGAGACATGGTGAGTTGCAGAGAGCATTAGGAATAGGGCAAAGAGAGTTAGTCACCAGGTGCAGCATCTGACCTGAACTGGGTCTAATAGGGGAATCAAATTGAATAGAAACTGTCATCAGGTGTGAGTAAGATGAAATCAAAGAGCAAACGCTGTGAACATGAAAGTTGTTGTGGAATTGCGGAGTAAAGAACTTAGATACAATGCAATGTAGTTCAATTTTACAATGGAAAAAGATGGAGTGGGTCTACATAGGTCTTGGGAAGGGGGATCTGAGAGACAGCATCACGATTATTCCATCAAAGATGTAAGCATTGTAAATGTTCACTTAGATGAATTCCCTTGTCTAAGATGAAGGAAGCTCAGTAAGATGTATGTACACGTATTACTTATTTTTATTAACTTCTCAAAACCACACTTTTAGCCCTCACTCTGAAGTGGCCTCTAACCAACATGCCATGCACACTTTTGTTTTTTGGAGTCTATTTTGGCACATTTAAGTTCTTCAGAGAACCAAATGTGCATTAAAGCCTGAAGTATGGTCACTGGCAGATTTTAGAGTAGAATGACGGGCCTGGCACCATGAGCCGTTAAATAGTCAGAATGTAAGATCACTCTGAAAGAAGAGAGACACCCAAGGTAAGGAAAAGTTAAGCTGATCAATTTAGGTCAGGATCGTTTGAATAACATCAGCAACAAATCTCTGTTATAGAAGATTCTCAAAAAATGATTAGCTTTCGTATGGAAGAATTGAGCCCAATGGGTCCCACGATCTACACTACTTAAACCTATTACAAAGGGAGGGTTACATTTCGTCAACATTAAAACTTATCTTCAGGGGGCTCAGATCCGGCCACCTTTAGAATGGAATCACAATGCTGAAAATAAGGGATGGGTTACAATCAAATCAAATGTTTTGCCTACCCCATCATGCTACTACTATGGCTCCCTCAAATGGTGCGCCATGGAATCATTACCATCTTAACATCCTCCCTAATACTATTTGAATACTGGCAACAGAAGACCAGAAAGAAGAAAGAAAGGTACCACCATCTTCCCTTCACCCTTTGATGCTCATTATACATAATCCGACTTTAAGATCCCAGGTTTACTTTGGAACAGCCCTAACCCCCATCATTGGCAGACTTATTTTCCAAAGGTACACTTACCACCAGAGAAGAGTGTTTAGCTGACTGGAGTCTTAGCAGGGCAGACTTTTTCTGTGTTATGCAACTTCTACATTGGACAGTGTTGTACAGCTTGTACCTCTCCGGTGAATCTGAGCGTTTGATGAACAACAAAAATGTCAGGATTGTGCCAGACTGATTCTGTGCACACCCTCGGGATATGTTGGCCTGTACCCCTGCTAGCCCACAGTTCACCATCTGGATCCTTAACCTTACAGGGTAACAAATATGTGTGCAACCTCAGAAAATTACAACCATGATCCCCCAAGGAAATTGTGATAACATATTTAGAACCCTTTAGTTTAGACTCCCATGCATACCCAGAGAAATACACAACAAATACTCAGCAAGAGGTTTCAATATTTATTGAAGCATTGTGATTCTTGTATAAAATATGTGGGCTGCAATAATCATTAGAATAAAGCAGAATAGTGTAATTAGCATTATGAGAACAGTTAAATGGATGAATGATTCCACCATTGTGCTATAACAGTGAATATATACGGGCATATATGTACTGTGTATAGCACTGCCTAACCTAGTTTGCCCAGGGTGGGTGATCTGCCAAATCCCTGCCGGGTGGTCTAACTCCCCATTGCCTGCGGGTAAGTGTCATAAAGCTGTCCGTCTTGGTGTAGAGCTGGATATCCTTTGTGTTGGTAAACAGGAATCATCTGAGCTGGAATCCCGGCATTCAGTCACCTCGCAGTAGCAGCTGAGTGTTCCTCTCCCTGGGTGGTCCTGTATATATAATAAACGGCACCCTTGTGGTCATGTCGCAACCCCTGTCATGCCACAATTGTTTATTCTAGTTTATTCTAGTTTGATAGCTTTATCGCCTACTGGACAATAACAATAATGACATCTGCACAATTAGTTTATCCCTTCTACTGAATGTACAAGGTGTCGTAATAGTGTGCCTCCGAAGTACAAATTTAAGCAATGCAGATTCAGTGAATGTATCCTGCATTGTCACGCACGCAAAAGTATGTTAAAAGTCATTGTGTGTAAAAGAGAAGGCAACTTAAGAAACATGAGCATGCAAATGGTGGTGTTCCTCACCAGGACTATCCTGACCACGTGACAACAGAATTCAAAAGAATTACTACATTAGCTATCAGGAGAACACCCCACTTGAAAAACGTTTTATAAATAAGCAGATTCATGAGGCATAACTTGGCTCTAATGCACTTTTTTACACTTAACTACAAAGGACAAACATAAATATGTTTTGAATTGGGAGACAAACTTGGGAGAGAAGATTCCAGAGGAGAGTTGGGCTAAAATATGGCCGCAATACTATCAATATTTGTTTGCTATAAAGCGGCGGTACCACCATAGGAGCAGAGGAGCATTCCCCCCACACGCACTACTGCAGAAAATTGAAAAATAGAATGCTAATAAATCATTCTTATCTTATCTTATCTTAATGGAGATTTATATAGCGCTCTGTCACCATAAGTTTCCTGGCGCTGATTGGGTGCCGAGAGATGTAGAGGAGGGGAGCTAGCCAGACTGTGTGAAAAAAAGACTGGTTTTCAGGAGTTTTCTGAATCCCAGAAGGGAGTTGGAAGATTTAAGTGGAAGGGACAGCGGGCTCCAGAGTTTGGGGGCCAAGTGGGCAAATCTACAGCCACCAAATTTTTGGAGCTTAATTGGGGGTGCAGCTAAGAGATGGCGATGAGAGGACCGTAGGTTGCGTACCGGACAGTAGGGAGTGACTAAGGATTTGAGGAAGGCAGGTGAAGTTCCAGACACCGCTTTAAATGTAAGGCAGCCGATCTTGAACGCAGCCCTCTGTTCGACCGGCAGCCAGTGGAGTTTGCGAAGTAATGGTTTCGCCGACTGCCACTTCGGGATTTTATAAGCCAGTCTGGCTACCTGATTCTGCACAATTTGGAGCCTATGGAGAAGATATTTGGGTAGGCTATGGTACAGAGAGTTGGAAAAATCCAGGAGGGAGAGCACCAGGGCCATCAAGACTTGTATCAGGGCCTCAGGTGTGAGGAGATGGGAAACTTTCCTGATTTTTCTGAGCTGAAACATGCAAGATGATACAACAGCACCCATCTGAGGCTTAAGGGAGAGCTCTGTCTCTATGATGACCCCGAGACTCTTGGCTGACTTCGCCGGGACAGGCGGGGAGCCAACTCCGCCGGCCAGAACTGTGGGCCCCAGTAAGTGAGGCTGTTGCCCGGGAGGATTAGCTCTGTTTTCCCCGGGTTCAACTTGAGCTGGTTACGGTTCATCCATTGCTAGATGTGTAACATAACCGCTTGACAGTCAAGGGCTGCTTTAGGAGAGTTGAGGGGGAAGATAATTTGCAGATCGTCTGCATAGTTGAAGACGGTAATGTCCCACCTCTTCAAAGAATGGATGAGTGGTTGGAGATAAAGATTGAAGAGCAGGGGGGACAGGGAGGATCCCTGGGGCACTCCACAGGTGGATGGCTCATTAGCGGCCACAAAAGGGCCTAGACGCACCGCCTGGGTTCTGCCTGTCAAAAAAGATTTAATTCAGGCCAGAGCCAGGCCCAGGATGCCGGCTTGTTCGACACGGTGAAGAAGGATGTTATGGTCAACCGTGTCGAACGCCGCCGACAAATCCAGTAGGACGAGGGCCTGAGGAGACCCTTTGTCGGCATTGCCCCTTAAAGTATCCATAACTGCCAGGATCACAGCCTCGGTGGAGTGGGCAGGTCTGAAGCCGGCTTGATTAGATTCGAGGTTGTTGGTACGCTCGATGAAGTGAGAGAGGCAACTGGTGACATGTGCCTCCAGGAGTTTGGATAGGTAGGGCAGGAGAGAAATAGGCCGGTAGTTGGCGAGGTCCTCCGGGTCTGCTCCGGGTTTTTTCAGTAGGGGTACTAAGACAGCCTCTTTGAAGGAATTGGGTACCATGCCTGTTTCAAGGGAGGTGTTTAACAAAGGCAAAATGCAGTCCGGCAGAGCCAGGCAGATTTTATCATCATTGTTTTTTTTACTACCTGACGAAAGGATTGTGGGGCGGGGCCAGGGCGTCATTGCTGCTGATTGACAGCAAGGAGGAGTGGCCACTTCAGTTTGAAATGTGCATGTAGATTTGGCCGGCTATCTTACTATGCCCAGCCTGACATTCGCAATTCAAAGTTCTCCAACCCAGCTGTCTTAGATAGCTGGGGTGGAGTGCAGACACAGGCCTCCACTGCCTTTTGGAGCACTGGGGCAGCCTGCTCCAGCCAATCCAGATGCTTCAGTCATGCTGCTTAACATTGTTAACAGCATGAGAGCAGAGTCTTGATTGGATAAGGTAGTTGGCTGTGTGATGTTACCTCGTGCTCCGAGGAGTCTGAAGCCAGGAACTGGAGAGCATCAGGTGCTGCAGAATCAGGTAAGTGAAACTTAATTTTTTTTCTTTCTTAGATGTTTATTTTAATGTATGTTTTAATGTAATTATTTAATGTATGTATGTTTTAATGTATGTAGCGCCTCACCAATTTTTTTATGTCACCAACCGCCACTGAGCTACGCTGGTACCTATCCACCACCTGCGTTCCCGCTGTGAATAGAGGCTCCAACTTATGTTGGAAAAATTTCCTAGAGAGGGGCACCTTTTCCACAAGTAGTGCTCTTGTACACATGTTCAAACCTTTTGGAAAGAAATCTGATTCCTTATAAGGCAAGCAAGGGGAATCACATTGCCACTGAAACCACTCATGGTACTTTTAGGGGACCCCGGTGAAAACAGCGTCTTCCCACTCACCACTCCAAGGGGTAAGCTAATAGAACACCTCCTAAGATATCATTAGCACAGTTCTCGAAACAATAAATAACTCTGCCCATGAATGTATGATGTAGTGAAGTTTGGAATATTTAAACCAATGGTGATTAACCTGAGGTTTGGGAGCCCATGGGGGTCTGTGAAGACTACTTAGGGGATATGCAACTGTTTAGAAAATGAAACAATACTAGCAGATTAATACGGTGTATATAAATAAAGATTTTGTTTTTTTAAATGTTCTGTGAATATGATGGATTTTGAAATTGGAAGCTTGAAAGTAAGTTACTATCCTCAGATTTTTCTGCGGGAACAGTGCACCTGCATTAAACAGAATATAGTATGGATAATATGAACAATGAGTTGCCTCAATTGAATCTAGGTAAGCTCCAACCTAACCATTAATTTTCTTATATATATTTTTTTGTGAATTAAATAAAATATTTCATCATTTGTGTATTTGTTTGATAAATGCGTTTTACCATATTTTGATGTTATGTTTAGCAGTTTAAATCATCGAAAATGCTCAAGCTGGTGTCCCCAGCTTCCAGTAATGACTCAGTGGGGGGGTCCCCTGATTCCAATAATGATTCCATTGGGGTCCCTGGGTCCCAGTAAGGACTAACTGGGGATCCACAGGAGTCAAAAGTTCATATCTATGCCATGGAAAATTATCGGCAGTGGTTCACGATAGGCTGCACAAATTGGATTTAATATGGTTGTCATTCAAAACTTACATGAAGAGAGATTGCACAAGACACCTGTATTCAACCAACGCACCAGATATACTATACACTGGAGGTCTAAGTGTCTTTTCCACATCTACCTCCAGCTCCTCAGAAGTGGAATACGCACTCTCATCGCTTGACGAGGGTTTCATTCATTGTATGTACTACTTATAAAATTGAATGTAAAAAAAAAAATACTGATTGCTTGTGAAGTTTTGCTCGTATTACCTGAGGTGTACCTTCAGGACTAAACTTGTTATTATAATATGCAGTATCAAAACTTACGAATACAGGATTTAACCAATTAGCATTCAAAAGAGTAATTACACTACTTCTTTCTGCTTTATCTATTTCTTGTATAATTAATTTCTTGACCTTATGTGGACTATTCATTTCACCTAGGTTGCTACTAACATCTGTTCTCATGAAGCCCCTTCATCGTTGATAAATTTAACAGGTTCGAAACGTTGAAATACCTACTGCTTAGGTCACGTCTCAGCTAGATACCAAAGACTCTTGAACTGTTATTTTAACCGTGAGATGTCTACAAAAGTTTTGAATGAGAACCTTAGAGTAGATTGTCACTGTGGACTTTATTTGTATTTGGTCACTTGTTTCACTTGTACTGCACAGTTCTTGGGAGCACCAGCCCACTATGATCCCTATACGTTTTTATTCTATTATGTGGATATATGCTGAAGTATACTTTCTGATACAATGATTTTGTGTTCTAACATTTATTGGTGTGGGGCTTGCATGACTCCTCCCCAAAAAGTTAGAAAATATTTTTGAATGACTAAGGACTTGTGTGTTACATTACCCATTTAACCAGGTTCCAAATGTGACTTGTTTACCCCCTTTATCTCTTTGTACTAGGAAAGCACAGGAAATAATGTATTTCTGTATCATTTCCTGTATTGTCACCTAATTATTCTGATATCCATTTTATCGCACTTGAGCAATTTTATAGCGCTCAAGACTCCACTGTGGAGCGCGGAAGCGTATTTTCAGACAGGTAGTATGCTACTTTCTGGGAGAGTGCTTGACAGGCAGTGTAATATTTGTTGTGTTGCTCTGTGGGAAGCATTTTGGTATAAAGCATGAAAGACGAGGTACTTTTATCTTGTCTAGGGGTGCAGTGTCTAGCAGAGTGATCGCGGAGAGGTGTAAGAGATAGGCATGCAAACTATAATTATATTTAGGGCGACAACATACAGACGGCTACAGAGTGCCTTCCAAGTTAGAGGAGCAGTGGAATGCCGTGTGAGTGTAGATCAAAAATAAAGAAGGCTAGTATTCACAAAGCAGACATGCTGTCAAATGCGTAAAATGAGGGTAAACGGGTAAGAATGGGAGTTAAATCCGGGAAACATCCTTTACAACGCAACTTTTACCACGCAGTGCTTTTACATCGCAACTTTTACAACGCAAACCATTACAACGCATTGCGCTGGGGGGCGCACTAGGATAGGGAATAGATTTAATTTACTATCCAACACCTTCCCTAGTGTCCACGGGGACTGGAGTTGGAATAGTAAATTAAACTATTCACTATCCAGCACCCCAAAGCGCTATGCGTTGTAATGGTATGCGTTGTAAAAGCATGCGTGGTAAAAGCATGCGTTGTAACATCATACATCCGTTAAATCCATGAGCAGTAGCCATGCACATTTTTTAATGCAGGGGCATTGACAAACTGTTGTAGAAATAAGCATGGAGAGAAGTTGGTAGACTGAGCAGATACTACACAATCTTTAAAGACCCCGAGATTTGGCATACTCCTGTTAGGACAAACGTTTGAGCAGGGCTTCATGCCTCAAGTTCCTCCCATGCTCCTCAAAGCAGAGGCACACCAGTCGGACAAGCCCTAGTTAGGTCATGGGTTACAACCTAGAGCAGGGTCTTCAAACTTTTTAATGCCGCCCACCCTCCCCCGCGGGGAAAAAAAATCATCAGGCCCCCGTCAGAATTTTTCACAATTATTCTATTAAATTGTATCTATTAACAGTACCCACTGTGTGTGGCTGGGAGTTTTGAAGAATTTTTGTAGTCCCTTCCCCTTTGTCACATATTCCCAGCTAGGATATTAGTGACAACAGATATTAGTGATGGCCCATTACAGAGCATAATGCATAATTTTGGCCAGAGCTTGGAGTCCCCCGGATCACCTGAGGCCCTCTGGAGGCCCCCTTCCTTCCCCCCACCCCCACACAAGTTTGAAGGCCCCTGCCCTAGAGCGACAGGCACCTTGCACCTGTGAGGGTGCCAGAGAAAGCACTCCACACATCTGGTCCTTTGTTGCAGAAGATAAAACACCTCGAGTTCTCCTAAATCACTTTGTGGATTATTGAAAATTCGGGTGCACATCCTCTGTGATCAACAGCTAATGAAGTCATCCTTTGCTGCCATCTTTTTCATTCTACCTTTCGCACGTATGTTTCACCGATTGTAGTCAATTTATTTTATTTTTTTAGAAGTTTTCAGGAAGCACCTATCATTTTTCATTCTCTGTCCGATTTCTCTTATTGCCCGTATTTTATTTTCCTACCTGGGTCGCCTTTTAGCTTCCTCTCATCTTCTTGACAGGTTAAGAATTCGTGGTCAATAACACTTGTATGCGTGTATATTTATGTCTTTTTTTCTGGAGGGCCCTTCCTCTCTTAGGATACTAATCTGATTTGTGCTAAGACCCTTTTGGTCTCATTAGGGCGAAGCAAAAATGGATGCAAAACATTTTGCGTACATTTGTATGCTAACACAGATATCAGAGTGCTACTTGTACTAACTCGAGGTTATGCAGTGGCTACTGAAGACATGTTAGATGTTGAAATTAGGACATAGGAGGCCTTACAAGAAAGGGTATCAGCTCCCCTAAGAAATAATAAACTTTATAGAAGTAATTAAACTGGGGCTTGCAATGGGATTTGGACAATACTAGATCGTTGTTCTTACCACCCGCAGACCCTAAGGATAGCGGAGACTGTGGTCATTCCACAACCGCAGGGAAGTAGTTACTCTGGAGTGGGACACACAGTGTTCTGACTTTCACAGTTCAGTCTGGCAGCCGTGTAGCATTCCATCTTGTCCAATATATTTCCTACCCAGGGATTATGGCCCTGTCGTGATGCTTGTGCAGTAAATGCCACACTTGTATATAAAAAAATCCATTCAGCCTGACTGGTGGATTTAGGGAAGTGAGTGACATGTATACGAATAGCCTCCCTTCGACCCTGTGATCTGCCAGTGGCTGGAGCCTAACTCACTGATATTGTATCGGAGAAGGTGTGTATCCTGGCCGCAAGACCCAATCAGTTCTCCTTTAGACGGTATATTATAGGGAGGACACACAGACCACCGAGAAGTAAGGATTTTATTGCACAAAGTACACGTCAGACTCAGCCACATCTACACACATGCCGTTAGACGTGTTGTGGTGCTGTCTGCTTGGTTCCCACACAACAACATAGAACATACTTAAGAACAAACATCCCACCCCAACAAAGACTAATACTATAGATTTCTCAGAACACTGACCACACCTATTCACAACACAGACCCATCTTACCACATATAATACTTAAACTGTAACCTACCATTTCTCTTCCTCCTTTCAACACCCCATGCATTCCACCTATACAATGCCACCCACACACTGGTCTTAGAAAACCTATAGGAACCGAAACAGGATTGTCCTGGCAACTGCATCTTTCTTGTCACCTTCCTTCAGGTTCCTTTTCTTCGTTCTACAACCGCACTTTGCTCCACCAGCTTCTTCTCATCCACTTCTACTTTCATTCCTCTCTCCATCAACCCTGACTGAGTTTCTTCAGTGTTTCTACTTCCCATCATCTAACATGGAATTTGACCAGCGGTGGAAATAATGGCTGCCTTGTTCAACCACGACATGTGTGCATCAACTCTTCTTCAGTTTAATCTGATTAAAAACCAACAGTCCGGTTTTTATTACCAACCCAGTTGTCCTTACCCATGAACCCCGAGGTTCATTCAAGGCTGTTCTTTGGATTCAACACAAAAGCTCCTGCATACACATGTATGGGGACTGAATACTAGTGTTAGTTATTTTGATCTTGGGTGTACCCACATGAGAAACACATTCTCAGAGGTCACAATCACAACCGCCGTTGTGACTCTCTCCACAAATTCCACCTATAATGGCCTGTATTAATAGTCCGTTATAACTAGGGATACTGCCCAGACCTACCAATTACACTTCTCTAACCAATGAAACTTTATATTTTATTTTCCCAAGCAACCACTTGTATATTAACCCCTTGCATGCTGCCGCGATTCTGCGCCTCTATGGCACATTCCGATCGCGGGTGCAGTCATGACGGCCGGGAGCCGTCATCAGCACACGAGCACTGTGTGCCATGACGGCTCCCGGCCATCATCAACATGCAAGGGGTTAAGCCTATAGAAAGGCACCTTACTTACTGCCTGCATGTTGTTGCTACTGTCACACGTAGAACTTAATGAACTCTTGTGCTTCAGTCTGAGACTGACCAACAGTTCAATTCCCTTATCCCTTGATTTGAGTAACACTCAAGGAAGTGACGTTCATGCATCAATGTTTAGGTCTGTTGTTAAAACGATATGAATGATATTTAAGAAAAGGGACTTTCAGCCAACCCCTTTCATCCAGTGATCGGATATTGTGTCATTCACATTCTCCTTCTGCCATTACTACACGGAGCAATATTTCAGGCTACTTCAGTCATTGGCTAACTACACTGTGAGTGACGTCATTCTACCCTTTCACATGGAGCACATCCATATACAAAGTAGCTCCCATCAGTGCGAGGGACCACTATGGCAATGTATGCGTTATGAGACCAAAACATGTTTTTGCTTTTAGCCAAGGTTTATTTTTCCCCTTAGATTGAGGAGGGTCAGGCAGCTTCCCCAACAATAACGTTTCACAAAAACAATGACAAAATAAGCACTGACAATGCCTAAAGGCTGGTAGCAAACACCAGCCGCATTGGCTTTGCCAATACTTGTTTAATAGTTTCTCTGACTCATGCTGGTGGTATAGTAACTACACTGTCACATCAAACTCAACATACCTGTGTGCTAGCCATCTTCATCTATAAAACCATTCTTACCCTTCTGTAACATCACTGGCACATCTTCCTACATCTACCTTCAGGGCCCTATTTATTTCATCATTCTCTCACAAAGTTGGAGGTCATTCATATTTGCTGATACATGTCATACACTTAATGGCAACTCATTCCTTATCCTCTCCACTCCACTCCACTCCACTCCAAGCTTCTTTTCATACTTTTACACTGTGACCGAGAATCAGCAACAGGCATATTACTTTCTTTGGCATATTCCATAGCATAAGTAAGTTCTTTAAAATTCATTAACCATTTTACTATTCTGTGGATAACTTATCCTGACCCTCTTGCATACAACAGCTTATGATAAGTTTGTAATTTATATGGCATGCCCTAAAGTAAAATAGAGAGATATGTGGAATTATGAATGGGTAATAATGAGAATGTTTTTCACCAAGGGGTTCTGAGTCACATCAAATAGATAACGAAAATAGTATCATCAAGTAGTACCCCAAGGGGAAAAATATCTCTGGTACTCACTTTTTACATATGTATAATTTTATGTTATCTATGACCCCCAAACATATCTACCCCTTTTTTCAACTGCTATACAGGGACTGAGGAGTTATGTGGAGTCAAACATAACATTACTTCTCCTTCCAGTCCAAAATGTAAATAAGTATAACAGACCTCCTGCCACCCAACCCAACGCCCTCTGTACCATCCCCACCTCCCTCCTTCCGAACCTGATGTATTTGTCTTTAATACCTGTGAACATACATATAGACCACAGTGGACATAGTGCAGCCATAGAACTAGCAACACTTTCCATCACCTGGTCCCTAGAAAAACTGTGCACCAATCTCAAATTATGCACCCTCTTTCCAAAATGTTTTCCAATTTGGCATTAGCTGCAGTGTAAGCCTTCTCAGTGGTCACACAGTTAATGTATCAAAAATGTGCGGTCAGAGATTGTCTGTAATCCTACACACAAACATACCATTGACCATGAGTGAAGACACCTTGGAGTACAATAATGTGCAGGCACCTCATGAGTTACCCTGAAGGAAGAAGTCTTTGGATCCCTATACACCTGCAAATGTACTGCAAATACAAGTCATCAAGCCTAGATGCTAATCCTTCACCAGGATACTACCTTCCCAGACTAGATAAGCCAGTAGAGGCACCATATTACAGGGACTAACTTTCCCTACACACAGCTATTAGAAGACTACAATACTCACTATTTTTTATTTATAAAGTTTATATACCGAGAACATGACCCGTGAGGGTATCAGAGCGCTTTACAGATGATCAGAAGGAAGAAACAGGAAAGCAAACAACAACATAATCAAGAAGGTACAGACTGTTTAAGCTCACATATTGAGGAGAGTTACCTCCATAGGACCAAGTCGATAAGACAACAAACATGATCCAACATTCGAATGAAAATCATGAGTGTCGATACCGAGTCAAATTGTGAAACCAAGAGCGGAAATTTGTTCATAAGTAATATTTTAACCTCTTTTTTGAATGATGCAGCTGAGGGGAATCAGTCTGATTTCAGGTGGTAGGGTGTTCCAAATTCTCAGGGCAACACCTGAGAAGGCCCGGTTACACGTTTTCTTTTTATGGAATTTCTTTTGTTTAAGCAACAAGGTGCTGGTGCTCATCTAGAGGATCTGCATCCACCAGATGATTCTGATTTTTGTGCCAAGCCCATTGGGATGTTGTAGTGTAATACTTCATGGGTCGTGCAGGCAATTTTTAACTGTATCCTTGTCTCATTTGGGAACCGGTTTAGGAATTTTTGATCTGGAGTGATGTGGTTTGTTTTGTTTCTATGATGAGCCAAGCAGCAGTGTTAAGAGAAGCTCCTAAAGGCGCCAACTTGGATCTAGGAAGGCCACATATGGCAGCACTTCCATAGTCCAGCCTGGGAATAACTAGGGCTAGAACCGCTGGCACTGAAGTTTCATGGGGGAGGAAGTGTTTTAATTTTCTTAAAATGTGAATTTGGTAGTTCACTCCTTTGGTGGCAGTACTGGTGTGCTTCTGCATGTTCAGGTCCTTGTCAAGTGTTATTCCTAGAGATCTCGTGGACTCACTAAGGTGTAGTGAGCAGTTACATGCGTCATCCATAATTTGATTTGAGGAGAATGTTTGGGTGGGACGATTAGGAGGAATTTAGTTTTGAGGGCATTTAGTTTGAGGTGGTTGCGGGTTAGCTAGTTTTTTTTTTGTAGAGTTGTGTTAAGGGACCTAATATCTTCTGAGGAAGAGAATTTCAAGTACAATTGTTTTTCATCAGTATACATGTGATAATGAATGATGGAAGATTTCAAAATTTCAGCTAGAGGCTCAATGAATAGGCTGAAGAGAGTCGGTGAAAGAGAGGACCCCTGTGGGACCGCTAACGTGACCGGTGTGCCATTGGACAGGGACTGGTTAACCTTGATTCTTTGAGTTCTGTTGTGGAGAAACAAGGTGAACCAATTTAGGACGGACCCTGATAGCCCCATTCTCCATTCTAGTAAGTTTAGAGGCTTTCATGTTTAACCGTATCAAAAGCAGACTATAGGTCTAGGAGGAGTAGCAGGCATGATTAGTTCTGCTTCAGCATTATTAGCACATTGCCCCCTACGTGCGGTAGAGCTAATTCAGTGCTGTGGCCTTGGCGGGAGCCGGATTGGAATTGATAATTAAGTTGGAATTGTTCTATATTGTTGCACAGTTGGATCGGGACACATTTTTCATGGAGCTTCGCCAAAGTCGGAATGTTGGAGATTGGGCGAGCGTTGTTTAGGTCCGAGCAATTTGCTGCGGGTTTTTTCAGACTAGGGGTTAACTGTCCTACTTTTAGGCAGTCTGGGATAGTGCCTTGACATTTGTATATTTTCCTTACATTCATAGCCTAAATCAAAAAATGCACATTACAGTTTTTCTAAGATTTGGAGTATGTTTTTCAAGCACATGTGAAGAAAAAGAAAATCGATCTATGGGTATGGACTTAAGGAATATCAGAGGAAATATTAGAGAATACATGATTAAAGATCTGCTCACAATGCCCCAAAATGAAACTGGTTCTAACTGAATGCTTACTCAACATTTAAAAATATTAGCAACAAGTAATTGCTGGGCGTGTGCATCAGTAAATGGATCACTGATTCATATGATTTGCAACAGCTTGAAGGTAACATCGGACTCTGCCTCTTAAACTTTAATAATTCTAATATGTTGGTAGAAGGTGGCTTTCCAGGGCGGTCATCATAGATAATAAATTCAGTCTGAAATAAATGAAATAGATAAGATATGCATATCTAAATATAAAACAATTATCATCTGTAATACTATACATGAAATATGTAAATGCAAAAACCGGGGAGTGTTCAATGAGTTACATCAGTAAGTGTTAATCGTTTCACTAAATGCAGTGGCATTGTACTTGTTTTCCTTTTTTGGGACCTTTTCTCATTAATGTAGGTGTATGTCCTCACAGAGTCCGGAATCCTATTTTGATAGTAACTAGAGGTGGAAATGTGATTTAAATTTGAAATATTAACTTATACTTAAAGTTTACATGTACCACATTCAGTCTGAATTATGCCTGTAATTCCAATCTAATGACCAAGTTACTTACCTTCAGTAACGCCTCATCTCATAGAGACTATATCTAGCCGCAGATTCCTTACCCCAGAATCTCCCAGGCATCAGACTGTGTCAGGAAGACCCCTTGTGAGCAGCACCCCTGCACGGCGACGGCTGGTGTTGTTCGGCTCCACGTGCATCATCGGCGTCATCCACACAGAAAGTGAAGAACACTCTCCACTGTTGTGGAAACTTGCCCCTGAAAGGGATTAGCGCTGTCCCTAGAAATCCGTTTGCGGGGAGGATGGGTGGGTCAGTAAGGAATCTGCTAGGCAAAAGATGTTCCTCTGTACCAAACGTCTGACAACAAACATCAAGTGACCAAGTGACGTGGATCACAGACAGAGCCAAAAGAGCAGAACCCCCACTGCAAACCCCCAGGCAGAAATGACCCATTGCAATATGATTAGGTGGGAATGTCACAAGGCTAGTCCCCCCTTAGGGAACACCACCATAAGGATACCCATTAACCTCCAAGCCGCGCACTCAACAAAGGTGACTCAAGAAAAACTATCCCACAGAAGGGAATCTCCACAGGATGAATCGCAATCGCAGATCATATAATATGGAAGCGCGAGGAGGCCAAGTAGCTGATTAATTCTGTGCTATAAAATTACCAACTAATGTAGTATAACATAGCAAATGAATCACTGCTTCAGAAGGAGTAATAGTTATATGCCGTTTAATGGTTCTGTGTTATTTAGTATTGGCAGCATTCAAAGTGACATTGGGTCGTTGACGGATTAGGAATTGCATTCCCTAAAAGTAGGGCAGGTGTTTATACGAGTGATGTTGTGCAGACAGTTCCAGTACCAGTCAGATCTGAAACTTTTGTGATGTCATTATTGGAACACTGGAGATGGTGCTGAGGTGAAGGAGAGTGCGAGTCAATTGAGAACTGGAAGAAGAGGAGGTAGGATTTGGCGAGGGAAGAGGTGGATGCCAGGAGCTGTAGGTAGATTTATGTGGACCTCATGGGAATCTTCATACGGGTGTCCCCTAGGGTAGTTATTATTTGTAGAGTCACTAAGGGCCTCTCTCAGATTTATTCTGAAAGAGGTCTCAGGATTCAGAGACTGCAAATGGGTTTCAGTATTGTTTGGGAAGATTATTAATTTGGCCTGTCAGAAAATGAAGGAGTAGTATGTTGTGTGAGAGAAAGGGGAGAGGATGTCGCCTAATGGCTAGAGCGGTCAACCTCAAAGCTGGGGAATCGGGATCAAGTCTCGTCAGGAATGCTCAACATCCCATGATTCTGGGAAAATCAAAAAGAAACAAAAATGAATGGGTCCGTCTGTAACGCATCTGGTGCTCATGTAAAGCGCTCTAATACCTTCGGGTCAAGTTCGCGCTATAGAAAACTCCCCCCAAAAATAAGTGTAGACTGGACACACCAGGGGCCTATGCGAACCTTTGGAAGGAAATAGGTGAGGAACCCATTCATATAAAGTATTCCCTAAAGCCTTGGGAATTTAGTTAGTACCAAGTGAGGTATTATCACCATAAACTTGTGAGGTCAGTCAAATGTAAGAGGAACCTTATTCATGGACCTAACTCAAACCGATTTATAAACATTTATTAGTGGTGATTTCAATAGAGTCATATGCCTACATAGTGCTTAAGTTGGAAATGTTCCGCTGGAGTTAGAGACGCAAATATATATATAAAGTTAAGCCAAGCAGAGATATAGACTTCAGTATTTGAGTTACCCATTGAACATGTAACTAAAGAATATTTACACCCAACACAGATGATTTACTGTTGCTTTAGTTCTTCCAGTAAAGCGCACTGTCTTCATTAAGTTCAGCAATGTTGTCTTTGCCTCTCGTGCACAGAATGTATACATTAAAAGAAGTAGGATATATCAGGGGCCACGGTGGATCGACTATATTAAGTTTAATTAAATAAGTGCCTAAAAAAAGTGTTGTAACAGAGAACCAAAGAAACATCATGGGGGTCAGAGGGTCTTACCCTTAGACATGTTAGAAAATGAAACAGCTGTATTAGCAATTTTATAGAGGGTGTTCCTCGCCACCATGGGTGGATATGAAACATCAATGAATATCATACAGTGTGGCAGATAACAACAAGATTTTCATACTTACATGCACCTTGATCCATATACGTGGGGTCGATATTGTGAAGCAATTCTACTCTGGGAGAAGGAGTTCCTTCACTAGAAAAAATAAATTGTGCATTAATATTTTTCTATTGAGCTTGCCAGAAATGGAATCGTCATATTGTAAGAATTAGTAACTGTGTCAAACAAGAATGTAAAGTGTGTCTTTAAAAGGTCTTGGAATTATAATTTGCATTACAATTCTAAATAAATTCTACAGCATATATACGCAAAACAAACAATTTCTAAAAATCCAATATTGTGCCTTACAATCTTAAAATCTGTACTAAATGTACTGTAGTCCATATTCCAAATAATATTTATTTATTAGTACAACAGAAGTAAGAATGCAGTTTTGCAAAACATTACATTCAAGAATCAAATTGGAAATCCCAAAATATCATATATATTTTTTAACATGGTGCTCACATGTCTCTATGTTCAGATTACTTAATAAAACTCGGTATTATTAAAGTAGAGTTATTCACCCCTATAGGAATATGTGCCTTGATTCTTTGTGCCAAATAAATATTTTGAGTCCAAACACTATGAAGGAAAAGCTAATGTGCAATCTTCCTGTACATGGAGAATTCTATGCACTTAACCAAATAATTATAAATCCCATATACTGACACGCACACAGAGCAAGATAGCAACAGGTGACCGGTTGTATGTCGTTACAACGAATTCCGTTGCAACGCATGCCTTTACCACGCAAAGATAGCAACAGGTGACCGGTTGTATGTCGTTACAACGAATTCCGTTGCAACGCATGCCTTTACCACGCATGCGTTACAACGGAATTCATTTTCCACGCATCACCTTTACCACGAATATTCCTTTACCACGCATAGATTTACAACGATTTTCATTGTAAATTTATGCATGGTGAGGGCATAGTCGTTTTAAAGGTTATACCTCTCCCCTTACATGACCCCCGACCCCCACTCCTTATAATTACCCCTGCCCTTAGCCCTTAATCTTTTTTTTTAAACTAAAATTCCCCTTACCTTTTTAAGTCGTCTCCTCTTCATCTTCATTTTAGTTGGTTACGTCGGTCGTACGTCGTAAAGAGGAAGCGGATGTTTATTCCAGCTTCTTCTCTAACGACGCAGATTGCTTCAGCTTCGGCACTTAAGGTTCGGTTTTTTTTGGCGGGGGGGGGAACCCCCAACCCCCCTTTTTAATCCCATGCTTGATTTTTTTATTTTTTGGGGGGAGACCCCCCAAACCCCCCATTTTTATTTACCACACATGCCTTTACTATGTTTCTCGTAGTAAAGGTATGCGTGGTAAAGGCTGTCGTTGTCACCACGCATGCGTTGTTATGCATGCGTGGTAACGGTTTTCGTGGAAACGGCCGCGTTGTAGTGGCCGTTTCCCCAGGTGACCCATCAAAAGATATAGATCCTGGTGCTGTTTATCTAGGGGAATGAGGTATAGAGATGAGCTGTGGAGTATTACAGATTCTTTATACATTTCACCAGAAAGAGCTTTTGCATCACAAAATGGAAATTCTATTACACATACACCAAGTTCCAAGCAAGTAAAAACTGGCCATCGAGATGGGGTTCAGTGTAAAAATGTATTCAAATTCGATCATAAATAAAAACAGGTACAATAACAGCGCACCACCAAGCCACAGACCACCTAAGTTTCACCCTCCTCCAAGAGCTTTCTCTAGATGTTTAAAGGATCCCCTCTACTCCCATTCAGAAAACCCTTCTCTGAACCAACTACAAATAGGTGTGTTTAATTAAGATTGGTCAAGTAGTCCCAAAGAATACATGCTTCAAAAAGCCTGAATGACAAAATTGGGGAAACTGATACCATGCACATCCATGAATTTGATCCCAGTTTGCATTAGTACAGAGACATATATGTATCCTTAATTGAAAATAACACCGAACAATAACCATATATAAATATCGCAATGTTTAAGAGTGACATATAATGGTAGAATCTGCCTATGCACAAGTTACAATTACTTTAAGGCATGAGTTACAGTTACTTAAAATAAATCTATGAAGAATTTCAGTGATTTCGGTAATATAAAACGTTGGGATTTGACCAACATCGTCACTTACCTATAACACACATATATATATATATATATATATATATATATATATATATATATATATATATATATATATATATATATATATATATATATATATATATATATATATATATATCCTTGTGGACTACGGTATATCGGAAGCACAATCCACCAAACAAAAATTCGTATTCTAGAACACCTACGGGCCATTAATAAATGTGACTCGGCATACCCAGTGGCCAGGCACTTTCAGAAACATCATAACAGTAAAAGTGACCTGATATCATTTTTTTGCCATAGACCAAGTCCCGATGAATGTAAGAGAAGGAGATAGGACTATGAGGTTAAGAAGATTAGAGTCCAGATATATAATTGACATCTGTACTAAAGCACCGGGGGTCTCAATTATAATGAAGAAATGGCAGTACATCTGGGGTAAAGGGATGTTTATTACCAGAGGTGTGGGTTTTGCTAACTTGGTAACAGAGAAGAAGAAAACAGAGATATATCATGTGTACCAGTTTGGAATCAGAGTTCGAAGACATATGGGAAGATGTACAGGTTGTAAATAGATATTGTAAAATAGAGATTGTAAGAAACAGATCAGCACTTTATTTGCAATATGAATCAGATACTCACGGTTTATTTATTCATTCAAACATTGGTTCTATGGGGGTGTTGTATAGTATTGAAACTGAATAAGTTTGAGATGTATGTTTTGTAATTTAGTTGGGTTTATGATTTTGGGTTTTTCCACACACATGTTTTTTCTAGAGAGGACTTATGTAACACTTAGCCCATTCAGGGCGTGATGTTTTATAATGGCGAGGGACCATGAATTGTCAAAGAGCATTAAGTATGCCCATTCAGCGCGTAATAGGAATGTAAGTTAATTCAAATGTAAGGAGTTAACGTAAATATAAGATATATTGAACATAGTATCATTAAGACAGTGGACTGATGTATATATGTAATGTGTATGTATATACTTTGGTTATGTTACATCGTTCCAAGATGGCGCCACTTTCTGTGTAAATACATTTGTCCTATGTTTATATTAATGCGCGAGCAGGAAGTGATCACGGTGTGAATATATAAAATATGGCCGTTTCAGGCGTCCCCTCGTACCACCGAGGTAGGCAATAGCCGAAACGCGTATGGTGCGTTTGAGAGTCGAAATAAATCTATGACTCCCCCCGCGAGTGCTGTGTCTTAAGACTTAAGGAGACGAGAAGCGTTATATATATATATATATATATATATATATATATATATATATATATATATATATATATATATTACATATGGTATTAGATGGAATTCCAGCCAGTGTGCATCTTGCTAAGTCGGGAACTTAATGTTAATGGTGTAACTTATTTTTCAGGTCTAAAGAAGAGGAGAAACCATACATTTCTCGACAGGAGTGTGTAGTGACACAGGATGAGATAGCTATTCTAAACATTGGTAAGAGGTGTGAGTGTACATGCATTCTGCAAGATATTCATGTTCCCTTGTGTTCAGCTTTCAGGAAAACCAGGTTACCTATTGAAGCATAGAGAGTTGGTTACACAGAGATAATGCTAAGGTATATCGATTTACAAATGCAGTTACATTTAGTATTCCTATGAAATAACATCTCTTTATAATAGACAACTCTTTATCTTGCAGAGCTGGACGACAATCTGCAGACCTCCTTGACACCAGAAGTGCTGAAGCAGAGCTGGGTGTCCTGTGTCTCTGTTTTCCCTCTTGTTTTATTTTATTTTCCCCACTTCTACCAATGGTTATCATCTCTTAGCAGATGTGGTCATTGGTGAAGATTGTGAGAAATAGCAAATAACATTGCTTCTGTTGTATTCTTTACTATGTTTACAAAGACCAGCACAAAGCTGTGCTGCCATGCACTCTCTCTTTGATCTGCCCTTATAGCCCCAATGGAGTACTTCGGTCTAGTGAACTGAATCTTGCCAATATCCCCAGAGTTAGATTGACTAGACAGGGTGAACAAAACTTTAGGTTTCTAGGATCTAATCTATGGAATTCTCTGCCCCTCCAGCTTCACCTCTGTAATTTTTATGGGACATTGAGGAAGATGCTCAAGACCTATCTTTTCTAGCTTTTGGGTCGAGATTTTTCCTTTCACCACCAGCACTGGGAAACCCAGTTGGGCTAGCAATGCGCATTATTAAATAAATAATAATCCTGTTCACAAAGTTAGTGCAAAATTATCACCTAGTCCACTTTATCGTCTAATCTAAGCGATAAAGTCAGGCACTCCTCAAACTCAATTGTTAGATGTGGTATCCAAGTTACAGAAGGATACCAATTTGTTATGGCCTGAGAATAAAGCTTTACAATCAGAACTACTTGAAGTTAAGCAAGAAATGTGGTGCCAGGCACCAAGAGTTTAAGTCTCAATCAGATATATAACTGTAAGCATATCCATCATACCCGTAGCGCCTTTCGAGAGGCTTACAGGGGATCCAAAGATATTCACACTATCCCTTATTCACTTTAAATTTAAATTTCTATATAAAATAATGGCTTTTCTGGGTGGCACAGCCAAACTGGTGTTTGTTTTGCCATAGTTGGGTGAGAATGCTGCTAAATTGACTTTTCGCTTGGTGGCTTGGCAAGATGGCTGACAGGACGTAGTTCCCTGCAGCTGCCGGCCGGCCCTCGTAAAATTCTATATCATTCCGACTCCTGGGCAGCTTATGCCCTGTAAATCTGGGGTTCTACTACCAAACTGCCTTGTTGGCATGTTGTAAGGCACTTTTGGAGTGGCTTTGGTTGTGTTTGAGGCTCCTGGCTGAATGGTTGTCGTGGCATATGGCAGAGAGAGGGTCTGCCCTTTTGAGAGCTGGCCCTGTCCATAGTACGGGGCCTGGATGGTGAGCGGGCCTGCCCTTCGGTGACCAACTAGAGTTGGCGGACTTGCTCGGGGAAAATAAAGATGCCTGTGGGCTCCCTACCTCCGATCGGTGGGAGCAGGGGTGACTGAAGGTGAGGCGCCTTAGCGCCTGGAGCCAGACATGGCCCAGGATGGCCCTGGTGTGTGAGGGCCTTGGCAGATTGCTAAGGTGCACAGCGAGCTACCCTTGCAGGCAGTGAAGGAGAATGGAGTCCCGGCCCTGGTACTGGCATGTGATCGACGACCGGACCACGCCTGCAGCCTGGGAGCTCCCTGACACCACTTGGAAGGGGGGCCTCTGTGGCCCTCAGCCTGGTTGGAGCTTAAGGAGGCCCGGAGGTGAGAGTGGAGCTCATGGTTGCGCCAGCACCAATTGCAGGGATTGGGCAGAAAAGCACTGGGCACAACGCAGCATGCCGGAGAAGAAATGAGAATCTCGCTTGGGTCAGGCAGCTGCATGCTAATCGACTGGATGGGAGGACTTGCTGGCGAGGGGCCCGCGCTGCAGAGGTGTGAGACCTGGCGGCCCTTGGAGGGTTGGGCTGCATGTGGGAGTCCAGCAGCACCCTTTGAGGCATACGATTTTGCCGTTCCCGGCTGCGGGCGTCGGTTGGATGGTTTATTGCTGCCCGAGGGTATTGGAAGCATTTTGGCCCCGATTAGTACTCTGCTGTGGCTGGGGGCTCTGGTGGGAATTTGCATCTCAGGAGGTGAGACAGAACAGCACTGGGGAGACATCGGTCCTATCCTGGGTAGGCAGGGTGATGAGGGCATAGTTGGCGGCACCACGTGTGGCTTCCGGGGCGTTATGAAAAACACTTGCTGCTCAGGTTGAATGCTGGCAAAACTTTGTTCTGCTGGCTTATAGGGTCACTGAGCTGACCCCCCCTCCTAACCTTCCCTGGGCAAGGTGCGAGCAAGTGCCCTTAATGTGGAGACTATAGCTGGGAGTCTTCCTTGTGAGTTGAGCATGGGGTGGCAGCTGGTTTCTTGGCACTCTTCATGGGGTGTTGCAGCTGGGTGGATGACCTCCTAATAAGAGTGGGTGCTGGGTCCCTGTGGTGCCCTGTCTAGCCTGAGTGGAGCCCCCTGGTAGGTGCAAGATGGGTAAGGACAGACAGCTGAGGGCCTTGACCACCACCATCATTACCAAACATACTACCCCTCGTAGGTGTCTCAGCGGCTTGTTCGACAGGCAGGGGTGGATTCGGCTGCCGCTTCTTCGGAGCAGGAGCGTGAGCCCTATTTTGCTGATCTTCTTCCAACCATTCACGGGTCATGAACAGTTTTGGAGTACAAGATAGAGACAGTGTCTATTGGTGTTAAGTTACTTCGAGCTTATCTGTGTAAATAGGCTGAGAAAGTGACAACCGTGGAGGTGTAATCAAAACGCTCCTAAGTGAGGTGGCTTTGAAGCAGTAGCTGTCCAGGATGACCACAATCACAGGGGAGATAAAGTTTAAGGTGAAGGCTGCGGCTGGTCACTCTCACTACAGTCACATCCATCTCCTGGGCTTCCCGGAGCAGGCCGATGGCACCTCGGCTGAAGAATGTTTGGAGCAATGGGTGCAGCAGCTTCTAAGGCCACAGGGGCTTTCGGATATTTTTGTGATTGAGAGGGCACATTTGCTCCTTGGCTGCCTGAATTCTGGGTGGGATGGGGATGTGGTGGAGTCCCAAGTATGTGACTGTCTAATACATGCATTGATGGGTGAGGTACAAACCGCATCTGTTCAGGATAAATTGCTTATGGTTACACTAGGTTTGTCCAGGAGAGGGAGGCGTTGTTTTACGGTTTTGTGTTGTTACATTTGGATTGTTTTTTTCTTGTAGCATGGTGAGGTTGTCACCTAATGCAGAGCAAAGAGGCTCATCGGCCACTATCACTATGTACACATCAGTAGCGATTTCAAGATACTAACCTGGAACATCCTGGGGTGGGAACATATGTCAAAAGGTTTAGGGTATTTTTCTTCTTTAAATGTCACAAGGTACACATTGTATGTTTTCAGGAAACACACCTCCATGTAGTAGAGGCTGAAAGGGGGCAGAAGACATGGAAAGGGCAGGTGTATCATGCTTCATATTCAACCTATGCCAGGGGGATGCTGATCTGGGTTGACTCGGAGACTCGCTTTACCCTCACCTATATGGAAGTAGATGTTGAGAGGATGGTGCATTGTTTTACAGGGCCCTTTGGATGGCAAAGCTGTATCTCTGGTTAATTTATATTCCCCCACTGTGGATTATCCCTAGATCTTCTTCAAAATATAGGAAATGTTAGGGTCAGACCTGGATGGTCCGATATTGTGGTTGGGGGACTACAACTGTATCCTGGATGGTGAGGCGAATAGACTGTCAAGTGGTCACATTAGGCCCGAATAGAAACTCCACTATTTGACACAAATTTCCTTGCTTGGCTGTGCAGGATAATATTCTCTGAAAAAGGTTTGCTTACATTTCGTAGGCATATTATCAAATAACCTGAACATTCTGTACAAGGGCTAAGTTCACTGCCCTATATTGTTGTTTGTTATTGTCCGTTCGGCAACTGAGCTATCATAATAGAATCAATAATAGAGGCCTGAAAGGGACTTCAGCATGGCACCATGGGAGATGTTTATTATATAAATGACATCACCCCCTTGTTTAGTTAAGGGGTCATTTTGCTGGCACTCAGAGTTCACCACATGCCGAAATTCAAGCCCAGCTGATTCCTGTTTACCTCATGCGAAGGATGAGTCATAGCTCACAAGACCGGCCTCCTGATGACACTTACCCCCAGATATGGGGAAGTTAGATCGCCCTACTGGGATTTGGCAAATTCACCCCCCTTTTCCAAGAACACTAAGTTAGGTAGAGCTAAGTAGGAGTAGAAATTACAGTACTCATAAGCACACATATATTCTGTGTAACAGCTAAATGGTTAAATTGTTCATCTTCTTCACCATTCTTCTATTGGTGACAACACTATTCAGTTTCCTTCTATTGATTATTGTAGAACACATATCTTACTCAAGAATCATAATGCTTCAATAAATATTAAAACACCATGTTGTGTATTTCTTGTGAATCTCTTTGAGTATGCATCAGTTATCAAATGAAAAGGTTCTAGAGCTGTTACTACAATTTCCTTGGAGTGTCAGGGTTGTCATGTTCTGAGGTTACACATTCCATTCCGTACCTGGTTAGGTTGGGGTACAGATGGTGTGCTTTGAGCTAGCAGGACAAAGGTCAACATATCCTGATGGTGTGCGTGGAATCGGTTTTGACACTTATGTTGTCCAACAAACGAACAGTTTTTACTGAGAAAGTTTAAGCCGTATGACAAGACAGCTCATACGAAGCCAAGGATGATTTCGGCACTATAAGAGATGATGGGTAATTTTGGGCTCTGGAACATCTGGAGGGCGTTTCACCCATTAGACAGGGTGTTTACCTGCCACTCACTCACTCATGGTACTCACAGTAGATTAGATAGGATTTATTGGCCGGTATATCAACTGGTGATGTGCTGCAGGTGACATATTTCACTCACTTTTTATCAGACCGGACCATTCACCTGTACTCCTGTGAATGGGCCATTGGGAGGAGCGCGGGTGCCGCTGCGATTATGGAGGCTTCCAGTGGAGGTTCTGTCAGACGGTGTTGCAGGCACTGACGGACCACATGGAGACTAATTGGGGCACAACAGGGTCCTGTTTTGTAGAACGGGAAGCCATGAAGGCATTTATGAGGGGCCAATGCTTGAGATTGACCTGTAGGGTCTGTAGGCAGCTTCATTGGGACCTGCACCTGGAGGAGTGTGTGCTGGTGACAGAGGCAGCATCTGTCTAGTTTGGAGAGTCAGAGGTACGAGCGGAGGGCCTGGTGGAGTATCGCCGAGAAATGGGATAGGTCGAATGCATACACATGTACACAGTATTGGCAGTGCCTACATCGGGAGGGTAATAAGCCAGGTAGGCTATTTGTTTAGCTGGTAAGAAGGTTGGTGAGCGCTACTCCTATGATTCATCAGATAGGCAAAACCGGCGAGTTAGCGGCGACACGGGAGGCGGTTGTGGGCACTTTCCAGTGACATCTGAAGAGGGTGTACTGCGAGGGCGTTCTCATCACACTGGATTGAGTTTGGGTGTATTTGAAACCTCTAGAAATTCTCACGCTGGGGAACGCCTTTAAAGGAGAGCTTGAAGAGGATATTATGCTTGATGAGCTGCAGGTACTACAAATACTACTAAAACATTAAGCTCTTGGAGGGTTCGAGTTCCCAACCGCATTCTATCAAGACATTCTCAGTAGTGTTGTCCCAAAAACTGCATGTGATATTATTGGAGGCCAAGAAGACAGGGGTGCTGCCGCCCAGACTGTGAGAGGGCCTTATATGTATGATGCAGAATCCAGCTGGGGAAGTGCTATGTAAGCTGCTGACTAACCATCTGCGCCTGACCATGAGTGGGTTGGTACATATCGATCAGTGCAGCTTTATTCCCGGTTGCAGTACGACCATGAATATGTGTTGCATGAGGTGGAGGGTGTCTGGGAGGAGATGGTTTTGGCCAAAGGCCTACGAGAATTGGATGTCCAATGCTTTGGACAAGGTAGCGCCTTGGACACTCAAACCTCCCGTAAGGCAATCTAGAACTGCTCCCTGGTTCTCAGAAAAACTTAAATTGGCTAAAGCCAAATGTAAAACTATGGAACGGAGTTGGAGGCAGAACTATGCTCCAGAACACAAAGTACGTTATGGAACGGAACTAAAAAAATACCAAAAACTGGTGAGATTAGAGAAAAGTATCTATTTTAAGAGTAGAATTGAGCTAGCGGTTAATCCCACCAGAGAACTCTTTAGTATTTACAAAGAACTTACGGTCCCATCCAGACTTGAAGCTCAAGATACTTACTCTAATGAGATATGTGATTCTGTAGCTGATTTCTTTGTTGACAAGGTCGACAAAATTCATGCCACCTTTAAAAATAGCGTCGATCTCTCATGCAATCATGAGGATGTAAGAGACAGCTCCACAAAGAAATCCCATCTTACATGTTTTAAAACACCTGAAAGACATGAACTATTATGTATTGTCAACAGTATACAATCTGGCTCTCCCTGCGACGCGTGCCCGCCGGCACGGTGCAAAGGAGTCATGGAGAGCACATTAATTGACCATATTAGCCACATGGTGACACTGTCTTTCCAGGAATGTCATGTACTCGACGCGTGGAAAACAGCTCAGGTTATTCCTCTAAAAAAGAAACCCAATTTCCATATCTCTCAACTCCAAAATCTCCGCCCCCATCTCCCTTCTTCCCTTCTGTTCAAAAATCGTAGAAAAGGTGGTTAACAGGCAGCTCATGGAATATCTTGAGGAGGAAGCCCTCCTCCATTCCTCACAATCGGGATTTAGAACTGGTTACTCAACAGAGTCAGCCGTTCTCTATTCCACTGAGTGCCTTAGACAGATAGTGGATGAAGGTGAGACAGCAGCGTTGGTTTTATTAGACCAGAGTGCAGCTTTTAACACCGTGCTGCACACAACGCTGCTGTCTCGTCTTTCTGAGAAGGGGGTGGCGGGATCAGCCTACGCTTGGCTACGATCCTTCTTGGCCAATAGAAGTTTTCAGATGCACTCCCCACCCTTCAAATCTTCCCTCCGGAAAGTGAGCCATGGGGTCCCCCAGTGCTCAAGCCTGAGCCCTACCTTGTTTAATATCTATGTGGAACCCCTGGCTCACGTAGTGGAGGCATTTGGCGTGGGCATTGTTAGCTATGCTGATGACACCCAGCTGATGTTTAAGCTTACGCCCAACCGCAGAGAAGACGCCACTAACTTTTCTAACTGTTTGTCATCAGTGGCCGCATGGATGAACAACAACTGCCTGCGCCTCAATGGCGAAAAAACAGAACTACTGGTGGTTGGGAAAGCAGCATCAGCATGGTCTCGCATGTGGTGGCCCACTGAATTGGGCAGTCCACCCATTCCTGTGGATTCGGTAAGAAACCTTGGTGTAATGCTGGACTGAGATCTCTCCTACAAGGCCCACGTCAGCAAGGTGACTGGTAGGTGCTTTGGCATATTGAGGGTTCTTCGGAAGGTATTAGATCTCCTTCCTACTGGAGCCAGAAAAACTATTGTCCATGCCCTGGTGTCTCCGCACCTTGACTATGGGAACGCTCTGCTGATAGGGCTGAGTAAGAAAGGCCTTCACCAACTTCAGTGCGTGCAGAACGCTGCCGCACGCCTTGTGCTCGGGCTTTCGCGCAGAGCTTCTGGGAAGACCGCTCTGGCCAAGCTCCACTGGCTCCCAGTCAGTGAGCGGATTAAATTTAAAGCTCTTTGTTAAGCGCACCGCATCGCCCAGGGCAAGGGCCCTGATTACCTAAAGAACCTCCTCATTGCACATCGCCCCACTCGGAACTTAAGATCGTCCGGTGCGATGTTGTTTAAACTTCCCCGTATCATCAGGGCCAGGATGGGTGGCCGTTCCTTTAGGCACTTGGCCTCTAAACAGTGGAATGAACTCCCGCTTCATCTTCGAATGGAACCATCCGAATTAAGATTCCGGGGGAAACTTAAAACGTTTCTGTTCCCTATCACGTAAACCTTCCCTCTTTTTGGCTTGTTAACATCTGCCTCCTGAAATTTAGCAGCAGTCAGCGCGGGGACACACTGTTCTTTGTGTAGCCAGGCGCTTTACAAATGGCTTATTATTATTATTATCATTATTATTGAGAAGGCCTTTGATATGGTAGACTGGGGGTATCATCTGGGGGTCCTGCAGGCTATGGGATATATAATAATCCACATTTGTAAAGCGCAAAATCACCCGTAAGGGTCTCTAGGCGCTGGGGGCCGTTGGGAAGATTAGGCAAGCTATTGCTCAGAGTCACAGGGTGCTGGGCTAATCTGCCGCCGGTGCCGGGGATTGAACCGTGATCCCCAGATTCCGGAGTCAGTCGCCCTAGCTGCGGTGCCACACCTCTTCCTGGGATTGGGATCTTGGTTTCAGGCCTGGATACACTAATCCGGGAGACAGGGTTTCGGGTGGGACATACATGTTCTGCTCGTTGGGACACTGAGCGTGGAACCAGTCAGGGTTGACCACTTTTGCACCTCTTATTCGCCTTCGCAATGGAGCCGCTGGCTTCCAGATGCGTCAGGTCATGCATTTTTTGGGTATTGAGCTTGGGCAGATTCATCACTTTATAGCTCTGTTTTCAGATGACGCCTTGTTTTATCTGTGCGCCCCCAGGAAATCTTTGGCGATATTGCTTCAGCTTTTACAGGCCTTCAGTGATGTATCAGGTCTCCGCTTTAATAGGAAGAAGTCATTGTTGTTCCATCTGGCGGCATTGATGGGGGTTCCGGTGGAGCAACTCTCTGATCTGGGTCTGCAGTGGGAACATGAGGGATTTCGTTACATAGGGGTTGTAGTGTAGCTCCTATTTTCCCAATAGGCTCTGCGCATTGGAATAGTACCTACAGCAGTAAAGACCTAGGCCAGACGTTAACTAGGTCTACTACTGTCGAAACTAGACTTAATTTTTGGGTTTGCCAGCTAAGCTCAGAGTTCGCTAGAAACTTTCTCGAATGTTCAAGGAAGGATGAACTCCCCTGATTAGACAAGAAGGGATTTAGTTTCTGACAACCATAGAACATGACAACTTTGCTCTCCCCTAATCAAGAGTCAATCTCAAGAGTCGTGTGAGCACAAGGCAATTATTTTACTCAGTCAGTACGTGCATTCTTAGTCTCATCAGAATGTAGAGAAAAGGAAGAGACGGGCGTGTTCAATAAAAGATGTTATTTATTGATCAGTCTCTTTTCTCGTACAAGAGAAATGGATCGATATTATTGCAATACTTATAGTTAAGTAAAGTGCATACATTAGAAGCAATAGTATAAAATAATACTGTAAAAACATTGATATGGTTTCTGAGCCATATGATGTTTAAAATGATTAAAATATATTTACATACACATATACATTTGACTAAACGTACTCAACTGGTGTTTCTAAATACGCCTACCCCGTGTACCTGACCTAAGTCTAATGCGTGGGCGGGAATAGAAAGTTACAGTTTAGTTTAAGTTTGTTTTTGCCAAGTGAATAACTAAAGAATTCTCTAGGAGGGGTTATTCAGTTCTGTACCTGGAATTTAGGATGAATGAGGAATGGTATCTCTTTCTCTGCTCTCGATATTCCAGGCTGCCTGCGAGGGCTGCCCAGAAGCGCCGGTGCTGGGTCTCTCGGCTTGAGATAGCAGCGCGTCTCTCAGCGCGTCAGGAAGGCGGGGCTGCTGCCTGCGGGGTCTGCTTCTGCTCTCGGCTTCGGCAAGTATGGCTGCTCCGTCTTGTCACCACGCGTGTGTTTGCATAGGGCAAGGTCGGCAATATTTATACCTTAAAGGTGCCGAGATTGACGTAAGGATGGACATAGGTACGTCAATAAAGATGTCATACGACTTGTTCGTTAGCACATTCTTTACTAAAGTTCTCTGTGAAATCAAAACAATGGCCGCACGGATTATCCAGGTTGTCATAGGTTTGATTTGTTATGAGAACGTCGTATGCCTTATCAGGGGCTGGAGGAATATTGCTTGTCTAATTAGATCTCAAGCGTTATGACCTAATCAGATAACACGTTCCTGTGCTCCCTGACACCACTTGGAAGGGGGGCCTCTGTGGCCCTCAGCCTGGTTGGAGCTTAAGGAGGCCCGGAGGTGAGAGTGGAGCTCATGGTTGCGCCAGCACCAATTGCAGGGATTGGGCAGAAAAGCACTGGGCACAACGCAGCATGCCGGAGAAGAAATGAGAATCTCGCTTGGGTCAGGCAGCTGCATGCTAATCGACTGGATGGGAGGACTTGCTGGCGAGGGGCCCGCGCTGCAGAGGTGTGAGACCTGGCGGCCCTTGGAGGGTTGGGCTGCATGTGGGAGTCCAGCAGCACCCTTTGAGGCATACGATTTTGCCGTTCCCGGCTGCGGGCGTCGGTTGGATGGTTTATTGCTGCCCGAGGGTATTGGAAGCATTTTGGCCCCGATTAGTACTCTGCTGTGGCTGGGGGCTCTGGTGGGAATTTGCATCTCAGGAGGTGAGACAGAACAGCACTGGGGAGACATCGGTCCTATCCTGGGTAGGCAGGGTGATGAGGGCATAGTTGGCGGCACCACGTGTGGCTTCCGGGGCGTTATGAAAAACACTTGCTGCTCAGGTTGAATGCTGGCAAAACTTTGTTCTGCTGGCTTATAGGGTCACTGAGCTGACCCCCCCTCCTAACCTTCCCTGGGCAAGGTGCGAGCAAGTGCCCTTAATGTGGAGACTATAGCTGGGAGTCTTCCTTGTGAGTTGAGCATGGGGTGGCAGCTGGTTTCTTGGCACTCTTCATGGGGTGTTGCAGCTGGGTGGATGACCTCCTAATAAGAGTGGGTGCTGGGTCCCTGTGGTGCCCTGTCTAGCCTGAGTGGAGCCCCCTGGTAGGTGCAAGATGGGTAAGGACAGACAGCTGAGGGCCTTGACCACCACCATCATTACCAAACATACTACCCCTCGTAGGTGTCTCAGCGGCTTGTTCGACAGGCAGGGGTGGATTCGGCTGCCGCTTCTTCGGAGCAGGAGCGTGAGCCCTATTTTGCTGATCTTCTTCCAACCATTCACGGGTCATGAACAGTTTTGGAGTACAAGATAGAGACAGTGTCTATTGGTGTTAAGTTACTTCGAGCTTATCTGTGTAAATAGGCTGAGAAAGTGACAACCGTGGAGGTGTAATCAAAACGCTCCTAAGTGAGGTGGCTTTGAAGCAGTAGCTGTCCAGGATGACCACAATCACAGGGGAGATAAAGTTTAAGGTGAAGGCTGCGGCTGGTCACTCTCACTACAGTCACATCCATCTCCTGGGCTTCCCGGAGCAGGCCGATGGCACCTCGGCTGAAGAATGTTTGGAGCAATGGGTGCAGCAGCTTCTAAGGCCACAGGGGCTTTCGGATATTTTTGTGATTGAGAGGGCACATTTGCTCCTTGGCTGCCTGAATTCTGGGTGGGATGGGGATGTGGTGGAGTCCCAAGTATGTGACTGTCTAATACATGCATTGATGGGTGAGGTACAAACCGCATCTGTTCAGGATAAATTGCTTATGGTTACACTAGGTTTGTCCAGGAGAGGGAGGCGTTGTTTTACGGTTTTGTGTTGTTACATTTGGATTGTTTTTTTCTTGTAGCATGGTGAGGTTGTCACCTAATGCAGAGCAAAGAGGCTCATCGGCCACTATCACTATGTACACATCAGTAGCGATTTCAAGATACTAACCTGGAACATCCTGGGGTGGGAACATATGTCAAAAGGTTTAGGGTATTTTTCTTCTTTAAATGTCACAAGGTACACATTGTATGTTTTCAGGAAACACACCTCCATGTAGTAGAGGCTGAAAGGGGGCAGAAGACATGGAAAGGGCAGGTGTATCATGCTTCATATTCAACCTATGCCAGGGGGATGCTGATCTGGGTTGACTCGGAGACTCGCTTTACCCTCACCTATATGGAAGTAGATGTTGAGAGGATGGTGCATTGTTTTACAGGGCCCTTTGGATGGCAAAGCTGTATCTCTGGTTAATTTATATTCCCCCACTGTGGATTATCCCTAGATCTTCTTCAAAATATAGGAAATGTTAGGGTCAGACCTGGATGGTCCGATATTGTGGTTGGGGGACTACAACTGTATCCTGGATGGTGAGGCGAATAGACTGTCAAGTGGTCACATTAGGCCCGAATAGAAACTCCACTATTTGACACAAATTTCCTTGCTTGGCTGTGCAGGATAATATTCTCTGAAAAAGGTTTGCTTACATTTCGTAGGCATATTATCAAATAACCTGAACATTCTGTACAAGGGCTAAGTTCACTGCCCTATATTGTTGTTTGTTATTGTCCGTTCGGCAACTGAGCTATCATAATAGAATCAATAATAGAGGCCTGAAAGGGACTTCAGCATGGCACCATGGGAGATGTTTATTATATAAATGACATCACCCCCTTGTTTAGTTAAGGGGTCATTTTGCTGGCACTCAGAGTTCACCACATGCCGAAATTCAAGCCCAGCTGATTCCTGTTTACCTCATGCGAAGGATGAGTCATAGCTCACAAGACCGGCCTCCTGATGACACTTACCCCCAGATATGGGGAAGTTAGATCGCCCTACTGGGATTTGGCAAATTCACCCCCCTTTTCCAAGAACACTAAGTTAGGTAGAGCTAAGTAGGAGTAGAAATTACAGTACTCATAAGCACACATATATTCTGTGTAACAGCTAAATGGTTAAATTGTTCATCTTCTTCACCATTCTTCTATTGGTGACAACACTATTCAGTTTCCTTCTATTGATTATTGTAGAACACATATCTTACTCAAGAATCATAATGCTTCAATAAATATTAAAACACCATGTTGTGTATTTCTTGTGAATCTCTTTGAGTATGCATCAGTTATCAAATGAAAAGGTTCTAGAGCTGTTACTACAATTTCCTTGGAGTGTCAGGGTTGTCATGTTCTGAGGTTACACATTCCATTCCGTACCTGGTTAGGTTGGGGTACAGATGGTGTGCTTTGAGCTAGCAGGACAAAGGTCAACATATCCTGATGGTGTGCGTGGAATCGGTTTTGACACTTATGTTGTCCAACAAACGAACAGTTTTTACTGAGAAAGTTTAAGCCGTATGACAAGACAGCTCATACGAAGCCAAGGATGATTTCGGCACTATAAGAGATGATGGGTAATTTTGGGCTCTGGAACATCTGGAGGGCGTTTCACCCATTAGACAGGGTGTTTACCTGCCACTCACTCACTCATGGTACTCACAGTAGATTAGATAGGATTTATTGGCCGGTATATCAACTGGTGATGTGCTGCAGGTGACATATTTCACTCACTTTTTATCAGACCGGACCATTCACCTGTACTCCTGTGAATGGGCCATTGGGAGGAGCGCGGGTGCCGCTGCGATTATGGAGGCTTCCAGTGGAGGTTCTGTCAGACGGTGTTGCAGGCACTGACGGACCACATGGAGACTAATTGGGGCACAACAGGGTCCTGTTTTGTAGAACGGGAAGCCATGAAGGCATTTATGAGGGGCCAATGCTTGAGATTGACCTGTAGGGTCTGTAGGCAGCTTCATTGGGACCTGCACCTGGAGGAGTGTGTGCTGGTGACAGAGGCAGCATCTGTCTAGTTTGGAGAGTCAGAGGTACGAGCGGAGGGCCTGGTGGAGTATCGCCGAGAAATGGGATAGGTCGAATGCATACACATGTACACAGTATTGGCAGTGCCTACATCGGGAGGGTAATAAGCCAGGTAGGCTATTTGTTTAGCTGGTAAGAAGGTTGGTGAGCGCTACTCCTATGATTCATCAGATAGGCAAAACCGGCGAGTTAGCGGCGACACGGGAGGCGGTTGTGGGCACTTTCCAGTGACATCTGAAGAGGGTGTACTGCGAGGGCGTTCTCATCACACTGGATTGAGTTTGGGTGTATTTGAAACCTCTAGAAATTCTCACGCTGGGGAACGCCTTTAAAGGAGAGCTTGAAGAGGATATTATGCTTGATGAGCTGCAGGTACTACAAATACTACTAAAACATTAAGCTCTTGGAGGGTTCGAGTTCCCAACCGCATTCTATCAAGACATTCTCAGTAGTGTTGTCCCAAAAACTGCATGTGATATTATTGGAGGCCAAGAAGACAGGGGTGCTGCCGCCCAGACTGTGAGAGGGCCTTATATGTATGATGCAGAATCCAGCTGGGGAAGTGCTATGTAAGCTGCTGACTAACCATCTGCGCCTGACCATGAGTGGGTTGGTACATATCGATCAGTGCAGCTTTATTCCCGGTTGCAGTACGACCATGAATATGTGTTGCATGAGGTGGAGGGTGTCTGGGAGGAGATGGTTTTGGCCAAAGGCCTACGAGAATTGGATGTCCAATGCTTTGGACAAGGTAGCGCCTTGGACACTCAAACCTCCCGTAAGGCAATCTAGAACTGCTCCCTGGTTCTCAGAAAAACTTAAATTGGCTAAAGCCAAATGTAAAACTATGGAACGGAGTTGGAGGCAGAACTATGCTCCAGAACACAAAGTACGTTATGGAACGGAACTAAAAAAATACCAAAAACTGGTGAGATTAGAGAAAAGTATCTATTTTAAGAGTAGAATTGAGCTAGCGGTTAATCCCACCAGAGAACTCTTTAGTATTTACAAAGAACTTACGGTCCCATCCAGACTTGAAGCTCAAGATACTTACTCTAATGAGATATGTGATTCTGTAGCTGATTTCTTTGTTGACAAGGTCGACAAAATTCATGCCACCTTTAAAAATAGCGTCGATCTCTCATGCAATCATGAGGATGTAAGAGACAGCTCCACAAAGAAATCCCATCTTACATGTTTTAAAACACCTGAAAGACATGAACTATTATGTATTGTCAACAGTATACAATCTGGCTCTCCCTGCGACGCGTGCCCGCCGGCACGGTGCAAAGGAGTCATGGAGAGCACATTAATTGACCATATTAGCCACATGGTGACACTGTCTTTCCAGGAATGTCATGTACTCGACGCGTGGAAAACAGCTCAGGTTATTCCTCTAAAAAAGAAACCCAATTTCCATATCTCTCAACTCCAAAATCTCCGCCCCCATCTCCCTTCTTCCCTTCTGTTCAAAAATCGTAGAAAAGGTGGTTAACAGGCAGCTCATGGAATATCTTGAGGAGGAAGCCCTCCTCCATTCCTCACAATCGGGATTTAGAACTGGTTACTCAACAGAGTCAGCCGTTCTCTATTCCACTGAGTGCCTTAGACAGATAGTGGATGAAGGTGAGACAGCAGCGTTGGTTTTATTAGACCAGAGTGCAGCTTTTAACACCGTGCTGCACACAACGCTGCTGTCTCGTCTTTCTGAGAAGGGGGTGGCGGGATCAGCCTACGCTTGGCTACGATCCTTCTTGGCCAATAGAAGTTTTCAGATGCACTCCCCACCCTTCAAATCTTCCCTCCGGAAAGTGAGCCATGGGGTCCCCCAGTGCTCAAGCCTGAGCCCTACCTTGTTTAATATCTATGTGGAACCCCTGGCTCACGTAGTGGAGGCATTTGGCGTGGGCATTGTTAGCTATGCTGATGACACCCAGCTGATGTTTAAGCTTACGCCCAACCGCAGAGAAGACGCCACTAACTTTTCTAACTGTTTGTCATCAGTGGCCGCATGGATGAACAACAACTGCCTGCGCCTCAATGGCGAAAAAACAGAACTACTGGTGGTTGGGAAAGCAGCATCAGCATGGTCTCGCATGTGGTGGCCCACTGAATTGGGCAGTCCACCCATTCCTGTGGATTCGGTAAGAAACCTTGGTGTAATGCTGGACTGAGATCTCTCCTACAAGGCCCACGTCAGCAAGGTGACTGGTAGGTGCTTTGGCATATTGAGGGTTCTTCGGAAGGTATTAGATCTCCTTCCTACTGGAGCCAGAAAAACTATTGTCCATGCCCTGGTGTCTCCGCACCTTGACTATGGGAACGCTCTGCTGATAGGGCTGAGTAAGAAAGGCCTTCACCAACTTCAGTGCGTGCAGAACGCTGCCGCACGCCTTGTGCTCGGGCTTTCGCGCAGAGCTTCTGGGAAGACCGCTCTGGCCAAGCTCCACTGGCTCCCAGTCAGTGAGCGGATTAAATTTAAAGCTCTTTGTTAAGCGCACCGCATCGCCCAGGGCAAGGGCCCTGATTACCTAAAGAACCTCCTCATTGCACATCGCCCCACTCGGAACTTAAGATCGTCCGGTGCGATGTTGTTTAAACTTCCCCGTATCATCAGGGCCAGGATGGGTGGCCGTTCCTTTAGGCACTTGGCCTCTAAACAGTGGAATGAACTCCCGCTTCATCTTCGAATGGAACCATCCGAATTAAGATTCCGGGGGAAACTTAAAACGTTTCTGTTCCCTATCACGTAAACCTTCCCTCTTTTTGGCTTGTTAACATCTGCCTCCTGAAATTTAGCAGCAGTCAGCGCGGGGACACACTGTTCTTTGTGTAGCCAGGCGCTTTACAAATGGCTTATTATTATTATTATCATTATTATTGAGAAGGCCTTTGATATGGTAGACTGGGGGTATCATCTGGGGGTCCTGCAGGCTATGGGATATATAATAATCCACATTTGTAAAGCGCAAAATCACCCGTAAGGGTCTCTAGGCGCTGGGGGCCGTTGGGAAGATTAGGCAAGCTATTGCTCAGAGTCACAGGGTGCTGGGCTAATCTGCCGCCGGTGCCGGGGATTGAACCGTGATCCCCAGATTCCGGAGTCAGTCGCCCTAGCTGCGGTGCCACACCTCTTCCTGGGATTGGGATCTTGGTTTCAGGCCTGGATACACTAATCCGGGAGACAGGGTTTCGGGTGGGACATACATGTTCTGCTCGTTGGGACACTGAGCGTGGAACCAGTCAGGGTTGACCACTTTTGCACCTCTTATTCGCCTTCGCAATGGAGCCGCTGGCTTCCAGATGCGTCAGGTCATGCATTTTTTGGGTATTGAGCTTGGGCAGATTCATCACTTTATAGCTCTGTTTTCAGATGACGCCTTGTTTTATCTGTGCGCCCCCAGGAAATCTTTGGCGATATTGCTTCAGCTTTTACAGGCCTTCAGTGATGTATCAGGTCTCCGCTTTAATAGGAAGAAGTCATTGTTGTTCCATCTGGCGGCATTGATGGGGGTTCCGGTGGAGCAACTCTCTGATCTGGGTCTGCAGTGGGAACATGAGGGATTTCGTTACATAGGGGTTGTAGTGTAGCTCCTATTTTCCCAATAGGCTCTGCGCATTGGAATAGTACCTACAGCAGTAAAGACCTAGGCCAGACGTTAACTAGGTCTACTACTGTCGAAACTAGACTTAATTTTTGGGTTTGCCAGCTAAGCTCAGAGTTCGCTAGAAACTTTCTCGAATGTTCAAGGAAGGATGAACTCCCCTGATTAGACAAGAAGGGATTTAGTTTCTGACAACCATAGAACATGACAACTTTGCTCTCCCCTAATCAAGAGTCAATCTCAAGAGTCGTGTGAGCACAAGGCAATTATTTTACTCAGTCAGTACGTGCATTCTTAGTCTCATCAGAATGTAGAGAAAAGGAAGAGACGGGCGTGTTCAATAAAAGATGTTATTTATTGATCAGTCTCTTTTCTCGTACAAGAGAAATGGATCGATATTATTGCAATACTTATAGTTAAGTAAAGTGCATACATTAGAAGCAATAGTATAAAATAATACTGTAAAAACATTGATATGGTTTCTGAGCCATATGATGTTTAAAATGATTAAAATATATTTACATACACATATACATTTGACTAAACGTACTCAACTGGTGTTTCTAAATACGCCTACCCCGTGTACCTGACCTAAGTCTAATGCGTGGGCGGGAATAGAAAGTTACAGTTTAGTTTAAGTTTGTTTTTGCCAAGTGAATAACTAAAGAATTCTCTAGGAGGGGTTATTCAGTTCTGTACCTGGAATTTAGGATGAATGAGGAATGGTATCTCTTTCTCTGCTCTCGATATTCCAGGCTGCCTGCGAGGGCTGCCCAGAAGCGCCGGTGCTGGGTCTCTCGGCTTGAGATAGCAGCGCGTCTCTCAGCGCGTCAGGAAGGCGGGGCTGCTGCCTGCGGGGTCTGCTTCTGCTCTCGGCTTCGGCAAGTATGGCTGCTCCGTCTTGTCACCACGCGTGTGTTTGCATAGGGCAAGGTCGGCAATATTTATACCTTAAAGGTGCCGAGATTGACGTAAGGATGGACATAGGTACGTCAATAAAGATGTCATACGACTTGTTCGTTAGCACATTCTTTACTAAAGTTCTCTGTGAAATCAAAACAATGGCCGCACGGATTATCCAGGTTGTCATAGGTTTGATTTGTTATGAGAACGTCGTATGCCTTATCAGGGGCTGGAGGAATATTGCTTGTCTAATTAGATCTCAAGCGTTATGACCTAATCAGATAACACGTTCCTGTGCCGTAGTGTGACTGCGTCAGATAACGGTATCTGCATCATGGGGGATTTCTTGCCTCATGGGCTGACTGTTAGTTAACTAGCTAGTAAGTTTAACCAGAATAGGGTCAGGAATAGGGGGATCGAATCAGAACCTATAGAAATACACGACACCCACTCCACGCTAACTATGGTCATATCTACTAATCTATGCATAGTATAACATAGTACAACATACTATAGAGTATAGTGTATACCTTACCACCCCAAAATACATAAATGCATTTCGAAATTTTCAAATATACTGAAAAATTGCAGTCATATATATTGTATGCACTTAAGCTATGAATTAGATGCAAAAGTGAACACGCATTGTTATGCATTATTGATTGTTGGTATATGAGAAATACACATGAAATGGCTCTTAATATGGCTATACAGAAAAAAAGTCGAAACCATTTCATCACATAAAATCTATTGCGAACATACCAGCGGGCAGCTAAAGTCTATAAAGTCTATAAAGTATCTAAAATAGAAATCTTAGTTCTCTAGGAATAGTCTCTTACTTTAAGCAGAAAATCAGTGTCCCGGGAAAAAATATATAGAAAAATATTTTAGGGGCTTGCTGAAAAAAGTTGCTGTCCGTGAACTGGATTGTAATTGTTCATGTGACTTTATTTTTAAAGTTGAAGGCCGAATTCAGGGAACGCCGTGTGCGAGTTTACTCAAAAGTCTCTATTTCTGTTCCGGAGAGAACATCATATCATTCAGGCTTTCGAAAAAACTGTCAACAGCTTCATGGGAAAGTTCCTCTAAGTCGGAAATAGGGGTAACCATGCATTCATGCGCATGATTGTCTCCATTGACATTCTGATTTGCATTGCTGACAGAAGGTCGTACCTGTTCGATGCTGCTTTCATCTTGAACTTCACTACTCTTCAATCGCAGTGGTGAAGATTCCAGGAATGCCGTCATCAGAATTGGCAGCCTTTGAGGGCAGCACAGTGCGTGAACCTTGGTAGGAACCAACAGTGTATCTGCATCCACCGGCGCATCCGATTGTAGCGTCAGACAGGTGTCTAACACGCATTCTTCTCCGCATAGCAGACACCTTAGTACAGGTAAAACACACCTTTGCCACATTGGTCGAAATGATAGAAACCAAGTCATGTTTAGGTCTCTAAGCCGGGATAGTCCCAGGATTTTTGATATCCGGTCCCGGTATCCAATGGCTAGGATCGTATCTTCCATTGTCGCGAGAGTTTGATCTGTGACATGGGTTGCCATAACGAAAAATAAGGACTAGGAATAGGATTCCTGCAATTAGTCCTAGGATCAGGGGAAGTCCGCCAAAAATCGAATGGACGAAGTCTGGAAAAATACCCAGTATGGCTTTGAATGGTGTTAATGCCATCGAAAATACTGTCTTAAATACCTTTGAGACCCCTGTGGTATCAGAAATATTTAAGATTTCGCTCAGGATTTCCGCGAAATGTACGGGGGAATTAGTTGATAATAATGTATGTATCTCTGCAGTCGTCCTTGCGACTTGTAGATCATACGTTTCTTTAGATGACGTGAGCCTTGTAGGCGTCTGAAGAAGCACTGTTTTCATTCTGCTTAAAGTGTCTATTCGAATAGAAGTAATTTTCAAACTGGGCCATGCCCTCGCCTCCCTGTCTGGAAAGGAGCTGGGGAACAAAGAACGTCCACAGCACTTGACCTTCGCCGTCGTAGTGACGAGATAAGGAGTCCCGGGCATAAGACTACAGCATCTGCGGTCTACAATAAGAATGTAACTCCCATTATAGAGTCTTTGAAAGAATGGTTCTATTTCAGTTGCAGGTGCGCCTTGCTGGTGACATGAAAGGTTGTATGAATTCCCTTCACAGGCTCCGTGCAAACTAATACCGTTACACAGAAGCGTGCCGCTTAGTGACATAGCACAATTGATGCCACTAAGAAACACTTTCTGTCCTTTGTTACTGACACATGCATGTGAATAGGGCAGGTTCCATGTTGTTTTAAGGTACCCCTTTCCCAATTTCTCGTACATGCCAGCCTGTATATATTTTTGGCAGTATTGAAACCTGAAGGTTGAGATTGGAATATTTATGATTCCGTGGATTATCCATTCACTGACAGGTCGTTCTGACATTGTCAACGGTAATCTTTCTAGTTTTTCAATGCTCAAGATTGTATAATCAGCACCCTTCTGCGCCATACCGATTTGTCTATCAGTAAGGTTAAAGATTTGAAATAATGACGTTGTGTTGATTAAACGCCAAGGCACATAGCCTGAACGCAGATTTTGTAACGTCCAGCCAAGCTGTACAATAGAACGCAATTGTGACTGACCATGTTGTAATAACAGTAAGTCTTGCGATAATATATCGATTGCTGAAGACACAATGCTGTCCAATGAAAAAATTCTGGAGGACAGAGTCATTAACCCATTGTCCACTACAGAAAGTGATTTTTCCAAATTAATACGGTCAATTTCCCGTATTCTTTCTGCTGTCTCAATTTGAGTAACCTTCCAGGCCTCATTGTATGCTGCATATACAGAGGCTGCTATGAAACGCTTTTGACGCTGTTTGCGTGGTCCCATTATGAAATCACGCAAGTCAGCACCATCAGTAAGTAAAGTTAGGTGTTGCTTAATTTCAGGCAGTGTGGAAGTTTGTAGCCATTGAAGGCATAATTTGCCCACACTGTAGGTTGTTATTATCCCTGGGTGATGTCTTTGGGGATATCTAGGGTCTGGCCTGTTCATTTTGAAACCCTGTGTTTTATTCAGGAATCTATCTTGACAGTTATTTGTATCTGTGGGCCAGATCAACCATTGTTTCCAATCAGAATGTGTTCTGTTTTGGTTAAGTATATGGTTTATGTCTATTTCTTCATCTGTTTCAGAGTTATTGCTAAACATTGTTGGCTTTGGAATAGACAGGTTATTTAAATCTTTGATTTTGGCTAAGCCAAGACAGGTGGTTTGTTGAACGGTGTCATTTAAAAATATCATTTGTTCTGGGATCATGCAGGCTCTAAACAAAGCTTCTATACCCTGTACTTGCCATTCTTTTGTACCCCAAACACTTTTCAAATCAACATGTTTGTCCCAATAATCAAATCCAAAAGTATTCATTTTTTCAAAGAAAGAATCTGAATATATCAATTTTGTGTTGGTTATCATGGTTTTCATCCCTGTCTTGTTTGACAATTTGTAATAAAATGTTTCAGCATTAGTTATGTTAAAACCTGAAAAATATGAATATTTGCCATACACGGTTCTAGAGCTCCCTTTTGGAGGTGTAGCACAATGTTCCCATTGATTAAAATTTAAAACATTTCTAGGTTGTGCAGATTTATGCAAGAAATGGTTACCATAATGGTTATAGCAGTACATGCTGTCATAATTTGTAGAACCCTGCAAATAATCATGTTTTGTAAATTTAGCAGACATTACTAAGTCAGACATCATATTGTTTATACTTTCAAAGTCCCAATCATCAGCAAATGAGTTTGGTTTTGCAAAGTCACTCAAGGAGATCTTGATTTGGTGTGGATATTTCAGGATCTCGACCGGACCATAAATTTCATAGTCAGTGTTGTCCCAGGCTACCCCACCAGATATTGGAATTGCTGTGAAGTTGGCTGAAGAAAGTTCTGAAGAAAGTTCTCTTTTCTCGACGTGTGAAGATGTGTGTGGTTTGAGGACCAAGTTGATGTTCTGACTTGCTGTGTCCATTTTAGCATATTTTCCCTCAATGAAGCGTCCCAAGGTAAATACCATGATGAGCCAAAGTATGAGGATAAATGCACCAAAACCCACCCAAAATTCAATCCATGGAGAAACTAGATATGTTTCTTTCAGTTGTTTCAAAAGTTCCTTCGCTTTGTCTTTAAAGGATTTTGATGATGGCTGTGTCTTTTGTTCGCTGAAGCCTTCAGACGAATCATCGAAGTTGATGAAGTAACCGGATGCAGTTCTGTCAATTGTTCCAATTGGTTCAGGATTTTTGTTTCTTGCATTTTCACTTGGTACTTCTGTATAGATTGGTGTGTCTCTGCTAAATGTCTTTATTTGGGTTTTCAGAGGTCTAAGTTCTATTGCATTGTTGCATAGTCCTTGTTGTTCTTCTGTAGGCGTTTCGAATGTGATGAGCCTCTTTGATAGGACCTCTGTACTGGTAGCAAACCTTGGTGTTCTGCTACTTATTGGGAGTCCACTTGGCCTACTGTTGGTTATCGGCCACATGTTGTGGTTTTACCAGGTCGATGGATACAACTCGGTTCTCCTTTTTTCCAGCAAGTGGCGGTAGTACAACTGATCTTGTCCCGTTGACAGACAATACAGGAACTGCTTTTCTGTAAGAAGGCCCAAATTCCTTCTTTACCGCGATCTTCTCCCTGACTAGATCCCCGACTTTTGGAATCCAGACAGGTCTTGCTGGGACAGGTGGTGATTCTTCAGTGGTCGTTGGCTGTTCTTTCAACTGTATGTTGCTCAGGTCTTTTCTTGTTTTGTTTAAGTCCTGCAAAATAGCCAAACGGTCTTTGACATCAAAGCTTTTTTCTGTTACCACTGAAGTCTGACTATCAAGGTCAGAGATCAACATCCTAGTTCCGAATAATAATTCGTACGGACTGAATCCCTTCAGAGAATTTCTTGGCAAGTTATTTAGACTACGTTGGACACTTATTAGATGTTTGACCCACCCAGCTCCCGAACCTAATATCCTTTCTATTATAGATTGCTTTCTGTCTTGGTTTTTTCTTTACACCATCCCATACCCTCAGGAAGGAAGTGAGAAGATTCCCGCTGGGCTGTGCTCATTTGGCCATTCTTTCCCCCCCCCAGGCTGGATTGCCTGAGAAAAAGAAAAAAATGGTCGAACGTAGCATGCTCTTAGCGTATATGCCATTTAGACTCGCAAATCTTGTATAACAGTCCGGACGTCAGCCGAGTGCTGTGGATCTACATTATAAGTGGGAACTAGCCTGTATATGTTAATCGCAAGCCATTCTTTTTAGTGGTGATGTTATCTGCCTTGATACGACGAGGTATTAAACTGCTTCTCTCCCCACTGCGATCTCTGTTGCAGTTTGGGCAGTTTTTTACAAACATGGTGTAGTGCAGGCTCATGCCTGGCCACCAGTACCGTGATTGTAATTCTTCCAGAGAATCTTTTAATTTAAGGTGTCTGAGACCCTTGCCCATGTGTGCGTCTGCGATTAACAAGTTTCTCCTGTCCATGTTTGGAATCACTCTATCCCCCACTCCAGGGATTCGAGCAAAAGGAATGGAGTTTGCATCTATGATGTATGTGTAATTGAGTGGATAGTTGATCGGTAACGCCGAGCAGTCGCCTTTTGATGACGTTTTTACTGCCAGCACTGTTTCGCCGTCAATGTATTTTAATGTACGCTTTTTTCGATCTACGGGAGCCGGTTTACTGGCTGCCGCTGCGGCTGTTTCAGCCAATGAATTCCCTACAACGTGAACGCCATCACGCTGGTGACTCAGTGAGTGTGTCACGTGAGTCTTTGGTAGTTCTTTTTTCAAAAGAGCTACCTGTTCCCAGAGCAGTCTCTGCTTTATTGGTGCATCCGTGTCATCTTTGTAATCGTTCTGAATCCAGGTCTGCAAATCCTTGTTATATGCTTTGACGCAGAAATATGAATCTGACACTATAAGTGTCGGGAATTCGCGATCCGCATTATCTAGCGCCATTTTCAAAGCTAATATTTCAGTTTGTAGTTCTGAATTAGTTTCTACTGAGTGTGATTTTGTTAATAGAGGTCTTAGTTTACCTCCGTGCCACACTTCTTTTGTAATCTCACATGTGGGATTGTATGCATGTTCTCCCCAAACGGAGGGTTGAGCATGTCCGTCTGTATAGATTACACAGGCGTAATGTCGTAGAGGCAGAATGTCGATTGGCAGAGGATACGTTTTTTCATATTTTAGATTTTTTAATTCTTCTAGTTCTTAAAAGACTGTTAACCAGGCAATACTTGATAATTCATATCCTCCGTACTGGATTTTCAGATGGGCAATTCTGGACTTTTTGAAGTTGAATTTGTAACCCTCTGCAGCGAAACCAAGTATTATGGTGTTCACTCTTTTCAAGTGAGTCTCCAAGTCATCATCTGTTAAGTAAATGTCATCGACATAAGATAATGCTTCATTATCATATAGTTGTAGTAATTCTGTTACTCTCGCTGAGAATACCCCCGGGCTGTTCTTGTACCCCTGGGCTAACCGACAGAATTGTTTTTGAGTGCCATTTACTGAAAATGCAGTTAAATATCTGCTCTCTGGTGCTATGTTTTGACAAAAGAATCCATTGGAGATGTCCAAGGTTGTTTTGTATTTTTTGCGCACTATGTTATTCATTAGTGCAGCACTGTGTGAGTTTTGCACTGCAAAAGTTTTGCAACATGTGTTAAGGTGTCGGTAATCCAAAACTAGACGATATGAATTGTCTGGTTTGGAGACCGGAAACAAAGGATTGTTCATTTGTGAGGTGCAAGTTTCAATCACCCCTTGGTATTCTAGCTGATCTAGTATTTCATTTACTTGTTTTTTAGCTTCTTGCTTAATTGGGTACTGCCTTTGTGCAGTTGGTTGTGATTTTAACTGGACTTTGTGAGGAGGAGAATCCTCATCCCATCCTACGTGATTTTTATATAAAGCAGGTGCTAAGGCCACTGCCCACTTTCTAGCAAGTGTATATTTTTTATGAATCGGTATTTGATTCGAGAAGGCAGGCATAATTACTTCTTCGCCATGAGGGCACTCCCTGAAACTCCGGTGGCCAGTCTTTTTCAGCTAGAAGGATGTCATAGCCCTTGGATAGGTTATCCCAAAATAGTCCCCTTATTTTCCTAGTCTTATCTCCCTCTATACGTAATGTTATCTCGTATATTTTGTGGGGCTTGCTAACTCTGGTATCTGCAGTTTCCACTTGAAGGTATTCATTCGTGTCCACTGTCTCCAGATGATTCATAAGGACTTTGCGAGCTATGCTCACCTCTGCTGCGCTGTCTAGCATTGTCTGAGCCCATTCTCCGTTTTTCAGTTGTGTCCTCAGTATTCTCGGCATTGTTAACTACCTTGATACTGGCTACCTTCTTTTTTGGAAATTGTGATTTCTTTTTCAGTTGAGCAGGTTCCTTGTCTTTGGACTTGGCGTGCTCTTCTGATCGTCCTCTTCTTTCCGATTTCTGCGAGGAATTCTGAAAAGATTGAGACGGACGTGTATCAATGTCTTGATATCTATCAGGTTTTTTAATATTATCCCTATTTCTAAGGTTATATCTATTCCCAGAGGGTTCACTCTGAGGTGACCTTTGTCTCGGGTTTGGAGATTTCTCTCTTCGCCTAGGAGACCTTCCTCTGGACTGGAATTTCTTTTCTTTAGGATTGGATTGTTTATTTCCATCCCAGTTCTTTTTTGGTGAATTATTATTAAAAAATATTTTTTCTGGACTTGTAGTCAGTTGCGGTTTTACTGGTATTCCACCTAGACTATCTCTGCCTAGTTCTTCATAGGATTTTTCTATGATTCTGGCAATTTCAGCTGGTTGGTCTGCTATATCTGTCTCTTTTAACCTCTGGCGGATCGCCACGTTTGCTGCTTCACCCTTTATGTTGGCTAGTAATATAGCCGAGACCTGCTTGAAGTCTTTCAGTAATTTCATACCAAGAGTTAAAGCAGGTTCTGGACCGTATTCATCTTGAATTTGTTTTAGCACATCTGGTATTACCGAAATGGATGGAACACCGTGCGTTTTTGTGTAGATTGAAGCAAAGACCGTACCCCAAGTGTCACAGTCCTCAATGTGTGGTGCGATTCCCATTGGGAGACATATAGTCAGAATCCTGTGCTTTTCTAATGGGGTGGTGTCAGGAAACACCGCCTCTATTTGGGTGATTTTCTGTGCCAACCAGAATGGTATCTGTTCCCGTTTAGCTGGAACTTTACCTAGGCAGGATTGGATGTTCTGTGGTGTGATTTTATTTGTGTTCCCCTGGTGAGGGGTCAGCTGTGGAATTTTAATCGCTGGCTGAATTGTTGAAGTCCGCATTACATACTGAACTAATTGTCTGTGAATTTTTAGTAGTTGTTTTAGCTGTATTAATAGCTCTGGTGCAGTCATCTCGTCGATGTCTGGATGTGGTGTGTATCCGGCTAAGACCGGCCACGTTGCTCCTGGTCTTCCTAAAGGACCGAGCCTTGTAATGTGATTATTATGTTTTAGGGCGCCATCAAATAAGAGCAAATGCTCTTGGAATTTGAGTGGTACTTCCACCTCCTCGAAAGGAGTGTACGTTTCAGGAGGTTCCTCTACTTTGTAATAGTGGAAGTACTTTGTTACAGCATTTGCTGCTGGAAAATGTATCCATGTATAGTATACCTCTGTCTGCCGATATTCGTGTGCCTCAATTACGAATATGACTGTGCCACCTCTAGGTGTCAGTCCATTTTCTATAAGTTTTAAGGTTATAGATCTCCTTTTGGCGACCTGGATGAGTATTATATCCGGGTCTGCTGTTTGCATGGTAGCATCAGCATCTGCTATTTCAGTAGCTAATCTAATTGCCTCTCTTTCTCCATCACTGTCTCCCATTTTACTGACAGGATGGTATTATTTTTATTTGCAGATCAGGTTTCTTTATGGAAACAGAGATTAGGTGCACAATATTTTGGAACTGTTTTATCCTTCAACGTTGACTAGACCAAGAACCGTACATAGGAGTTCCCTCCTGCGAGGTTTTGGAGGATATAATAACCTTTCACCCACTCCAGACGTCTTTGGAGTATTTGGGAAAAGGGGTCTGAGTGAGAAAGCACGACTGAGTTACTCTAAATGTCTTACGTTAGTTTTATCGCCCTTTCCAAACACGTTGGGCGCCATGTAGTGTAGCTCCTATTTTCCCAATAGGCTCTGCGCATTGGAATAGTACCTACAGCAGTAAAGACCTAGGCCAGACGTTAACTAGGTCTACTACTGTCGAAACTAGACTTAATTTTTGGGTTTGCCAGCTAAGCTCAGAGTTCGCTAGAAACTTTCTCGAATGTTCAAGGAAGGATGAACTCCCCTGATTAGACAAGAAGGGATTTAGTTTCTGACAACCATAGAACATGACAACTTTGCTCTCCCCTAATCAAGAGTCAATCTCAAGAGTCGTGTGAGCACAAGGCAATTATTTTACTCAGTCAGTACGTGCATTCTTAGTCTCATCAGAATGTAGAGAAAAGGAAGAGACGGGCGTGTTCAATAAAAGATGTTATTTATTGATCAGTCTCTTTTCTCGTACAAGAGAAATGGATCGATATTATTGCAATACTTATAGTTAAGTAAAGTGCATACATTAGAAGCAATAGTATAAAATAATACTGTAAAAACATTGATATGGTTTCTGAGCCATATGATGTTTAAAATGATTAAAATATATTTACATACACATATACATTTGACTAAACGTACTCAACTGGTGTTTCTAAATACGCCTACCCCGTGTACCTGACCTAAGTCTAATGCGTGGGCGGGAATAGAAAGTTACAGTTTAGTTTAAGTTTGTTTTTGCCAAGTGAATAACTAAAGAATTCTCTAGGAGGGGTTATTCAGTTCTGTACCTGGAATTTAGGATGAATGAGGAATGGTATCTCTTTCTCTGCTCTCGATATTCCAGGCTGCCTGCGAGGGCTGCCCAGAAGCGCCGGTGCTGGGTCTCTCGGCTTGAGATAGCAGCGCGTCTCTCAGCGCGTCAGGAAGGCGGGGCTGCTGCCTGCGGGGTCTGCTTCTGCTCTCGGCTTCGGCAAGTATGGCTGCTCCGTCTTGTCACCACGCGTGTGTTTGCATAGGGCAAGGTCGGCAATATTTATACCTTAAAGGTGCCGAGATTGACGTAAGGATGGACATAGGTACGTCAATAAAGATGTCATACGACTTGTTCGTTAGCACATTCTTTACTAAAGTTCTCTGTGAAATCAAAACAATGGCCGCACGGATTATCCAGGTTGTCATAGGTTTGATTTGTTATGAGAACGTCGTATGCCTTATCAGGGGCTGGAGGAATATTGCTTGTCTAATTAGATCTCAAGCGTTATGACCTAATCAGATAACACGTTCCTGTGCCGTAGTGTGACTGCGTCAGATAACGGTATCTGCATCATGGGGGATTTCTTGCCTCATGGGCTGACTGTTAGTTAACTAGCTAGTAAGTTTAACCAGAATAGGGTCAGGAATAGGGGGATCGAATCAGAACCTATAGAAATACACGACAGGGTGATGGTGGCGCATACTGAGGAGTAGCAATTGAGGAATCTCTCCAGGCTTTGGTGCAGTTCTGGAATACACTGCCGCTGTCTAATGAGTAGGATAGCAGTGGTTAAGATAGTGTTATTGCCCCACTGTTTGTAAAGCACCCAGAACTCATTGTCCCTTTTACAGGCCGGAGTGTTTTGGAGGCAGAGTGTCCTGCCCACCTCTCTTCTGTGGGCAGGTAAGCAGAGTAGAGTGGCTCGCAGGATGCTCATGAGAGGTTGTGAGGATGTGCCAAGCCTATAATGTTACTACTATGCATCCCACATGCAGCACGAGGACGCGTAGTTTGATGAGGTGGGGTAATTGGGAGAAAGCATTGTTGGCTGGAATGGTGGGAGATGGTAAATTGCCGGAATTGTTGATGATGGGCTCGGGTGTGCCGGCCGGGACTCCATACACTGTGCGTCAGAGAGTGGTCACAGTGGTGATTAGGAAGGCTCCTTTTCATAAGGCGGTACTGATCTGGGTGTTTTCCCCATTCTAGTCCTGGCACAATGGGGACTGTTAGAAGGGAGGGGATTTATTTCCCAATTCTACATTTCTCACTTTTGAAGATCTGCAGTCTCAGTTTGGACTCAGAGCTGGATGGCCTTTGCACTACATGGGTATATCTGAGTCAGCCAAACAGCTCTGGTTGTCTTTCTTGGCTTGCGCTTGTCTTGGAGGTACTGGGTGCTTTGCTATTGTCAGGTTACGGCGGTTATCTTGTCTCCTTGATGTGTAGGGTGATGCAAGCGGATGTGGTGCATGGGGAACTTTAGGTTCGGCATGCTGGGAAAGTGGACTTGGGGGCTCGGATGTGGATACGGCCAGGGTATGGGTGTTACTGAAATCTGTCTGTGGATATGGCAGATTCATTCCATTTAAACTTTTTACATCATACATATATGACACCAGTGAGCATGGATAGGTTTAATTCAGACCTGTCATCTGCATGCCCCCAATGTGGCTCTGTGGATGCGGATTTTATGCACTTGGAGGTGTCCATTGATGGGGGACTTCTGGTCTGTGGTGGTGGGTAAATTGCTGCGGGGAACTGGCCTGGCATGTGACCTCCCTCCTCAGCATTGTTTATTGGGGAATATTGTTTATCCCAGGAAGTGTAAGATGGCCTACCGCTTTTTGCAGTTGGCTCTAGTGTTGGCAAGGCAGAGGGTGGTCATTACCTGGATGGGAGTTAGGGCCCCGACAGAGGACCGGTGGGTTTGGATGTTTCAGAATGGTCGCTTGCAGAGGAACTACATCTTCAATGGAACCGCAGAAATGCACAACTACAAGCCGATCTGAAGGTTTGGCGGTGCTTGTGACAGATTTCTGGGCGAGGAGGACGGCGAGTCAGAGGATGGTCTGGAGCATAGCGGCACATCCCTAGCCAACGGGGAGGGCCTAGTAAGCACTGGTTGAGGGACAGTGATGAACTATTGAACCCTGATAAGTGTTACTACTGTGGTTCATATTGTGTACTGATATCCAACTATATCCGTGCCATCACTGAGAATATGATTTTATAATTGCTAATGATTCATAGCGATACATTGTTAATTATGTCACTTTGTTTTTTGTGTTAGATGAAAACGATAAAGGTTTATTTTCTTTTTAATTTACTTTTTGTTAAAAAACAGAAATGAGCAATTGTAGTATAACGTATCTTCTTTCACTGAGCAGATGTAGGAATTGTTTAGTAGAAAGTTACACATTCTCTCTTTGGATAATAAAGTGTTGAACTTTAAGTAAGGTCATTAAGATTTGTTGAGTTATATTACTATGTTTGATCATTTGGTAACTGTGACTTTTTGGCCTTTATATTTATTCAATCAGGGGTTCCAACTGAACTGAAAGATGTCCTGAATAGGGAGTGAATTCCGCCAGCTAAGTGTGCGCGGGTTTATAGACTTAGTGAGACATTTAGATCACTGTCTTTTTGAATGCCATTCAGTGAATACATTCAGTATTCCTATTAAATAACATCTCTTTCTTTTCAGAGAAAATTAAATATGTATGTCTTCAGTTAGAAGGTCCAACTTGAAAAACTATTGAACACATATATGCAAGTAGGCATCATAGGGGGCCCTCTATCAAAGAGAGAAAAAAGATGCACACTGAAATTGTGCATGTATTGTGGAAGGACGGGGCATTTTGTAAAAGACTGCTGAATTAAACCCAGAATAATTAAGAATAAAGTGTTGGCTTTGTTCCACCTTGGTAGTGAGAGCTCATAGCCATATATAGGTAGCACCCCTGAACACTAACCTCAGTTTATAACAAATCATTTTGTGTCCCTAGACGTGGAGCACCATAAACAGATTAAGAAACGTGACTGTGTGCAGAATATAACAAGGTGCTCCATTCCACAAAAACAGGGAGGAGGGCAGACAACGAGGAACCAGAGGTTAGAGAACCCATTAAAAAGAGTGTAACTGGAAGTAAGTAACTTATTCATCTGCTGGATATTTCTAACCTCAAAGCAGTACCTCTCTCAACGTGGATAGTCTGAGGAGTGGACTTTACACCAGGAACTCCTGTAGGACCGAGCAAGAGAAACAGCACTTCCTGCTGACCTGAGAGTCTACATAGTAATGTCTGGTGAAGTGGTGGATGAATGCCCATGTAGTCGCCTGGCAGACAACACCTGCCGTTTACTAACACCAATGAATGAGGAACCCCCTTTTTCTTGGCATCTGTTTGATGGGCAAACTAGTAAAAATAATAGCACTTTTTTGGGATAGTTTCATGAGATTTCACAAACGGTGGCAAAGGTATTAGCAACACAAATAAATGACATTTCCTATGGAAACATGATCCTAATTATTATTACCCAGAGGTGTCTGCTACAGGGTTATATATATATATATATATATATATATATATATATATATATATATATATATATATATATATATATATATATATATATATATATATTATATATATATATATATATTCATAAAGCTTCCCAAAGGAAAATGCGGGCACTCAAATATTCCAATATTCTTTTTCTTAAAAGCAGGCAAACTCGTTTTGGCCATCATGCCTTTATAAATGTCTGTTACACGAAGTGAACGTCTTTGTGACCGCTATATTTGAACTCATCACAAAGGACCCCCAGTGTCATGTAAGAAGAGAAAAAGGACTGTTGCCATTCAAGTAACTTCAAACCAATCAATTCTTCGGCCGCTATCTTTGCATGTTGCATTTGCAATTTATTCGAATAGAAGTGCCCACGTCTCCCCTATACATGTTCTTGCCAAATAATTGTACTGTTATTAGCCTAAAATAGAAATATTATCGGGAAACAGAAAGGCAACTTTTACTAAGCTGACATGTAGATGGCTAATGTATTGCAGTCCTTTCTTACAATAATGCATATATAGGTGTTCAAAATCCCTATGGGGATTTCCAAACAGCAGCCGAAGTGAGTAGCAAACTAGTTATAAAAATGCTGTGAAGATTCGTCGAATAGCGCCAAAGTTATTAGCAAAACAACAAATGCTTTTCCTATGGAAACTAGGTTCTAACCATAACTACCTACTGGTGACTTCTAGTACACTCCACTCTGCACTATAACACTCTACGGTATTACACTGTACAACACTTCAATCAGCGCTATTCCATTGTATGCTACTGCACTGTATGACACTCCGCTCTACGCTATTCCACTCTACGCCACTACCCGCTCTGCTCTACGGTATTCCGATCTAAACCCCTTCACTGTACCTCACTCCACTGTATGCTATTCCACTCTTCCCCACTCTACAGCAGGCAATTGTGCTTTATTGTACACTATTCCACTGTACGCCACTCCACTCCACGGTATTCCACTGTATGTCACTGCACACCACTCCACTATACACTATTCTACTGTACACCACTCCTCTCTACGCCACTTCAATGTGCACAACTCCACTCTGCCCTACTCCAAATTTCGCAATTCCGCTGTACACCATTCCACTGTACGCTATTCCATTGTAGGCTACTCCACTATAACCCATTACTCATTAGTAACTTTATTTCGGTCAGATGACCATAAAAGTGCACATAAAATACATCAGCACAATCAATAAAACAATAAATAGTCATAAAATGTTAAAACAGAATTAAACTACAAGTTATCACGATAGAAATAGAAACAATAAATAGAACAGTTAAGTTAAAAAAGTTTGTCTTCTACGCCACATGCTAAGAAGATAACGGGAAACCGCAAACACAATGGGAGGATGGGTATCATAAGTCAATATCCTGCAGGCCTGTGTAAAATGCAAGAATCCCAAATTCTTACAGATAGGGATCAGCCAACATTTTCTGATTTCAGAGTAGGCAGGGCAGAAGAACAGTACATGAGTTACATTCTCATTTTTGTGATTACATGCAGGGCAAACTTCATTTTTATCTTTTAGCCATCTAGATGTAAAAGACCTGATAGGTAAAGTGCCGTGTCTTAGCCGGAGATATAACTTTAGAGCAAACGGCGGTTCAATTTTGTCCAAAAATTCCTCGATCTTAGATTCAGATTTGACTAAGAGGAATTCAGAAGTCAACCTACCCAGTGATGTAGAGCTCAATAGTATCTGAGCATTCCGCGTGCGTATGTGAGAAAGAAGTTCCTTCTTTGATGTCCCTAGGCAATAATTCTCGGGGTTTTCCCACAGTCCCAAAAGGCCTAATCGGGTACTAACCGCACGAATGTGCTGAAGCCAAGGGATTTTTTTATATACAAGAAGAGGCAAAATCTCAGAGAACTCCGCTCTATAGGCGGCCAGTTCGGGGACTGACCACAACCTCTTCCAGTACATAATTGGCCTTGCACTGATGATCTCTTCTATTGGAACCATGCCAAGGTCCAATTTAAGAGGGATCAGGGGCGTACTAGATTTCTCACAAAAGAGTTCTCTACCGTTTTGAGGTTCATTATCTGCTTATGCCCCCAAAGTTCAGCCCCATAGATTGCCGCCATTCTAGCCTGGCAGCAATATATTTCCAAAGCAGGGGACACCGGCTTAAAGGTTGACTCCCTAAAGACTGTGCTTATACCTCCCGCAAGCTGGGATAACTTAAGTGTAGACTTAGCAGTCTGCACGTCCCAATCAAAATTCTCAGTTAGGGTAACACCCAGATAAACGAATGTTTTAACCCTTTCAAGGGGAGTGCCATGTAAGACTGGATTTGGGCGTACCCGCTTAGGGGGATTAAAAATCATGAACTTGGTTTTTCCCAAATTGATTTCCAGTCCCCGAAGCTCACACAACTCCACAAACCCGTCCAGTGTTTTTTGAATGCCCGATGATGTTCTAGACAACAACAAAGTGTCGTCTGCGAACATCAGAGCGGGCACTCTACCCATGGCCAACTTGGGAGCATCGTTGTTAACCACACCATTCAAATGTTCCACAAGGCCATTGATGTAGAGGCTGAATAGTGTGGGTGCCAACACGCACCCTTGGCGAACTCCTTTTTGGACAGGGAATTGGTCTGTGAGTTCGCCATGCCTACCACACCTGACCTGGGCAAAGTTGCTTACATGAAGCCTAGATAGTACATTTAATAGGTATGGCGGAAGTCCCAAGTCTGCCAGCACCTTCCACAGTTATCACGCGGAACCAGATCAAATGCCGCCCGCAGGTCCACAAACACAAGGTAGAGGCTGCCACCCTCTACCTTTGCTGTTTTCCAGTGCAGAACCTGCAGGCGAAATTTCTGGTCTAGGGTAGATATACCGGACCTAAAGCCTGCCTGAAATATAGAAAGGATCCCATTCTCTTCGATCCATCCAAGAATCCTATCAAGGATGACCCTCCGCATCAGCTTTTGTGATGTGTCAATTAAACTGATGGGTCTATAATTAGAGGGGGTTAACGGGCAGCCCTTTTTAGTATAGGGACAATTTCTGCTCCTAACCAAGTGGGGGGCAGGTAATCTCCCTGCAAAATGCCATTAAATAAAACGACCAAATAAGGAGCCCAGATTTTAGGTTGTGTCCTAAATAGATCCCCCGGAAGTTTATCCAATCCTGTGGCCTTATTAGGAAGCAATTTACCTATGGCCGTCTCAACCTCGAGCAAAGTGAAGGGCTCGATTGGAGCGAGGAGCGTAGGGGCTTCAATCAACCGTCCACGCTCCTCAGCCCCATCGACACCATGCAATTACTGAGGTTCAGGGGTATTAACAAGCGAGGCATCGAAATCAGGTATACCATATAGAGCAGCAAAGTGACTTTCCCAAATTGTGGGAGCAATGTTGGGAGCGAGCGCCTGGGTATGCCCACTGAGTCCAGTTGCAACTATGGACCAGAATAATTTGGAATCTTTGCACCTAAGTGCAGATCCCATCTCCTCCCACATTGTGGATTCCCATTCCCTTTTCGCCTCACAGATTGCCTTTTTATATGTAGTGCGATGCACCTTAATGGCCTCACTATCATTAGTTTTTAGTGCTATGAGCAAGGCCTTTTTGGCCTTCCGACAGGAATCGTTAAACCATCGGGAAGTCGAAGTCAGGGGATTGTTTGCCTTTCTAACAGGGTAAAGGATATCTTTCAATATGGCAACCAGTTGGTTATGTATTTCAGTTGCCCTGCCCAAATGGCCAGATTTCCCCATCTCTTCAATGAGCGGGATAATGGTCTAATATAATTCAGCATGTTTAGTAATCGACGCTTGTAAATCAGGCCATTTAACCCTACGCCTACAATTTGTTATTGTTAGTGGCACAGTGTCACAGTGCTCAACCGAAGTAGAGGCTTTCAGACCAAAACTCCCTGGTTTTAGGGACAAGACTAGGGCATTATGGTCACTGTCAAACCTTTCAATAACCCTAAATTCATGCAGCCTATCCCAATGCCTAGCCTCAATAAAAATAAACTCGATTATTGAGGTCTGGTTTAGTCGGTTAAACGTGGCTCTCCCTGGTCTGTCAGGCTCCACCCTCCCATTGCATGCTCGTAATGATGTAACTAGCGCAAATGATTGCAATTGCAAAACGAGAGGGGTCCATACCTTGACCTGAGGGGACAGTGACTCTGGGATAGCCCAAAGCAAATCCACATCGTCTGGATCACCGAAGTTCGGGTCCATAAGGGGTTCGAAATGACAATTGAAGTCTCCACCCAAAATTAATGTGGTGGAGGAGTCAATCGAATACATGAAGGTCAGCAATGTTTCAATAACTTCTGACTCAAGACCCCGCCTGACTGGCCTTGAATATACATTAATCAAAGCAATATTTGGCCCATTGGGCAAAGTCAACAAAACACACTGGACATCCAATGAGTTAGTTGGGATTGGTGTTGCCTTCACTCCCAGGTGTGTGCCAACCCATATGGACAACCCGCCCGAGGGCCTACCCCGATCACCCATACTTGCCAAAATATCATAAGTTGCAAAACCATGGGCTACACTTTCTTTTAACGCCCAGGTTTTTTGCAACATACAAATGTCGTGGGAGGCCATAAAGGAGCCCCACTCTGGAATGGGCAATTTACTCTTAAGACCCGCCACATTACAGGATAAAATTTTGACTTGGCCATCAACCGGATCTTGCTTGGTATGTTCGAAATCTAAGGGATCAGGAAAATCATTGGAAGCAGAGGAGCAAGCTCCTACACCTTGGTCAACTTCACATTTCAGTGGGTATTGATCATCAGAAAAAGAGACAATTATGGGCTGGGTGGTTTGTTCGGTGGCCAACTCTTTTGGAGAGAGAAAGATTCGATTTTGCATTAACAGCTAAGTTATCAGTAGTAAGTAGCATATTAATGAGAGGCACTGTTTGTCAATCGCAATCATCAAAGCCTGAGAAAGCATTGAATCTATTTGCCACTTCCAGCGGGGTAAACGGCAACAGATGTTCCATCATCCTATTTCTATTTCCATAACTCCTAAATGGTACAGTATCCCACCCAGGCAAGTCATCAAAATTCACAGGGTTAAATGCATGCATCCTTTGCCGTTTGTTGAAGGGCATAGTGAGATTAGTGTGCAAGCAAGATGGTGCCCCGGGGTATGTTATAGGGGTCTCTAAGGATCTTGGATAGAAATAGGTCAATTCACACGGAACAATTGAGTTTCCAGCATTCCCAGGAAACCAATTTAGAATATATCTAACGGCTTCAGGATCTCTGAAATTAATTACAATTAGGTCTCCCTTTATGTCTTTAGCTCTGCTTCCCAACCATTGGAGTCGCCGGACATGGAGGATATCACCATTAATATTATAGGGAAGTGGCCGATTTTGGCTAAGCCAGTGTATAGTTTTGTTTTTTAACTGAGAGAACCCTTCCCTCTTTCCATCTGCTAATGTGGGGACTCCCGTAAGGACAATCACATAAGGTACCGCTTCTGGGGGTAATTCAACTTGACGGCCCCTGTGGTTCCCTGCCCTGACGGGGCTAGTGCTTCCCCTCTCATCTCGATTTTCTCCTGTGTAAGATTTTTTATTATCTACCTTCTGTACTTGACTAATATCAAGAGATGACGATTTTTGGAGTACATTGGAGGGTATTGCCGTATGCTGTTTAGAGCCTGTAGGCTTGTTGGATTTATTTACACTTTTATGAGGAGCAGGAATAGGAGTTAGCAATGTTGCTACAACGGGCGGTGCTGGCTTCGCGAGGCCCTTGGTTGACCCAGCTTTGTTACTAATAGCCAGCTCTAAATTCCCTAACCAATGCTCAATCCTCTTCAATCTCTCTATTATAGGCAATACAGAGGACCTAATTAAATGTTCCAAGGCTTCCAATGGGGCAGCAGACAGTGCTTCCATTGGTAGACAATGTGGAGGAATGGCTAAGCCTGGTGACGTTAGTACAGGTGCTGTAGGGACTTTTGGAATTGGTACAATTGCTATGGGGTCTGTTAAGGTTGGCACAATTAATTCGATAGCCTTTGTGGTTTTACCAAAATCAGAATGATTAATCTTCGTTCTTGGCGGGTCACCACCCCTCTTCCGTCTTTTACTAGGTGGTGGGCCAAGAACTTTAAGCATCCCTGATTTCTTGTTCCTCTTCTTAGCAATCCTAACTACTGGAAAAGGTGGCTCAACTGGCACATCTGATCCTATGGTAGAGTTACTACTAGGAAGAGATATGACATTTGTGTACAGATCGTTGGACACATTAGGTGAGGGAGATGTGTCTCGCAGGAGCAAGGGAATGCTATCTATTAAAAGCGGATCATCAGTTTCGATATGGGAGCTTACATCAAGTGGAGTAGTATGTTTCACAAGGTTCAAAGGTGGTCTATTTTTAATACCTTCAACAGAGCGTCGCCGCTCTGCACGGCGTTCAGCCAATACGCTCTCCCTTTCTATGTCAGAAACAACCTTAGTGAAGTAACTATCCAATGTACGTTTACTAGCTCCTCCTGGCTCCACCAGTGGTTTTTTTTCGGGGTTCAAGGACATAGTTACACAGACAAAGAGCACAAACAAATAGACCTTAGAAAAATATTAGGGAATAAGCCCAGCCCGGCCTCTTCTGGCCTCTTCTGGCCTTAGAGGGCCCGCCCTTTGCCCGGGCTTCGCCCGGCTCGTCCCGCGCCCTTCCCGCGATGCGCGTTTCCGGTGCTTAATTTGAAGCACCTGGTCGGCTCTGGGCGATGTTCAAGGTCCCCCACTGCCTTATGGGAGATGTAGTCAATTAGGCAGTGACTACTCGCTGGTCCCAATGCGAGCATTTCCCGCGAAGCGGGAAACGCGAGCAGTAGCTACTTGTGGCTACTTGTGGCGTCCAGTGGGGTTCTTTAGAAGTCAGCCCCTATTCCAAAGTCCTGCTTTGGCTGCTGCTCTCACGCTGTGACTCTGCAAAAGAGGTTTCCCAAAAGTTCTTCCTCCGGTGCTTAATTTGAAGCACCTGGTCGGCTCTGGGCGTTGCCGGCGATGTTCAAGGTCCCCCACTGCCTTATGGGAGATGTAGTCAATTAGGCAGTGACTACTCGCTGGTCCCAATGCGAGCGTTTCCCGCAAAGCGGGAAACGCGTGGAGTAGCTACTTGTGACGTCCAGTGGGGTTCTTTAGAAGTCAGCCCCTATTCCAAAGTCCTGCTTTGGCTGCTGCTCTCACGCTCTGACTCTGCAAAAGAGGTTTCCCCATTACACTCTATGCTATTTTACTATATACCAGTACACTCTATGCTACTCCACACTACGCCACTTGACTGTACCCCGCTCAACAGTACGGTACTCTGTTCAATGCTATTTCACCGTATGCCACTCCTCTGTACGCTACTCCACTCTGCCAATCCACTGTATGGTATTCCACTGCCCGGCACTCTACTGTATGCCATTCAACTCTAACCCACTCCACTGTATGCTACTCCGGTCAATACCTCTCCACTGTAAGCTGCTCCACTCTACGCTTCTACACTGTATGCAGCTCCACTCTACCCAACAACACTCTAAACCATGATACTCTATAATACAACACTCTTTAACATGAAACTGTACCACAATGCACTCTATGTCACTCGATTCTACTCCGCTCTACGACCCTCTACTCTACGCCTCTCCACTTTACCAAACTCTACGCCACCCTATGCTACTTTACTATACAACACTTTACTCCAGTCTATGTCACTGTACAACAGTGTAGTCCACTCCACTCCACACTATAACAGTCTACACAACTCCCTATGCGACATTCCACCACAATTTACTCCACTCTATAGCACACTTCTTCAGTCCACTCCACACAATGAGACTGTATGCCATTCGACGCTACAACACTCGATGACAGTCCACTTCATCACACTCTACCACACTATGCTGTACTCTAACTCACTACACAATACTATACACTTCTCTATGCCACTCCACTCTATGACAATTTCCCGTACTCTATGACAAGCCAACCACTCCACTGTACAACACGCCACTCCATTCTATTAAGCTTTACTCTATTATATGCTATGCCACTCCACTCCACTCTACTCTACTCAACTCTACTCTACTCTACTCTGGGGCACTTTACTATACAACATGCCACTCCTCTCTATGATGCTTTACTCCACTCTACGCTATTCTACTCGACTCCACTCTATGACATTTGACCCCGCTGTACGACACTCCACTCTATTCCACTTCACTGTACAACATTCTACTCTATACATGTCCCCTCAACAGCACTCTACTACACTGTATGCAACTGTATGACACTGTACTCCACTCTATGCCAGTACACTCCACTGTACAACACTCTACTCTACTATGAGACTTTCCAACAGTCTACAACACTCCACTCCACTCTACTGTACGAGACGCCACTCCATTTTTTGACACTTTACTCTACTCTATGCCACTTCACTCTACTCTACTCCACACCACTCTATTCTATGGCACGCAAATCAACTCTTATTATATTCCACTCCACACTGCGTTATGCCACCCCAGTCTACTCCACTGTACGACACTTTACCTCACTCTATGCCACTCTATGCCTCTCCACTGTACGACACCCTACTGTACTCTATGCAACTCCACTCTACAACACTGTATGAGTGCTTCTCTATGACACTTTAGTCCACTCAATGCCCATCCACTCTATGGCACTGTACAACACTGTATGACACTACAAGACACGCCATTCCACTCCTGTCTATGACACGCCACTCCACTATATGACACAGAACTCCAATGTACAACACGTTCCTCCATTGTATGACACTGTACCACAGTCCACTGTACGACACACCACTGTATAACACTCTACTGCACTATACTCCACTCAACAACACAGTACTATACAACACTGTATTCCACTGAACTCCACTCTATGCCACTGCATTATACAACACTCAATTTCACACCATGCCACTGAATGATACTCGACACCACACTCGGACACTGTCCTCCACTATACTGTACAACACTCCACTTAACAACACTCATCTGAATGACACTCAACATTATGATTTGAAACACATTTTTATGTACAAATTAAAACCATTTAAATTCAATGAAAAAAACAAAGGTTGAAGCTAAGTTATAGTTAGGAAAACTTTATTATTCTTTCTATACAAACCTAACTTAAACTATACAAACATTAGAAATTCTAAAATTATGGTCAGAACCTAAATTTAGAATTTACGCACCACCTTCAAAATTATTTGTCACATACCGACGTACACAGTCTTGTTGCATCACTCACCCCACTACAAGAATTATAACTTGCCCCTTCTTCATGCACTAGTTACACTCTTGCATATTCTATCACTTATACCATGTTAAATGATAGCATTCATAAGACCACTTCTGATATTTCAAATCACATGGTCGGCGAAAACACAGGGCATGGTAGATTAGCAAGCATATATTTATTTTTGTTTGGAGGTGTAAATATAGTGCATCAGTAGTATAGTGATTTTATGCCTCTTCAGCATCATCTCCATCATATGGGGCTTCTATGGCACCTGAACCTGGGCCAAAGTGGGCCTCAAGTCACTAACATACTGGGCAAAGACATGGTCACTCTCAGAAATTATTCTACCACAACTGGCTAAGCCTTAGCAATCTAATAGCAAGAAATTGACCACGATCTAGCCAAAACCTAGGTCCGGATCTGAGGTCAGGAGTTAGAGCGAGCGCCATTGGGCCGAGGGCTGACCTGATTGGAACCAGAATGCCCTCCAGCAAAGGACAGGAGATTTGGTACAGCACTGGTGAGGAGACCAGCAGAGGTTTAAGAGGGTCATAGGAGGAAGTTCAACTTGGGAGCTGGCAGATTTCTGGGGCCTGAAAGCACACCTGGGAACGCTGCAGCACTGCCTCCTTGAAGGTTTCTACCTGCTGCACAGTTGAGACTGGCCTGGGAAATTCGTGGCTCAAGGGTTGCAGGTGTTGAATGGTGTCAGACTCTGATAACAAGGGCAGAGTTAGGCCTTTAAAGTACCAATAATGCGATCTCTCCCTGGAGCGGAAACAATGGAGAGGACCCCTGTCTGGACTTCTTGTGTTTGCAATGAGATCTGTCCTTAAGTTTCATCTCAGAATTACCCAAGTAAGGGGACCTCAACTGGGATTGCTACTTGGAGAGGGAACAGCCAAGCAGGACCATTTCTTGTGCTAGGCAGTATACAGCTTTGCCGCCGCCTCCCTGATGACCTTTGGGTGTTTGAGAGCATTTGCTCTATGACTTCGAATCCTGCTTGGTTCTGAGATACCAATCACCACAGGTCCTTAACCAACACCTGCTTCCTGTAGTATTAGTACGGCTTCAAGCCTGTAGTCTTCAGGACAGCCATCCCTAGAACACGGTCTAAAAATGTCACTCTAGAAGTCAGTACAGCACAGATTCATTGCGGGTACAGACCCTTCGATCAGTGCCAAAGGGCCCGGAAAAAAGCAACCAACGTTAAGAGACTGGCACCTGGAGCGATCCAATACGAAAATGATCTGCGGGCAGAAGTATCCATAGGAACATAGTCTGACGCCCGGTGGAGCTGCTCTGTTCACCTAATGAGGAGATCGGCCTTGGTTCATCCCCTGACCGTCACCTACCCAGCTGGACCTTGGGCACAGTTTCTCCCGGTCTCCCTGTCTCACCCCCCCTCCCCATCGTATTTCTGCAATTCTGCCTTTTCCTTGTCTCCTTTCTATCTATCTTTCTGACTGATGCCCGTTGGAGCTAACTTGACAGCTATAGGGGAGACTGGCTGTGGATTACCTCCTCGGCCGTCACCTACCCATTCGGTCTTTGGGCTGACATTGCTTGTCTCTCTAATCCCGTCTTCCATCTCGTCCTCTCCCTTCTCACTCCCCCTCTCCCCCTTTCCTCTCTACTTGTCTCTCCTTCTCTCCCTTTAATGTGTTGCATATATTTGATGTAACGTGTAATTGTTATCATTGTTGTAACATTGCTGACCTTATGTAAAGCGCTCTGATACCTACGGGTCTAGCCAGCGCTATATAAATCTCTTTAAATAAAATACATACTTTGTAGTTAAGAGTTCTGTTTCACTTGTGTGAATATTGCTCATAATCGCCTGAAATGTTTTACTTTCTCCAGGTGTGGTACATAAACCATAAAGCTCGGCGGCCCTATGACAAAACCTAGCAAAAAGGACTGCGTTAAGCCTTTCTTCAAAAGAACGTGACAGGAGATTTTTCTTCTAAAAGGCAGACACAAAGTACCGAACTACTGCAAAGGACGAAGGAGAAAGAATAAACAGGCATTGAACAAACCCACTGTTGAGCCAACATCTGGCGCTCGACTAATCGCAGTTCCTGCAAAGCCCGCGTCCTCCTTCCTCTGCACAGTGGCTCACGACTTCATCGTCCGAGCTCCTCACTCGAACAGACTGTTACTAACAACAAGCCTACTATACTGGCAAACTGGAATCGGATATGGAGTATAGCTCTTTTGTATTCGCCTCGGGAATCCCAGAAGTGTGTTACTGTCGAAAAGACTGGAGCCAATGCCCTCCACCAGCAGTAAATAGGAAACAAATGTCTCATTAACTGGAAATATGAGATGCCCCGCTGGGAGGGCTGCTAAAAGGCTCTAAAGACCCCCGTGTTATTAGTAACACATTCCCATTTCCTCCCTGCACTGTTTGCACGGAAAAAATGCATTAACAACTGCAGCTCTAAATATTGCTACACCATCAATTTAAAGAAAAAGCACAAATCCCTATGGAAAAACTCAACATTATTACTACTGTGAGGCTTAATCGAGAATCACTAAAGCAGAGGGGAATACCAAGAGGTGGTGTCCTTTCTTCACACCTTAGGGCAGAGGTCTTCAAACTTTTTGATGCCGAGACCCCCTTGTAAAACCTTTTTAGGCGTAAGGACCCCCTTCGGACAAAAGTTTCTAGAAACCGGTACTCCTCATCATCAACTTTTGACAACCATAAATGCGCCTGTTAGACCTCATCACATCCATCCATCATTCATCCATGCAACCTTTTATCCATCCATCCACCCTTTCATCCTCCCATCCATACATCCATCCTTTATCCATCCACCTTTTCATCCATCCACCCACCCTTTCATCAATCCATCCACCCATCATTCATCCCCCCACCTTTTCACACATCCATCCATGCATCATTCATCCATGCAACCTTTTATCCATCCATACATCCATCCACCCTTTCATCCATCCATCCTTCATCCGTCCACCCTTTCATCCTTACATCCATACATCCATCCTTCATCCATCCACCCTTTCATCCATCCATTCACCCATCATTCATCCACCTAAGGCTTAGGGGCTTGCAATGTCACCTTACCTTATAGTCTGCCACACGTCAAAGCCATCAAGAGGCTTGCTGCCATTGGTGGAGCCTCCAGCCAAGTTCACCAGAGTTGGCAACCAATCAGATATGTGGATCAACTCTTGAACGGTGACTCCTGTCTGTTTCAGCAAAGGGCTGGTTACAAAGCCCACACCTCGGACTCCTCCCTCCCACAGCGTCAACTTCCTTCCTCGGAGTGGCCAGTTGTTCCCGCCGTACAACGTCTGCCCGCCATTATCTAATAAAAGATAATAAAAACACTTGAAACTGTTTTTAAAACACTATGCATTCTCAATAACAAATACATAGAAGAGGAGTTCATAATTTAACACAGGAATACTACTAGACTCTACAGGCCAAAGCTTAGAGCAAAACGTTTAACTCCTCCATTGGCATGTGGCATTTGGTTCCATTATGTGGTCATTTCTGAGCGATAAAAGATTATTCTTGAAATACCGCTCCACACAGTAGGTCTACGGTAATGTTTATTTTTTATTGCAAGCATTTAACACAAAAGAGGAAGAAAAGAGAAAACACGCTGCTATCAATTAGTGGGGGCCATGTGCTGGCAATAAGCATTTTAAATTAAGAAACAAACTGACCATCACATATTATTTTCCACAACAGTATGGGTGCTAGCGTGCAGGCAAGTGCCTTTAGAACAGGTAAAGAAACCCTTTTTAAGTTTGATGTTCATCACAGGAAAATATTATTCTGATTAGTTCAAAGAAAAGTTCATTGACTTTGATTTTAAGACAGTTTAAATACACAAAAAGGATAAACTTTGCACTTAAATGCAAGCGAGTCAGTAACTGAAGCGGGTAGAGGGCCTTGATGTATGTATGCACGCTGTAGCTCCACGAAGCAAGATGTGAATAACTGTTGAAAAGACCAATTCATCTAGAGGGATAATCCAAAGATCCTCTATATATGTATACAGGGATATATATATATACATATATATATATATATATATATATATATATGTGTGTGTGTGTGTATGTGTGTGTTTTGGCCCAATATTCTGATGCATGGTATGACTTTCCAAGTACCACATACCTGTTACATCTAAGTCAGGCCTGACTGTATGCCAGCATGAGAGCACCAACTGTTTAGAGTGTGTGTACTTGTGTCAGGCATAGGGCTAGGAAAGCGAGCATTTTGAATGGTAATAATAACAGTGTTTGCCAGATCATCAAATTATTTTCAGAGCTGTAAGTTGACAGTTGCAATAACAAAACAAAGAACTGAATTTTTTTGTCTCCGAAAAGCTGCAGGAGTGTGCAGGGCTGCAAGGCCATTCGGCCTGGCACAAATTAATGTGCCTGCCTCTGTTACAGAAGCACGGCTAGGGATCCGGAGCAATAATATGTATGAGAAGCTGCACAGGGGTTCCGCCTGCTCTCTCCATAGACAATCATTGGAGGAGAAGGTATAAAAAGTACTGAGGATATGTGTGGGGCAGACATGAAGATTGACAGTTAGTGGGACATGCCAAAGTACCACTTATGGACTACAGGCTAGATGGCTTTCTGAGGTTGCAGGGATATTTACATGGATTGGACTATAAAGGGATTTCCAATAACCGCACAGCTAGTACAATAACCTTAAGGCTGAAAATACATATGTAGATATTAGGCTGCACCTAGACAGCCACAATGGACAGAGATGGAATGTGTAACGTAAACATGTTGGCAGCATTTTCAACATTCACCTTGTTTGACATCATGACTGGGGTGATTACCGTGATTTTTACCATAATTCTGAAACATAAGATTTATGTTTTTTTTTTTATATATTCTTTTTATTTGCAGGATAACAGTGCACAAATATTACAGTACAGTCCAGTTCGAATTGGCATTTGTTCTAGCGATACATTTCAGTAATACTGGACTAGCTCAAATTACCTTTTCTTATTTTCTTAGTTTCACACAACCCCCAACTCTTCCCGCCCAACTCCCCCCCACCCAACATCCCTCCCCAGGCACTTCTATGGAAGCATAGTGTGTTATCTATACATGGTAGTACAATCTGCATCAGTCTCTTAATTTCTCCGTATCTTTGTCACAAAGCCCACTGGGTCCCTATAAGCCACAAGTCAGCCCTGGCTGAATGTCTTCCTGTACAGTGCACCTGTGTCTGCGCATGAGCTGCTGTCCCTTGCCATTCGGAAGCACAAGGGAGTCCAAGTAAGCAGTATTCCTATGTCATTCGACCCATTTCAGTCATCCACAGACGTGCTCCCGGTGGTATCATCCACATCAGCCATTTCAAAGGATATCATTACAGTGTTCCATTCAAGAGATATAGGAACCCTTCTCAAGCCTTTCCGCTCTTCGGTCTGTAGTGCCATACCTTCGGCCTTACCCCACCTCACTACTTCCGCTTTCCACACGTCTGGGTCAGGTGGCCTGCTCGATTTCCACCTCATGGTAATAGTACGTTTGGCCATTAGCAGTGCGAGGTCAATGAACCTCGTGGCCACACTTTTCTTACGTTCAGTGGGTCCCAGGATATAATGTCGTATTGTCTGTGGGGGGACACTCTGTGTAGTGCGGCGTGTATTGTAGCCCAAAAATATCCCAATTTCGGGCAATCCCATAGCATGTGTATTAACCTCGCATCCGCTATTCCGCACCGAGGGCAGGAGTCTGGCGTGGCGGGGAACATTACATGTAGTCGGTGAGGCGTGAGGTACGCGCGGTGTAGGATCATAAGTTGAATGAATTTAAACTTTGGGTTCTTTGAGACTCTCTTGGGGAATTTAAGAACACACTCCCACTCTGTGTCTCGAAACGCTCGGCCTGCATCCCTCTCCCACACTTCACGCAGCGGCTGCAGCGATATCGCCCTCCCTGCACGGATACCACTCGTAATCCATTTTGTTAAATTGCTCCCTGAACCCATCAGGTACAGCATCGTGTGTAGTGGGTTTACAATTGGTTCGTTGCCTTCCGGTGCCCAATTCCGTGTGATGTAGCCGCGCACCCCTCCATATAGTAAGAACATCCCCCCAGGCGCGTGGTGTGCTGTGCAGAAGTCTTCAAAGGTCATCATGTGACCATCATTGAATAGATCGCCCACCTGTGTCACCCCGGCATCCGTCCACGTGGTGAGCGCCCGTGCAGACAATGTTCCCGTCCCCAGTGGGATCCCCAGCAATGGTATTGTGGGAGCGTAGGAAGAGGTGGGGGACGTGTATCTCACAGCCCTCCTCCAGCAGGCGATGGCCATCTTGAGCAAGGGAGGAGAGTGCCCAGGGATCGCCGTGTTAGGCAGCAACAGCGTGTGTAGGGCACCCTTTCCCCGGTCCTCTTCGGACATGCCTATTTCATGCAGGTTGCGTCCCGCTAGCCAATAGGCCAGCCACTGTAATTGGCACGCATAGTAATACGCCAATAAGTCCGGAACCCCCATCCCACCAGCCGCCGTGGGTAGCTGGAGTTTTGCCAAACTTATGCGGCGTCTACCCCGTCCCCAGACCATCTCCGTTAGTATGGTATTCAAGGTTCGAACCACAGCAGCGGGAACCATAAAGGGCAAGTTCGTAAAGTAGTAAAGGAGTCTCTGGAGCACCACCATCTTAGAGACGGCCACCCTGCCTGCCACCGACAATGGTAGTGCGGTCCAAAATTGTACCTGCGACCTCAGTGCTGCTACAGCCTGACCCAGGTTGCCATCAAGCATATCTGTCGCCCTTCTATAAATCTGTAACCCCAGGTAGCGGAAGGTTGTCTCCGCCATTTCGAAACTATGAGGTGGGAAGAGCAAGGGGGCACTTGCCTCGAGGGCAGTGAAACTGTACCCATACGACTTAGACTCGCTGATCGTAAGGCCTGAGAGCGCACTGAAGTCCTCAAAAAGCTCGGGGATGGGGTCCATTCCCCCCTGTAAGTCCCTTAAATAAAGGATGATGTCATCGGCGTACGCCGATACCACATGAGTTACACCTCCCCTCCTGATGCCTCTGTGCTGCGCCTGAAGCCGAAGTTTACAAAGAAGTGGTTCCAGTGCTGTAATAAATAATAGCGGGGCTAGCGGGCAACCTTGCCTCGTGCCTCTCGCTATGGCTAATTGAGGCGATATACATCTGTTCGTGCGAACCCTAGCAGTAGGGTGGGTGTACAGTAATCGGATCCAAGCAATAAAATCAGCCGGGATCCCAAACCGTTCCAACGCTGCGAACATGTAATCCCACCGGAGGGAGTCGAAAGCCTGCCGCAGATCCAACGAGATACAGCCCTCGGTTGCCATGGGTGAACGCTCGTGAAGCATGAGTTGGCTAAGCCTCCTCAGATTCATCGCCGTGCTTCTGCCCGGCACAAAACCACATTGGTCCGGGTGGATCAGGCCCGGAATATATTGTGCCAGTCTCATCGCTAACACCTTGCTCAGTACCTTGTGGTCGGTGTTCAACAACGACAACGGTCTGTAGTTAGCTAAACTTAAACAGTCCCTACCCGGCTTAGGCAATGAAACAATCAGAGCCTGCAGTGTGGACTGCGGTAACCCGTCTGCTTTCCTCGCTTCGTTGAACACCACGTGTAATCGCGGGGCCAACAGATCTACATACGCCCCATAAAACTCCGCCGGTAGGCCATCGGCTCCTGGGGTCTTGTTCCGCGGGGGTGCCCTTATTGCCTGTCTTATCTCTGCAACCGATATGGGTCGCGCCAAATCCTCACTCTGGGTCTTTTCTAGGCGCGGTAGTTCGAGTCCCGACATGAACTCCTCAAATGCCTCATCAGACATACGTCGATGTGGACCGTACAATGACTCATAGTAGTCACGAAAGGCGGCGTTTATATCGAACTGTGTCGCCACTAGCTTCCCAGTTTGATCCATAACCTCTAACACAGGAGTAGGGGCCGGGGCATCTCGCAATAATCGGGCCAGTAGGGGTCAGGATTTGTCTGCGTGGGTATGTTGTCTACATGTATATTCCCTGTTATCCAGGACACGCAGTTCCTCCAACAGCTCAGCGTGTTTAATGTGTCCCTCCTGCAAAGGTGTAAAAGGCAAATTCGTACCCGCAGCCTCCCTCTCCAACATGGCCAAACGGCCCTCCACATCACTAAGCTTCTCCATGACCATACGCCTCATACCCGATCGTGTGTTCATTGCTTCCCCCCTTATATACACCTTAAATGCATCCCACTCTATTTGGCGCGTGCTAGCCGAGCCACCATTTATGTGGAAATGTTGTGCGATGCAGTCCGCCATGGTGGCTTTAAAAACAGTGTCCTCCAGCAGTTCTGGGGACATACGCCATGTCGGTATCGGCGTGGGTATCTTGCCCCATCTCAGCGTGACTTCGACTGGATTGTGGTCCGAGAAGGTCTTACTCATGTGTTCTGAGACTACCATCTCCCCCAGCAATGTTGTGTTGCAAAACATGTGATCTATTCTCGTGTGTAAACCATGGGGAGGGGAAAAGAAGGTATACTCTCTGTCCGTCAAATGCATGCATCTCCAAATATCCGCCAGCCCCCAACCCGCTGCCCACTGAGAAAGTGCTTCTGCCTGCCTCCTGCTTTCAGTAGCCTGCAGTGGTGGGTGCGACCTGTCCAGTGATATGTCTAGGACTGCATTAAAGTCTCCTCCAATAATCCACACATTTGCCGACCAGTCAGCTATCGCTCTGTTAAGCGTGTTAAAAAAAAAACCCTGACCAACATTTGGTGCATACACACAGCCAAGCACAACAGGGGAGCCATCCAACAATCCCCTGATAAGCACATACCTGCCCTCTGGGTCTAGCCTCTCTTCCATCACCTTAAAGGGGACTGAGTTCCTGATCCATATTGCCGCCCCCCGGGAGAACACAGAGTAGGTAGTAGCAAACAGTTGCCCCTTCCATTTCTTGAGCAGTTTCGCACCTTCATCCCTATTCAGATGCGTTTCCTGTAAGTATGCCACTGCAATACGTCTCCTATTCAGTTGCGCTAGCACCATATGCCTTTTATGGATTGAGCTCATACCTCTCACATTCCAGGTGCACATTTTGTAGTCGCTAAGTGACCCCATGGCTGTCTGCGACAATTAGAACCAGTGTACCCCACCATGTTACCAGTATCCTTGCAAATGCTGCCGTGAGTGCCCCAGCTACAAACATCCCCAAAACATCAAGGTCCTCATTCAAAGAACTATGAGGTCCAAACACTGGCAACCAACTGGGGTGGCAATCAAACAGTACCATTGCTGCGCCCTGGGGGTGTGGTCCCGCTCTCCCTCGCCTGGGCCCCGCCGGAGTCCCTGCGGCATGCCCTGGCAAGTGTTCGTACCCCCGGCCCCAGGTATCCCGCCCAGAGTCCTTCATGCATTCTGTACATTACCAGTCAGAGTCCTCCGAAGCTCCATTAAAGTTCATCCGCCTCTTGCGCTGTTATTTTCGGAAAAAGTTGCAGGCTGTCTGCAGAACCAGACACCTCGGTCCTGGCATCCGAGGCGCTATCTAGGACCTCCGCGCCGCCCGCGTTGTGTACACCCAGAGCAGCCTCCATCAGCCGAGCCCTCTCCTGTGACACCCGCAGTCCAGCCAGGGCGTCTGGCCCGCTCGTTACCTCCACCTCCTCGTGTGTGTCACCCAATGCAGGCCGCTTCTCCTCCCTGCGCGGTGGACCGTTCCTCAGCTGTCCCTCCACGAGAGGGTCTTGCGAGTTGGGCGGCGTCAGCGTCACCTCCATCCATTCCGCCGCCTCCTCGGCCGTGTCAAAGAAAAGCGATTTGTTGTTGTGAATTATTTTCAGGCGGGCTGGGAACAGCAGAGCGTATTTCAGGTTCCTATCCCGCAAGCGTCTCTTCACACTCAGGAACGTAGACCTGGCCCTTTGCACCGTTGGGGTGAAGTCTGGGTAAATCGATATAGTCTTGTCCTCAAAGCGTATGGGCGCCTTCTCTCGTGCCACTCGGAGGATTATATCCCTATCTTTGTAGTTGAGCAGGCGAGCTATTAAAGGACGAGGTGCCGCTCCTGACCTTGGTGGTCTACCTGGTATCCTATGCGCCCTCTCCACGCTGTAGAGGGGCGTAAGTTCCTGTGGCCCCGCAAGTTTCTTCAGCCAATCCTCTACGAACTGCGTCGGATTCCTCCCCTCACTCCGCTCCGGAATTCCTAGGATTCGCACATTGTTGCGGCGCGCCCGCCCTTCCGCTTCGTCCATCCTCTCCCATATTAGCTTCAGCTGCTTCTCCATGTTTTCCATTTTCGTGGATTGCTCCGTCTGCTGCGGTATCAGCTCGTCCAGAGCTACTTTATGTTCTGTGACCCTCTCCGCCAGCTTGTTATGATCAGCGCGCAGTAGAGACATACCAGTCGCCATTTGGTCCATGCGCGTTTCCATCGCTTCCCTGGAAGCCCGTATCTGTCAGGATAAGGTCCAGTTTGGCCTCCTGTGAAGTCTGGCCCGTTGGAGGCACCATCTCAACATTGGAAGAGGCCAGTGGGTCTTTTGAGCCAGTAGATTGTTGCGTCAGGTCAGCGCCCCTTTCAGGCATCTTGGCCCTGTTCCTGCCCATGTTTCTCGACGACAGGATGGTGGTGTTTGCGCCCCCGGGGGACTACGTGCCAGTGTACAGTAGGTCGTGCCTCAGGTATCCCGCTTGCGCCGGTCTCGACTCTTCTACCGCCTGTATTCCGTGTGTGGGCGAAGTGGTGTGGTATCGTCAAGCCGCTCACTTGGCGCGCCTATGGTGATATTGAGCCTGTGTCAGGAGACCCGACCTGGACCCCAGAGGTGGCTGGCCGTACCGCGCCCAGGCGAGTGCGTTATACAAGTACTAGTCTCTTGTCCGGGCGCCGTTCGGGGCAGGATCGGCTGGCCACGCGCTTCCCCGCCGCTACCTCGATGCTCGTGTCCGTGCGGGCCCTCCGCACCTCAACGGGGTCCACCCCTCGCAGGCAGGAAAGCCAATGTCCCTCCATCTGGCTCCCTGGGGGAGCACGCGGCGGCGTGTCTTGTCCGCCCGCAGACCCTGCAGGGCTCCGCTGCCGCGGCGAGAGCCGCCCCTACCTCACCTGTCCCAATGTTCGGCAGTATTCTCGGCGTCAGCCGCACGGCCTCCGGCACCGCCGGTATCACCAGGGGGGGCCTCCCAGATGCTATGTCCCGAAGCTGGCCTCCGGGCAGAAAACAGTATGGCCGCCTCGCCGCCCGGCACCTCTTCAAGGACTGAGTCCTCTTCTGACGACGCAGTGTTCTCTCCGCTATGTCGGGCCTGCCCCTCGTGGGCGCCCGGCAATGTCGTGGTTCCGCTCGCCCGGCAGCTTCCCTATTCCGCCATCGCGGTTCTCCCACAGTGCCGGGCGGCCTCTCACTCCGCTGTATCTACGGCGTCGATGCGTGCCACTGTTACAGCCCCCAGTCCTCACCTCCTGGACCGCCGGGAGTCGTCGGGGGGTTGGGTACAGCGTGGGTCCCAGAAGTTGCGGCCTTCGCTTCGCCCCGTCTCTCTTCTGCTCGTTGTCCCCGGCTAGGCTCTTCCCACTCCACTTCGCATCAGGCAAGGCCGCTGCCTCCCCGTCCCCACCGGGCCCCGCTCGGCAGGGCAGCTCCGCGCGCTTCCAGTGTCTCTCCGGCTGATCGCGCCGGGGGTGCATGCCAGGTGTTTGGGCAGGGTCCCGGGGGGTCGGCGCCGGTACCACCCTACCTCTGCAGGCAATCTCCCGTCAGCTCCGCCTCTCGTCAGCTCGGCGCCCCCGGCAGGTCGTCCTCTCTGCGGGCAAACACCTCACTCGAGGCCGTGGCTCCTGGTCTGACAGCAGGCCTCTCCCGCCTCGGACGCTTCTTCGTCTTGCAAGTTGTTTTGCCGGGCACTGGACTCCGACCGGACTGCCCACCAATATCACCGCCTCATGCAGACCCGGGCGGGTCGTCGGGGCCATCAGTGTAGCAGGATATTAAGCTAGTTTTACCGGGCAGAGGACGGAGCTAATTCAACAAGCGTCCGCCATGCTCGGCTCTCGGCCACGCCCCTCCCGAAACATAAGATTTATGTATGAATAAAAATGCATAATAAACATCAATCGAAAAACAGCAACAACTTCTTGCATCTCTTGTTTCAGGGTGGAGATCCATGTCTTTAATACAATACTTCCACCTGTACATGAGAGTTACACTGACTGGGTTGCCAGACTCCTGACACTCCTTATGCATATGGGGATAACCCGGTTGTGGTGCGGAGTGAGACACACCTGTCCATTCTACTCTCCAAAGAAGGTACGAATTGTCTCTCAGGGCTCAGAAAATCAACCCAGATGCCCCCGCCCAAAAGACATGCTTTCACAACATTATGTCCTAAGTTCTGCCCTACAGCCAGTCAATATGCCTCCCAAAAAAGGCATATCTACCTACTACTCCCCTGGTTGCTATATTTTGGACATAACATATTCTATTTGGCAATCAGGTGGGGAAGATAATAACATTATTAACATAAAATAAAATCGCCAAGGGGTTTCCTTGGCCCTGTAATTCATTATTCTGGTGACTGCTGGCCTGGGAGGCGCACCTGCAGGTGAATGTCATGCTGGAATGCGATGGGCGCGCTGCACCGGCAAGTGTGGAGACAACTTGTCAGGGGCCACTACCATCATCAACCAAGATTCAATGAAATGCACTGGGTCTACGCCTTCTGCCCCCTAATTCAGATATTATTGTGGCGGGACCGTTCCTCAGAGTCCTCCTCTCTAGCCTCAAGTTCTTGAACTTTGACAGTGAGGAATCATCCGTAACCTTCCAGGTCTGTCAGGGGTGACTGGATATCATCGATTTCATTTTGTGTGTGTGTAACTTGGGCCGACAACATACTGTGGCTGTCCCACAGCAGGCCCAATTCGGTCACCACTGCATCAACTCTGGAATGCAGGTCCTGCCTAGTGTCAGCCATAGCCTCAAAGATCTTGTCCAGCTTCGTGTAAGTATGCACCATGTCTGAGGCATCCAGCGCTGGGTCTAGGTCGGGAGCGCCAGTGGCATCCACAGCCGGGCGCCCCAGACATCGGTCCCCCACAGACAGTGACAGCACCAGTCAGGGGTCCCACCAACAGGGAGATCAGACATGATGTATGATATTGTCAGTTCTTGTGGACCCACCAGACCCCCAGCACCTCTCGGAAAGGAACAGGCGGGGCGGCACGTGCAGTACCAGCTGAAGAAGGCCTTGATAGCCAAGTAATTCCTTTGGGTGCGTTCTGGCTAGAGCGGCGATCCACAGCAAGGCACCTGTTGATAAGAAAAACTATGAGTAGGATATATCACTGCATTGGGGCACAGACCACTCAAGGCGCGGCCCTCGTGCTCCTTCAGTCACCTCATCCTATCAGTCTGGTTGTCAGTGCCCCTCCACCGCTCAAATCTCTCTGTCCTCTTTTCTCCTGTACCCACACCGGAGGGGGCCGACAGGTAGTTGTGTTACTGGGTGAGGGAAGGGATCAGTCCAGTGCCAGGAAGGAGCCACCCTGGACTCGCAAAGGCCCATAACTTCACCGGTTAGTTTCTCTAAAAAAGCTGGGCATCAAATGAACTCCAGCCCCTTAACATTGTTAGCGGTGAACCTTGTCTCTTGCTGCAGTCACTACTGCATGGGTGGTTTTAATTGACAGAGAAGACCTTTCTTCCTCCTGCAATGCGGGAGTGTTGCCTTAGCGGCCAAAGGCCGTTTCAGGCGCACCCATCTTCGCTGTCGTTTGTGTGAAGGGCGTTGACGGGAGACTCGCACCCTCTGCGGCACCCAAAGTGGCCTCCACTTGCCAACCGGCAGTGTCACCACAGCTAGCGGATAACTCTGCGCAGCAAGGAGGGAACGGCACAGTCTACTGTGCTCTTACAGCCCCTAGTGGGTCCAGGGGCCTCATCGCAGCCCAAGATCACAGGCCGCAGTACTCACATTGTGTGAGGTTCCTCAGGCACCCTCCTGCGGGCCGGATCACTTCTGCCCCACTCCGGCGTCCCAGGCAGGCATCTTCGTGTCAAATGCACGCTCGGTGGGGAGGGGTCACCTCCTGCAGTTGTCCTGCACAAGGTGCCGATCCTTAGCCACTTAGTCGATGCCTCCCCATAGTCTTCGGAGCTGCCCTGCTCACAGGCACTTCTCATGCATGGCAGGCATGTGAGGTCAAGGTCAAGCAGCTTCATGAATACTCACAAGAAACCACAGACTACAGGATAATGAATAACCCTGGGCGTAGTGGGCGTAGCGGGGCTACGGGGAGGGCCACGGAGTTGAGAATAAACTCTTTGGAGCTCCGCTATGTCACCCGCCTCCCAACCCCCCCTATTAACAAGCCCGGGGATGCCACGGCCACGGTAAGTGGTTTTTCTTTACTGTAAACTCTTTTTATTTAAGTTTTATTCACTTGCTAATAGGGAGGTGGGGGTGGGAGGCGGGGCTGGCTAACTCTGCTCTGCCGCGGAGTGTGCGGATATTTGCCTACTCCGCAGAACACTGAGTAGGCAAATCTCCGCAAACTCCGCCGGCAGAGCGGAGGTCTCCACCCGGGGTTAATAATGAAAACAGCAGGTTTTAATCCAAAAAGGAACAAATATTAAAAAACAAACTCAGAAGACGCTCACAGAAGGCACGACCCTCAAGAGCTGGAAGAACCAGCCTGCAGAACAGCTTCAGCAAAACCTCCCCCGCAGAAGGACCACCAAACACCACCCGACAGTGATCCATCAACATGTGCGGAGAGGACCAAGTAGCGGCCCTACAGATATCCTCAGTAGAGAGCCCAATTAAAAAGGCCCAAGAGAAAGACAAACCCCGGGTAGACCGACCCTGAATCTGGGCAGACACCTCCGATCCCTGGGAACCATAGGGCAGCAAGATCTTCTGCTTAATCCACTGACTCAGCGTAGAGAGAGAATGCTTATGACCAGAAATAGGCCCAAAAGTGACAAACAGGCTATCACAGTTACAAAAGGACAACGTCTGTTCCAAATACACCAGCCCTGCCCGCCGGAGGTCTAACAGAGAGAGACAAGTATCCACCACAGACTCAACGACCGGAGGGACAGAAGGCAAAATTACCTCCCTGGAACAGTTGACAACTGACAGAACTTTATGCAGGAACTTCGGATCGCAACACAATACAGTCCGGCAAGACACGCAAAAAAGGGGAGAGAGAAAAAACGAACCTAGCTCCCGAATCTAACCAGGGGACACTAGGGCCACCAAAAACACAGCCTTCATACTGAGGAACTTGACGTCCACAGACCCCCAAGGGCTCATACGGAACTCCCTGGAGGGCATGTAAAGCCAAAGGAAGATCCCGCGAAGGGCAAAACAAATCACCCTAGGATGTTGCAAAAAACAACTCCAAAAGAGCCGGGCCACTAAAGGAGCCAGACCATCCAACTGAGGACGGCGGAACGCCTGCAAAGCCGCCCACTGAGCCCAAAGCGTAGAAGGAGCAAGGCCAAAGGCAAAGCTATCTAACAGGAAATCCAGCACCCTCATCGGATACACAGTAACCAAGTCTAAGCCCTTAGAAACACACCACCGAGCGAAGGAACCCCAATGGGGGGAATAAGATTGAAGAGTCGTCGGGAGCCTTGCAGCAACTCAACCACCTCCATGGAGCAGCCCCGAGACAAGAGGCTCACCCTCTCAAGAGCAAGGCCTGAAGATGAAGACGACGCAGAACTCCCACAGGCAGAGGAGGGCTCCGCAATGGATCTGGAAGATCCAGGATCGCCCAGCATTCCTGGACGGCCATTTCTCTATGGAGAGGAAACCACGGGTGGCGAACCCAACCGGGCACAACCAACAGAACAAATGCCATGTACAGGCGAATCTTGACAGGAAGCCTGAGCAGTATGCATCTTGCAAGATGAGGAATCTGGGGGTAATTAAAGGTCTTGCTTCCCCCCCCTTTGCTCGCCTTACCGCTGTGATGGTGTAATGGCCAAGGTAAATATATTAACATTGAATGTCAGTGTTATGGGCACAACGTGTAAAAGGCATGCAGTGCAGCAATATATCTGATTGCTTTGTTACAAGGGACCCATATAGCAGAGGGAAAAGATGACGGCTGCCGAAGTGATGGCGAAGCCAGCGCTACAGTACTACATTCTCAGGTTTTGCCCGCGCAGTCCTCAATTGGGTTGGACTCCCGGGTCCCCTTCCAATGCACTGTGATGGAGGTGGATCCAGAAGGACACTAGGATCTAGTTGAGGGGGCAGTTGGATGGCAGACCTGTCCTGCTGGGAAGCCTATACGCTCCTAAGGTGGTAACCCGAGCAATCAAAGGAATCAGAGGCAATGTGTAAAGCTGGGAGCCCGGCCAATGGAACGATATCGCATCCACCTACCATGCCTCAGGGCATGGGAGGATCAAGCAGAAGCAGGGCAGGTGAGCATTGGCCGCGTCTGCGAACAGATCCACCTCAACTGCAACATCTGGAACAGCGCCCCTGTCAGGGAGATGAAAGCCATGGGGGGAAGACCTTGTTCAGGCGATCCATCACATGGCTCTTTCCCCCCAGGAGATAGACCGCCCTGAGTGACAACACAACCTCCTCCGCCAGGTCAGGATTTGCTGCACCAGGAACCACAGAGAGAAAACCCTATAACCCTCCTGGTGATAGAGGTAACTCACCACCACCTGATGTCTGTTCAGACCGGAAAATGGTGCCCCGAAGGACCTAAGCAAACCCCAGACAAGGCAAATGAAAGCCCTTCAGTTCCCGGAAGTTGAATGAGCAACCTGCCTGTAGGCGATCCCAAAGACCCCGCACCAACCGGGAATCCAACATCACCCCCCAGCCCAACTGGCTGGCATCCGTTGTCACCACCCAGGATGGGGACACCTGAAAGGTGAGACCCCTGGACATTTTGGACTCCACCATCCACCAACCAAGATTAAATCTAATCTTAGGAGGCACCACCACTGGCAGATCTTAATCTGCAGAACTAGGGGCCCTTTGGGCCAAGAGATGGTTCACCAACGGGTAAAGATGTAGACGAGCCAAAGGCAGAACAGTTATTGCCACAGATATCAAACTCTGTACCCTCAACCACTGATGAACAGGGGTGGAATCCAATGCCAGAAGACAACTCAGGTCCTTCCTCAAGGTTGCCCTCCTCCCTGCTGGTAAAACAAGCCCCTTGATCATATTCAGGTGACTCCCCATAGACACCAAGTCCTGAGTCGGGTCCAGATGCAACTTTTTGTGGTTGATCAGGAACCCCGCCGTTTCAGGACCTTGCAAACCCTGTGGAAAAAGAGGCAGAGATCAGCCAGTCATCAAGGTACAGGAACACCTGAATCCCCTCCCTGTGCAGGATCCCAACCAATGGGCCAAAACCTTTGTGACAACACTCAGGGCAGAAGACAAGCCAAATGGCAGTACCTGGAAGTGGAAGTGCTCGATTCCCACACAACACTTTGAGGAAATGCTGAGAAGACGGGTGAATGGGCACTTGGAGGTAGGCATCGAGGAGATTAATAGAAGCCACTAGTTCTCCCTAAACCAGTAAAGGAAGAATCTCCTGCAAAGAAAGCATTTTAAATTTAACATGAGAGATAAAGGAAATCACCTTCTTTAAATCCAGCACTGGACAGAAGTCCCCAATAACCTTTCGCACCGGGAACAAAATGGAGTAAACTCCAAGACCTCTTTGACAGGCAGGATTTCCGAAGAATTACCTCTTTGCTGATAAGATCCTGAATGCCAGCTAAAAGTGCCTTTTGCTTTGGCACGGCTGAAGGCAAGGGAGTGAGAATGAGAGTCCCGAGGAGCGGAGTTGAAGACAATCGAGTAACCCTCTCTGACAATCTGTGGAGCGCACTGGTCTGAGACTGTTTTCTCCCAAGTTTTTATGGAAGTCAACAACCGACTCCCCACAGGAGCCTGGACCACAGGAACCCTGGGATAGTCAGGACTTGGATGAGGGGGTGGAACCACCATACTGTTGAGACCGGGATTTGTTGGAGAACGGGTTGCTCCGGCTGCGACATCGCCCTCGAAAGGGCAACCCCATCCACCCTAGGAGTAGCAGATGGACCAAAAGCCCTCTTGGGACTAAAGAACATCCCTCTAGAAGGACGGACAGGCGCCAATACTTTCCTGTCCTCGGCGGATTTCTTCACGCTCTCCTCTAGGGAAGAACCAAACAACTTGGTCCCTGAAAAAGGGATCTTCATAAGAAGGGCTTTCTGAGCTGCCTCCGCCTTCCAGTGACGTAGCCAGACCTGGCATCAAGCTTGAATAGCCCCACTCACAGCAGTGGCTGCGGCACCCAAGACATCAAAAGATATCTCAGACAACAGCCTTGTTTGTTGTTCCTTGACAGGCAGTGTAGGTAGAACGTCAGCCAGGGATGATTGGAAATCTTCCAGCGGGGAATGAACTGTAAAGGAGAGGTAGGCGTAAGCTCCAATGAAACATTAGCCACTGCATAGGACGGTTTGACTGCTGCCTCCACTTTCTTATCGACCGGGCCCGAGGGGGAGGCATCCTCCGAAACGATGGACGCATGAGAGGATAGCCCTGCCATCAGGGAGTCCACTTTAACGGCAGAGAAGAAATTCTTCACAAAATCCTGAATGGCGAAGCGCTTAGAGAGGTAGCCTGGAAAGGACTGCTTGTCCACATCCTTCCACTCATTGCCAATCACCCTCTTGACAGAAGGATGCAATGGCAGGGCCTCAGGGTCCCATCTCTGGTATTGCATAAAAAAATAATCCGCCTGCTCCTCCACCGGAGGAACAGAGAAAGCCAGGTTATCTTTAATGTGCTGTAGGACCCCCTTCAGTTCTTGACCCTGCACGTCTGCCCCAGAAATCCTTCTTCTCACCCTCAGTGCAGGTGGAAGGCTCCGGCGCTACTTCTTATGAGAAGGGGGCCATTGCACTCTTTAAAAGCCGCAGCCAAAGCAGCCTGAATCATGGCTTGAATGGCCTGGAGTGAAGGGGTATCAGCAGTGGGCTGGGAGCTGGACCAAGCCTTCACCGGAAGAGCATCACCAGGATCCATTGGTTAGATTCCCTTCAACAGGGATAGCACCCTGAAAAAACCCAGGATAGAACCAGAGGCTCTATCCTTCATCAGAGTAAATCCTTGATGCACTCCCAAATGGCTAAATTCAGGAAGCTGGCTCGAGAACTGCAATATGAGCCTTTAAGTAAGGAAAAACAAAAAGGAACGTAGTTGTGAAACAAACACAACTGAATATTTGAAGGCACTCATTGAGAAGCAACCCTACCCAACGTGGGAAGTCGGCCATGTGAATCGCCGCCCTCGGGAAGACAGGACAGGCAGGGAGAACACAGGTCCTAAAACACTCCGATCGCACTACTGCAGCACCGGCACAAAGAGATGCTTGGGAGGGTGTATCATGACTGACACACGCCGTAAGCCACATCGGCACCCGACAGCCCCACTTCCCTGCTCTGGAGAGTCTGCAGCACAGAACCAAAAAAACAGGAAGTGGGGTGGATAGGCCCTCCCCTTGTACTGTGTCAGGGGTGACGGTGGTCACCCTTGTTGGGGAGGCATGGTATGTAAATTGCTTTGGAGGGTTCTGGTGTGGAGCTGAAGCTCACTTCGTAGCTCTGGTGGCGAGGAAGACCTACGAGGAGGTAATGTACCATTGCGCCGTTCATGTGACTTTGAGGGCTGCTTTTTCTACTGTGCTGATTTTCAAGCAGAATAGAATCCCATACAGTAAAACAGCAGAATTTGCACATGAAAGTTATTTTACCTTCTTCCTTTTACTCCACAGGGAAACAATGTTTCCTGTTGAGACAGCCCATTCCCTACACCTGCACCAAATCTAGCTGTGATCGGATCCTGAGAGGGGGAGCTACCCCTGCTCTCGGCTGTAGTAAATCAACATATCCAGGGTGGGAAAGGTTCATATTACGATGTGTGAACGCCCACAAATGTACATATTTGGTGGGGGTTCACAAACTCACAAGGTTAACCATGCTTTATAATTCCCACTTTCTACACCCTGCATGGAATTTACTACTGCAGATATCTCCACACTCATGTCAGTGAAAACCACAGTAGCATGCCCATTTACGCCTGCTTGGAATTCTTTTGTGACTTTCTGTAGGCATAAATGGGATATATATTCGGAAATATCTTTGTGAAGTGGGCTCAATATCTTTTAACGGTTTAAAATTCTATGTAGCACCATATTGCAATAGTTTGCTACATAGAATTTCAAGCTATTTTATATTTAACATTATGACCATTATTGAGGTTTATAAAAATCCGGCTTTTCTAACACTTTGCTTGAAAGTCTATTCCTGTTCTTAAATATGAAAGAAGGAAACGTGTCAAGAAGTGTCCTTCATTCAGAGATCTAAGCCTGGCAGCTGCAGGGAAGAAACATGAATTTGAATTCTAGAAGGTCAAGTGCACCCTGTTAGCATTCATGACAAAGAGGCATATGTACTTTTTGAAGAGAAAAATAACTAACATTTGAAATGCAGTATGTTTCGCATTTACGAGAGTTTGAGCTATTGGCATTGGAAATGAAAATGCATTTTTAAAAAACAGATATATAAAAGGCATTTTCATTTACAATGCCAATAGCTTGAACTCTAGCAAATGCGAGACCGATTGCATTGCAAATGCGTAGGAGGGAGCTGTCCTGCCGGCAAGAGCAGGCAGGACAAAGCTTTTTGAGAAAATAGTGCTTGAAGGCTGTAATTGACGCCTACCGAGCAACAACACTCGTAACAGGGTGTGTCCTCATTGGACATTACAAAATGGGAAAAAGTGGTACTAAGGAGGGACTACTAAGCCTATGGACTGATGGAAATCCACAGTTTACAATGGACAATGAAACAAGCCAATACAACAAGCATTGGAAATGCAATAGGTCTCGCAATAGATAAGTTTGAGTTTTGGATATGTAAAATGTCAGTTATTTTGTTTTGTGTGAGTGGTGTTGCGCGGGTGAGTGGCGCTGCGCGGGTGAGTGGCGTTGCGTGGGTAAATGGCCTTGCGTATGTGAGTTGATTTTGTTTTGTGTGAGTGGCGTTGCGTGGGTGAGTGGCGTTGCGTGGGTGAGTGGCCTTGCGTGTCTGAAAGTGGTGCTGTGTGGGTGAAAGTGGCACTGCGTGGACGTGAGTGGTTTTGCGTGAGTGAGTGGCGTTGCGTGGGTGAGTGGGGTTGCATGTGTGAGTGGTGTTGCGTGGGTGAGTGGTGTTGCGTGGGTGAGTGGCGTTGCGTGGGTGAGTGGCGTTGCGTGTGCGAGTTGCATTGCGTGTGTGAGTGGCATTGCGTGGGTGAGTGTGGCGTTGCGTGGGTGATAGTGGGCTTGCGTGGGTGTGAGTGGCGTTGCGTGTCTGAAAGTGGTGCTGTGTGGGTGAAAGTGGCACTGCGTGGGTGTGAGTGGCTTTGAGTGAGTGGCGTTGCGTTGGTGAGTGGCGTTGCATGTGTGAGTGTTGTTGCATGGCGGAGTGGCGTTGCGTGGGTGAGTGGTGTTGCGTGGGTGAGTGGCGTTGCGTGGGTGAGTGGCGTTGCGTGTGTGAGTGGCATTGCATGGGTGAGTGTGGCGTTGCGTGTGTGAGAGTGGGCTTGCGTGGGTGTGAGTGCCGTTGTGTGTCTGAAAGTGGTGCTGTGTGGGTAAAAGTGGCACTGCGTGGGTGTGAGTGGATTTGCGTGAGTGAGTGGCGTTGCGTGGGTGAGTGGCGTTGCATGTGTGAGTGGTGTTGCGTGGGTGAGTGACGTTGCATGTGTGAGTGGCGTTGCATGTGTGAGTGGCGTTGCGTGGATGAGTGGGTGGCGTTGCGTGGATGAGTGGCGTTGCGTGGATGAGTGGCGTTGCGTGGATGAGTGGCGTTGCGTGGATGAGTGGCGTTGCGTGTGTGAGTGGGGTTGCGTGGGTGAGTTGTGTTGCGTGTGTGAGTGGTGTTGCTTGGGTGAGTGGCGTTGCGTGGGTGAGTGTGGCATTGCGTGGGTGATAGTGGGCTTGCGTGGGTGTGAGTGGCATTGCGTGTCTGAAAGTGGTGCTGTGTGGGTGAAAGTGGCACTGCGTGGGTGGGAGTGGCTTTGCGTGGGTGAGTGGCGTTGCGTGGGTGAGTGGCGTTGCATGTGTGAGTGGCGTTGCGTGGATGAGTGGCGTTGCATGGATGAGTGGCGTTGCGTGTGTGAGTGGTGTTGCGTGAGTGAGTTGCGTTGCGTGTGTGAGTGGTGTTGCTTGGGTGAGTGGTGTTGCGTGGGTGAGTGGTGTTGCGTGGGTGAGTGAGAGTGGGCTTGCGTGGGTGTGAGTGCCATTGTGTGTCTGAAAGTGGTGCTGTGTGGGTAAAAGTGGCACTGCGTGGGTGTGAGTGGATTTGCGCGAGTGAGTGGCGTTGCGTGGGTGAGTGGCGTTTCATGTGTGAGTGGTGTTGCGTGGGTGAGTGACGTTGCATGTGTGAGTGGCGTTGCGTGGATGAGTGGCGTTGCGTGGATGAGTGGCGTTGCGTGGATGAGTGGGGTTGCGTGGGTGAGTTGTGTTGCGTGTGTGAGTGGTGTTGCTTGGGTGAGTGGCGTTGCGTGGGTGAGTGTGGCATTGCATGGGTGATAGTGGGCTTGCGTGGGTGTGAGTGGCGTTGCGTGTCTGAAAGTGGTGCTGTGTGGGTGAAAGTGGCACTGCGTGGGTGGGAGTGGCTTTGCGTGAGTAAGTGATGTTGCGTGGGTGAGTGGCGTTGCATGTGTGAGTGGCGTTGCGTGGATGAGTGGCGTTGCGTGGATGAGTGGCGTTGCGTGTGTGAGTGGTGTTGCGTGAGTGAGTTGCGTTGCGTGTGTGAGTGGTGTTGCTTGGGTGAGTGGCGTTGCGTGGGCGAGTGTGGTGTTGCGTGGGTGATAGTGGGTGTGAGTGGCGTTGCGTGTCTGAAAGTGGTGCTGTGTGGGTGAAAGTGGCACTGCGTGGATGTGAGTGGCTTTGCGTGAGTGAGTGGTGTTGCTTGGGTGAGTGTGGCGTTGCGTGTGTGAGAGTGGGCTTGCGTGGGTGTGAGTGCCGTTGTGTGTCTGAAAGTGGTGCTGTGTGGGTAAAAGTGGCACTGCGTGGGTGTGAGTGGATTTGCGTAAGTGGCGTTGCGTGGGTGAGTGGCGTTGCATGTGTGAGTGGTGTTGCGTGGGTGAGTGACGTTGCATGTGTGAGTGGCGTTGCGTGGATGAGTGGCGTTGCGTGGATGAGTGGCGTTGCGTGGATGAGTGGCGTTGCGTGGATGAGTGGCGTTGCGTGGATGAGTGGCGTTGCGTGGATGAGTGGGGTTGCGTGGGTTAGTTGTGTTGCGTGTGTGAGTGGTGTTGCTTGTGTGAGTGGCGTTGCGTGGGGGTGAGTGTGGCATTGCGTGGGTGATAGTGGGCTTGCGTGGGTGTGAGTGGCGTTGCGTGAGTGGCGTTGCATGTGTGAGTGGCGTTGCGTGGATGAGTGGCATTGCGTGGATGAGTGGCATTGCGTGGATGAGTGGCGTTGCGTGTGTGAGTGGCGTTGCGTGTGTGAGTGGTGTTGCGTGTGTGAGTGGTGTTGCGTGTGTGAGTGGTGTTGCGTGTGTGAGTGGTGTTGCGTGTGTGAGTGGTGTTGCTTGGGTGAGTGGCGTTGCGTGGGTGAGTGTGGTGTTGCGTGGGTGATAGTGGGCTTGCGTGGGTGTGAGTGGCGTTGCGTGTCTGTAAGTGGTGCTGTGTGGGTGAAAGTGGCACTGCGTGGATAAGAGTGGCTTTGCGTGAGTGAGTGGTGTTGCTTGGGTGAGTGGCATTGCGTGGGTGAGTGGCGTTGCGTGGGTGAGTGGCGTTGCGTGTGAGTGGCGTTGGGTGTGTGTGGTGTTGCGTGTGTGTGGGGTTGCGTGTGTGGGGGGGGTTGGGTGTGTAGCATAGACTATTAGAGCGAAAGGGAGAAAGAACGCGAGCCAGTAAGACAAATTGGGAGAGTAAACAAACGATGCGCGCTCTGTGCTGGGTGAGGGGGAGGGCCATTAGCCTGTAAGAACTCTGGGCGAGATCAAAGGAAGGGTGGGAGGGACATTGGCGAGCGAGGGGTGAGGGGGTGCAGCCTGGTGAGCTGAAGTGACAGCAGAGAAAACACAGATGCAAGATTTACAAAAGCCAAACATTATAACAATCTGGGAATACTCGTTCTCGAGTGCGTTGCAGCTATCACGGACTGCATTTGTGCTGAAAGAACTGTTCTACTACTGTTACACATAACACATGATTTACAAATATATCTGTATATTGTACATTGGTGGGCCACTTGCGAGATCAAAAGATGCTTTAAAGACGAGCAGCGAAATTGATTTATGCCCGGTTTCAGTAACATTCAGCTATTGCACCACTTAGGTGACAGGATAAAACAAGGCAGTGCTGGGAGGGGGGCTGCGCACCAACTGAAGTGCTCTGGTTGCACGGCCTGCGGCCGTGTGAAGTGATAAGCCTTTGAAGTATGTCACGGCGCCTGAGGGGAGAGCAGAGAGAAGAGAAGGCTTGTGCATGAGCGTGCATGAGCGGCCATGAATAATTAGGGGAGGAGAAGCCCTTTGGGAAACTGAAAGTACGGCCGGCCTGTGGCCGGCCATGAATAATTAGGGGAGGAGAAGCCCTTTGATGTGCTGGGCTGGCGTGAATGCGCGTGCTTGTTTGCTCACGTGATTCACGTGAACTTCAAGAAAACCGCAGGAACGAAGCCCTTAGTTTGAAGATGTTTTTGGCTACTTGAATTCTCGATCCCTCAATGCGCTTGCGCGCATTGTAGGTCACGAGACCTAAAAAGTGGGCGGAGAGTGTGCGGAGCTACACGTCCATACATTAATACAGCATGCCTCGCAGAGCAGCGCATCCGCTGCCCAGGCTTGACCTAAAAAAGTGTGGCAGCCATGCACTCACAATCACCGGTTTCACTCGTGTTGCAAGATATCTCTCATGTGCTTCTCCTTCCCGTCAGTTTTGCTGCCTCCGACATGGTCTGTGTTGCTTTCACACTTGCGTGTTTCCCGCCAACCCTGTGTTGCCCTCCTGCGTGATCTGCTTTTCGCCGCCCCTGCTTCCTCCCTGTTGCTTCCTCTTGTTTCTCCGTTGCCCTCACAGGCCCACTGAATTTGTGTTTATTGGTGGGAAATGGGAGTGAGATCAAGCAGGAAATTGCTATTGGAACATCCCACTTAAAAAAAAAAAGCTCTTTTGGGCTACTTATTTTTTATTTCTTTTTCTAATTTACCATTACATCTCAAGTGCATGCCTCCAAATTAACGTGGACGAATCATCACGCCTTTTGTTTATTTTGTTGCTTTACTTTCGGCATTGCTCTACAGCATTACCAGAAGACACTGGCACAGCACAGTGTCTTGTTGGATTTGCCAATGCTTGTTATAGGGGCAATTTGGTAGTGCATGTAAAGAGCACTACCAGTCTACCTATCTTTTTGCACAAGCATTTTCTTACTGTGATTAAGGATATGTGCAACACAAAAAAATCCTGTTTTTTCATACGTATGCGGCAAAGCAAACATCTCTGCGACCTTCCTGAAGTTGCAAACATTTGCATAGAACTTGGCTGGGGCTGCAATATAAATTTTCCAATCTTGCACACCCTTACAACCACGCAGGGCAAAAGTGCGTGGGAGCACAATGCCTGCCACTGAAGTATTTAAGTGTCGAATTAGTAAATACTTTGCTTAAGATATGTAAACCGCGAGGTCTTCTCACATTATGGTAATAATAAGCATGTTAATTTGGGTTCCTTAGTATATATTGATTTGAGAATTGCTAGAGTACTAAAGCATTATCGAAAGATATTTAACTAGAGACATGAGAAAAAAACATAAGAAATAAAACCGTATATGTGAAGACTTCTTTTTACATGAGTAAGCTTGAAACACAAGATACGGACCTATTTGTGTTTACCTGTAGGATAACGGTAAAAGAAATGGAATAGTAATGTAAAACACACAGTGCAGAGATTACTTCACAGGCTGATACTAAGCAACAGAATCGCTTTTTGGTACTGACTGCGGAGATTGCAGGGCACATTCCTGACATAAATCTGCCCTTTCCACTTACTTGGTTATTTTGATGTTGAGTGCACTCCCATCTTTTTTTAATTAACTCAGAAGAAATGCAAAATAAAGAGAGGTATTGCGCCCTATTTTCCTGATGTTCTCTATGGGGTATCACAGAGGACATGCTTGTGTGTTGAATTAATTGATCAATTGCAGAGGTGCCCCTTGTCCCTGCTGAATTTCCGTGTCCATTTTCCATAAACTCCAGTATCTTGTTTTCTTGTAAACATGCTGGTTTATTTCAATTATGATACCATATTATATATACATACACAGTGGTGAGTCAGTTTCCGTAGTGTTTTTTTTGTTTCGCTAATAACTTTGGCGCTGTTTGACGAATCTCCACAATACTTTCTCCCACTGTGCTCAATGAGATTACCCATTTAAGGACTTACGATGACCCACAAGTTGAAGTCGAGACGTTGATAGGTAAACATTTGCCACTGAAAAGACACCTCCTCCAAGGCACTACACCTGTTCCTCTGATGGGTAATCCCAATAAGGTGAATGAAAAATTCAACTGACTGAGTAATGCCGTCAATGATGTCATCATTGCCGTCATCAATTATGTCATGTAATACGCTAATGGTCATGTGCAGCCATAATCAGAGCAAGACGGGTGCGCAAGTTCTAGTTTGTTCAGTAAGCTACAGCTGGTGAATTTTGCATGTTTTTTTTGTGTTTTTTGTTTTTTAAATACTTTTTTTGTTTTATTGCAACATCAAATTATGACACCACTTTAACCTTTGTTTAATTTCAGTTTTTATTTATTGTGAAAGTTAAGATCTAATTAACATACCGAACTATAAAGTCACTTTAACCTTTGTTTTTTTTTAGTGAATGTCTGAGGTTTTTATTTTTTTTACCGTATGGGAAGATCCTAATACCATACCTAACTATAATGTCACCTTAGCCTTTGTTTTTTTCAGTGAATTTCTGGGTGGTTTTGGTCCTCTTCAGCCAATTCCATCATTCAGTATGGATTTTGGCAGCACGCAGACGGGGATGGAAGCAGGGTCGGGCCTCTAGAAAGCTACTAGTCCTTGGTTGTGCCCAGCATTGCACAGGAGGAGGTTGGCTGCAGGGCTTGCACACTCATCCCCGCCACAGGCAGCCAACCTGCACAGTGGGAGATTGACCACAACACCTGGCCACTCACCAGGCCTTGTGACCAACTGCCCTCCGCAGATCCCCAAACCACATTTTGTTTATTAATTTAATTTTTTTGCCTGTACCGCAGAAGTACACATGGTACCACGGTACTGTGCAAGCTTCCCTCGGAGGAGCTTGTACTGTTCCAGGGGGACACCGCTTGAGTGATGGCTCTCGTTGGAGTATCACAGTTCTTGTGGGATTGAAAAAAAACCTTTTTTAGTTTTTGGCACCTCAAGGGCTCAACGGGGGGGGGTCCCTGTGGGTCCCCCGATACTACACAAGTGTCAGGGTGTCATGGTGTCCCTTTCCTGGCCCTAATATCACTTTTTTGGATCACATTCAGCATATAGAGACCGAGACCCCTAAGTCCTGTGAGGATGGCTGCAACATTTGTCTCTGGCTTGTAGGCAGCCCCTCAGATCTTTCAGTACAGAAGGACCAGCATCACTCTTACGGTACCGAAAAGACTGACTGGAGAAAAGGCTTGCTCGGCCAATCAGAGAGCCCTATGTTTTGAATATTTGGGACCGCTGGACTCCGGTGGGACCAACTGTTTAGCTATACCTATTTCTAACTCCTTCATGACCACCCCAAGCACCACTTTAAACGCACATTTCTTGAAAACTGCTGAATGGATTTACACCAAAAATATATATATATATATATATGTTTCCCAAAGTGCCTTTGCGCAGCCAGAGGGCACTCGACAACCATCCCACCATCCGGTTTAATTTGCAGGCTGCCTCTCATATCCATCCATCATTTATTCTGGCAACACGTTTCAAGACACTCGGTCTCTTCTTCTAGGGCTAATTCCAAGACACATCTGAGGGCGAGCATTGATGCAAATCAGCTTTCATTTTATTTCATTTCCATTTTCGTCCCGCCCCCAATGGGCGTGTGCTAGTTTTAGGCATTATGGGACATGTCGTTTTCAGTGCGCGCATCATTAGTCCTTTTAGTAAGTTCAAATGTGCTTTTCAATTTACTGTCTGTTTATTACCTTAGTGTGTGACGGACATAAGGCAGCCTTAATATGCAAGGGACGTTGTGCTTCAGGTCCTAAACAGTGCAGGACCTCAGCCTCACCAGCCGGTAATTGCAGTCCTGACCGGTTGACGATGGGGCTGCTTTCCGCGGCCAGACCGCCGCGTTTAATTTATGTTTCCCAAAGTGCCTTTGCGCAGCGAGAGGGCACTCGACAACCATCCCACCATCCGGTTTAATTTGCAGCCAGCCTGTCATATCCATCCATCATCATGGTGAGAAATCCACTATCTCCAAGATGCTCTCTAATTTGTACATTCTTTGCTCTAAGGTCACACACCCACTTGGATCTATTACCACAACACTCCCTTTGTGCTCATCAAAAGTCTTCCAAGTCTTCAAATATCATCCGTTTTCTCTGGAAGTCTTCTCACGTTCCTGCCTCCATACAAACATCTCTTCGATTTTAGATATACAAAAGTAAGGGTCCAGCAGAATGTAACACGAATGCAGTGTAAAACTCGACTAGGCATCAACAGTGATCTTAATCGATCTTTTTGAGCAGGGCAATGATACTTTGGGTAAATGGTGATAGCTCATTCACAATACAGCCATGTTGCGCTCCTACCTGTCGGAAGACGCATTTATGGACCCAAGCTATTTGGTGCTGGATATTCAGTAAAGGTTATCATCCCACGCCCCCTAGGGGCAACCGACCCGGCGGCCTCCCAAATTTGAACGGTGTACTTGTGCCGTCTTCTTAAAATCATTTGGCTCCAGTGTTCAGCAAACAGAGTTGCAGTGTTTACCTTCCCTCCACCTGAGGAACTTCTTTGAAAACCTCTAGATCCTCTGTCCCATGACAGCTGATTGAAAACGACAAGTACCCTTCATTTAAAGGAACTGGAGCCTGTTGTTCACCCTGGATTAGCTACCCCTATTGGACCCATTACATCGGAACGCCTGTCCCACACCCTGTTGTACATCATCGCCCTGATGAAGGTGTAGCCCCGGCTGGGGCATCACACCGAAACACGCGATGGCGTTTTTTGAGTTGTGAAGCAGGATTGTTTTCCATTCTCAATCGAAGTTTTTTCTTCCTTGCTGCTACCCATCTGTCTGATGACCTATTTCCATCGTGTCATCCCACCATCTTGTGGCGCATATGTACCCCTTTGATTATGCGTGTGATTGTAGTTTGATGTATGAATAAGAATGGAATGTGTGTGAGTTTTGAACGGTGTGTGTGGGACCACCCCTGTCCTTGATAATGCCTCTCATTTTTTTAATGAAGTTAACTATGTTTAAATCTGGTATGTACCTTTGTCGTCCTATGAATTGAACTTTTAAGATTGAACAGAAGTATTGATTATAAAAATATTACAAAGTTTATTTCCCTCTTTTTTAAAAAAAAGACACACCTGGATAAAATTGATGAATAAAGTGATATATTTTTATGAAACAAGTTTTGTCGACTTACAAGTGATAGTTTTGGGCGTGTAGTTATACTGTTCCTTCCATGAGCGATGTTAGCTTGAATGAGTGTGTGCTTGGTGTCTAGGTGGACATATAGTGAATAGTATTAGCCTTAGAATTCTTTCCAAAGGAAACATTTTTGTTAATAAGGCACACAGTGGACGCAGAAAGACTGGCGGAGCCACCTACAATAGGCGTTTGTTAAGAGTCAATGTGAGCAGGAGTGTCTGTCTACACTGATATATGATAAATGGAAGCCTAACTTCAATTTGCTTAATAGGTTTTGACGTCTCTAGTCACCTGAAATAAGAAAATGACAAAGCTGCTTATCTGTAATAACATATTACAGGTGACCTGTAACATCATAATATCAGCTGACAGAGTCTGCAGCCAAGGTGAAAGACAGATCACAGAGCATCACTGCAGCTGCAGTTTAAACAACAAAAAGGGTAAAAATCTTCATTCGTATGATCTATTTTTCTAAAATGCACATTGATCAGCAAAATAGGGTTTATGTTTGGCACATAGCTCATTCGATGAAAATAAAATTATGCCTGAATGTTACTATTCGACTGGGTTACAGCCCTCAGGGCTGGACCGGCTACCGGGCGTTTTGGCATGCTGCCGGGCTGGGGGCTGATGTCACTACGGTGGGGCTAATTTTGTTGATGGATACCTGCGTGTGCTTCGAATTAAACAAAGCAAAACGAATTTCGTTCAGCACACGCAGGTCCCCATCAGTGAAATCAGTCCCCAGCTCGGCAGCATGCCAAAAAGCCCGGTAGCCAGTCTGGCCTTGACAGCCCTTTTAAAAAATCATTAACATTATAATGATTCCGATTTGCTTTGCCACAAACAACTGCTTTTTGGTGTGCTTCAGCCAATCACTGCTTAGGTACTTGGGCATACTAATGTGCGTGGCAAGGTGTGGTGCCTGGTTTATTTCTCGGCCACTGCCTGGCGAGGGTGGCATTGAACATCTGTGCTGATGTGCGGGAGTGGCAGCAGGCCGAATGGAAATGGACCAGGGCCCCCCGCGACGCCAGTGCATCAAACCTGAAGACCAGAAGCATGAACCTCGCTCACGTTTGGCCTCGTAAGAGTGACATACACACCAGTTACTAGTCACTACATTCAGCCACTCACTCACTCAGACGCCACCCGGCGGTGGCTTCTGGTGCTTTACGAAAACCCCAAATAAATATTTTGGGACTCTACTTTAAAAAAACAAAAATAACATGTAAAGAAAGTTTAATAATGTTTCCATGTTCAGCTTCTCTAGGGACACCGAGTATTACATACATAAAAGTAAGCAAATACCTATAGCTACTATGAAGGGCCCTCAGTTGCGCGTGATCTACTGCGGCTAAATATCGTAATGTGCGTGGGCCTTCTTATAAATGTGCTGAGCCTATCTGATCTAGTTAAAGAAAATAATAATTAGTCGCACATTTCATATACAAACGATTGTAGATACTTAACATAACGCGTGGCTTTTCTGACCTCTTGTGGCAACTGGATGACACTGCAACCACCAGCCTATGAATAAATGACAAAATAACTCGCCCCTGAGCAATGCTCTCCTACCAGTAGTAACAGACACTTTAAAGCAGACACAAACACCATGGAAAATAGAGAAAATATACGAACAGTCCGGGATCAAGTGCACTGTATGGAACAAAAAACAGAAGGGCGCAGTCATAAACATTTAGTTAAACCACTTGTTATAATTGCGACATGATCACAAGTCAGAAGGTAGGCGTAGGCACCCAGGTAGCGGCGGTGGCCAGGAGTCCAACTGAGGCGATTTAGGGAGCAAATTTAGGCCCACGACGTAATACGTAGAAGACCACTCGATGCAAAAAAAGCAGCACCCGATACTGGGTGTGTTGACCCATGATTATAACCTCGCCAGTAAGTAATGAGACTAAACACAAGCACTGGCAAAGCTAATGTGGCTTTCTTTTTTACTTTGACAGTGCAAATCGATTGGCTTCCCTACTACTTATACGTATGGAGATCAGCATTCACAAAAAGATAAAGAATATGGTTATTGCTAAAGCTTTAAAAAACAACAACAACTAAAAAGAAGCAAAAAAAGCGATGATCTATATGGACATATGCATGCATCATGCATGACCCAGCATAATGACCAAATCACACGCATGCAGGAGTACACATGAGAACGCGGCCATCATTTTGTTTTTTTAAATTTACCATTCCAAAACGGAAGTGAATAAAAAAAAAAAAATGAAATGCACATGAAAGTGCCTTTTCAGGGAAGCAAACTGCATCTTCTACCAGTGGAGCGGGTGGGAAGGTAAAGTGTGCTGGATGGAGTGTGTGTGTGTGGGGGGGGTAAAGGTAGCTTGATGGGCAAGAGAGGGGTTGGGCAAATGAGGTGATGCAGGTTCAAGTAACAGAAAAAGTACAAAATAAAGTCAAGTGGGACATGGGGGGACGTGGAAGCAACAGACTTGCTGACTTGGTGGAGGGCAACATAGACAGCTCTTAGTGGTCGATTCTTCTCTCGTTCGGAAAGCATACCGCACGACTCAGTTATTGAATGCTTTCAGTACTACTCGGATCAGGAGAGTCCAAATGAACGAGTACGATGCATTTGTATGCATCCGGATATGATTTGATTGGGGTCCCATCGGCTTCAATGGGAGCGTGTGTTCCGAAAGAGAACACAGGCTCTCATTGACAAAATGTGTGGTTGGGGACAATCGTGCACCATGTGACGGGCAACCCTTGGTGTCTGTCACACTGTGCATGGTTGGGTAGAGGGGACCCATGGGTACCTCCACAGGCCCAATTGAGAGGGCCCCGGTTGAAGGGGAGCCTGCTACGGGCCCCAAAGACTGATTCCGGCAGCCTTTTCGTTCCAGGCAAACCAAATCGAAAAGGCTGTTCGAATCGTTCATCATACTTGCTCGATCGGAAACCAAGTCCATAGAGCTGTACTAATTGGCTCTGGAAAGGCCCTATCTCTACAGATGCCTTTTGGAACTGATTCGGTCAGCGCTAAGGGTTTCCAAGCATCGTACTTTGTCGTTCGGAATTGGGAGCGAGTCTGTCGGAAACAAGGGCTCCGGATCGGTTTAGGCAAAGCTGAATCTGATTCAGAGCCCTTCCGACCGATATCGGAATCGACCCCTTAGGGTGAGACGTGAATGAGGACGCAACACATGGGGAGAGGGCAAGAAAACCCAAGTGCTCTCAGAGTGCTGAAAGCAAAAGGCGCAAGCATTGGTAATGCATCGGCTTCACCTATGTGATGAATAAAGGGCTGATTTAATCAATCATCGCCCAGGACGAAGGAAAGAGCTCACTGACAAAGAGCATGAGAATGGAGAGGATATGGTGCAGCAGCCAGAGCTACTGACTCGAGAGCTGGGGATCCCCGTTCAAGTCTCCAAGGCGCAACATTCTGTGATTCTAAACAAATCACTGAACCTCTCCGGGTTATAAATTGCTATATAAATATGCTGCAAGAGCAAAAAGAGGCAAAGATTTATGAAAATAATAGATCTAAAGCGAATGTTAGCAGTATTTCGGCTATGGGAAACTGATCAGAGAAGCCGACTTGGAACAAGTATTGGTAAATGCAGAAAATATGGTACCTTCAATAGAAATGGAGGAAAAGTAAGTGCCGCTCACAGGAACCAAAGAGAAGATAGGAAAGAGGGGAGGCAAGATGTAAACCCCTTTTAAGTTTATATTAAAAACAATGGATTTGGCAAGCGCTGAGCAGGTGAAACCTAAAAAGCAGTTCCCTGAATGTGAGCAGTGGAAGGATACAAGTCATCCAATCAAAAGGATGGTAAATAAGCTATAAATGGACAGAAACACAGAAAGGAAGGAAAGCGTTTGAATAACAAGCAAGCAAATGAGACTGACAAGAAAGGCAACAAATATTAAGTAATGGGATGATCTAAAGCCCACTAACACAGTGGCGGTTCTACCATGGGGGCGTTTGGGCGCCGCCCCCCCTGTTTTCTCGCCGTGCGAGAAGGCAGAAACAAATGGTAGTTATTTATTTATAACTACCATTTGTTTCTGCCTGCCCTTCTCGCACGGCGAGAAAGCAGTCAGCTTCCTGGTTACTCGAGCCTCAGGGCAGGGGGGAGTGGCTTGGGGGAGTGGCTTGCCCACTGTTGTTAATACTGACTGTTTGGACAGCCTGAGAGGCTGTCCAAACAGACAGTATTAGCAACAGTGGCAAGCCGCTCCCCCAAGCCTCCTCCCACTCTCCGTTCTGCAGGATGCAGACTAGGAGGAATGACGCGGCTAGGGCAGCCGACCGAACCAATCAGCGCCGGCTGCCATGGAGGGGAGGGAGGCTGCCTGCAGCCTTCACTGACGAGAGCCACACCACGTCAGACGCAGCGGCGGCATTCAAAATCCAGGACGGCGGGAGCAGTCTCGGGACTCGAGTCGGGAGTCAGCGCGGGAAGCCAAGGTAAGTTTTTTATATTTATACTGTATTTTTAATGCAGGTAGACCACTCCTTAACAAGTACCCTGAGAAAAGTAACTATGCAGATCAGTGCACCTGATTACAAAGAAGTCTGAACAGTGCGGGCTAACATTACAGGACCGCTCTCTATTCGGCTCCATGGCGGGGGGGGCGCGGGTGTGGAAACTGAGGGGAAAGAACTTGGCAGACGTCTGTGTCGCTGCAGCGCTACCGGCTAATTCTGTAAACAAATAAGTGTACTGCGAGCTCTTCGACGTGATTTAATGTTGCAGCGGAACATAGAGCCCCATCCTTTCAAAGACATTATTATTCATTGAATAAAAACCACTTTATGAACCGCGAGATGACATACCACAATCACCACGGGCACCTTAACGGCGAGGAGCACGAAAAGGCTGTTTATCCAGATTACACATTCCTCTAGACTAATACCCTGTGCTGGGCGCAGCCAGCCTGCATCCGGAATTAAAACTCATGCCCACAGCAGTGGTATGCGTCGCCCCTGGCTGCAGGGTTCCGCCTTTTCACCGGTGTCATTTATTGTTAAGACACAAAATATAAAATAAAAAAAATCAAGCATGCTGTGCTGTTGACTGAAATAGACTGGTTGAAGGTGTCGCACATAACACGGGGACATTATACAGCTTTTGTTATGTCAGCCTTGAGGGGAGAGCGGGTGCCAATACAGGACAATAAGATATGAACTTTTCTCCACCGCCAATTTTACGCCTCACCAATTTCAAATGTCACCAGCCGCCACTGCACTAACAGTATTGGTAGTGTCCACCATAGGTGCAGATGAAACTTAAAACGTGAGCAGATGGCTTTCCCCCCATTTTATTTGTTTTATTACCCCTTGAACGCTGTTGTGCAAGGCAATTACACATGGTCTAAATGACCCTGGAGATATTTTTGCTGTGGAGGAAGTGTCACCATATGGAAAGACAAACACCATATGCACATATAGAAACCTACAAGCATCCCCTTAAGCACTACTTCAGGTACAGCGAAGAGTCTCCACTTCCTTAATCAATATTATCATAGTTTCATCTTATCCGTCTAAATAACCAAAAAGTTCAGATTTTCATAAATCATTCATTATATTAGGCTTGAGTTTCCACAGTATGACAAAGTTCTAGGTGTGTGGCAGCTTTACATTGGCTTGACAATCCTGTGCACCCCCGATCCCCAATACATTTCAGGCCTGAGGGGCTTTTGGTCGGGGAGGTGAAGGGTGGAAGGAGTGTACTAAAATCAGAAGAAAACAATAACACAATTAAATATCTTGCATGTAGAACATTGCAGCAATAATTTCTAATCATAAGTTTAGATTAGCACATAAATTAAATAATCAAAATCCATTGTATCAAAAGCATTTGCTTGTTTCTTTTATATTTCATTATTTCTAATTATCAATTTAAAACAATCCGAAGCAAATCAATATGTGGTTAAATCAAGTGCTATCCTACAACCTACGGGATGTGTCCATGAAGGTCGGCTAATATCCAACAACCGTATGAATCTAAGCTAATTTTCATAAAGGTAACTACGTAATAATCAATAATGAAGCATTCTCAAAATACAGTACCACTCAAACATTGGGTTAGCACCTCCTCGGTCCGTCCTTCACAAGTACAAGACTAACTTAAGAGAAGTAAATCCATGTAGAAAAACATGGTAATGTGAGAACAGCGTCTCGACTAATAGATAGAACAATATTAACCCCAGTGGTAAATTCGCACATCCATGCAGGTAAGAAGTTAATCCTCCCTTTCCTGGGAGGATCAAACTAACCACAGACGTTTCCCTAATTTCTCCTACCCCAATAACTCTTTCGCTGCTTGCGTCGGCCAACAGCTGTCGTGCGCACTACCTCTGTAGTGTTGCGCACAACCGTTGGACGACGGGGTCCGCCCACTGCGCTAAACCGCCGCACCGCGGTGGAATTGCCGCCACGGTTAAGCGGATAAGTAGGCTTCAAGTTATCTCCTCAAACTCCCATGTCCAAATACAAACTCCCTCCTAGGAGATCTCACTACTTATTGGCTCCATGTTTGGAGATAGAAACAGGATTTGCCTCATGTGTCCGATGTATCAAAAAGTGTTGCCATAGTGGCTGGAGAGGCATCGCTAAAGGAAAGCACAGACACTGGGGAGCAACCAAGACACAAATAAAAACTGACCCACTTAACAAAAACAGAATATAAAGAAATTTGTTCACCCAACCATTTACACTGTGCTAACCTGAAACCACACCAGGTAAAGATAATTTGTGGTCACTGAAATGTTAGCAGGCATTAGGCAAGCGACAATTATTTGTGACTAAAATCTATCGATCTCTAAGTACACCATTAGTGTATCATAACGAGTTATGATAGTTATACTCCGATGTTATGACTATTCTATAGCTGTTAGGGAGGCACCGAAGAATGCCCAGAAGGAATATAAAACAAGCATTTGCAATGCAATAGGTCTCGCATTTGCGAGAGTTTGAGCTATTGGCATTAATCGATCACATCAATCAAATGATCACACTATCCTTTGAGGATTGCTATGTTCCAGAAGCATGGAAAACTGCTCAAGTCATGCCACTAAAGAAAAAGCCCAACATTCATATATCTCAATTCCAAAATCTTCGACCAATTTCCCTTCTCCCTTTCTGTGCTAAAATCATAGAAAAAATTGCCAACAAACAGCTTATGGAGCATTTGGAGAAAGAAGCTCTTCTCCATCCCTCCCAGTCAGGATTTAGATCAGGCTACTCGACTGAGTCAGCAGTTCTATATTCGACTGAATGCATCCGGCAGATAGTGGACGAGGGCGAGACGGTGGCGTTAGTCCTATTGGACCTTAGTGCAGCATTTGACACCGTGCTGCACTCAACGCTGCTGTCTCGTCTCTCGGACATGGGAGTAAGGGGCCCAGCGCTGGCTTGGCTACGCTCCTTCCTGACCGACAGAAGTTTCCAGCTACACTGCCCACCCTTTAGATCATCTCCTCGGAAGGTGAGCCATGGGGTTCCACAGGGCTCAAGCTTAAGCCCCACTTTATTTAACATCTATATGGAACCCCTGGCACGCATTGTAGAGGATTTCGGGGTGGGCATTGTAAGCTATGCTGACGACACCCAGCTGGTTTTCAAGCTAACGCCAGACAGAAGAGAGTATGCCACCAATTTCTCAGAATGTATGTCAGCAGTAGCGGTCTGGATGAACAACAACTGCCTTCGTCTGAATGGCGATAAGACCGATCTACTGGTGGTCGGGAGAGCTACGTCTGCGTGGTGTCATGCATGGTGGCCCAGTGAACTGGGGAATTTGCCCACCCCAGCAGAGGCGGTCAGAAACCTAGGCGTTATGCTGGACTCAGACCTCTCTGGTAAGACCCAAGTCAACAAAGTAACGGGAAGATGCTTTGGCATTTTAAAAGTTCTCCGAAAGGTGTTGGATCTTCTTCCCACTGAAGCCAGGAAGACCATAGTCCATGCACTGGTGACACCCCATTTAGACTATGGGAATGCCCTCCTGATTGGGCTCAGTCAGAAGGGCCTACATCAACTACAATGCGTGCAGAATGCTGCCACACGACTGGTGCTAGGACTCCCAAGAAGAACTTCTGCTAGAGCGGCCCTATCCAGACTCCACTGGCTTCCAGTTAAGGAGAGGATTAAATTGAAGACCCTCTGTTATGCCCATCGCATTGCTCAGGACAAAGGTCCTGAGTACTTAAAAAATCTCCTTACTATACATCGTCCGATTAAGAATTTAAGGTCATCTGGCACGATGATTTTCAAACTCCCCCGCATCATTAGAGCTAAAATGGGAGGAAAATCCTTCAGGTACTTAGCCTCGAAACACTGGAATGCACTCCCGCTCCAATTGCGGATGGAGCCTTCCGAACTGAGATTTAAGACAAAATTGAAAACCTATCTGTTCCCAAACATATAACCTTCTCTAAACCTCTATTACCACAGCTCCTCTGGAATTCTGTATTGTACTAGCAGTCAGCGCGGGGATACACAGTTTTGTGCAGCCAGGCGCTTTATAAATGTTTTATTATTATTATTAAATGACAATGCCTTTTATTTATGTGTTTTGAAAACTTGTAAACAGTGTGTAAATATGCACTTTGTACTTATAGAAGCAATGCTGGCAGTAAAAGAGGCGCAGTTACTGCCAGCCTTGCTTCTCAGAAGCAAGGACTAGAAACACCGCTTGCACGTTTTCAAAACACATAAATAACCAGTCCTCTGCCAGTCGTTGTTTTTAGGTGTGTACAATCAACTGCCCTCCAACACCCGTACCAGCAAGAAAGCCAGCTGGTTCACTGAAGAGTTCCAGGCCTCCAAGCGAACCTGCCGAAAACTAAAAAAAAACAGGATCCGTGAGCAAACACCGGAAAGCTACATAGCCCACAAGAACTCCACCCCCAGACACCACCACCTCATCAGATCCGCCAAAAGGACCACCCTCAAAGACCACCTAGACAACAACGCACACAACACCAAAGAGCTCTTCAGCATCGTGAAGGATCTCTCCAACCCTAGCTTCAACACCAACGACATCCTACCTTCAGAAGACCTGTGCGACTTCCTTGCCATCTTCTTCCATCGCAAGATCGCAGACATCTCCAACAGCATCAACGCCATGACCACCCCGGCAATCTCTGAAACCCCCGCTCCCACAACCACCACCCACACCAACCGCCTTCTCTCCTGGACCAACATCAACGACGACAACACCATCAAAATCATGAACACTGTCCACTCCGGATCCCCGACAGACCCTTGCCCACACCACATCTTCAACAAAGCCAGCAGCACCATCGCACCCCATCTCCAGAAAACCATCAACATCTCATTCGAGACAGCGACCTTCCCGGAGAGATGGAAGCATGCAGAGATCAACGCCTTACTCAAGAAACCCAAGGCGGACCCCAAGAACTTCAAGAACTTCCGGCCCATCTCCCTTCTCCCGGCGAAGGTTATCGAAAAGGCCGTCAACAAACAACTGACCTGCTTCCTCGAGGAGAACAGCATCCTGGACCCATCCCAATCCGGACCCTACTAGACATCGGAGAAACCGCCGCCCTCATCCTGCTGGACCTGTCAGCCGCCCTCGACACGGTCTGCCACCGCACACTACGAACACGCCTCTACGATGCCGGAATCCAACATCCTCCTTCCTCTCCGGCAGAACACAGAGCGTTCGCCTCCCCGCCTTCCGCTCCAAAGCCACCGAGATCATCTGCAGCGTACCCCCAAGGCTCATCCCTCTGCCCAACGTCTACATGGCACCGCTCACCCACGTCGCACGACGGCATGACCTCAACATCATCACCTATGCCGACCCCAACCAGCTGATCCTCTCCCTCACCAAGGACCCCCACACCGCCAAAACCAACCTCCACAAAGGAATAAAGGCCATCGCCGACTGGATGAGGAGCAGCCTACTGAAGCTGAACTCGGACAAGACGGAGGTCCTCATCCTTGGATCCGCTCCCTCGGCCTGCACTAGGAACACCCCCAACACCCACCCACCACGGACGCAACCTAGGGGTCATCCTCGACTCTACCCTCTCCATGATGAAACAGGTCACGCAGTCTCCTCCTACTGCTTCAACACCCTCCGCATGCTCCGCAGGATCTTCAAGTGGATCCCCACCGAAACAAGAAGAACGGTCACCCAGGCCCTCGTCAGCAGTAGACTGGACTACGGGAACGCCCTCTATGCAGGAGCCTCGGCCAAACTCCTGAGACGGCTCCAACGCATCCAGAACGCCTCCGCACGCCTGATCCTTGACATCTCTCGCCGCAGCCACATCACACCCCACCTGAGGGGACCTGAGAGACCTGCACCTGCACTGGCTCCCTGTCAACAAGAGGATAACCTTCAAACTCCTCACCCACCCACACAAGGCACTCCACAACACCGGACCAGCCTCTACACTACACTCACACCCGCCTGCTCCGCTCCGCAGACCACACCCTCGCCACCGTCCCCCGCATCCGTAGAGTGACCGGCGGCGGCAGATCATTCTCCCACCTCGCAGCCAAAACATGGAACACCCTCCTCATCCGCCTACGGCAGACCGAAGACCTTTGAACTTCAGAACACTTCTCAAGACCTGGCTCTTCGAACAGTAGCAGCAACCCCCCCCTCCCAACCCCTCAGTGCCTTGAGACCCTCATGGGTGTGTAGTGCGCTTTACAAATGCTTGATTGATTGATTAAATCAAAACTACAGGTGCCAAAATTCACTTGCTTGCTTAAAAAAAGTGACGGACTGCATGATTGGTGACATCGAGTCATCTAGGAGCCTTGCGTTGGATACTTGAGTACCAAGTGGAGAAGTGTGGCTCAGGGGTTAGAGGCAGCAGACCCGGAAGCTGAGATCGGTCCTGGACCAGGGTTCAATTCCCCGCCTTCGCGGGGTCTTGGGCTAAAAATTCCACGGACTCGATAATTCTCGCCCCGGTGCCTCCTCGACTCACGGGTTCACACTCTGCGACTCTGGGCAATAGCTTGCTTAATCTCCACAACGGCCCCTCGCGGCGGGATGCCTGACTTTCACCTTGTGGATACCCTGCTATCTCACAGGGGAATACCAGGAAGGGTTCCCTAAGCAAGCGCCGGGAAACCCACTGCGGGTAGCTGTGCGCTATATAAGCTCAACTACATTTACATTTACATGTCATATAATTCTTTAATATTTTACTATACAAAATCTCTTGGGTGACAGGTGGGGTATGTGTTCTATATTTGTATTTGGGGAGTCCCGTTAGGTGGAACCTCGTCAGACTGAGGGTCTGTTTGCTATCGTAAAAGTATGCATCACTGGTAATAACTGGGGGGGGGAGGGGCAGTGAAACCTGCAGGATGTGAAAATACATGACTGGTGGGCTCTAAGTGCAGGTAGATAAGAGATATCAGATAATATCTGATGAGCAGATGTTGGAACGAACTCCATAGGGTGTAGTGCCGCTAAAATTGTGGTTACTTAGTGGGTATGATGTCTACGTCCGGTGCTGGAGAAGGGGTGATAGTTGGCTGCTTGCTGATGTTTAGGCAAGATCACTTTGCATTCTGTGAAGTGTATTTTCAGATCACGGGCATATACATTCCAGCGAGATGACGTGGGAGCACTTTCCATCTAAATACAGGTGAGTAATAATGGTCAGGTGTGTGGAAATTCGGCGCATGATGGGTGTTCAATTCAATATACACAGCAAGAGGTGAATGGATAGAAATGCGCGGTTACAAGTATAGAACTGTCAAAATGTAATAACGGCATTGGAGATCGGACATCGAACTACGTGTCCAACATTAACTCCCTGTTGAAACGTGCTGGTCTGGTTGCACATTTTTAAGGAATTTAACGTGAAGCTGCTCAGTTTCAAAATGTACAATTTGGGTCAGTGAGAGAGGGATGGTGTCTGATGTATGTGTAACAACTGGGGGAGATGTCCTAGGATAGGTACCAATGGGTGCAAGACGTGAGAGTTGGAGATACAGCTATATGTTCCCCGGCAACATGATGCTGACAGGAAGACAGTTCACACCCTGCTACAACTCTCTCCTTTCACTCACCTCGGGGGCCACATAAGATATAAAAGTGGGCTTAGCAAGTTTCGGTCCTCCGACAGCTCTGAATGACCCCAAATTCACACAGGAAGCCAGGTGTATACGTTACCTTTTCCTCCACTACTGCCTCAGCCCTGCCCCGCCCAACACAACCCACAATAAACTGACGGACCGTCGCCATACATGGATACAGAAAAGGGACTGCAACGACAAAACTCAAGGCAGCCACTGACTGTAATAGAAAACGTCCTAAATGCCGAAGGTATTCGCCACCATAAGTCACAGCAAACATGGAATCGAACCTGTGGTGCGCACGCACCACAGAGGAGCCGACATGGGAATCAAAACCAGTGGTGGCTGCGCACCACAGAGGAGCGGGGGCGAGGGAGCCTGTCGTCTGTGCCGCGCTGATGCGGGTGCTAGACACGGACGGGAATGGGCGTTGCAAAGGCGGGATATGCGCCCGCGTTTGCCCGAACGTGTGCCTTTTTTTTTTTTAAAGACACGCGAAAGCAAATGGCTGTCGGCGAAAGCCTGATCACACACACAAGCGTGTAGTCAGCTTTCAAAACACCCTTACAAGAGGTCTCGCGCTACGCGAGCAATGCTGTGCACTGCTGTGCACTGCAACGCTAGGCGAGAGACCTAAAAATGGCGACCTCTGCCAAAAATGACTTTTATAACAGCGAAATCATGGGGTCAGGAAACTGCTAGGGAGAGGTTTCACATTATCTGTGATTTTACTGTTCTGAAATGTGCAGCCCCTTCAAGCAAGGTTGGGCCGCAGGTCAGTGAGTTGCCTCCACTGACCAACAATCTGGGTCAGAGCACACTTCTGGACCGTTTGGAACCTTCGTCTTTTGAACATTTTGCCACCAATGCCAGGTCGACTTTGTCTGGTTCACACATTTACCCCATACCCCCAGACCAGTGGAGTGTTCATTAGGATCCTTGGAGTTCTACTACTGGAGGTCTGCAATGATACCCCGATTAGCAGACATGTACTAGAAGTATAGGAGAAAGCTTCGATATTGCCATTACTGAACAAACAAGCATTTACAATGCAATGGTTTCGCCTTTGGAAATGTTAGAGCTATTGGCATTGTAAATGACAAAATTTGTATTTATGTGTTGGTTTTGAAAACAGATAAATAAATGGCATTGTCATTTACATTGCCATTAGCTTAATCTCTCGCAAATGTGAGACCTATTGCATTTGCACCCACATACACACAGAGCCACACACACACACACACAAAGGCACACACACACACACACAGAGCCAGCCGCACACACAGAGCCAGCCGCACACACAGACACACACACACACACAGCCAGCCACATGCACACAGAGCCAGCCATGCACACACAGAGCCAGCCACGCACACACACAGCCAGCCACGCACACACAGAGCCAGCCGCACACACACACAGAGCCAGCCGCACACACACACACAGAGCCAGCCGCACACACACACACAGCCAGCTGCACACACACAAACAGCCAGCCGCAAACACACACAAACAGCCAGCCGCAAACACACACAAACAGCCAGCCGCACACACACACAGCCAGCCGCACACACACACAGCCAGCCGCGCACACACACACACACACACACAGCCAGCTACACACACACACACACACAGAGCCAGCCGCACACACACACACACACACACAGCCAGCCGCACACACACACACAGAGCCAGCCGCACACAAACACACACACACAGAGCCAGCCGCACACACACACACACAGAGCCAGCCGCACACACACACATAGAGCCAGCCGCGCACACACACACACAGAGCCAGCCGCACACACACACACAGAGCCAGCCACACACAGAGCCAGCCGCAAACACCCACACAGAGCCAGCCGCACACACACACACACACACACACAGAGCCAGCCGCACACACACACACAGAGCCAGCCGCACACACACACACAGAGCCAGCCGCACACACACAGAGCCAGCCAAGGCTGCAAAGAAGATAAAAAAGTAACTGGGTAATATAAAGGAGGTACAGGAATATGAGTAGTAGAGATTAAAAAGGTGTGTGGCACATGAAGAGGTCTGGCAACAGGTTATGAGGTAAAAAGGCTGAGTGGGTGTTAAGGAATGGGTGGGATCTGCAGAGTGGGAATGAAAGTTGTCAGGGATGGAAGAAAGGAGCCCAGGCTGGGGTTCAGGATGAAGGGAAGAATAGCAAGCGACACAGAAGGCAAGGAGCAGCATTAGCACTCCATGTGACCTCACACTGATTTTGGTAATAACACCCGTTTTTACAAGTCTTTGGGTCATTACTATATAACATATATAAAAATATAAAAACGCATACATAAATAAATTACTGAGAAAGCGCTGTCTAAGACGTCAGGCTTCCCTTGTACGTACACGGGCATTACATATACGCTGTTTAATGTGTTTCAATGTTTACTTCATGTGACAGTCTGGCAGAGACTCCTCCGGGGCGCGGGAGATATATGGACCGGCCCAAGGTAGTGACTAACAGTAAAACTCCGGGCATCGTCCCTTTTAAAAATTCAGAGTGATTTGTTGGCGCTAGGACGGGGAGGTAAATCACTGCCCCCCACCTGCTCCGTGGAGCAGGTCTTCGAGGGGACGGCGCCCGGCAGATCCGTGCTCGGAGTTAAATTAAATCCATTTCATGGCACTTCCATTTTACGGCTCTCCCACAATATATCCGTCCAGTCGAGGGTTTATGGGCAGGGCATCATTCTAAGGACAATGGAGTCCTGACAGACTGTGTCCCACGTGATATCACGCCTTGCAAAGATAGCTCAGTGGGTTAGCGAGGCTGCTTAAAGAGACGCTTCCAAGGGTACCATGAACCCTCATAAGAATTGGGCCATCACACCCGCGGGTAGGTAGAAAAGGACAGCCTTACATAGGGTGCGGCGGACCCCTCATAGCTCTGGACAGGTGCCACTGCACCCATGCTGCTGCTCTCAGTCTCTGATGCAATATTATGATACCCAATCCACTCTCCTCCACGGAAAACAGCGAGGAGGCAGGCAGTGCACAGGACGGTACCACCAGGAGTCCAGGTGATCGTACTAACTTCCTGTGCGAATGTTGCCCCCTTGGGGCTGCCGCAAGCCTTTGTGGACCCGAACTAGGGATGCCCCCTCACCCCGTACCCCAAGAGGTGCGAAGTGAACTCTTCCGACAACAGCGTTTATTTGTAAAATGCAGGTCGACTACTCCCCCCTCCCCCTCCCTTAATGGCGCGGAATAACAGAAGATTACACACAAGTCTCACATGTCTCAGAGAGTTTATTACAGTGTTTGAAAGGGAGATAGATTAAACCTAGTCAGAAGGTAACAAAACAAGCACTGGCAAAGGCAATAGGTCTAGCTTACCAGAGCTATTTACCATGTCAATGTTTTTTTAGCCAGTGCAGCTACAGTGCAGCATGGCTAGAATTAAAAAAATAATATAATAGGTGTGTTGCAGTTTGAAAAATGTTTTACTGTGAAATTCCCAACGCACGAAGGGTCACACGGACAGCGGGAGGGGGGGCGGGCACAAGGACAGCGGGAGCGGTCTCACGGACAGCGGGAGGGGGGGCGGGCGGGCTCACGGACAGCGGGAGGGGGTTCGGGCAGGGGGGGTGCATCCTTCTAGGGCGCGCGGCAGTTTCTCTTTTGTGCTGCACTTTGGCCTGGGGCACATGAGACGGGATAAACGAGACAGGATACACGCACAAACACAGCAATGAGACACACAAAGGGGAGACGACATAAGACGAGATACCCGAGACGTGCGGGAAAGGCACGGACTGCGGGAGGGGGGGCGGGAAAGGCACGGACAGCGGGAGGGGGGGGCGGGAACGATCAAGCACTCACCTGGACCTGGACTTCCTCCGGCGGCGGTCGGCCGCAGAATGGCCAAACGAAACATGGAATACAAAAAAAATAAACCCCGCCCACCGCCGCATGACGATCAGAAAAGGGTGGAGAGCGGAAGAAATCGCGGGAACGCCCACGAATCTGGTCCGGCCATGACGGACAGATCTCTGTTCCAATGGCTAGCCTCCATTTATGGAGCTAGCCAATGGAACAGAGGGCGGATTCCCAAGCCACATAGTATTCTCATTAGGTTTTCGCCTGCGCGAAAAGCTGCGCAGTGCGCAGCTTTCACTTAGGCGAAACCTAAAAAGCTGGAGCTGATCTCTCCATTCTCTCTAACTTACGTACAATTTCTTTGTTACTTTTTGCTGTAAAGACTCTGGAGAAATATATCAACCAATGCCTGTCTGGGGACTGGGATACGGACAGAAGGCCAGAGTTTAGATCCTGCCCAAACTGGCTTCCGCCCTTCATACTGCACGGAACTGCCCTGTCAGCCATGATTCACAATCTTCGTATGCAGTCCACAGCTTTTGATGTAGTATCACATACCCTTCTACCTCACTGGCTACAGGAGATTGGTATTAGAGGGAAGGCACTAGAGTGGTGCAGATCCTATTTCATGTTGAAGGTGCAGGCGGTTTATTTACCCCATATATAAGCTACTGCAGCAAGGATTCCCGAACACTTTGTCACAAATACATACATCCGTTGGTGAAGTTAATGAGATCTTATGGCCTCCAATGAATGAGCTACGCTGATGATACCCACATGATCATCACTCCAGATAGGTCGGGATCAAGACAGCATGACTGTGAATGAATGAATGAATGAAGTGGGATTTACACATGCGCGACTTAGCCACCATGGGCGTCAAGGCGCCTAACACCAAACTAGCTGAGGCAGAAGATGGATAGAGCTTACTGATATGCATTAACAAAGCACCAAGTTTTCAGAGCCTTCCTAAAAAGATCCAGTGAGGGTTGTGATTTAATCTCTAGGGGAAGTGAGTTCCATAGTTGGGGTGCCAAGATGGAAAAGGCCTTACTCCCCCATCTAACCTTCATGGAGCGAGGAACTGCCAGTTGATTGAGCTCTGAAGAGCGTAGGCATCTACTCGGAACATATCGAGTGAGCCGAGATCCAAGCGCATCAGTTGGGCCGGCCATAAGGGCACGATATGTAAGACAGAGGAGTTTAAAAGATACTCTCAAGATGATAGGGAGCCAATGAAGACTCTTCCTTGCCATGGTCGCTGAGGACAGCCAGGGCAGGGCCAAAACAAATCGTGCCGCCGCATTCTGTACGACCTGCAAGCGCTGTAGAAGGCCCTTGTTGGCTCCGGCATACAGGGAGTTACAGTAATCAAGCCTTGAGCCAACAAGGGCGATTACAACCTGCTTGCGTGCCTGCGGGGGGAGATAGTGAAGGATTTTCTTCAGAGTCCTAATAACACCCCAGCAGGTGGCCACAGTTTTGTTGACCTGGGCCTCCATAGATAGCCGAGTGTCAAAAATGACCCCAAGGTTCCTGGCAGATTGTACGGGAGTGGGGCAGTTGCCTAAAGATGGAGGCCACCATTCCCCTGACCATATGTCCTGATCTTTACCAAAGACCAGGACCTCTGTTTTGTCACCGTTCAGCCTTAGAGAATTGAAAATCATCCATTCTGCAACAAGTTGCATACAGGACCTAAAGTTAGAAGCGGTGACAGTCACAGAGTGGGTCAGGGACACCATAATCTGCGTGTCATCAGCGTAGGATCAGCCTGGCTACAACAGAACTTGCTGAAATGTTATTCGGCCAAGACGGAGGTCCACTGGATTAAATATTCTCACCCCCATAGTCCGCTGCGATTGGATTTTTGTCCACCTTCTTGGCACGTTCTGCCCACTCATACTAAGAAAGTAAAATATCTGGTGGTAGACCTGCATCCTGAACTCTCACTATCTGAACATGTTAAAAATGTGTCAACCTGTTTCTATCTCTTGGAATTTATCAGGAAAATTCTGCTCTTTCTCCCACAGAAGGAGGTCCATCATGTGGTGATCTAGGTTACCATGTTGAGTCTCACGCTTAAGGGGGTCGGAGCTAGCCGCCATAGCCTGAGGACAGTTACAGAGGGTCCAGAATGAAGCAGCCAGACTGGCCCTCGGACTTGCAGGTTTTAATTTGTCTCAGGAGTCTTACTCTCCACTGGTTCTCATTTGCAAAAAAGATAACATTCGAGTCTTTGTGCCACGATTTTAAAGCTGTCCATCTCATTGGACCGGACTAACTATCCCCAAAAAGTAACCAATTATACACCTTCTAGATGCCTATGGGCCTCAGAGGCATTATTGGTCATTATCCCAGTTAAGCGGTCTCGATCATGGGGCAAATGTTTTGCAGGTAGGGCGGGAAAACTGCAAGATGAGCTCCCTCTTAAGGTTTCCATTTTACTGAATTTCAGGAACGCCTTGAAGGCCTTGCTTTTCAAGAATTAGGACACTTCCTACTGTTTTTCTTGGCTTTGTTAATGCTCAGTTTTTAGCACCAGAAAACTTCAAGGTATTTGCTGCTCTGAAGAAATTAAATAACACAAATAATTAAATAACACAAAATTAAATAACACAAAAAATAACATACTATTAAGTTGAATCCATTTTCGCAGGATTTCAAGCAGGACTGCCATGCCCTCCAACAGAGTAGAGAAACAGACGGCAGCAGCCATTTGTCTCTGACACTCTAATAACTACCTGATAAGGGTGTTGCTTTCGCTGATACTCTGCTTACCTAGTGTTAACTTCAAGGACACACGGTGGTAAAAAGAAGTAAAGCAGTTTAATTATACCCAGAACAATGAACCCTAATCTTACTCAAATATACGGAACAGAACAAAATTAATCTGGTAACTCCCAAGACTAAGGAGACAAAAGCAGGAAAAATAGTAAGAATGAGCAAAATCAAGGCTCAGCCTCGACATGGTGATTTTAGGTCAGCAAGTCTGAGAGTTTAGTAAAGGTGAAATACCTAATATAGGAGAGGTCTGGAATGGTTTCCTTCAAGAATGAGGACGTTGTGAAGACTTCTCTCTTTATTAGTGTCCGGGTTTTAATAAAGATGTCCTACGCTAACTCTGCCTTCCTCACTTCCATCGGGGTTCACCGTCCATGCCTGAAAGATGAGAGGAGCATCGCTATCACTTCTGTCAATGCAGTAGGGCGGGTTGCCTGTAATGAGGGTCAGTAGGGGCATGGAGTATGGCACCGGCGTTCTGTAACAAACATAAGGCTCTGGCAGTTCCAGCCTAATGGAGTCTCCCCGTAGACCCCGAAACGGCCATAACCTTCACTTCTGGGCACCACTCTGCCCTCCACAACCCCGCTTGCAAGACCCTCCAGTGGAACTGCTTAAGCCAGGGAAGGAAGGTAGTGTGTATAACAATGATTAAGAGAGTGCAGCATCCTATCAGGTTGTTTGCTTCCAACAGGTCGCCCCGACCTTTACCAGGTCTGCGGGTGAAAAACGCACAAAGTAAAAAGTCCAACAAACCAATTGAGAGATATGCACGTCTTCTTTCCACACACTAGAAGGGTCCTCAGGCCCATATCCATTCCAATCAACAAAGAATTGTAGGACTTGACCTTTGTCTCTGACATCCAGATTGTTTTGCATTCTGGATTCTATTTGGTCTGCAACTTGAATAGGTGAGGCTTGTCTTGCTTTCATTACTATTCAAAAGATTGATGAATGAATTTCAGTAACGACACATGAAAGACAGGTTAAATTTGGAGGTGTGCTGTGTTGGGATTCCAGGCTAGCGGGAGGGACATGGGGCTCATTCCTATTGCTCTTCTTACCTTTGTGTGTGTGCCGCGTACATGATTGGGTGCAATTGCAGGGAGTACAGTAACAAGGCAGTAGGTACTTAAAACCCCGCATGTCTTCACGTCTTTGCTTGGTTTCTCTTCCGGTTCTTGTCACAGAAGGTCTTTGCCGATGACGTCCTTGGCATGCTCCTTGCCTCCTGGAACTTCGCCCTGCTCAGGATTGCCTTATCGGGATTTGGATTCTGATGTTCAAATGGACTTCTGTTAGGATATTCCCCATTTCTTCCTGGATCGTGTCCATTTTGATTTTCGGTTACTCTAGGGTGAGTACGGGCCGATTATACCACTGCGTTCCAATCTCCCCTAGGTTTTTGCTTCCTGTTTAGGGCTCGCCTATGCAGCGCGCATGCGCTGAATATGAGGAGACCTCTTGGAACCGATTGGCTTTTTCGGCCAAAAAGGTGCACGCATTGCATTGCTTTTAATGGCAACGCGTGCAAGTTTGGTGATTCCCTTGCGGAGGCGAGCTTTGGCGACATCTGCTTGTAATTAACTTGCAAACAGATTGTGCCGCTGCTCGCTCCCGCAAGGGAAACGCTGTGCAAGCCTAGTTTTATTTATTTTTAAAAAACTGTATGATCGCGCCACCCGTGCTTTACTTTAGTTAAGCGCGGGTGCCACGATTGTTGAAAAGTAAAGAAATAGATTTTTTTCTATTTCTTTACTTTTGCTACAATCGCGGCACCCGCGCTCTACCTTTAACAATGTAAAGTAAAGCGCGGGTGTCGCGATTGTAGCAAAAGTAAAGACATAGAAAAAAATCTATTTCTTTACTTTATCAACAATCGTGGCACCCGCGCTTAAGGGGGAAGGGGGTCGGAGCTAACCCCCATAGCCTGAGGACACGTACTGCTTGAGCTCCTCTCTGCCCGCGATCCCCTGCCTGCTCCAGGCTGCTGCATCTGCTCCCGCCGACACAGAAGTGGTGCCTCCCAGCGTGGATGATCCTTTAGTGTGGAATGCTTTTTTAAATTTGTTTTAAAAAATAGTATGATCGCGGCACCACGCTTTACTTTAGGTAAGCGCAGGTGCCGCGATTGTTGAAAAAGTAAAGAAATAGATTTTTTTCTATTTCTTTACTTTTGCTAACAATCGCTACACCCGCGCTTTTCCTTTAACCATGTAAAATAAAGCGCGGGTGCCGCGATTGTAACAAAAGTAAAGAAATAGAAAAAAATCTATTTCTTTACTTTTTCAACAACCACGCTTAAGGGGGTCTGAGCTAACCGCCATAGCCTGTGGACACGGACTGCTTGAGCTCCTCTCTGCCCGCGATCCCCTGCCTGCTCCAGTCTGCTGCATCTGCTCCTGCCGACATAGAAGTGGTGCTTCCCAGCGTGGGATGATCCTTCGGAGTCCCGATTGCTGGGCTGGGTGAGTGGAAGAGACGTAGCAGGTCAGAGGACTCCGGGTCCTGGGAGCTTCGTATTGCCTGCAAGATGGTGGCCCCGCAATCCTAGCGGAGGCCACAGTGAAATGCTGCCATGGCTTTGGCGCAGATTCCCCCCCAGCCTCTCCCCTATGGCCCATGATTCTTCTTGCTTCTCCTGAGGGGGAGGCATGCAGTGGACTGGGGTGCCTCTGGGGGATCTTGACTGTTGTTGATGCCGGCATAGGGACCCCTGGACAAACAGGCCACCTGTTTTCATTTGGTGCTCGTCCCTGGCATTTACATTGCCCGGTGAGAATTCTGCGACCAGGCTCACACCCTGATTGTATTGGCGAGCCCTACAGATCACGGGGTTTGCTTTATTTTATCTACATACCATTTTCTCTTTTTTCTCTGTTGTTCACCTGCCTGTCAGTTTTGCGCTGGTTGCTTGCCCCTTAAAAGGTCCCAAAGGCAAGACCTAGTGGCTATGCCAATGCTAGTTTTGTTTAGCTATCGCTGTCATTATGGGATTGTTGGGCGTTTTCACGCAGTGTGTCCTAAGCCTGTGACAAAAGGGATCCCTTTTTCATTTTTCATAGTTACTGGTTTTTTTTTACTATATACATCTTTTTCCCTATTTTTTCTGTTGTGGAGAAGGTGGTAAACCGGAAATATTGGGCTCTGGACTATTCTTCTTTTGATTCTACCTCCCTTATGTGGCATTACAGTACATATACCGCTATTGCATGGAAATGGCCTTAAGAGAATAATCCTTCCCTCTAGGCCACAAGACTATCAGGAAGTGGTGAGCGATATACCCTTTTGTTATGTTGTGCACCTGGTCATGTATGTATGGTATTGCTTGTAGCGCTGGCTGTTCTTCCTGTGTATTCCATCCTCCGTTGAAGAGAGAGAGAGGGGAGTCCCGCCGTGTTTGTTTTTCTTTCCCTACTTTTCCCCACCTTCTCCCTATGCCTTTGTCTGCTGTCTCCATGTATTGTATATATGAAGATCAGTGATTGCGGCATGGGTAGCGGATTGGGATATTCTTCACTTCTACAGTGTTCGGCACAAGAGAGGGTGGTGGCAGAACATGCTGGTAATGTCAATGTGATGGCTTTAGGGTTATGGGGTTTATCACCTTTTCCACAGGATAAAGATTAAGTATTTGGGTGTCAATATTGAAGGGACTCAATTTCAAGTTGGCAGTAACCAACTACACCAGTTGTCGTATTGAAAAAATGGGCTCCTCTAGTCTGTTCAAAAAACATCATGCATCTTATTTTGCAGCGTGAAAATAATGTATTTATACCCTTTCCTTAAGAGTTTTATAACGTCTTGTACTTCAGAAATCAATTACGGAGGCATGCCAATGGCATGCCTATCTGCGCCCGTCCACGCCTGGACCACACTCAGCGCAGGAACCCTGGTCCGAAGGCCACTGGTCCGAAGGCCACCCACAGCTACACCGTCGACGAACTCTATGTGGTCAACGCTGGACACCACCATGAAGGCAGCTGCCGAGCCACACCTCAGTCCTCAGTGGTCCCCTTTGGCTGCTCGCATTGCCACTTTACATGCCTCCACACAGTTGCTCCCACACACCACACCCCTAACAAAGTCAGAACTCAAGACCCGCACTCAGACACCACCACATACCTACCATGCACAACAACACTCACTCGCATGCATGTTCCTCAAACCACTATCGAAAACAACTTCGCCCACTGGACCCCAGGATCCCGCACCCACTTCAGCAACCTCCTCAACGAACCCCTCGCCATGGGAACCAAAGACTTTATACTCCTAGGCAATCTCAACTTTCATCTCGACAACCCCATGGACTCCACTGTTCAGGCTTGCTTGAAAGTCTTCAGCCTCAACCAGCTCGCACAAGGCCCTAACCACATTGCCTTTGCCGGACACACCCTGGACCCCATCTTCTCCTCCAGAGACAAGGTTAATGTCAGCTATATCACTCCCCTCACATGGATCGACCATTACATTGTCCACTTCCTCATAACATGGCCACCAACCACCGCTATGGAGTCTAGCAACAACCCAAGCCGCTCCTGGAAGAAAATTACAGAAATAGAAAGGCCCTCCGCCTAAACTACCTAGACCAACAACCTCATCAATGACACAAACAACTTCAAAAATTGGATCACTGCCTGCAGCAATACCCTGGCACCCATGAAAAACACCAAACCCAGAAGATCCAACAAACAAGCTGGCTGGAACAATGCATACGTCAGAGAATCCAAGAGAGTTTGCAAACAACTCAAAAGAAAATGGAGTACCACCCGGGGAACCAATGCCCGCACTCAGACACCACCACATACCTCACCTCTTGAATTCCACAAGAAGCTGAACCTGGATTTTCAATTAGTCTTCCGAGACTGCCAGTAATCAGGCCCAGCCTCACCACACGCCTACACTCACCTACTCAGTGCCTGGATACCCTCATGAGTGACAAGCAGCGCTCTACAAATCCAACTTACATTACTTGTAATAACAAATATGCATAGGATCAGGATGAACAGGAAGGGGCTGTAATAATCCTTTAGGGTTTTGATAGATGATTTGTATCTGGCACATATAAAACAACTATCACATCTCCTTCTACAACTTTCTTGATATGTTTCCACCATGCATAAAATGGTTCCAGAGGTTTTCTTGTTCCAAAATGAAGAGCAGCACATCTGTCATGACACTATTCCAATACAATCTGTTGGCTCTCCAATTAAGACAACCATCATTGGCGGTTGTGATAGTACAAATGAAAGTACAAACCTTTATACACCGAATGAGACAGGTGCATGTTTTAGTAAGAGAGGGACACTTTTCTTTTCTCAAAATGGCTTTAGGTCCGGATTTATTAAATTTCTTCAACACAAATGCCACTGTATGTTGAATCCTGGTATTGGGATCCCGCTGAGAAAGAACAACTTTACTGTTCTGTACGAGGCTTCTACAATATATGCTTCGTAACTGTTTTTCCCATGTTCTCTTTATTTTATTTACCTACATCCCTGCTGCAATCTCTTTCCTAGTAGAACATGTACACATATTATGTCCTGGAGGACCTGTGGCTGTTAGGAAACTAAGCTCACCTGTGGTGTTCTCTTCCTATATCCTCGATTCCTGACACTCATTTCTCACCTTGCTTCCTTCACGAGGAAATGAAGGTGCTGCACTGCAGGCACTCCTTCTCCACAGTAATACCCAAGGATGGATACACGGAGCTTGAAAGGTACCCAGCAACATTGGTTCAGCTTTCTACCCTCAGAACATTTTTAAGAAAGAACATTTTCTTTTTCCCCCGTTTGTATTCCGCAAACGTTGCTTCAGTTCTAGTACTCAACTAATAGGCGAGGCTGTGTCCTGAATATTATCAAGCCATGAGCAACATCGTTTAGCAGGTGTCCAGAAAAGGTTTAGAAACGTGCAAATAGTATGTATTCCTTTACAGACCTGGTGAACAGCATTCAAGGTGGATTCCTGGAAGTCAGATATACCCAAGTATTTGCATTATAGCGATGCTATGTAATGTGCACACATGCAGAAAAGCTGTATAAAGGACACATTAGTAAAGTAGCCTTTTTTTGCACCTTATGACAGTTACAGTTAGACCAAGTGTGTAACCTACAACAAGTGTACTTTTCACGAGACATCGTCTTAGTATAAAATAAACCAGAGTAAAGATTAGGCTTCTGGACCCAGTTACCGCATTAGCACGTTTTCGAGATTCCTCATCTGTATAATTTTATCTGAGCTTGGCAGGCCTTGCTGGAGTTATACGGTGTGCCACGCAGAGAGAATTCCTTTTCCGGTGGCACAATGGGAGGGCACAGGAGCGTACCTGCCCTTAGCGCAGCAGGTGCAGTGGCACCGGGGCGCAGAATCCTGAGGGGCCCATTGGACCCTGATTATTGCTGTATTATATAATTAAGATAGCAGTCAGAGGGACATTTCCTTCCTTGCACGTGACCCCTTGACACACGGACTACACTACCGGTAGGGCACAGACCTCCTGTGTTTAATAAGCCATTACATCCCTGAATTTGCTTGCAGTACACAGTGGCCTTGGTTCGCATGTCTTATTAGACGTGAGAAAGCCAGCATGACAGAAATAATACTCACATGAGAACTACCGACAGGATAGACGAATGATGGGCTCATGTGCAGACATTCCCCAGTGTTGCAAACTGGTGTCTGGGGCAGATGAAGCATTGTATAGAGAAAGATGGTTAAACCAATACTGCTATGCTTCGTAGAATAAATCCCTGTTTCAATATACCACTTTCCTGTCACCATGTCGGGTGAGGTGGATCGGGCCACATGAGGAGAGAGATGGTCAGTTGGAGTTGGAGCTGCTGAACTAGAGTGAGCCTGAGGGAGGCGCCATTGGATTGCAGTGGGAATGGAGAGCAGGAAAAAAAGAGAAACCCTGAAGCAGAGGCCGGTGCCTGATGTCCCAAAAGAAAGGGGCTTTTCTAATCTCTACCTCGATAGAGGCTGGTGATCTGGTCTGGGTTTGGAAGGCAGAGGAGCAAACGACAAAACAGCATTAGGTAAATATAATAAAACCTACAATAGCGGAAAAATTGGTTTTTTCGGTGTAGAGAACCATCTTTGCTTCGTGTTAGTGAGGGAGCTTGTTATTCAAAGATGTCCCAAATACAAGAGAGTTGAAGTCTAGAATTGTCACTCATTTCTGTTCTCTAAACTCATCCAAGTAATTACATGAACATACAGACCTTGCTGACCCCCTCACTTCGGCCCCCAACATCGCCTCAGCCGTCCTTCTTAGATGTAGGATCGCTACACAAGACAAACAACACAAGCACAGGGACGGAATCGTCATTATCTACCAGGACACCTTCTACTGCAGAACCTCCATGGTTGCATTCCCCAACAACAAGGAATGCGACAATTCAAACTTCACATCAGAGCTAACTTCACCTTAAGCGGCAGCCTTATACACAGACCACGCATCAACGTCATCAAAACCATACATGCCAACATTTCAGAAGAGCAAAGAGGGAGATTTAAAAAAAAAAAATCGGGAGAACTGAGCCTTGAATCGGGTTACTGGCATCTATGGGCTTTGGAAGCGTACTGCTGCAGGATTGGACATTTGAAACACAAAAGCACGTTTTTTTCATACGTTTCAGAAGCATGGAGCGCAATGGCAGGCAGAAAGGGGGTGATATGCAAGTGTTGTGCACCGGCCTGGCAGGTTGCTGGCAGTGCATGCTCCTCCCGCCTCCCGCCCCACCCCCCTGTGTGACAGCCCGGGCTAAAACAGCTTCCTGTGCGCACACATACAGCCCCCCCCCCAGTACTTCACAGGTCTTTAAAAGACCATTCCCTTGTTAATGACGCTTTGTTGCTTTTTCACCCCTTCTAGAGCCCCTGCATGGCCACTCTGACTATTGCTGGAAGAATTGGCACTTTACACAATACCAAGCCCTGTCATGTCAGCTGAATCCCCGAGGAATCGGGTTTTTGCTTGCAGGAATCGGGAGGCGGGAGACTAGCCTTCAAATCGGTAGTCTCACGCCTGAATCGGGAGGGTTGGCATGTCTGCAAAACCGTCCCAGACTTTGTCGCAGCCCTAATCCTTTACGCATCCTCCGGAGACCTGAATTACTGCCTGAAAGACCACACCAATCTGAACTTGAAAACACTACTCGACAACCCCAGAAACTTGGGCCTCACTCAGCGAGTGAAAGGTCCCAGGCACACTTACGGACACCTCCTGGAGAAGTGTGGCTCAATGGTTAGAGCGGCAGACCCTGATGCAGAGGTCTAGCCGGGGACCAGGGTTCAATTCCCCGCCTCAGCGGGTCTTGGGCTCAAAATTCCACGGACCTGGTAATTCTCGCCTCGGTGCCTATTCCAATCATGGAGTCCCACTCTGCAACTCTGGGCAATAGCTTGCTTAATCTCCACAACGGCCCCCACAACGCTAAGGATGCCTGGCCTCCACCTTGGGGGTGCCCAGGAGTGGACACCTCACAGGGAAAGCCAGGATGGGTTCCACAGCGGTATTCGTACAAGCGCCTTGAGACCCTTGCGGGTGAGTAGTGCGCTATACAAGTATCAATTTACATTTACCTCCTGGGCCTGACTTTTAACCCCCTTCGACAACATCTCAGTCGAAAAGCTTACACTGATCACCTGGACAGACCATGCACTCATTAAATTCAGCATACCCGTAGACCTACTGCCACCAGACCAGCCCACCTGGAAAATGAAACAACATACCGAATAAAGACTGGACTACCACACTCAACACACATCGGCACAAACACAGCAGCAACCTTCCCGAAGCCATCAACAAATTCAACTGGATCACCACCTTCGCTGAGACCCAAGCACAGCTAAGCAGCACGTTCCAGACCCCAAACAACTTGGTAGAAATGGTAGACTGAGGAGCTCAGGATGACGAAGCACCACTGTAAACAACTGTAGCACCGATGAAGAATGATCCAAGACAACATAAACAGGAGCACCTTCAAATCTGCGCTAAATATCCTGCCGCAAACAGTTACAGGACACCAAATTTACCGCTATAGCAGACCACATCTGCACCAGCACCAACAGAAGCAAGGAGATCCTCACCATTGTGGAAGATTTCACTTCGCAGGGGACTAACCAACACCATCACCCACTCACAGGACATCTGCAAAAAAAAAACAATCTCTCCCACTTCTACTGCAGCAAGATACCCTCCATACACAGCAATTTCAACCCTCAAGCGGGCCAGACCTTGCAATATGTCTCCCAGTCTAATCCAAAGAAACAATTAAGGCCATGTGGCCTGCCCAAACCACTGCTACCATGCAGTCCATCCATCCGAGGCCTTACCGGACCCTGACCCCTACCGAGGCTTCACCAAAGGACTTCAACTCATTAGTGCAGTACTCACACCAATCCTGAACAGCTTCGTTTCCTCAGCCACCTCTTCCGAAACATAGGCAGATGCCACAGTCCTCCCACTGCTCAAAAAGCCCGTCACAGACTCATTGATGCTCGTCAACTACAGATCTACCTCATTACTACTGTAACAGCTGAAGTCTGGGAGAAACTCATCAAAAGACGCCTCACCGACCACCTCAACGAGAACCTACTTTGGCACAACAGTTCAGATTCAGACCCAACCACAGCACAGAAACAGCCCTAATCGCCATCACAGATAACATACAAATGATCCTGGACAGAGGAGAAGACACAGTGGCCATCATTCTCCTGGACCTCTCGGCAGCCTTTGACAAGGCTTTATCAGAACACTTTGTCCCCTTCAAATTGTACTAGAAAGGCAACACAGTCTTCAGGGAGGTTTGGAGAGGATGGGGGAGAAGGGTACTAATGTGTTGTCTTATAATGGGTGGGGTGAGGGAAAGGGGTGAATGAAGAACTAATAGAATGAGCAGCGAGAGGGAGAATAAAAGAGCCGTAGCAAAAGTGGTGAGTGGAGGCAAAAGGAGGATGCTAATAGGGGATGGGGGCTGCAATGTCGCTATCTAGGATTAGCACTGAGCTTTTGTTAGCACCACGGTTCCTTGTAGCGCCTAACTAATCCCAGATTGAGGTCACGGAACCAACACTTTGGTAATTAATGTATCACACCCAATGACCTTGTCAACTAATTTGTGGCTCGTCAAAACGACCTCCACAGGAGAAAAAAACTACTTGGCACAGAGCACCTTTCAATTCATTGCAAAGAACCCCGTGAAAAACAGTGACCTGATTGTTGTAGACCTTTGGTAAATGCTACAGGAAGGCCCTAGCTCTTCATCTTTTATCTGTGTCACCTATGAGGGGTTGTAAGGTCTTTGCAATCTGATAGGCAAGAAGCAGAGTAAAAGACAGGATATGACGCAGTGCTTTGGTACAACATAGCTGCATGCCCGCTCCTATGTACACACAGAAAGCAACTGCTCTCCACCTCCCGTCCCCAATATTGATACTGAAACAGACACCTAAGATGCTGTGTAAAAGACAAGACGACCATCAGTACTGAAATGTCTAGAGAACCTCCCCTCACCTGCCCGTTTTGCCATTTATAGAGCAAAGTTAAGGATAGCTCATGATAACTACCTGTAACTGTTGTTGATATTCTATTTCCCCAGTGGCAACTTCAATCAAGGAAACATGAAGGTACAAGGAAGTAAATCAGTTCAAGAAGCCCACGACAGTGAATCCCAGTGTTGGTACAATACACAAAGCAACACTAAATTAATCAGGCAATTTTCAGAGCTAGGGAGGGAAAAGCAGTAAATTAGGCTTTTGTACAAGAGTCATGAAGGGAAAATAAAGGTTTAACCCCCAAGGAGATTGTAAGTCAGTAGGTCAAAGGGTTTAATCAAAGATAAATACCCAAGTCAAGAGAAGTCCTCTCAGCAGGTCTGGCGTCCATCAAGAATTAAGAAGTTGTGAAGACATTTCTCTTTTGATAATCCAGTTTTTTAATAAAGAGTCTTTTTGATGACTCCGTTTTCCCCTCTTCGTCTGAGCCCTGCCCACCATGCATGGAATGGTGAATTGGGCATCTATGCCCCTCCCTAGTAGGGGCAGGAAAAGGGGAATGCTTGTCTTGTGATAGTATGGCAATGGGAAACGGCCACCACCCGCCATTTCAAACATGAGGATCTGGCAAAACTAGCCTGATAACAACTGCTTGCAGACCCCCAAAACGGTCACACCTGCCACTTTAGCCATCCACTTCAGCCTCCATGATCCCACTTGGGAGTCCTTCCAATGGAATTGGATAAGTGATGAGTGGCGGAAGGAAGGCAGTGCTTATTAGGACAAGTGTAAGAGAGTAGCCTCCTAACAGTTGTTCAAAGGTTGGAGCTGAGCATCTAATTTGAGGTGAAAATGCAGAGGAGAGATAGGCACTGCATCCTCAGTTTTATCACAATTGAGTTTGAGCCAATGAACGTCCATTCACTCTAACCTCCAACATGCATTGTGTGAAAGATAGTGCGGATGCCAAATCTCCCAAGTTCCACCCACTTGAAAAACAGGAGACAATCTCCACACCGACATCAAGAGGCGCAGAAAGAGAACAATCAACTGGGTATACCACAACAAAAAAGGTGAAGTGACAATACGGACAGTGGGATGTGAACCTTCGGAGTATGGTCAAAAAGTAATGCGCTGAGCCATCTCATTTCCCATACTTTGATAGAATATTCCTTAATTTTTTTTTTTATTTCCAAAAGACGAGCAAGCAGATTCCACACTCTAGGTCTTCCCTGCAACAAACAACGGTATTGTGATTGTAAGTGATACTGCAAACACGAGAAACACAGTCCAGTTCCCTCTTGAGAATTATATGACACGGCAAGAGTCTGATAGTAAAAGCCTGGTGCAATTGGTGTATCTGGAAAGTTGTGCACTGGCTTGTGTTTTTTGAAGCACGCTTTACCAGAGACAATCCTGAGAGGATAACCACATCCCAGGGTTTTAAGTGGGCCGGGTCCTGCTGGTGCTCAGCACAGGCAGTTCTTAAGAGCAGGTGCTGAGACGGTTCCCTATCGGGCTCTCCTTTTTTTACCTTCACCGTCAGGGTGAAAAAAATGCTTAACTCTGCAGCAGTACCACCCTTCGCTGCCATTGATGTACCTTCAAAAAGACTCATTGTAGTTCTTTCACAGTCTCATCACTTCAGAACTGAAGCATTTTCAATATTATATACAGCAAAGCCATAGATGTTGCTTATTTATTTTATGCAACTAACAACCATTGACAAAGCCAATAGTCCGGTCTCGTAGTTCTATTGTTACTTGATGTATCATGACAGAAACAGCAGCATACCAGTCGGTCAGCACACTATGCTAAACACATATTTTTAGCTTAGGTGTTTTTAAGCCACGCCCTTAATTACATCGGTCACGCCCCTTTGAGAGACCCCTCGGTTTTTTCATCCCACTTAAATACCCTCCACAGCCTAAACTTCATACAGAAGAGCTCAGGAACACATGCAGAGTGCCACCAGAGAAGAAGAGACGAAGACTGGAGACTGCACGCGGTCAAGTTGGCGCTCAATTCTAGGCCGAAAGCGTGCTCCTCACAGGGTGGTTTTACATCTGCCTCTGAGATCAAGGCTAATCAGCCATTTCTCTCTGTGTGGGACTCGGCTAAGCAAGTGCGGCCACAGTTCCACCTAGTCTCTCCTGGCGGAAGGAGCGGCAAGTCACAGGTTCCGCCCCAGTGAGGTACACTTGAGGGACGGGTAAAATGGCTGCAGAGCGTGTGCGTAGTGTCACTTGGGAACGTATGAAATTAAAAGGAGTGAACAGTGACTGCCACGGTTCTTGTAAGGAGCCAGCGTTGAGGAGGCCCGCTGCTCAAGCAACTTATGTGCCACATGTACCATCACTTCCGGTCAGTGCAACCCCACATTTCCTACGTACATTGCGCCCATTATCACTGCTGGATGGTAAAGGCAAGTTGAATAAAGGGTAACAACGTGCCTCCAGTGCAATAAACGAATGCTTGACGGTCCATTCACTGCAATGGAAGAACGTCTAGTTTTTGGTAATTGGGTCCATGTGATGAAACTTAAGGAATTTGTATGAGGAATCCACCTACCACTTCCTTCCTGCCTAGATCTCCTATTTTGTAATACTTTATTCAAAAAAATATTTCATAAAAGTACAGACATTCAAACCTACACAAGTACATAAACAGTATTACAGATATTACAAATCCCATTACATTTAAGATAACATTTACTTAAGACAGATAATAAATGATTTACTTAAGACAGATAATAAATGAAATGGAACATTTATAAAAGGAGTTTTCTTACTAATCAAGCATTGGGTAGCAATTTAGACCTAGTATACCAAGCACTTGCCAAGTATTTAGCGACCCCACAAACAATATACATAGAAAATGTATTTGTTGAAATGATGCGCAAAGCTGTTCTGTAGTCCCTAACTCGTAGCTCTCTACAAACCGGCTTCAGCCATTTTGCTCTAGCCTGCTTGTAAGCAATGCATGCAAACAAAAAATGGCCAAGGGATTCTTTGGGACATGAACAACCTGGGCATTTTAGGTCAGATTCCCTCCTGTCCTTCCACCCTTCCATGAACGTGTTAAGAGGAAGGGTGCCATATCTTAGTTTCAGGAACAAAGTTCTATCACGTGGAGTCTGAATAAAGTCCAAAAATGATTCTAACTTCCTGAAGGGCTTGTGTTCAAGGAAGTTATTCGTCAGTGTACCCCAGTTTGGGTTAATTAGTTCCTTTGCCTCAACCCAATCCCAATATAGTTTTTTAACAACTTGTTTCGGGGAAGGGGGGGGGGGGGGTTGAGTGGTCCAAGAGTCGCCCAGACCTATAGATACCACCAGGTTCTTTAATTTGTTCAGCCATTTTATTTTATTGGCTATATTCAAACTAATTAGCTCATCCAGCACTAGAGCATATTTAACTAGTTCGGGGATTCTTCTGAGGCGCACCCAAAATAACAAGGGGCGAATTTGGACTAAATCAGAGATCGATCTTTGGCCCATGTAAAAAAATAATGGTTTCAAAGGGGTCGATTGGGGCAGCGAAACTATGTCTCTCATGAACTTGTTCTCAGCCACTGCCAATACTTTGGTATTCTCCAGGCCCCAAAGTTCAGAGCCGTAAACTGCCGATGCTCGAGCTTTCCCCTCATAGACTGCCAAAACCGGGGCTATAGGTCTACTAGTAGAGAGGCGCTGGTTCTTTAATATCGCCCCGGAAGCCCTTTTAAGATTTAAAACCATTTTGGATATATGGGAGTTCCATCTCATTTTATTACAAAGCCTCACTCCGAGGTAATCAAATTCATCCACTACCTCGAGAGGGGTGCCACTCAGGGAGAGATTAGCCTTCCTATGCTTTTTATTAGCGGATAATACCATCAACTTGGCTTTAGAGGTGTTAATTGTTAACCCTCGATCTTTACAGAAATTGCTGAAACGGTCGAGTAATTTCTGCAAGCCCATAGGGGTTTTGGACATCAGGAGGGTATCGTCAGCAAAGAGGAGTGTAGGTGTTTTCTCCCCGGCAAGGACGGGAGCATCCTCTAGGGTCCTCCCTCAGATGGTCCACCACCCCATTTATAAAGAGGGAGAACAGGGTCGGAGCCATCACACATCCCTGCCTCACTCCTCTGTTGACCGGTACCCTCCCTGTCAGTTGGCCCTGACTTCCCCAGCGAATCCTTGCATAATTTCCTTCGTGGAGTTTAATAATAAACTGTAGCAGGTAGCCGGGGAAACCCATATCAGATAGGACTGTCCAGAGTTTGGTGCGTGGTATAACATCGTATGCTGTTTTCAAGTCTATGAAAGCCAGGTATAAGCTACCCGTGGCAATTGTTACTGACTTCCAATAGACTGCACAGAATCGAAAAACCTGGTCCATTGCACCGATGTTACTCCTAAACCCTGCTTGGAAATGGGACAGAATGTCTTTATCCAAGAGCCAGGCTTCGGTTCGATTTATGATGACCCTGCCAACTACCTTTTGGATGGTGTCTATTAAGCTTATTGGTCTGTAGTTGGCAGGGTCCTCTCTATCGCCTTTTTTATATATGGTAATGACCTCTGCACCCTTCCAGGATTCTGGGACCGGGTGACCAAGCTGTATTAAATTCATTAGACATGCTATGAAATCTGCCCATAATTTAGGATCATGCAGTAACAAATCCCCCGGGAGGCCATCTGGTCCGGACGCCTTCCCAGGCAATATTTTTAAGATGGCATCCTGTACTTCTCGCTGAGAAAATGAATGTTCCTTGGGATCTGACTTCATACAGGGCTTGCTTTGAAATTCAGTGAATGGGGATGTCGTTGATCCTTTAAGGCTATCCTCACAATATAGATTTAAAAAGGGGGAATACCATTGTTGTTCAGTTATGTGATTTAAAATTGGCTCTACCCCCCTTATATCGAGAGCATTAATCAATTTCCAAAAAATAATGGAATTTTTCCCACGGGCTGCAGCCTTAAGCTGCTGCCAGTGCTCCTCCTCCCAGTCTTTTTTAGCTAATATTATACTGTTACGGTACTCCTTTCTAGCCATTAGGACTGCTACCGGGTCCTTACTTTTAATCGCTAGAGTAATAGCTTTTCTTTTTTCCCTACAATTTGCCGTGTACCAGGGGTTACTCTTTAAAGATTCATGAGTGGACCTTGGGTTCTCCTGGGGCCTTTTGCAGAAAAAGGCTCCTAGTTTAGTTATTACATTTTTATAGGAGGCTAGCAAATTAGGCCCGTCAGTGTTAGGTGTTGCTAGAGCCATGGCTAAGAGGCTACAGGTTTCTACTGAGACTAACTCTTTGATGTTTTTAAGTTTCTCCTCTTCACACTTGACCACATTCCATTTTAATTTCCGATTACTATTAGTGGGGAAAACCTCCTTAGTAATCATCAATGGTTTTTCGATTGTATCAATCCTGTTTTCCCATTGAATTTTCATGCATAATGGATTATGGTCACTATCTGAAGATTGCCTTACCTCCATGTCTACTAGGGCAGACCATGATTGTGTATCTAGACGAATGTAGTCAATTCGAGATGGGCAACCCAGCCTATTATAGGTCATTGCACCATCGCGATCCGACGCGGTCCGTCCATTAAGAGCCCGTAAGTTATGTTCTAATACCAGAGCATTCAACTGGATTGCTCTGGATGTCCATTTCTTAATGGGTACGAGAGCTAAAGGAGGTATAGACTGTCTCCAGTCCTCTGAGTTTAAACCCAAAATCTCTTCATCATCAAGGGGTTCAAAAGTACAATTAAAATCCCCCCTACTAGTATTTTCGATCTGGGTGGTAGTTCTGATAACCTTCCATCTAGCAGCTCTATTGTTGGCGAGGCAACCCCGCCTTGAAGCCCTCTAGCATAAATACTGAAAATTTCAAATTTAAAACCCCCGGACTGATTTATAAGGGTGATATACAGAATGTCATTAGAATCAGTTTTATGGAAGGTAACGGCACAATTCAGGTTCACCTTAACCCAAATATGGAGGCCACCAGACGGGCGACCTTTCCCCGCTGTGACTGCAGGGATAAAAAAAGTGGAATAACCGTTTTTGTATTGCGGGGACAGGCACCAGGTTTCTTGAAACATACATATATGGAAATCGTTAATAAAATCATTCCATTCAGGGTTAGCAAGGTTTTTCTTTAGTCCTGCTATATTCCATGACAAAATGTTGATGGGAGTAGAGACTACAGATGCTGCCCTAGTTATGCCCAAGGTGCTGGGTTCTAGTTCTCCTGGGCCTTGACTAGAGTTTCCTGAACTGGCTGTACCAACCGTGGCTAAATTAGTTTGTTCTCCAATGGTGACTAACACTTCCCTTTTTCCCAATTGACCAGAAGACTGGGATGGGAGTCAATCGACTCCCTCCAGACCACTGAAACGATTATCACATGGAATTGGATAATTAAGCTGTGGGCCCAACCAGTCCTCAATAAACTGTTTACCTCCATTGGTGGGCCTCCCTGCACCTTTTCGTGTTATGTTCCAACCTCCGTTACCATCCCCACCCCAGTTACAAGGGTACTGCCCCCCCAGGTGCTCGGGTCTCATCCTATCTCTTTCATGGTTAGGTACCCTCAACCAACTCCACCTATTGTCGCAATGTTCCGGGAACATGTAGAAGTATGACAGAGGTTTAACCATAATCGTGGAATCATTTTTACAACGAGGCCCAGAGCAAATGTACTCCACTAATCGTGGGTCTTCAAATGTTACCACGACACAGTCTCCCTGTAAACTTTTCTTGTCTCTCCTACCCATGGGGCTCTCTCTACCATAAGCATTTTATTGTTAATATTAGGTGGGGGAGGGAAGTTTCTATTTAACCAATAGCAAACTTTGTTTTTAAGTGCCCAAAAGGGTTCAGAGGTAGCAGGTGCAAGCTCCGGGACGCCTGTTAAAACTAACACATAGGGAGAAGCGTCAGGTGGTAAACTAATGTTCCGCCGTACCCTGGGTTTCTCAAAATGAGAAGAGGGGGGATTAGGGACTGAGGTAACGGGGCCAGCTGGTTTCTGAGGTTTGGTTGGAACAGTGGGAACTGAATGAATAGAACAAGCTTTATTATCCTTTTGGGAGGGGGTTTTAGGCGGGCGTTTCTTAGAAGTAGAGTTAACCCCTGCAGAATGAGTCTTAGCCAAAGACGGGGGATTGCCAGTGGGAGCTGGTGTATTAGAATCCCCTTGGGCAGTATTTCCCCCTTGGGTTTAAGTTCCTGACAAAGGGCCTGGAGCTGATATTCTATCCCTTGGAGTCTAGTCTCCAGGGGCAAAAGTAAAGACCTAATAAGGGCAGTTAGAGAACTTAAGAGTGGTGCATTCTGGTCCTCCAAGTCTTCTAAAGATTCATCAGGCCTGCTATTGTCAAGGATACTGACCAGACTAATGTTCGAAACTGTATCATCTGGAATACCCATTGGTAGGGGATGAGAAACATACTGTGCCTTTACATTCCCTGAGGTTGAAGCCAGGGAAACCCTTCCCTCCTCAATACTACCACTGGTGCAAGCCACATTTCCTAAGGAACCCAGCGTGTTTTGGTTAGTTGAGATTAGACCAATCACCTGGGGGGATATTTGATTAGGAATGTGGGTTGCTCCTATCAGTGTATCTCTTTTGGTTTGGGTGTTCTCCCTATGAACCGAAGCAGATGTAACTACTAAGTTGTTGACAAGGGGGGTCGGTATTGGAGAAGTTAATAAGGACACGGGAGAAGGATCTAGAAGGGGTGTTTGGGGCCCAATAGAACTGAGGGTCACAGATGATTCATCCTGCGAGGGAAGTGGGACAGAGTTATTCATAGCTTTAGTTGGAGTACGTGCGGAAGCTATGCTCCCTAATGACGACCTTTTGGCCTGTGCAAGGTCTTGTGATACCCTCCTTTCCATAAGTCAATACCCTGATCAATTAGAGAATTTGTACGTAAAATAAAATTATCTAATGTGTTAGTTAATTTTTTGTTTTTGTTTTTTGCTCCTGCCGCAGCCTGACTGCGGGTTTCGCGGGAGGACATAACTTTTTAAAACAATACAACTATCAGCATAAAGCACAATCAGGTTTATACCACATAGGAAACAAAAGAGAAAACCACAATGTTACTAAAGCTAGATGAGACCAACTAACCTAGCAAAATATGGGACAAAGACTTAAATGGGTCTATACACAATAATAGAATTATACTTGCAATTTAGCGGACTCGAAATGATACAAACTGCAGGGGACCTGGCCCAGTCCAGTCTCTACAGTCCTTGGAAGGCCTCAGAGGGCCCGCCCTTTGCCCGGGCTTAGCCCCGGGCTTGGTCCCGCGCGCGTCCCGCGAGCGCGGGGTTAAGTGGATTTAAATAAGGGAGTTGGGGGCGGGAAGAGACACCAGGTGCACTGTGGTGATGAAGCGCTAAGCACCCTGGGTCTCGCAGTCCCTGCCCCAACAGCAACGGCGGTAAAAGCCCAGAGGTCCTTGATAATCAGGCTCCAGATGCAGGGCGGTCCGTGGAGAAGTTCAAAGCAGAGTCCAGCAAAGGTTAAAATAGAGTCCAGCTAAAATATCCCCACTTCAAGGCTGCGAGCGGCTCCCGCGAAGTGGGGGCCGTGAGCCGTTTATAGCCGCGAGGGAGCTGGGGGCGGGAAGAGACACCAGGTGTGCTGTGGTGATGAAGCGCTAAGCACCCTGGGTCTCGCAGTCCCCGCACCAACAGCAACGGCGGTAAAAGCCCCGAGGTCCTTGATAATCAGGCTCCAGATGCAGGGCGGTCCGTGGAGAAGTTCAAAGCAGAGTCCAGCAAAGGTTAAAATAGAGTCCAGCTAAAATATCCCCACTTCAAACTTAATAGTTCCTATATAAAGGCACTTTTCACCATTATGTCAAAGAGCTAACATTCCATGAGACTAACCTGTCGAGAAGATGAGCACTGTATTATCCCACAGTTCATTCTTCTTTAAAGCTGCAGTAACATTCCCCACAGCTTCATCCATGAGGGCAACCATCCCAGCATAATGCCGTCTGTTTTCATCTTTGATAAAACTGTACGGTTTCATGTACTCCTCCGGGACTTGAAGAGGTGAGTGGACAGATTGTAGGGCCAGGTAGAGAAAAAGAGGCTGGAAAACATGTGGATGCATGTGAGTAAGTAAATGAGCATAGTTTCCTTTTTTTTTTATCATTGCAAGAGAAAAAAAAAACATTTCTTAATTACAACCATAGTATTAAGAGTATCATTATACGTAATTAATACAGAGGAGTCAGTTATTACACAATTTTCAAAAGAAGAACAGATATCATAAATACATATTGTGGTGGTCTTAGCAGCATTTTTAAAGTCAAAACTCAAATGAACGTTCCCCAAATTTTCTCTCGTTTTCTTAATGAGGATGGCCCCCTTATCTTTGCTAATGATAATTCCATAGTATAAATTTCACCACTCCATAACATGCGGAGGTTTCGAAGAGATCCAAGCCCTAGCGATTGTCAATCTAGCGCAGGCAAATAAAATAGTGTTCAGATCTTTATGAGGACCGTTTACATCCTGTAGATCTAATAGAATCATATGAACAGAAAAAGGCGGAAATATAATTTGCTTCTTAATAAGAACACCTTCTATTCCTTTCCAAAACTCCGACAGAGCGGGGCAAGTAAAGAGCATATGCTCCAAATTAGCAGCGATCAGGTCGCATTTAGGGCATTTAATGCGATCACTCAATAGATTTCTTGATGGCCTGCTGATGATTCTTTGAGGAGTATAATATAATTGACAACTAGTTCTGTACAATTGAAGTCTTATATTGGAAGACTGGACCACCTGATTAATTTGACAAAAAGAGGCAGATATCTGATTTGGTGTTATATTTATCCCTATTCTAGTGGTCCATTTAGCCGCCAGCTTGCAACAATCATCACCTTTCATCTGAATTAAGTGTCTATAGCTTTTGCTAATAAGTGATTTAGTCCGATCAGAGTACAAACAGTTTAAAAAGTCAGAATGATGAACTTCGTTGATTTTCATTTTCCGAACTAAAAAATCCTGAATTTGTATATATTTAAAATACATACCATCATTTAATTTGTAAAGAGATTTTAGTGAAATGAAATCAAGTAATCCTTCAGAACCATAAAGATCACCTAGGGTATTAACACCACAGCTGGACCATAGAACCCCAGCTCCATCCGAAAAGATTCCAGGAAGTCCTGGATTGCCCCATAAATGTAGTTCTGCATAGAAAAAAGAAATCCTACCATAAATCCTTATCAAATTCCAAATTCTTGTAATATCCCTGGCAGTCTTAAACTTAACTCGCTTATAGTAGTTCGGATCGTGGACTCTAGATAGAAATTGTTTACAATCAGGGCCTAACATAAACTCATGAAAAAATAATAAGTTTTTATTTTTAAGCAAACTTCGAATACGAAAAAAAAATGTTGCATAGAAATACAATCTAAAATCAGGAAAGGTCAGCCCTCCTTTTTCAATTGGGAGTTTCAACAGCTCGATCGATCTGCAAGCTTTTTTGTACCCCCAGATAAAGCTGCTGCATATCCCATCGAGTTTTTGAAAAGAAAAGATTATTGAGGCATAAAGGAATTGATCTAAATAAATACAAAAATGTAGGTACAATTTTCATTTTAATTAAATTAATCCGTCCGACTAAACTGAGTGGTATCTTGTGCCACCTTTTTAATGCAAGAGTTACTCCTTTTAATAATAAATTATAATTAAGTGCGATTATTTCGTCAATATTTGCAGAAATTTTCACTCCCAAATATACAGTATTTGTACACATACCTTGAACAGGAGCCAATGGTTTCTAATTAGCAATGATCTGTGTTTTATCTAAATTTAATTTGTAGCCAGAAATAGCCCCAAACTTTTTTGCTTCCCTAGTTATCCCTGGAATAGCTTTCACTAAATCAGTAGTGAAAATCGCAATGTCGTCCATGTACGCGGTTATTTTTAAAGTGTTCCTACCGTGTTTAAAGGGGACGCTATCTGTTTGAGACAAAAGCGCATTTAAGAATGGCTCCATAGAAAGAGCAAACAGCAAGGGTGACAGAGGACACCCTTGCCGAGTACCCCTCGCTATTGGAAATTTAGATGAACTCATGCCTGCATAACTTATTTTAGCAGTCGGGTAATCATACAATGACCGAATCCAACCAAGGTATCTATCCTGGAAACCAAAAGTTTTAAGTACTGCCCATAAATAGTCCCACCCCACTCGGTCAAATGCTTTCTCAGCATCCAGCATAACCATTCCAAGTGGGGTGGACTCAGTTAGTGCAAAGTCAAATGCAGTAATAGCCATATTAACATGGGCGGTAGTATATCTCCCCATTACAAAGCCATGCTGCTGTACATTAACCAGCTCCGGCATACGGAGAGCTAATCGGGTAGCCAAGATTTTCGCAAATGCCTTAGCGTCCGCATTGATTAATGAGATCGGCCTGTATGACCCGCATTCATCTGTAGGCTTTTGTTTTTTAAGAAAAAATACAATTTTGGCCGTTTTCCACGAGGCAGGGGCTTTCCCTGTTTCCCCAATTGAATCTATGACTAAACTAAAAAGAGGGAGTAATTCCTGAGTGCAAATTTTATAAAGTTCGATGGGGAGCAAGTCTTCTCCAGCTGCCTTACCAGAAGGGAGAGAAGCTGTAGTGTAGTTCCTATTATCCCAATAGGCTCTGCGCATTGGAATAATACCTTCAATAGTATAGGCCTAGACCAGACGTTAACTAGGTCTACTACTGTCGATATTAGACTTAAAGTTTTGGGTTTGCCAGCTAGCTCAGAGTTCACTAGAAACTTTCTCGAATAGGCAAGGAGGAGTTGAACCTCCCTGGATAGACAAGAAGGGATTTAGTTTCTGACAACCATAGAACATGACAACTTTGCTCTCCCCTAATCAAGAGTGTATCTCGAGAGTCGTGTGAACAAAAGGCAATTTATTTTACTCAGTCAGTACGTGCATTCTTAGTCTCATCAGATTGTAGAGAAAAGGAAGAGACGGGCGTGTTCAATAAAAGATGTTATTTATTGATCAGTCTCTTTTCTCATACAAGAGAAATGGATCGATATTATTGCAATACTTATGGTTAAGTAAAGTGCATACATTAAAAGCAGAAGTATAAAATAATACTGTAAAAACATTGATATGGTTTCTAAGCCATATGAAGGTTTAAAATGAATAAGATATATTACATACACATATACATTTGACTAATCGTACTCAACTGGTGTTTCTAACTACGCCTACCTGACCTAAGTCTAATGCGTGGGCGGGAATAGAAAGTTACCGTTTAAGTTAAGTTTGTTTTGCCAAGTGACTGACTAAAGACTTCTCTGTGAGGGGTTATTCAGTTCTGTACCTGGAATCTAGGATGGATGAGGGATGGTATCTCTCGTCTCTGGCCTCGATATTCCAGGCTGCCTGCGAGGGCTACCCGGAAGCGCCGGAGCTGGATTTCTCGGCAGGAGAATAGACAGCTTCTCGTTCTCAGCGCGTCAGGAAGGCGGGGCTGCGCCAGCGGGGTCTGCTCTGCTCTGGGCTTCGGCAAGTCTGGCTGCTCCGATCTCGTCACCACCGCGTGTGTTTGCATAGGGCAATATCGGTAATATTTATACCTTTAAGGTGCCGAGATTGACGTAAGGATGGACATAGATACGTCAATAAGGATGTCATACGACCAGGTCGTTAGCACATTCTTTTGCTGAAGTTCTCGGTGAAATCAAAACAATGGCCGCAGGGTTTTTCCCAGGTTGTCATAGGTTTGATTTGTTTTGAGAACTCCGTATGCCTTATCAGGGGCTGGAGGAATATCGCTTATCTAATTAGATGGCAAGCGTTATGACCTAATCAGATAACACGCTCCTGTGCCGTAGTGTGGCTTTATCAGATAACGGTTCCTGCATCATGGGGGTTTTCTGCCTCATGGGATGGCTGCTAGTTAACTTGTTAGTTTGTTAACCAGAATAGGGTCAGGAATAGGGGGATCGATACAGAACCTATAGGAATACATCACAAAGCAATTGTGAGCCGTATCTCTGTGGGAGTAATTTTTGATTCAAGTTGACTGACTTCTTCTCTATCTTGGTGATCCGTTAAATGAGTATTAAGATATGAGAGTATATGATCATTAATAGGAGATGTTTCTGGAGTATATAACCTGCTGTAGTATTTAACAAATTAATCGAGTATCTGCTCTGGCTGGCTATAAGTTACCATGTTAATATCCTTAATAACCTTAATAAAAGTTTTAGCCTTCTTGTCAGCTACCTTGTAAGCTAACACCTTCCCGATTCTATCGCCACTTTCGTACTGCGACAGATGGTATTTATGAAGTTTCGCACTGTATGTCTCCCTTAATGTCTTTTTAGTAGCTGACTGCAAGTTCGCCAATTCCATTCTTAACTCAACAGAGTTAGAATCTCCTTGCAGAAGAGCTGCTGCCAACCGAGTTTCCAAAGATAGCATGTTAGAAGTCATAAATTTAACCTCTTTCTGATGCTCTGAATTCTTTTTAAAAACATATTGCTGGGCAAAGCCCCTTATACTAGCTTTACATGCATCCCAGACTGATATTACAGCAGCAGTGTTCAAATTAATCTCAATAAATTCAATAATATGCCCTTTCAATTGAGAAATAAAAGCTGCGTCCGAAAAAAGGTGTCTAGGAAACGTAAATTGCCGAATTCCTTGTTTCCTAGTGGAAATATTGAATTCTAACAAAATAGGGTTGTGTCTGATGTAACTCTTGGGCATAATTCTATAATGCAGCTATCCAAAATTTGTATCTGTAGCCCAAACCATATCTATCCGGGAACATAATTTGTGAACCCTATTTATCAACCCACTCTCAACCCCCCCACCCCTTAGTCCCTTCGAGGAGAGCACCCCTCTATACCCTACTGCCGTTGAAGAGGCAGCTCTACAGAGTGGCAGCCGGGAGGCTCCCAACAGCAGTCCCTACAAAGAACCTAGTAATAAACCATAAGAGAGAGAGAGAAAAAGAAAAAAAGAGAGAGAAGAAAAAAAAAAGAAAAAAAAGAAAGGATTTCTCTCCATTTAAAAAAATACGAGAAGAGGTCAGGGGACAAGAGGAATGATAGAAAAAAAGAGAATTAAACACAATAGCCTCATTACTAGTAATAATAGTTATAGTGAATATGCATTTTTTTCTTCTCTTCCCTTTTTTTTCCCTTTATTTATTTATTTATTTGAACCCGCTAACTATATTGTTTGATCGCACCGTTTTAATTTCTATGCGGGTATTTCCATGTATATACAACTAAGCTATCCCATTCCTTGCACTATATCTACCAATTATACTTCCATTGGTATTCAAGTACTTAATTTAGTGAGTGCCAGCTCAGCTTCTTTCAAATCTGTGAAAAAATACACATGGCCGCTCTTGATCACCTTAAGACGGGCCGGCTCCTGCAAATATACATCACATCCAATGGATTTGAAAGAGTCAATGATCTGACGAAGCTTCCATCGCCTATCCATAGTGCTTTGCTCAAATCAGAGCGAGCGAAGAATGTGACATTTTCCACTGTGACAGGAGTATTAGGTCTAGCTTTTAATGAGACAGCCTGTCTCAGTAGAAAATTGCCAAAATAGATCAGGAGGGGGCGTGGGAACTTGCTTACCTTGTTTTTTTGAAAAAGGAGGTAATCTATGCACTCTTTGAAATTGCGAGTTCCAGTCCCAATCTGAGAGATCTAAAAAAGCCTTCTGAAACAGTTTAACGACATACGCCCTTGGATCTGCTCCTTCAGACCCCTCAGGAACCCCAAAAAGTAGAAGATTTTGCCGTCTTGCACAGTTTTCCATGTCCTCCAGTTTAGTTTCCAAATCGGTTAATCGCTCCGTATGCTGATTGGTTAAAAATTCTGTTTGCACCACTCCCTCCTCCACATCAACAATTCTCTGCTTTAGCTCTTCAATTTCCTGAGTAACCCCCCCTAATTTGCTAGTCCGCTCTAGTAAGGATTTCTGTAGTTTGTTATTATCTTCCCTTAACTGAAGGAAATGTTGTTGTCCTTCTTGTCGATGGTCTGTAAGAGTCTTCAATATTAAGTCCAAAGAAGAAGAGGTGGGATGATCGGAGTCCAGCAATCCCTCAGAAGCAGATGATGCGTTAGTACACGTTGGAGCCAGAGTTGGAGCTACAGCATCTGAAATAACATCTGAAATAGCAGATCGGTTGGTAACTGTGACTAGGCTTTGAGTATCATCAGCTATACTACCACATGCCTGATCCATGCGAACCGATTCAATACCAGCCTGAGCAAGAGTAGGGATAGGAGACGTCACGTCGTCCAACCTTGAGGAGGGATTCCCACCATCTCTAACATTGATGTCTTCCACAGGGCTAGCGCCCGACAATCGCAAAGCCATATTCTTGACCCCGCCCTTTGCTTGAATCCATTTTCTTATAGGGCTTTCGTCCCGAATAGGCTTTACACCTAATTTAGCTGGGGAGATACCGAGATTAGAAGAATTACAGTTGCCTTTCTTGAGTCTAATTTTCGCTTTTATTTTTCCTTTTTTGCGTCAAAGAGGCTTAGCAGTGCCCATGCCTGCAGTAGATCTGCATGTCTCATCCTCCTCATCAGGAATTTCATCATACTCCGCACTCAAGCTCTCCTCTGACTCTTCTATAATTAAACCACCAGTTTCAAACGCGTTAGTTGCTTCATTAGATTGTTCCTCTCTACCAGCGCCAGCCTGAACGCAGAGTTTGCCTGCTAAATCAGTAACTGTATTGGTTGGCTTGATAATATCTGAGCTTGTTGTATTTAAATTCACCCCCAGATCTGTATCATCCTCCTATCTTCCCCCGGAAGTTATGCCAGTTTCACCTTCTGTATCTGCCCCGACTCTATCCATACTTTTAACGGGGTTAATTTTCTCCATCACTTCGACAGACGTCTCAGTACAATTAGACGATGTTTTGCCTCTATCACACGTGTTATTAGCCGCTATTGTTCCCCCTGCTAATCCAGTAGCTACTATATCTGCGCAGCCAGTCACCGTTACAGTAGCACTTTTGGGGACACTGTTGCCATTAATGCTTCCCAAATTATTACTACAGTTCAAGTCGGGGATGACAAACAGCGGGGCACGAATAAATTGCTTACCCGCTACAGCCAGTGTTTTGTCTGTGATAGAGGGATCGGTTATATCGGCAGGCATTCATTTTAAGATTGATGTCTCCGGGTTCGTGTTTTTCCCCGCTCGAGTGGCTCTTGTACTGACTTTCGGAACCATTCTTTTCACCTCCGATACCGGAGCTGTATTAGGAACTCCCAGTTGAAACGGCGTCCGCAACGGTGTCTCCCGCAGTTAAGGCTTAGCGGGGCAGTAAGCAGATTGAAACCCGCCCACCGGACCAGCGATCCACAGGGCGGCCGAGTGCTCGGCACTCTCAATCCGAGCAACCACCGCCGGCTCCAGTCCCCGACGAGGCGCAGCATCCGACAATCCTTCTCGCAGGCTTCTGATGCAAACAGCTAAAATTCAGCAGAGACACGGCAGGAACACGCCTGAAACCCTGTCTCAATCGCGGTCTCTTTAGCGTAGCGTAATCTCTCTCTCATATTCTCCCGATGTTAGGGATGCGGGAACCTCCGAAGCTGCTACCACTCCAAGGTGGCATCAGTCCGCCATCTTGATTCTCTCTCCCGACCCACCCGTAAATGAGCATAGTTTCCAACAGTTATTTCAAAACTTTGTGAATAGCTACCCTATGTGCACACCCACATACACCTGTACACTTTATGCCAAAATAATTAAACAATTCGTGACTGAAGAGCAATCAATTTAATTAAAAGCTTACTATCTCCTAATAGGTTTTAACTTCTCCTTAGTCAATCATTTTCATGTGTGTCCGTACATTACTTTTTGTTGTCTTACTTGCTGTGTCAAAATTATGTTTAGCTGAAAGCAAATGGATGGTATTTAAGAATAGCAAGTGAATTAACTTAACCAAAAAATATTGGGAACTGCTTTTGTTTTAATTTCTGAAGTCAGAGCTTTATGCTGACAATCAGCATGACACTTCAACTTAACATGTGGATTGTCAGCAAAACAAAAGAGGTTGTTCATTTAAAGAAAACAAGCAGTACCAAAGCCAAAAGGTCTCACCTCGTGGACCTATTGGTGTTGCCAATGCTGGTGCATGTGCAAAAAGAAAAAAAGAACAAGCATTTGCAATGCAATAGGCCTTTCATTTGCAAGACTTCAAGCTATTGGCTTTGTCAACAGAAAACTGTGCGCCGTGCTGAAATATAAAGCACAGTGCCCATGCTGGAAAGATGAAAGTGGGCACCATGTTGAAACAAAGCACGGCACCTGCGTAAATAAAAGTTACACGCATGACGGCCCATGATGCGGACGCTATGGTAATACATTTTTTTTTAAAAGGAACATGATATCAGTCTTTCAATGCACAGAACCCCCACCATGTGTTCCTGCACGACTCTCTTCTCTGCTGGCAGGTGGGCTATGTGTGAGAGCTGCAGGCATGTTGTAGGAGCAAGAACAAAAAAAACCAAGAGGAGGCATAAGAATGAACCTCTTTTCTGTAAAGGAGAGGTAAATACCAAAGGTGCTTGCTAGCCTAACTTCTGCACTGCCCCCATTTCCACATACGCACTAACTTGATTTCCTTGAGCACGTTAAACTACGCTGTTGTCGGATGAAACGCTACTGCATGACATGAGAGGTTTATATATATGCAAACAATCTTTCAACCTGTACCAAAAGCTGTAATTTTACTATCAAATTACTAATTTAGTGAAAACAGACCTTCAACTTGACAACTGCTTTTCCATGTCTTTGTGTTTTGGAGTGGCAAGATTTGGCTGTAGAAAAGGACCTGAACGGTTCCCTCCTCTACATTACAACATGGATGGTCATATCACTGCTGTGGTTTTTACTAGACATCAAAGTAGAGTCCAACTTCATTATTTTAATTTAATAAATAATGAGGCTAAGTGGTGCATTGGAGTAATTACGGAAATAACTGAAGTATTTTGTCATATGCGCTCAAATTTCACAGGTGTTCCATGCTGGTTAATAAAAAGCAATCAGAGTGTGGTTCCGTGAATTCTGAACCCGTTTTATAAATAGTATGGTTTTGTTACGAATTTTATAGTAGCGAACCGTAACTGATGAGTTCAGAAAGTACGAGTGATTTCGTCATGCTAGACCTACAGAATCGGCACAGAAGGGGGTGGTGATGGCCGGGCTGAAGAAGGCTGGAATGCCAGAAACCGGTCCTCGGAAGCTTGTTTCCGGTCCAGGGAAGGCATGGCTTGGCAGTTCGGGCTGGACTGTTCCCATGAGGCACAGGGTCAGACTGATTTGCATATAGCCATGTCTGAACTGGGGTGGCAGCGTGGGCTAAAGAACGGTGATGGATCAAACCCAGATCTTTTGACTGGGTGTGAGTGTTTGATTGGTTCTGATGCTCCGTCCATCACCACCCCCTTTCAGACCTACAGAATCACCATGTATGTGAAGATTTCGTTCTGAACCCTGGGTTCCATTTTGTGTGTGGCAGCCATTTTGTGTGGTTGCCCTCACATAGGCCAATTACTATGGCCGAGCGAGTCTTTACTACACGTACACTTTAGCTGACTTCTGAACGACCTTAGCAAACAGACCTCGCTGCCTAAAGCTGACCTGACCGAACGAGTTCTGTGCCCTAGAGCTGATCAAGATTTAGGATCAGAGCACAGGACATTGTAAAGTTTGATATGCACACACACCTGCCTTATCTTGCTCTAAATCTGTTTCTGTTCTTCCTTTATGGCTTCTTTTATGGCACGGGTTGTGGTCTTTTTATTATGGGTGTCGTTTGACCATTGTGAGAAAGAATGTTGGGCTTTTCCTCTATAATTAATGGTGGGCTGGGCAAACTAGAAGGTGGGTTTGTCGTTATACAATACCTTGAGTTGTGGTGACATGTGGTTGGTTGAACTGTAAATAAGGAATGTTTGCCCGAAGCACAATATTTGGTATAAAAAGGGATGACTCGCTTTGTAAACTTGGAGCAGTCTCCTACGAATATACGCCATTGTACTTCGTGGACCTCTGTTTCTGGTTGCAGCCAATAAATTTGATCTTTGACGTCACCAAGAAGTTTCCGCGTTTCTGTAGTCTGAGACAGGTGAATCCGAAGACTTTAGGTGTGTCCCCTGGCACCGCTGGGTCTTAAATAACCCGGTTCTTCAGTTGGCGCCCAACGTGGGGCGACTTCAGCGGTACCGGTCCAAGCCTGAGGTTCGTGAGGAGCTTCGTGAGGAAATTCTGGAGGACGGCCACCACTTCATCGACCCCGGCATGTCAAATGTGGACTGAAGGTGTTTTCTGCGAGGCTTCCCGCTTCCCAACGGCTACGAAGGACTGCTGCCCTGACTGTCGCCCTGTCTTGGACCCTCGATAGATCCTTTGTAGAGCGAGACGATAGACGGTCTTCTGGTGGCATGACAGATATTTGGTTAAGTATAAGTGGGTCGCTCCCACTAATTTGCTTGGTTCTTGGTCCTTGGTTTGGTTCTTGGTATTGGTTCTTAGTTTTGGTCCTTGGTCTTGGTTAATTCGGCTGCTGCAGCAATCGAAGCAGAGGGGCTCGTACATTTGCGAGTATATCGATAATCGATAACCCCTTGAAGTTGGAAGCTAGATTAGTGAGCGAAGATGCCTGGTCTTAGCAAGATTAGAAAATGGTTTAGCTGTAGTTGCAACAGGGATTCCCGATTGGAGGACTCGTGTCCGATACCTCCGGTTGGAACTCCGACTTATGAGCTCTATTCGAAACATGGTGTGGGCCCTATTACTTATAATGAAGTCTGGATCCACTACACTAGGAAAGATGGTGTCTTACGATGGCCCCAATATGGTAGTTTTGAATTAAATATTCTAGATAATTTGGAAGCAGCGCTATTTAAGAAGAAAGCCCGGCCGGCGATGTTTGACTCTTTCCGCCTTTGGCGAAAGGAAGCCAAACAGAGAGAAATTAAGCAAGCGAAAAGAGATAGGAGAGAGAAGAGTATATCAGTATTACAAGCTGCTAGACAGTATAAGGATGATGGAGAGGAGCGCGCTAATGAAGTTTTAGACAGACAACGTTGCATGGCCATAGATAAATGCTACCCGGCCTTGCCGTCTCCTCCTCCGAAAACGATAGAAGATCTTGAAAAAGATTCTTTAATCTTTCATTTATTAAGATCGCCTCCTCCTTATGTACAAGGTGCTACTGCGCCTCCATTACCACCGGTTGTTCTACCTTTTGTTGTTCAACCTCCTGCTGTTGTTCAGCCACCCAGTGTTCCATCGATAGTTTTGTCTTCTCCGGTGCAACCCACTCTAGGGTCGCCATCTTTGCTACCAGCTTTGTCTCAAACTCCTTTGCCTTCTACTTCTACTTCTGTTTCTCCGACTCCCACTGTTTTTACGCCTACATCTTCTTTGCCTCAGAATACTTGTTCTCCTGTTCTTATGTCTACTTCTTCTCCTTCTGTTCGAAAACGAATGACTGAGACTGTTGTGAATTTATTGTCTCCATTGTTTGGGTCATTGAATATGACCCCTGTTTCGGAACATAGGCAGAGTCGCAGTCAGCTTCCTAGTTCTGAGGAACGGACTGCGTTGGATTTGTCGGCTCGTAGGTGGATTTCGAATGCTTCAAGGTATGATTTGCCGACAGTTATGGATGTTTTCTTCCAGTGGGAACCGCCTAAACAAAGGTATGTTTTTGATGTGATGTGTTCTTTCCTGATTCAGGAATGGGAAGATAATGAGTTGGGTCCGATTCCGCAGGATGTGCTCCATGTTCAGTCAGATTTTGCTAAAGGGATGATAGTGGACACTGATGTCACAGAAGCTGTAGAGACGATACTGACTTTTAGATCTAGACTTCCGTCTCAAATGTTGTACGAACCTGATTCCTCTGTTAGAAGGAAAGTGAGACAGTATCCAATGAGAGAGGTTCCTCCACTTTGGAGAGAAGGAAATGCAGCTGCTAATCTGCCTGTTTTGCCACATTTTCAGCGAGTGTGGGTACATATCCCTTGGAAGAGAGCAGAGGTCTTGGCTCTTAAGCAGACCTTACCTGACCCTCGTAAGAATCCTGCTGGTTATTATAAAGAATTGTCTCAGACAGTAGATGCTTGTATAATGAATTTAGCCGACATCGATATGTTGCTGGGTAATGTAGTTCCGCAACCCTTGTGGGCGAAGATTCGTCATGAGAATCATTCGCAAGAGTTAGGAGATACTTGGGCGAATATTGTTGCTGCAGATGGTCGACAAGTAGGAGGTGCTAAACCTGAACCTTTAGTTGCAGATTTACCTGGTAGAATTATTACTCTAATGAAGACGATGATGCCTGCTTTACGAGTGAATTGGGACAAGTTAGCAGCATGCAAGCAGAAGAAAGACGAGAGTGTGTCTGACTTCTTCACTAGGTTTGAAGAGACGTTTCTCGATCATAGTGGTCAGGATATGAGTACGGAAGGTGGTCAGAGGTTGTTCGTGGATAAATTTGTTTTAATTTGCTTCCCGAACTTTCTAATAAGTTGAAGGATTCTGAGAGTTCATGGGCCGTTTCTTCGTCAACCCAAATATTGGCTACTGCCCAATATTACGAGAATAGGGATAAGGATGAGAAGGATAAAGTGGAGAAGAAAACGAAAGATTTAAAGACGAAAGTTCTTTTGCAGCAAGCTTATCTGCCACATCAGAATCAGCCTCAGTTTCAGCAACCTCCGCAATTTCAGAGATTGTTACAGAAGCCTGAACCTTACGTTCAGCGAGTCTTTCCTGATCGTAATCAGTGTGCCTATTGTAGAGAGGAAGGTCATTTCAAGAGTAGTTGTCCGGCTTTGTTACAGCGTGCGAATGGTGCACCTGGTCAGAGAGGTCGTGGTGGTTTTCAGCAAGTGCCTAGAGGAAGAGGTCGTGGAATGATCCCTCAGAATGAGCGTTCCTCTTCCTTACAGAATTCTGCGAATTATTTTGATAGACAGAATGTTCCGAGTGGTCAGTCTCCTCAGTACTATGTTGAGGATTACTATGTTGAAGGTGAGAGTGCTGGTTATAATGATAGCTAGGACAGCCATGGACAAAGTAAGGGAGTAGTGTCAGTTCCAGTAGATCAGAGTGGACCGTATGTTCAAGTGGTTACATCAGGTGTAGTAGAGCCGTTTCTTTTGGATACTGGTGCGACAAAGAGTTCTATTATGCATTCTAAACTCCCTGGCGCACCTTTGTCTGGCTTAACAAATGTTTCCATAGGATTTTCAGGCGCCCCAGTTCGTAATCCGGTTTCTAGTCCTTTGTCTCTTTCCATTGGCCCTTGTGAATTGGAAGCTCCACTTATTCTAACGACTGGTTGTGGTGAGAATCAGTTGGGTTTGGATTTGCTGAAAAGATTGTATGCGACACTGCATTGTTCTCCTTCGGGAGTACAACTTACACTTGGTCAGAAAGTAATTTCTCCAATGTATTTGTCTAAAGATTGTTTGCCACCAGAATTGAGTTCGCTTCCTGAAACGCATTGGGCTACAGGTCCGAATGATGTTGGTCTTTTGTTACGCTAAAATCGAATGCTAAGTTGCCTCATATACCGCAGTATAAAATCTCGAGCGACGCTGAGAGAGCTCTTTTAGCGATTGTCTATGATCTAGTCGAGAAGGGTGTGGTTGAGGAAACGAGAGGTAACTTATGCAATAGTCCGGTTTTGCCTGTTCTTAAACGTACAGATGTTTCTCAGTCGCCTGTGTACCGGTTTGTGATCGACCTCCGAGAGTGAACAAGATTGTCGTGCCACAGTTTCCTGTGGTACCCGATATCACTGCTTTATTGACTGATTCCTGCTTCGGCAGCTTGGTTTTCTGTCATCGATTTGAAGAATGCTTTCTTCAGTATTCCTATTGCTGAGGAGAGTAGGGATATTTTTGGCTTCTCATTAGGAGGACAAAGCTTCCGGTTTAAGAGAGCTCCACAGGGTTATTGTGAAAGTCCTTCAATCTATAGTCAAGCGTTGAAAACTCAGCTTGACGGGTTTGTGTTACCAGTTGGTTCGACTCTTATTCAGTACGTCGATGATTTGTTGATTACGGCGGATGACCAAAAGACTTGTAAAGAGGCTACTTTTTCGTTGTTGCAATATTTGTCTGACCTGCATCATAAAGTATCGCCTTCGAAGTTGCAATATTGCCGCCAGTAGGTAACCTACTTAGGTCATCTCTTGTCGAAGGAGGGAAGGAAATTGACCCCAGAAAGAATTCAAGCAATTGCGCAAATGAATGTGCCAACGACACAGAGAGAAGTTCGTGCCTTTTTGGGTATTACATCGTATTGTAGGCAATGGATCCCTAATTTTTCTTTGTTAGCGAAGCCTCTGTTAGCATTGACTGTGAAAGATACTCCGTATCCTCTTCCTTGGTCTGAGGAATGTCAGAAAAGTTTTTCGGAATTACGTGACGCATTGTGTTCGGCTCCTGTGTTGGGTACTCCAGACTACAGTAAGCCTTTCACGTTGTATGTCCACGAGAGAGAGGGATGTGCGTTGTCAGTGTTGACACAACCTTTTGGGGACAAGCAGCGTCCATGCGCGTATTTTTCAGCAACGTTAAATCCTGTTGCTAAAGCATTGCCGAGTTGTTTGAGAGCTACAGCCGCAGCTGCTGTTTCTATTCGACAATCTGCTGGTTTGGTGTTGGATAATACGCTGATTGTGATGGTTCCGCATGCAGTGGATACCTTATTAAATAGGACTAAGACACAGCACCTTACTAGTGCACATCTTTCAGGCTATGAGTTGACACTGTTGGCTAGTCACGTTCACATCAAGAGATGTAACGTACTGAATCCAGCTACGTTATTACCGATCTCTACAGAGACGGATGCTCAAGAACAGCATGATTGTTTTCTTCGTACAGAGGAAGAAACAAAAGCGAGAGTGGACTTGAGAGACACTCCTTTTGAGAATGTGGATGGTACGCTGTGGGTTGATGGTTCGTGTTTTAAGCTTCCGAATGGTGAGACGACTGCAGCGTATGCTATCACAACTTTAAATACAGTTGTTGAGACAGCACGCATACCACAGAATTCTGCGCAAGCAGCAGAATTGATTGCACTGACTAGAGCGTGTGTGTTGTCCGAAGGAAAACGAGTGAATGTTTATACCGATAGTCAGTATGCGTTTGGTGTTGCTCACAGTTTTGGGCGTTTGTGGAGAGAGCGTGGGTTCCTTACTTCCCATGGAACGAAATTCAGCATGGGCAGTTAGTGAATGAACTTTTGGAATCTCTCACTCTCCCAAAGCAGAATGCAATTGTGAAGTGTAGTGCACATAAGAGAGTTGTGGACGATGTTGGTTGAGGGAATGCATTCGCGGATGAAGTAGCGAAGGAAACAGCGAAGGATATGATGAGCCGTATGTATGTTGCAGGACCAGCAAAATGGGTTATGGCTGGTGGAATGTGTGAAGATACGATAGAAAGTGTGAAGACGATTCAGGCTGAAGCTACAGAAAAGGAAATGAATGTTTGGAGAGAGAGTACGGGTATGTTGGATTCTACAGGTTGTTGGATTGAGTTGTCGGAACATCAGCGATGGTTGTTGCCAGATGCGTATGTGCTCCCAGTGGTTACAATGGCTCATGGGTTGGCTCACATAAGTTCGAAGGGAATATGTAAGTTGTTGGCTCCAGTTTGGCAAAATGCTGGAATTCCGAAATGTGCAGAGAACGTGGTGAAACATTGTATGATTTGTCTGCAATATAATCCTGGTAAGGGAATTCCAACTCCAGCTGGTCATTTTGCTCCTCTGACGTATCCGTTTGAGGTGATACAGTTAGACTATATTCATATGGAGAGGTGCAACAATTTGAAATACGTTCTTGTGGTTATGTAAGTCCTAATATTGCTCTTTTTAATGCCGATAAAGGATCCCAAATATCTCTGTCTTACGGTCAAGAGCTATCAAATATCTAGTCAGGAATAAGTACGTATACATCTGTCACTCGCTATCATGAAGAGCGTGTACTCTCACTCTGGTGTCAAAATCGCCAACTGGCCTGTTGGCATTAAAAAGAGCAATATTAGGACTTACATAACGCGATTACATTGGAATACTGGGATAAAACCGTGGATATAAATAAGTGAAGACTTATACACGTTGTGATTTTGTTTGGCTTGAAATCCGATTTTTGGTTATATCAATGGAAATTATATGATCAGAGAAATACTCGAACTGCCCTGAAGAAGTCGAAAGGCATGATATTAATGCCTGACGAAACACGTGTTGGCTGCCAATTTTGATGGAAAGAAATATGAAATAAAATTGGACAGATGCTGTAAAGCAACAACATACCTTGGTGTTACAATTGAAGTGACTCTCCCTATATGGAATTTTGGGATTGGAAAACTTTGGATATATACGAACAATTGGACTGTATTCATCACGTGTTGCTCAGCAAGGAACTATTTTGAATTGTATACCTGGAATTGTTATTCTGGGTTTGTAGGGAAGAGGGGTGACCTTCCTTTCTTTGCTTTGAAGCATATATTACTATTGTGAATGTTATACTGAATGCCATATTCTTGTTGAGCGCCTATATATATGCCTGGTCATCTCATTATATTTATTTAATCATATTTGTAACAAAATAAAAAGATAACAGTCGTAAAAGGGGAAAAACAAACTTTTGTTTTATGTGCTGATACGTTTTCTCTCATCGAGAATGTAAATGCGTCGTGAACTCAGGCGTGGGAGGCTGTATTGAAGCCAGTGACCATACTGCTGTTTCAGTAATATTTGAAGAATGCCTTCCCCTTTCAGGGACCATCCGAGAGTTCTACTGGATTTGGTCTAGAATAGATTAGAAAAATGACGATGTCCCGGTCTGTAAACGTACATTTGAAGATGTTTTCTAAACAAAATACACTTTTCTTATTTAATTGTAAATGCATATTCCCTATTGAATATATGGAATATGCATTTACAATGAAATTTTAAAAAAAGTGTATTTTGTTTAAAAAACATCTTCAGATCTGCGTTTACAAACAGGGCTATCGTCATTTTTCTAATCTATTCTAGACCAAACCCAGTAGAACTCTTGGTTAATCTGGAGTTAAATTCCACCAAGTAAAAATAGAGCCACTCGGTGTTATCATTGCATACTGGAGGAAAAATACACCCAACAGGCAAACACGCACGCCGAAATTCATTTAATACACCCCTGTCAACCCTCTCCCCCTGTCTGCCAGAACCCTGCCTACCCTCTCCCCCCTGCCACCCTCTCCCCCTGCCTGCCAGAACCCTGACAACCCTCTCCCCCTGCCCCGGATGTCTCCCGTCTCTTGTTTTATGCCTTGTGGCTGGCCCTGCGCTAGGAGTGCCCGTTCTGCCCATGCTTGCTCCCTTCGTGACCTCTCCTGCCCCCTCTACCCATGTCTGTCCCCTTCGTGTCTTGAGACTGTCACTTCTTTCCATGCCTACTCCCTTCGTGTCCTGTGACTGTGTCTTCTATCCATGCTGTTCCCTTTGTGTCCTCAGACTACCCTTCTCTCCATGCATGCTCCCTTCGCGCACTTAGTCTGCTCCTAGTGTCCATGCCTGCTTCTGTCGTGCCCTCAGACTACCCTTCTGTCCGTGCCTGCCCCATTCCCCTGACTACCCCTTCTGTCCATACCTGCATCCGTGCACTCTGACTGCCCCCTCTGTCCATGCCTGGCCCTGCGCCCTCATACTGCCCCTTCTGTGCATGCCTCCTTTCTTCATGACCTCCGACTACCCCTTCTGTCCATGCCATCTCCATACGTGCCTTCTGACTCCCCCTTTCCATTCCTGTTTCCTTAAAGCGGCGGATTTTACACGATTATGCAGGTGGCATTTCTAAATTTCTAGCGCTGCCACTGCAATTTCCCACATCGTGCCGTGGCGCCCCTGGCAACTCATAGCGGCGCACCGGGGTGCCGCGGCGCACAGTTTGGGAACCACGGCCATTGGGAAGCGCAATCTGTGTCGCTGACACTTTTGTACATTGTAAATTGCGACTCGCAATCGAGCACAAATTGCGAGACGCAATTTACACTGTTCGAACATCTGGCCCATTGTTCTTTTATGGCAATCTTCATTGATGTCATGAGCAATGTCCCACTTCGCTGGTGGAAAGGTCAGAAAGATTTTACCAATAGATCAGCATGCTATAGTTCCACAGAAACATCTTCAGCGTGGCTGGATACTGCTGCTACGTCCCAAGGGTCAACAGGGCATCTATCTGCTCGCATAACATCCTTCTTCCATAAGGTCTTTAAAAAATATTTTGTATCAAATATTTACACTCACTTGTGTTTATATTTATGACCTTTTTCACAAAATCCAATTTAAATTAATCCAATCTAATTTGCAGACAGGGTACCAAAGCTTGTTTACAATTCTTTAATGGTACCTTCCCAACAAAAGGTGGCCCATGACTGTACAAGTACAAATATTGCAAAAGAGCTCCAGACGACTATGCATGGGCAGGACGCATATGGATGGCCTCAATGCAGATTCCCTGAAGGAGGACGAGGGGCTTTTCTCACGGCCCCATGAAAAGGGGCTCATGGGTGTTCCTGCGGGATATGTTCGTGCAGGTAATCGTTGGCTTACTGAAAAGTGCCAGTCCTCGTTTGAAAGTGCTGCAAATGTGTGACCCAAAGTCAGCATCAAACGTTTGGAGGGGTGGAACTGGCAGGGTGACAGGCCTGCATTTCTTTCTTTTTATGTCACCTCCTTGCACTCTGCCACGAGCCAGACAGCTCGGTTTCTAAGCAGACCCTCCTGCAGATATGCACCTGAGAACCGTGCATAGCCACTCGCCCCACCGAGCAGCCCTGTGCATCCGGGGCGCTTTGTGATGACAAATTTAAAGAACCCACAAGTCCTCCCCACCAGCAGCATGCGTCCAATGAGGAGGCTTTAATGTGGGGGGTGACCGCTGCCAGGGGGTCGCATCTTGCCTTAGGTTTCCCATGCGCATCTTTCCTGCGCTTGCACTGCAGACTTTGCAGGGACCTCATTCCAAGAGGTGCACAGAGCTCTGGTGTTGTAGGGGGCCTGCCCTACAGTCACACCCAAGCTGGACTCAAAGGGCTTCAGCCCCCCAAGTCTCATCCCCCCATCGTATGTGGCAGCCCAGGGATAAGAGCGCTTCCTGGGCACACACGCAGCCGCACCCGAGCACTTCGCAGCTCTTTAAAAGACAATTTGCAGGTTAATGAGGTCTTGCTGTCATTTCACCCCTTCTAAGAGCCCCTGCAGCTCCACTCGGCATGTTGCTTAAAGCCACATCGTGCCGCGGCGCCCCTGGCAACTGATAACTGCACACCGGGGCGCCGCGGCGCACAGTTTAGGAACCACGGCCATATGAGATAGTGTTTGGTCGTCCGGCGAATGTTTGGGGAGTGCCTCGTCCGAGAGAGTACAGCAGTATTGAATACCCTATGTTGGTGGATTACTTACATGACTTGACTGCTAAATTACGTGTTCTCCACCAACAGGTCTATGACACTTTGCAGACAGCTACGACAGATCCAGGCCATATACTTGAACCTGGAAATTACGTTCTGGTGAAAAACTTTCAGCGCATGAAGAACCTGCAGCCTAGATGGACAGGCCCCTATCTGATTTTGCTAGTTACTAGAACCGCTGTTAGAGTAGCAGGCAAAAAGAACTGGGTGCATGCCACCCATTGCAAAAAAGTTCCTTTGCCTTTGCCATATGATCAGTGGGTAAGGGATGGTATTGCCAATTCTGATTGTGAGAAGGTCCCTAGATTTACCCCGTTTAGTGATGCTCATTTGACATGGACAAGGTCTGAACGCGAGGATGATGACATTCTGCAAGCTGCTGTGCCGCCTCATCTGAAGATTGACACCACCAATCCGGATTTGTTATTTAAGGACCGGACTGTACCTGGCAGAGAACGCTATGATTTGAGATCAAGAAAGACTGTACCTATGGACAAATAAAACTTCTTTTTTTATATAGCGAATCTACATTTTGGCAGATCAGGAAACTTTTTATTTTTGTATTTCGAACTCCCATCTGGGTTCAGCTGTGGGGTCGTGGTACAAAGACTTTGGAGTGCAGGCTGTTTAGACACAAGGTTGGCAGTTCTGATTGGTTCAAGGGAGTTCCCTAGACCGACAGATGCATTCCTTAGCAGAAGAGAACCAACTGCCGCGAACAGCAACGGTTAGAGGATGGAGTTTTTGATGCTGCCCAGAATGTTAGAAGAATGGACTCTAAAGTTCGAATATGTACATTGATTCATAGCAAATGTTTTTTAACAATGTGTGTTCTAATGTTTTTGAGTATTGTATTAGCTTGTGTGGGTTTGGTTTTCTATGCCACACAACAGCCGTTTGCACCTACTTCCCAACCTATGTCTTTTTCTACTACTGTTTCTTTACATTTGTTTCACCCTTTACCTGAACATGAACTGATTAGAAGGTCAGAGCTCGCTAATAACTCATTTGTGCAACTCCTCCATCAACACCAGTTAGTAGTGAACACCACTAATTGTTGGGTGTGTGGTCTTATGCCACATACTGTGGATAGAGGTATTCCTTATCTGGTTTTGCCGTTCAGTTATAATGGGTCTGTATGGGCATATCAGACGATGTTTATATATGCCAATGAAGTCTATCCCCTGCGTTCCATGAGAGACAATGCGAGCAATAGTGCCTTAGTCAAGGGAATAACAGATATGATTAGAGACATCGATACATATGAGATATTCCCAAAGATGAGGTGTTAGCTTATATCGGATGGAATGTTACTGGATATAGTGTTAGTCTGAGCGAAAAGCATAGACGAAAGAGGTCACCTCCGATTTGGATCGTACCCCATTGTGGTCATTTTTGTCTGCAAGGGAAGGGCAAGAATCCGAGAGCTCAGTTGGGGAAGAGTGTTTGTACTCAGACGTATGTTTTTGCGTCTCAAACTTCCCCACCGTTCTTAGTAGCTAAGGGCACATATTTTGTCTGTTATGATAGAGCGTACACATGGTTGCCCCCTGATTTTTCGGGAACATGTTATGTTGCATACTTGATACCCCCTACGTATACTGCTGCCGTAGATTACCACAGAACGAGAGTTGGTAGAGGTGTCTTCAGTAAGGAAGATACTGCAGGACAAGAAGTGGGAGACTTCTTCAAGGGTTTCCTACCGTTTTGGGGACCTATGGCGAATAGTATAAACCTGCGACAGTTGACGCGAGTGGTTGAATCCACCATAAATGAGACTGCCGGTGCCCTTAGTAATTTGACTGCTGAGATTCAAGCGGATCGCCTTATGACGTTACAAAATCGTATGGTTTTAGACGTTATACTCGCAGATCGAGGTGGGGTATGTAAAGTGATCCAATCGAGTTGCTGTGTTTTCATACCAGACAGTATACCAGGCCATTTCCAAATTACATAAGATCTCTGAGTCGATACATGTGGATAAAGGAGATTGGTCGTTGATTGGATGGTTTTGGGAACTGTTATCGACTTGGGGATGGAAGATTCTGATGATCATTGGGATGGTTTTAGCGATTCTACTCTCATGTTGTCTTTGCGTACAGTGTGGCCCTGCCATATGTGGCCTCTGTGCTAGTACGTGTGTGAGAGGATCGGTTTCGAGAGAAGTCCTGAGTAATAGGATGATGCTCCAACAACATCTTGATGATCTGATGAATATTGACATCGATTCAGATACAGACTGAGTGATTGCCTATGTAAGGGCAAAAGGAGGGTCTGTGGTTCCGTGAATTCTGAACCCGTTTTATAAATAGTATGGGTTCGTTACGAATTTTATAGTAGTGAACCGTAACTGGTGAGTTCGGCAAGTACGAGTGATTTCGTCATGCTAGACCTACAGAATCACCATGTATGTGAAGATTTCGTTCTGAACCCTGGGTTCCATTTTGTGTGTGGCAGCCATTTTGTGTGGTTGCCCTCACATAGGCCAATTACTATGGCCGAGCGAGTCTTTACTACACGTACACTTTAGCTGACTTCTGAACGACCTTAGCAAACAGACCTCGCTGCCTAAAGCTGACCTGACCGAACGAGTTCTGTGCCCTAGAGCTGATCAAGATTTAGGATCAGAGCACAGGACATTGTAAAGTTTGATATGCACACACACCTGCCTTATCTTGCTCTATATCTGTTTCTGTTCTTCCTTTATGGCTTCTTTTATGGCACGGGTTGTGGTCTTTTTATTATGGGTGTCGTTTGACCATTGTGAGAAAGAATGTTGGGCTTTTCCTGTATAAGTAATGGTGGGCTGGGCAAACTAGAAGGTGGGTTTGTCGTTATACAATACCTCGAGTTGTGGTGACATGTGGTTGGTTGAACTGTAAATAAGGAATGTTTGCCTGAAGCACAATATTTGGTATAAAAAGGGATGACTCGCTTTGTAAAGTTGAGCAGTCTCCTACGAATATACGCCATTGTACTTCGTGGACCTCTGTTTCTGGTTGCAGCCAATAAATTTGATCTTTGACGTCACTAAGAAGTTTCCGCGTTTCTGTAGTCTGAGACAGGTGAATCCGAAGACTTTGGGTGTGTCCCCTGGCACCGCTGGGTCTTAAATAACCCGATTCTTCAGTAGGAGAGCGTGTCCTGCCTGCAATAGCAGGCAATTACTGAAATAACTGAATTGTTTTGTCAGTTGCGCTCAAATTTCACAGGTTTGCCGCGCTGGTTAAAAAAAATGCAGTTGCGGGACAGCGTGTTCTGCATGCAGCAGGCAGGAGAAAGTCATTTCAGAAAATAGTGCTCACAGACTGTAATTAAAACATCCAGAGTAACAAGACATGTACCGGGCAGTCCTCATGGGAGGATACAGCAGGAGAGAAGGAGGTACTAAGGAGGGACTACTAAGCATATTGACAAATCAAAAGCCACCATTTACAAAAGGACAGTAACAGGAGGCAATTGAAAAGATGGGCTGAAAATGAGCGGAGCTTAAAGTACATTCCTGAATATAGCATGTCTCGAAGAGACAGTGCAAGCAATGTCTTGGATTAGATATGCAGGATTATGTATGAGCATTCATGTGTCACCACACCTGCATGAGCAAGCATAATGACACAAGTGCTATTTTCTCTTTTTTCTTAATTTACCAATCAGTAAAACGGTGGAAGCCACTTGGAATAGTAAATTTAAAAAATGGAAATGTTTTAGCACAAACGCATTTTTGGAGTGCGGAGCAGTGGTAGCCAAATGGACCTCCTAGGAAAAACAAATAAATAGCAAAAACATTTTTTTAGGATGAAACAGAAAAATGGGTGGGGAAGCCACAGGGGAGTGGCCGGAGAGGTAAAGCAATGCAAAGTGAGCGAAAGGAGTGACGCAACAGGGACTTGGATGGATGTGGAAGCTCGGGGAGTGGTGGGAAGCGGGTGGGGACGCAATAGGGAATGGATGAGAGAAGGAAGCAATGGAGAGTGGGAGGTGGATCTGTAGCAATGGAGAGTGGGAGGAGGAGCTGAAGTAATGGAGAGTGGATAGGAGGGGGTGAAGCAACAGGTAGTGGGTTGGGTATTGATGAAGCAATGGAGAGTATGAGGAAGGGGGAAAGCATGGGGAGTGGCTGAGAGGGAAAGCAACTTGGATGGCAGGAGGCGGCAACAGAGACTGGATGGGGTAACCAACAGGGGGTGGATGGGTGGGGACAAGCAAAGAAGAGTGGGGGGGGAGGGAGCAATGGGGAGCTAAGCAACTGCAAGGGGCAGAGGAAATTAAAGAAAAACAAAGGTGAGGGACAGCACATGATGACACAAAGATTGAGCTTGGGGGAACTTTGACAGGAGAGAAGCAAATGAGAGGGAGAGAAAGAGAGATCGAGAGCACAGCATGAAGAAGAGATCTGGAAAACACATAATTCTCATGGATTGCTTAACAAAAAAGAAAAAAGTAGTCCCTAAAAATAAGCAGTGGAAGAAATGAGTTAGCCAAAAAAAAGGATGGTAAAAATGCCATGCTCGTAGGGACGGACAAAAACACAAGAAGAAGATAGCAAGCCACTAAATAAGAAGCAAGTAAGTGAAAGTGACAATAAAGCCACCCAATGTTGAGTAATGTGGGGATCTAAGCTCCATGTAAGCTCTTGGTAAGCCCACAATAGGTCTTTCACAATTAGACAGCTTATACTCTCTAGTCGACAAGGCCTGAAAATCTAAAAAGGCCTTCCTAAAACCCAAAGGCTTTTGAAAAAAAGGTTTCAAACAAATAACATCTTGGTATAAGTAGCAGACGACTAGGCTAGCTGCAACTGGAATCTGCAGACGAATTGGAATGGCAAGACAATACGCTCTACTTTCCTTTTTCATGGTAAATGTGAAATACATCACAAAAAAAGCATACTAAAAAGCATCTGAGCCAAAGGGTTTAAAAAACACTTTAGCCAGGACGGGGCACAACATGACACCCCCCCCCCCATGGACTGCAAGAAAATAAGCAAAATATAATCTTTTCAATGCGTAAAAGTGACACAAACATACACATGAATGAAAGGCCAGGGCCACTATGGTAAGTGTTCTGGACTGCATTCCAACCCATCATTTGTATGCCCACCATGCCACCTCAGTTTGAAGAGCGATATTTACAAAACAGTCATAACCCTGCTTCAAAAGGAACAGTCCAGCCGGAATTGTCAGGTGCTCCCGGGCTCGGAGCACCAGAACCCCAAAAACGATTTCACACTGATTGTGGTTCTTCAGTCTGGTGTAGCCTGGTTCCAGTTGCACAGTGAGCATGAGACACATGTCTGAGCATACCTTTGCCACTTAGAGCAGTACATCAGATATACAAAATGTGAGGACATGAATGCTGGCAATTTGACTAACACCTGCCAATCACTCAGGGTAGCATTCCAACCGATCGGTCTTTTGTCTACCATGCCACCGCAGTTTAGACCCCAACACATGCCAATCAGTCTGGACCCTGTTCCAATAGGAACAGTCCAGTCCGAATTTCCACGCTATATCTTCCTAGAATCGGAACACAAGCAACCCAAGAGGGTTTCGCTCAGATTGGGGCTCTTCAGTTGGGTATAGCTTGGTTCTAGTGGCACAGTGAGCATGGCACTATTTAGAGAACATAGTCAACTAATGCAAATAGACTTGACAGGTACAATGTTGCTCTAGTGCACATAGGCTTCCTTAGTTCATTTCATTTCCATGTAAATCATCAGCAAGCATTACAAATATCACTGATCCAATTGCAGAGTCTACATTTTTTTAAAATGAGAAAAAGATGGTAAGGGAAGTTCCGTACCTTTGCAGGCTGGTGGTTAGCTATTAGATCAATGGCTCTTTCTGTAAATATATTCGTAGAGTACATATTCTCAAAACCAGTCGCAATTTGTTCTCCATCTCGCAAATCAAGAGCACATAGTGTTACATTTAGTTTCGCAATGGGGTAGCAGCGGTGATGGGTATAGTAATCTTCCGATCCTGTAAGATAGCCTGCAGCAGAGAGATGTACACAAAAAAAAATCAGACAAGAGTCCTGCCAGCATGCAGAGTTTATTCCTAATGTATTCTCCATGATGTATAATAGTGCACAATATTGCAAGATATCGAATCATTTGGTGGAAACTGAAATACAGTTTTAAGTTTCAGAAAGTACTGAGACAGAAATAATGAGTCACCCAAAGTGTTACACGGATGTTAAGAATCTTAGGATGTTAAGAGCCTGAGGAATGCAAAAATGCGAAAGGACAGACATACCACCAGAAACAAGCATTTGCAATGCATAAGGTCTCGCATTAGGAAAGTTTGAGCTATTGGTATTGTAAATGACAAATTTTGTATTTATGTGTTGGTTTTGAAAATAGCAAAAATAATAGCTTTGTCATTACAATGCCAATAGTTATAACTTGTGACACCTATAGCATTTGTAATGCAATATGTATTGTATTCACGTGACTTAGATGTATTGATATTACAAATAACACTGGCATTTAAATTTTTTAATAATTAATACTTAAATAAAAGTTATTGTAATTTATAATGGCAATAGCTTAAACTTTTGTAAATAACTTTTGTGAAGAATATGTTCAGTGTATTTTATTGTGACGAAAATCCAAGAACAGAAGTGAAATACTAACCTCTTTTTGTGACATTTTTAATAAAGCTTGAAACATTGAGAGAACATATTTGACCCAGTTGTTGTTGAATGGTTGCACAGATTGATGCTGTGGTGGCGCTGAGTGATGTTGTGGTGGCGACTAGTGTTGCTGTGGCATTCAATGATCCTGTGGTAGCGCATAGTGATGTTGTTGTGCCCCTTAGTGATGCTGTGGTGGTGCTGAGTGATGCTGTGGTGATGCGATAGATAGAGTGAATGGGATAGATAGATAGAGTGAGGGCGATAGATAGATAGAGGGAGGGCTATAGATAGATAGAGGGAGGGCGATAGATAGAGTGAGGGCGATAGAGAGATTGAGTGAGCGAGATAGATAGATAGAGTGAGGGCGATAGATAGCTAGACAGATAGAGTGATGGCGATCAGTATCTAGATAAATAGATAGATAGAATGAGGGCGATAGATAGATAGATAGATAGATAGAGTGAGGTCGATAGATAGATAGCGTGAGGGCAATAGATAGATAGATAGAGTGAGGGCGATAGATAGAAAGAGAGATAGAGTGAGGGCGACAGATAGATAGATAGATAGATAGATAGATAGAGTGAGGGCGATAGATAGAGTGAGGGCGATAGATAGAGTGAGAGCGATAGATAGAGTGAGAGCGATAGATAGATAGATAGATAGATAGATAGATAGATAGATAGGAGTGAGGGAGATAGATAGATAGGAGTGAGGGCGATTAGATGGATAGAGTGAGGGCGATAGATAGAGTGAGGGCGATAGATAGATAGAGTGAGGGCGATAGATAGAGTGAGGGCGATAGATTGAAGGCGATAGATAGATACATACATAGATAGATAGATAGATAGATAGATAGATAGATAGATAGATAGATAGATAGATAGAGTGAGGGCGATAGATAGTGAGGGCAATAGATAGATAGAGTGAGGGTGATAGATAGATAGTGAGGGCAATAGATAGATAGAGTGAGGGCGATTAGATGGATAGAGTGAGGGCGATAGATAGATAGAGTGAGGGCGATAGATAGAGTTAGGGCGATAGAGTGAGGGCGATAGATAGAGTGAAGGCGATAGATAGATACATAGATAGATAGATAGAGTGAGGGCGATAGATAGATAGTGAGGGCAATAGATAGATAGATAGATAGATAGATAGATAGATAGATAGATAGATAGATAGATAGATAGATAGATAGATAGAGTGAGGGCGATAGATAGATAGATAGATAGAGTGAGGGCGATAGATAGAGTGAGGGCGATAGATAGAGTGAACGCGATAGATAGAGTGAAGGTGTTAGATAGATCGATAGATAGATAGATAGAAAGATAGATAGATAGATAGATAGATAGATAGATAGATAGGAGCTAGGGAGTTAGATAGATAGAGACAGGGCGATAGATAGATAGTGAGGGCAATAGATAGATAGATAGATAGATAGATAGATAGATAGATAGATAGATAGATAGGAGTGAGGGTGATAGATAGATAGTGAGGGCAATAGATAGATAGATAGAGTGAGGGCGATAGATAGATAGATAGAGTGAGGGCGATAGATAGTGAGGGCAATAGATAGATAGAGTGAGGGCGATAGATAGATAGATAGAGTGAGGGCGATAGATAGAGTGAGGGCAATAGATAGATAGAGTGAGGGCGATAGGTTGAGTGAGGGCGATAGGTTGAGTGAGGGCGATAGGTTGAGTGAGGGCGATAGGTTGAGTGAGGGCAATAGATAGATAGATAGATAGATAGATAGATAGATAGGAGTGAGGGAGATAGATAGATAGATAGATAGAGTGAGGACGATAGATAGAGTGAAGGTGTTAGATAGGGCGATAGATAGAGTGAAGGTGTTAGATAGATAGATAGATAGATAGATAGATAGATAGATAGAGACAGGGCGATAGATAGTGAGGGCAAAAGATAGATAGATAGAGTGAGGGCAATAGCAAGATAGAGTGAGGGCGATAGATAGATAGAGTGAGGGCGATAGATAGATAGAGTGAGGGCGATAGATAGAGTGAGGCCGATAGATTGATAGATAGATAGATAGATAGAGTGAGGGCGAGTAGATAGATAGAGTGAGGGCGAGTAGATAGATAGAGTGAGGGCGATAGATAGATCGAGTTAGGGCGATAGATAGAGTGAGGGTGATAGATAGAGTGAAGGCGATAGATAGATAGATAGATAGATAGGAGGGAGGTAGATAGATAGTGAGGGCAATAGATAGATAGATAGAGTGAGGGCGATAGATAGAGTGAGGGCGATAGATAGAGTGAGGGCGATAGATAGAGTGACGGCGATAGATAGATTGATAGATAGAGTGAGGGCGATAGATAGAGTGAGGGCGATAGATAGATAGATACATTGATAGATAGAGTGAGGGCGATAGATAGATCGATAGAGTGAGGGCGATAGATAGAGTGAAGGCGATTGATAGATAGATAGATAGAGATAGATAGAGTGAGGGCGATTAGATAGATAGAGTGAGGGCGATAGATAGATAGAGTGAGGGCGATAGATAGATAGATTGAGTGAGGGCGATAGATAGATAGAGTTAGGGCGATAGATAGAGTGAGGGCGATAGATAGAGTGAAGGCGATAGATAGATAGATAGATAGATAGATAGATAGATAGATAGATAGATAGATAGATAGATAGATAGATAGAGCTAGGGAGATAGATAGATAGAGACAGGGCAATAGATAGATAGTGAAGGCAAAAGATAGATAGATAGAGTGAGGGCAATAGCAAGATAGAGTGAGGGCGATAGATAGATAGAGTGAGGGCGATAGATAGATAGAGTGAGGGCGATAGATAGAGTGAGGCCAATAGGTAGATAGAGTGAGGGCGATAGATAGCGTGAGGGCAATAGATAGATCGATAGAGTGAGGGCGATAGATAGAGTGAGGGCGATAGATAGATAGTGAGGGCAATAGATAGAGTGAGGGCGATAGATAGAGTGAAGGTGTTAGATAGATCGATAGATAGATAGATAGAAAGATAGATAGATAGATAGATAGATAGATAGGAGCTAGGGAGTTAGATAGATAGAGACAGGGTGATAGATAGATAGTGAGGGCAATAGATAGATAGATAGATAGATAGATAGATAGATAGATAGATAGATAGATAGATAGATAGATAGATAGAGTGAGGGTGATAGATAGATAGTGAGGGCAATAGATAGATAGAGTGAGGGCGATAGATAGATAGATAGAGTGAGGGCGATAGATAGTGAGGGCAATAGATAGATAGAGTGAGGGCGATAGATAGATAGATAGAGTGAGGGCGATAGATAGAGTGAGGGCAATAGATAGATAGAGTGAGGGCGATAGGTTGAGTGAGGGCGATAGGTTGAGTGAGGGCGATAGGTTGAGTGAGGGCGATAGGTTGAGTGAGGGCAATAGATAGATAGATAGATAGATAGATAGATAGATAGATAGGAGTGAGGGAGATAGATAGATAGATAGATAGAGTGAGGACGATAGATAGAGTGAAGGTGTTAGATAGGGCGATAGATAGAGTGAAGGTGTTAGATAGATCGATAGATAGATAGATAGATAGATAGATAGATAGATAGATAGATAGATAGATAGATAGATAGATAGATAGATAGATAGATAGATAGAGACAGGGCGATAGATAGTGAGGGCAAAAGATAGATAGATAGAGTGAGGGCAATAGCAAGATAGAGTGAGGGCGATAGATAGATAGAGTGAGGGCAATAGCAAGATAGAGTGAGGGCGATAGATAGATAGAGTGAGGGCGATAGATAGAGTGAGGGCGATAGATAGAGTGAGATTGATAGATAGATAGATAGATAGAGTGAGGGCGAGTAGATAGATAGAGTGAGGGCGAGTAGATAGATAGAGTGAGGGCGATAGATAGATCGAGTTAGGGCGATAGATAGAGTGAGGGTGATAGATAGAGTGAAGGCGATAGATAGATAGATAGATAGATAGATAGGAGGGAGGTAGATAGATAGTGAGGGCAATAGATAGATAGATAGAGTGAGGGCGATAGATAGAGTGAGGGCGATAGATAGAGTGAGGGCGATAGATAGAGTGACGGCGATAGATAGATTGATAGATAGAGTGAGGGCGATAGATAGAGTGAGGGCGATAGATAGATTGATAGAGTGAGGCCGATAGATAGATAGATACATTGATAGATAGAGTGAGGGCGATAGATAGATCGATAGAGTGAGGGCGATAGATAGAGTGAAGGCGATTGATAGATAGATAGATAGAGATAGATAGAGTGAGGGCGATTAGATAGATAGAGTGAGGGCGATAGATAGATAGAGTGAGGGCGATAGATAGATAGATTGAGTGAGGGCGATAGATAGATAGAGTTAGGGCGATAGATAGAGTGAGGGCGATAGATAGAGTGAAGGCGATAGATAGATAGATAGATAGATAGATAGAGCTAGGGAGATAGATAGATAGAGACAGGGCAATAGATAGATAGTGAAGGCAAAAGATAGATAGATAGAGTGAGGGCAATAGCAAGATAGAGTGAGGGCGATAGATAGATAGAGTGAGGGCGATAGATAGATAGAGTGAGGGCGATAGATAGAGTGAGGCCAATAGGTAGATAGAGTGAGGGCGATAGATAGCGTGAGGGCAATAGATAGATCGATAGAGTGAGGGCGATAGATAGAGTGAGGGCGATAGATAGATAGTGAGGGCAATAGATAGAGTGAGGGCGATAGCAAGATAGTGAGGGCGATAGATAGATAGAGTGAGGGCAAAAGAAAGATAGATTGATAGATAGAGTGAGGGCGATAGATAGATAGATAGATAGATAGATAGATAGATAGATAGATAGATAGATAGATAGATAGATAGATAGATAGATAGATAGATAGGATAGATAGATAGATAGAGTGAGGGTGATAGATAGAGTGAGGGCGATAGATAGAGTGAATGTGTTAGATAGATCGATAGATAGATAGATAGATAGATAGATAGATAGATAGATAGAGACAGGGCAATAGATAGATAGTGAGGGCAAAAGATAGATAGATAGAGTGAGGGCAATAGCAAGATAGAGTGAGGGCGATAGATAGATAGAGTGAGGGCGATAGATAGATAGAGTGAGGGCGATAGATAGAGTGAGGGAGATAGATAGATAGATAGATAGATAGATAGATAGATAGATAGATAGATAGATAGAGTGAGGGCGAGTAGATAGATAGAGTGAGGGCGATAGATAGATAGAGTTAGGGCGAAAGATAGAGTGAGGCCGATAGATAGATAGAGTGAGGGCGATAGATAGATAGACAGATAGAGTGAGGGCGATAGATAGACAGATAGATAGAGTGAGGGCGATAGATAGACAGATAGATAGAGTGAGGGCGATAGATAGATAGATAGATAGATAGATAGATAGATAGATAGATAGATAGATAGATAGATAGATAGATAGATAGATAGATAGATAGATAGTTGTGTGTGTGGTTGTGTGTGGTTGTGGTTGTGTGTGTGGTTGTGTGTGTGTGGTTGTGTGTGTGTGGTTGTGTGTGTTATGCTTTGTTTTGCTATGCTATGTTTTGTTATGCTATGCTATGTTTTGTTGTGTTTGGTATGCTATGTTTTGCTAGGCTATGATATGTTTTGTTTTGTTATGCTATGTTTTGTTGTGTTTTGTTAAGCTATGCTATGTTTTGTTATGCTATGTGTTGTGTTTTGTTATGCTATGTGTTGTGTTTTGTTATGATATGTGTTGTATTTTGTTATGATATGTGTTGTGTTTTGTTATGCTATGCTATGCTTTGTTATGTTATGCTATGTTTTGTTATGCTATGCAATGTTTTGCTATTCTATGCATTGTTTTGTTATGCTTAGCTATGTTTTTTTGCTATCCTATGCTTTGTTTTGTTATGCTATGCAATGCTTTGTTGTGTTTTGTTAAGCTATGCTATGTTTTGTTGTGTTTTGCTATGTTTTGTTATGCTATGTGTTGTGTTTTGTTTTGCTATGCTATGTTTTGTTATGCTATGCTATGTTTTGCTATGCAATGTTTTGTTATGCTTTGTTTTATTATGCTATGCTTTGCTATCCTATGCTTTGTTTTGTTATGCTATGCTATGTTTTGTTGTGTTTGTTATGCTATGCTTTGTTATGCTCTGTTATGTTGCGTTTTGCTATGCTATGCTTTGTTTTGCTATGCTATGTTTGTTTTGTTATGCTATGTTTTGTTATGCTATGCTTTGTTATGCTATGCTATGTTTTGCTATGCTATGCTTTGTTATGGTATGTTTTGTTATGTTATGCTATGTTTTGTTATGCTATGCTATGTTTTGTTTTGCTATCCTATGCTTTGTTTTGTTATGCTATGCTATGTTTTGTTGTGTTTTGTTAAGCTATGCTATGTTTTGTTGTGTTTTGCTATGTTTTGTTATGCTATGTGTTGTTGTGTTTTGCTATGCTATGTTTTGTTATGCTATGCTATGTTTTGTTGTGTTTGATATGCTATGTTTTGCTATGCTATTATATGTTTTGTTTTGCTGTGCTATGTTTTGTTGTGTTTTGTTATGCTATGTTTTGCTATCCTATGCTTTGTTATGCTATGCTCTGTTTAGTTTTGCTATCCTATGCTTTGTTTTGTTATGCTATGCTATGTTTTGTTGTGTTTTGTTATGCTATGCTATGTTTTGTTGTGTTTTGATATGCTATGCTTTGTTATGCTATTTTTTTATGCTATGCTAGGTTTTGTTGTGTTTTATTATGCTATGCTTTGTTTTGCTATGCTATGTTTTGTTATGCTATGCTTTGTTATGCTATGCTTTGTTATGCTGTTTTGTTATGCTATGCTAAACGTTGTTTTGTTAGGCTATGCTATGTTGTGTTTTGTTATGCTATGTTGTATTTTGTTATGTTATGCTATGTTTTGTTTTGTTTTGTTATGCTATGCTAGGTTTTGCTATGCTATGCAATGCGATGTTTTGTTATGTATGCTATGTTTTGTTGTGTGTTGTTATGATATGCTATGCTATGTTTTGTTGTGTTTTGCTGTTTTGTTATGCTATGCTTTGTTTTAAGTTATGTTATGCTATGTTTTGTTCTGCTATGTGTTGTTGTGTTTTGTTATGCTATATTTTGTTATGTTATGCTATGTTTTGTTATGCTATGCTATGTTTTGTTTTGCTATCCTATGCTTTGTTTTGTTATGTTATGCTATGTTTTGTTGTGTTTTGTTAAGCTATGCTATGTTTTGTTGTGTTTTGCTATGTTTTGTTATGCTATGTGTTGTGTTTTGTTATGCTATGCTATGTTTTGTTATGTTATGCTATGTTTTGTTATGCTATGCAATGTTTTGTTTTGCTATTCTATGTTTTGTTTGTATGCTATGCTATGTTTTTTTGCTATCCTATGCTCTGTTTTGTTATGCTATGCAATGCTTTGTTGTGTTTTGTTAAGCTATGCTATGTTTTGTTATGCTATGTGTTGTTGTGTTTTGTTTTGCTATGCTATGTTTTGTTATGTTATGCTATGTTTTGTTATGCTATGCAATGTTTTGTTATGCTTTGTTTTATTATGCTATGCTATGTTTTGCTATCCTATGCTTTGTTTTGGTATGCTATGCTGTTTTGTTGTGTTTGTTTTGCTATGCTATGCTTTGTTATGCTATGCTATGTTATGTTGTGTTTTGCTATGCTATGCTTTGTTTTGCTATGCTATGTTTTGTTATGCTATGTTTTGTTATGCTATGCTTTGTTATGCTATGCTATGTTTTGCTATGCTATGCTTTGTTATGGTATGTTTTGTTATGTTATGCTATGTTTTGTTATGCTATGCTATGTTTTGTTTTGCTATCCTATGCTTTGTTTTGTTATGCTATGCTATGTTTTGTTGTGTTTTGTTAAGCTATGCTATGTTTTGTTGTGTTTTGCTATGTTTTGTTATGCTATGTGTTGTTGTGTTTTGCTATGCTATGTTTTGTCATGTTATGCAATGTTTTGTTATGCTATGCTATGTTTTGTTTTGCTATCCTATGCTTTGTTTTGTTATGCTATGCTCTGTTTAGTTTTGCTATCCTATGCTTTGTTTTGTTATGCTATGCTTTGTTGTGTTTTGTTATGCTATGCTATGTTTCGTTGTGTTTTGATATGCTATGCTTTGTTATGCTATTTTTTTATGCTATGCTATGTTTTGTTGTGTTTTATTATGCTATGCTTTGTTTTTCTATGCTATGTTTTGTTATGCTATGCTTTGTTATGCTATGCTTTGTTATGCTATGCTTTGTTATGCTATGCTATGTTTTGTTATGCTATGCCAAGCGTTGTTTTGTTAGGCTATGCTATGTTGTGTTTTGTTATGCTATCTATGTTGTATTTTGTTATGCTATGCTATGTTTTGTTGTGTTTTGTTATGCTATGCTAGGTTTTGCTATGCTTTGCAATGCGATGTTTTGTTATGTATGCTATGTTTTGTTGTGTGTTGTTATGCTATGCTATGTTTTGTTGTGTTTTGCTGTTTTGTTATGCTATGCTTTGTTTTAAGTTATGTTATGCTATGTTTTGTTCTGCTATGTGTTGTTGTGTTTTGTTATGCTATGTTTTGTTATGTTATGCTATGTTTTGTTATGCTATGCTGTTTTGTTTTGCTATCCTATGCTTTGTTTTGTTATGTTATGCTATGTTTAGTTTTGCTATCCTATGCTTTGTTTTGTTATGCTATGCTTTGTTGTGTTTTGCTATGATTTGTTATGCTATGCTATCTTTTGTTGTGTTTTATTATGCTATGCTTTGCTCTGCTATGCTATGTTTTCTTATGCTATGTTTTGTTATGCTATGCTATGCTTTGTTATGCTATGCTATGTTTTGCTATGCTATGCTTTGTTATGCTATGCTATGGTTTGTTATGCTATACTATATGTTGTGTTTTATTATGCTATGCTTTGTTTTGCTATGCTATGTTTTGTTATGCTATGCTATGTTTTGTTGTGTTTGATATGCTGTGTTTTGCTATGCTATGTTTTGTAATGCTATGTTTTGTTATGTTATGCTATGTTTTGTTATGCTATGCTATGCTTTGTTGTGTTTTGTTAAGCTATGCTATGTTTTGTTGTGTTTTGCTATGTTTTGTTATGCTATGTGTTGTTGTGTTTTGTTATGCTATGTTTTGTCATGTTATGCAATGTTTTGTTATGCTATGCTATGTTTTGTTTTGCTATCCTATGCTTTGTTTTGTTATGCTATGCTCTGTTTAGTTTTGCTATCCTATGCTTTGTTTTGGTATGCTATGCTTTGTTGTGTTTTGTTATGCTATGCTATGTTTTGTTGTGTTTTGATATGCTATGCTTTGTTATGCTATGTTTTATGCTATGCTATGTTTTGTTGTGTTTTATTATGCTATGCTTTGTTTTGCTATGCTATGTTTTGTTATGCTATGCTTTGTTATGCTATGCTTTGTTATGCTATGTTTTGTTATGCTATGCCAAGCATTGTTTTGTTAGGCTATGCTATGTTGTGTTTTGTTATGCTATGCTATGTTGTATTTTGTTATGCTATGCTATGTTTTGTTGTGTTTTGTTATGCTATGCTAGGTTTTGCTATGCTTTGCAATGCGATGTTTTGTTATGTATGCTATGTTTTGTTGTGTGTTGTTATGCTATGCTATGCTATGTTTTGTTGTGTTTTGCTGTTTTGTTATGCTATGCTTTGTTTTAAGTTATGTTATGCTATGTTTTGTTCTGCTATGTGTTGTTGTGTTTTGTTATGCTATGTTTTGTTATGTTATGCTATGTTTTGTTATGCTATGCTATGTTTTGTTTTGCTATCCTATGCTTTGTTTTGTTATGTTATGCTATGTTTAGTTTGCTATCCTATGCTTGGTTTTGTTATGCTATGCTTTGTTGTGTTTTGCTATGATTTGCTATGCTATGTTTTGTTGTGTTTTATTATGCTATGCTTTGCTCTGCTATGCTATGGTTTGTTATGCTATGCTATGCTTTGTTATACTATGTTTTGTTATGCTAAGCTTTGTTTTGTTATGCTATGCTATGTAGTGTTTTGTTATGCTATGCTATGTTTTGTTGTGTTTTCTTATGCTATGCTATGTTTTGCTATGCTTTGCAATGCTGTGTTTTGTTATGTATGCTATGTTTTGTTGTGTTTAGTTATGCTATGCTATATTTTGTTGTGTTTTGCTATGTTTTGTTATGCTATGTTTTGTTATGCTATGTTTTGTTTTATGTTATGCTATGTTTTGTTATGCTGTTTTGTTCTGCTGTTTTATTGTGTTATGTTATGCTATGCTATGTTTTACTATGCTATGTTTTGTTTTGCTATTCTTTGTTATGTTATGCTATGGTTTGTTTTGTTATGCTATTCTATGTTTTGCTGTGTTTTGCTACGTTTTGTTATGCTATGTTTTGTTATGCTATGCTTTGTTTTATGTTATGTTATGCTATGTTTTGTTCTGCTATGTTTTGTTGTGTTATGTTATGCTATGCTATGTTTTGTTGTTTTACTATGATATGTTTTGTTTTGCTATGCTTTGTTGTTATGCTTTGTTTTGTCATGCTATGTTTTTTATGCTATGCTATGTTTTGTTGTGTTTTGTTATGCTATGCTATGCTATGCTTTGTTGTGTTTTGCTATGCTATGTTTTGTTTTGTGATGCTATGTTTTGTTTTGCTATCCTATGCTTTGTTTTGTTATGCTGTGCTTTTGCTATCCTATGCTTTTGTTTGTTATGCTATGCTATGCTTCGTTATGCTATGCTATGTTTTGTTATGCTATGCTGGTGAGGGTGTGTGAGGGTGAGTGAGGGTGAGGGTGTGAGGGTGTGAGGGTGTGTGAGGGTGAGGGTTTTTGAGGGTGATGGTGTGTGAGGGTGAGAGGGTGAGGGGGTGTGAGGGTGAGTGGGTATGAGGGTGAGTGGGTGTGAGGGTGAGGGTGAGAGAGTGAGTGAGGGTGTGTGAGGGTGAGAGGGGGTGAGGGGGTGTGAGGGTGAGGGGGTGAGAGTGCGGGTGTGAGGGTGAGGGGGTGTGAGGGTGAGGGGGTGTGAGGGTGAGTGAGGGTGAGAGGGTGAGTGGGTGTGAGGGTGAGTGAGGGTGTGTGAGGGTGTGTGAGGGTATGTGAGGGGTGTGAGGGTGAGGGGGGTGTGAGGGTGAGGGGGTGTGAGGGTGAGGGTGAGGGGGTGTGAGGGTGAGGGTAAGGGGTGTGAGGTTGGTTAAGGGGTAGTGAGGGTGAGGGGTGTGAGGGTGGTTGAGGGGTAGTGAGGGTGAGGGGTGTAAGGGTGAGGGTGTGAGGGTGAGGGGTGTGAGGGTGAGGGGTGTGAGGGTGAGAGGGTGAGAGGGTGTGAGGGTGAGAGGGTGAGAGGGTGTGAGGGTGAGAGGGTGAGAGGGTGAGAGGGTGAGTGATGGTGAGGGTGTGTGAAGGTAAGGGGGTGTGAGGGTGAGAGGGTGAGTGAGGGTGAGGGTGTGTGAGGGTGTGTGAGAGTGAGGGGGTGTGAGGGTGAGGAGGTGTGTGAGGGGTCAGGGGTGTGAGGGCGAGTGAGGGCGAGTGAGGGCGAGTGAGGGCGAGTGAGGGGGTGAGGGCGAGTGAGGGTGAGTGTCTCCAATGAATGTCGCTGCTTCGCCTTCTTTGAAAATGTTAAGTGCTGCAAATAGAGCATGCCGCCCTAATTATCACAGCATGAGGCCCCAAAGTGATAATTATCACAGCATGCACAGAGGCGCCCCACGCTGCTGGAACACTCAACTGCACATTAATTATAGTTGAGTGCTCCAGCAGCCTGGGGCGCCTGTTGACATGCTGTGATAAGTGGGGTCTCATGCTGTGATAATTGTTACTTGCGGCGCACAAGCTGTTCCACTGTGAAGCGCGTTCACAGACCTGAATCGGCTCGTGCCCATACTACAATCGGCTCGTGCACAGGTCTGTCTCCAGGTCTGTCTCCCTTGGAGGCAAACACGGTGACTATAAGTCTTGTTGGCGGCAGCGCTTCACGCTGCAACGCCAGCGAGACCTAAAAAGGTACCCAGTGAGGTTTTATTGTGCATGAAGAGAGGAGTAAGAAGGGACATGTATGAGGGGTGCCGAGCCTTGGTTCTGGTGGTACGCATCCATGACAGATGTTTAGGTTAACCACAGACAATGTGAAGGAGTTTGATTTAGATTCATGGTATGGAGATTATCGCATATAGATATCCTGAAAATGTAACACAGATCCAATATTCCTTCAAAACTCTAGGAGTTATTTTGAATTGGCATTATTAAAAGTCACTGAGGGACAAGGTAGCCTGAAGCACTGCACAGTTGGTTGCTTGCTGACTGCTCACTCACTCAAAATAACTTTATTTGCTTTAAAAAAAACAATAAAGTTAGACAAACATACATTTCACTTTAAAATATTCATAGCCTATTTGTGCAACAGCTTAAATAAAATCAATATAAACAAACGTTTCAAAGCATTCAAACAATTAAATGAAGGATATAAATCTTAATGGCAAATACTTGGTGCAACAGTTCACGCTGTCAATCCCAAAATGTCATTAATATATCAAAATTGTTATTTACGAGAATTTCTTTTTTCTTTTACAACATTCACGATCTTCTATTGTGACTCGTAACGTTTTCTAATGGCGATTGCAACTTTAATAACATTAGTCAAGGCAGTGCAAATATCAAGGGTAGCCAAAGAGTGCAAGACATTAAAACATTCAATATAAGTATAAGTACACTCAAAAGTGGGGCTAGGAATTTTCCCCTTGGCTCTTTGTAAAGGGGGAAGAACAACAAAAATTGCATGGTGCTTTGAGCTGCCAAATGGCGAAGGTGTGAGTTTATCGACCCAACCTGATTGTTTTGGGCATGCCACTTAAAAGTGCAAAGAGCGTAAACAAAATCTGGTTAAAAGAAATCGGATATGGGCATTGGTGAGAAAAGTTATATAAAATTGCTATTGTGCAGGGAACAGACACAAGAGACCTGGCACCTCACCTTGCGAGCGGCGCTCGGTTACCCTAGAATAGTGCGCCTCTTTTATAAGACTTTCACATTTGTGTGGGTACTATCAGGGTTATCATAGTAGTGCCCCAAACCTATCTCATGGAGTTTAGCTCTCACAAATCTGAGCCAGGGGATCGACAAGGCACTATCAAGGTTAATACTGTCCTTAATGATGTCCCTTGTAAACATTAATATCTCACACAGCCACATTTTTGCCCATAAAAACAGGGAGGGGCAATATCTATTTGATCCTCTAGAAATTCAAGCCCTAACTCACAATGGCAGAACAAGGAGGGGGCACTGTTTGGGGTCATCAGTAGTCTTTTAATTAACACAGCATACATAATGTTACCATCCTACTGTATGTCAGGAGGCTAGGATTCTTGAAGTAAATTCTTTTACCGTCTCTCGTTGCAGATTTTGAAAGGTGAAAAGTAATTCCAGTAGCAGTGGACAGGAGTGGCTGAATAACAGGGAACAGCTGGCGAGGGAACGCCAAGCTGATGAACCGGAAGGAAAAATGCGACCCAAGAAGAGAAGACTCCTTCTGTGGCAGCAATATTGCATCGGAGACGTCTCGGAAACCAGGAGTGCGGGAGAGGTTAAGCAGAAATCTGTGACGGAACGTGAACAGCGTTCCATTCACAGACTTCCCCTTTTATCTGCACTTGGTGCCGCCCCGCCCGCCGATTTCCGTTGGGGAGCGGAGCGCACTTGACAGTACATTCCCCCCAGAAACCACTCTACAGGCTTTGGTCTATTAGGATAACGTCTGTGGAACAACCACAAAAGCCTAGGGCATGAACATGAATAGCAGGTTCCCAAGTCCATTCCTCAGGCCCATACCCTTTCCACTTTATCAGATACTGCAGCCTGCTTCTCACTTTATGGGAGTCTACAATACATTTCACTTCGCATTCAGGTTCGCCTTCAATCAATACAGGGGGAGGTAGCACAGGGACCACAGTCCCAGTAACCACAGGCCTCAGTTGAGAAACACGAAAGACAGAATGGATTTTCAAGGAAGCAGGTAAGTGTAATTTCATGGCAACAGGGTTCACCACTTTGGAGATGGCATAAGGACCAATAAAACGAGGTTTGAACTTTCTTGTTTCTTTTATATTGATGTTTCTTTTGGACAACCATACTTTATCTTAAGGGGCATAATCAGGAGATGGTCTTCAAAGTCGATCTGCACTATCTTTATACCTACTCTTCACCTCCTCTAGGTTTCTTGGGGCCTTTTTATGTGTTTCATGAAGGTGATTCAAGAATTCTAAGGCTGCAGGAGTGGAAGTTGTAACAGAAGGAGACAAAAGTCCACAACGAGGGGGGAAACCAAAATTGCAGAAAAAAGGAGAGTGTCCTATGGAAGAGTGTTCACCAGTATCATAAGCAAATTCAGCAGTCCAAAGAAAGGTCTCCCATTCCTCAGAAGTGTGAAACAGTTGACACCTCAAGTATTGTTTTATGCACCGATTTACCCTTTCTGCCTGCCCATCTGTCTAGGGATGATGTGGGGAAGAGAGTCTCACATCTATTTGTAACAGTGTACCCAATCCCTTCTGGAATTTAAACACAAATTGGGGGCCCCGATCTTATACAATAATGGATGGAAGGCAGGGAATCCTTAATATGTGCTGTATAAAGACAGAAGCTAGTTCTTTAGAGTAAGGTAGACTTTTCAAAGGTATAAAATGGAAACTTTTTGACATTTTGACAACCACAAAAATGACAGTATGTCCTTGTTTAGTGGGTGGAAGCTCAACAATACAATCCATAGAGATTGAGTGCCACGGTGTAGGAGGTATGGGCATTGGAGTTAACAGCCCCACCAGGACTTGGTGTGAGCTCTTGACTGGGCACAAACAAGACACTGATGAATGTAAGGTGAGTGTCCTGAACCATAGATGGCCACCAAAAAGATCTTCTAAGTAAGGCAATAGTTTTCTTATAACCTGGATGTCCTGCTAACACATGTGAATGACACCAGTAAAGAACCTGTTGCTGTAAGGCTTAGGTAGGGAGCACCATGCCTCTTTGAATGTATAACAGATTCTGCATTTTCACTCCCTTGTGTTTGTTTTTATACTCCTTTATTTTCTCGGTGTCTTGTGCATAAAAGCACCTCTTTCAAAAACGATTCTTAGGAAAATATAACTCCGAAGATACGCTCGGGACGTAAGATAAGGAGTTGGTCGAGAGTGTTCTGAGTATCGGGTATATCATAACGATAACATGACAGGGTATCTACTTTACCCTGTTTCCTGCCGGCCTAGAACTGTATGATGTAATCAAAATTGCTAAAATATTGTGTCCACCGCTACTGTCGAATGGACAGAGTCCCAGCTGCTTTCAAGAACTGTAGATTTCTGTGATCAGTGATGACTGTACCAGTATGCAAAGCCCCTAACAGGTAATGACTCCATTTTTCAAAGTCTTGTTTAATGGCCAATCACCCCTTGTCTCCCATAGAATAGTTCTGTTCAATAGGTGTGAGTTTGTGTGAATAAAAGACAACAGGGCATAGCTGTCGGGTTTGTCTGTCTCTCTGGGATAAAACACTTTGAATGGCCACCCGTGATGCATCTTCTTCAAATATAAACAGTTGAGAGGAATCAGGATGCTTCAAGATGGGGCAGCAACGAAAGCAGTTTTTAGAAGAAGAAAGGCTTCCTCAGCGGCTGGCTTCCAAAAGAAAGGCATCCCTTTTCTCAGGAGTTTCGTGATGGGAGACGCCAAAGACGCAAAGCCATAGATGAAACGTCTGTAGAAATTGGCGAAACCTAGGAAACTCTGCCCTCCCTTCACAGTGCTAGGAGAAGGCCATTTTGTAATAGCTGAAACCTTTTGGGTATCCATTGTCACTCCCTTTGAGGATAACCCAAAACCCAAAAAGGTTTTTACAATAAAGCGAAATTCACATTTGTCTACTTTAATATAGAGATTGTTGTCTCAGAGACGTTCCAACACAGTATTCACATGTCCTTTGTGTTCTCTCATGGTAGAGGAACAGATCAAAATATCGTCAATGTATGCAATGGCACTCACATCCAAAACTTCTCTCAAAACTTCATCATTGAAAAATTGGAAAGCAGCAGGGTCATTTCAAATCCCAAAGGGAATGACCAAATAGTCAAAAAGTGCAAAATTGGTATGCAAGGCTGTTTTCCATTCATCTCCCTCTTTTACCCTCACTGAATGGTATGCCCCCTTCAAGTCCAGTTTCGTAAAGATGGTAGCGGCTTTTACCTGATAGAGTAGTGACTATATAAGGGGCAGAGGGTACCTGTTCTTTATGGTCACATGGTTTATGGCTCAATAGTCTATGCACCACCAAAGACCTCCTTCCCTCTTGGGTATAAAAAAAGGGGGGAAGAAGTAGGAGACCTACAAGGCCGTATAAGCTCCTTTTTTAACATGTCATCCAAGTATTCCCTCAAGTAGATGTTTTCTTTCTCGGACAAAGCATACATTTGACTGCAAGAGAACTTAGCTCCAGGAACTAAATGAATGTGACAGCCGTACGGACGATGAGGCGGTAGGACAGAGGCCTTTTCTTTCTCAAACACCTCTCTTAGGGGGTGATAGCAGGAAGGTAATTCAGGTGAGTTAGAGTTAGTGGTCACAATATGTGTTGTGATGGTGTAACACTCTTCATGAAGGATAGCATACAGAATTCAGAAGAAAAAAACTAATATTGATCTCTTCAATTTAGATCCAGATGATCATTAACCAACCCAGGAATTCCTAAAATTGTCTGGAACTGAGGAGAAGAAATGAGATCAAACTGAACTGTTTCCTGGTGGCAATTATGAATACAAAGCTCTGGTTCTGTAGTGGTTTGCGTGACAGGTCCTGATTTTATAGTGCTCCCATCAATAGTCTTTAATATCACTACTACCTTTTTGAGTTCGACTGGGATTGTCATATGTTTAACCCATGGCGAGTCTATAAAATTCCCTGTTGCCGCACAGTCTAACATGATTTGGACATCTACGGATTTATTTTCCCAGCTCACTTCTGCTTTCATAAAGAAAGCAAACACAAGGAGATGATGGACGGAGCCCTGAAACTTTTCAGACACTCACCCCCAGTCACGGATCTGGGTTGAATCCATCATCGTTCTTTAGCTCACTCCGCCACCCGAATTCAAACACAGCTATATGCAAATCAGTCTTGAGCCTGTGCCTTATGGGAACAGTCCAGCCCAAACTCCCAAGCCATGTCTTCCCTAGACCAGAAACAAGCCTCCTGGGAGCGGTTTCGGGCTAACAGCCCTCATCAGCCAGGCTAGCTTGAATCCAGTGGCAATGTGAACAACGGACCCACGTCTGGGCATACCCTGCCAACTTAGGGCGAACAAAGCAAACACAAGGAGATGATGGACGGAGCACTGAAACTTTCCAGACACTCACCCCCATTCACATACCTGGGTTGAATCCATTGTCATTCTTTAGCTCACTCCGCCACCTCAGTTCAGACTCAGCTATATGCAAATCAGTCTTGGGCCTGTGCCTCATGGGAACAGTCCAGCCCGAACTGCCAAGCCATGACTTCCCTGGATCGGAAACAAGCAACCTGGGACCGGTTTCGGGCTAACAGCCCTCATCAGCCAGGTTAGCTTGAATCCAGTGTCAAAGTGAGCAAGGGACCCACGTCTGGGCATACCCCACCAACTTAAGGCGAACAAAGGAGATGATGGACGATGCACTGAAACTTTTCAGACACTCACCCCCAGTCACAGACCTGGGTTGAATCCATCATCATTCTTTAGCTCACTCCACCACCCCAGTTCAGACACAGTTTTATGCAAATCAGTATTGACCCTGTGCCTCATGGGAACAGTCCAGCCCGAACTGCCACTGGGTCAAGACTGATTTGCATATAGCTGGGTGTTTCCTTTGTTTCTGGTTCAGGGCAGACCTGGCTTGGCAGTTCGGGCTGGACTGTTCCCATGAGGCACAGGGCAAGACTCATTTACATATAGCTGGGTCTGAACTGAGGTGACAAACTGAGCTAAAGAATGGCGATGGGTTCAACCCAGATCTGTGACTGGGGGTGAATGTCTGAAAAGAATTAAACACAGTGAGCAAACCAAAGTAAGCATGTACCACGACGTGAACAAAAACAAAGGTACACATGGGACTAAAACCCATTAGAACCCAACGTGAGTTCGTACTCATTAGCAGCATAAAACATTGGACTCGTACCCATTAGAACCTCAAAGTGGTGGTTAGAGCATGAACAAAACAATAGAATGCATGGGACTCTAAGCCATAGGCAATAGAAAAACATGGGATTCGTACCCATTAGAACTGCGTAGATGGGACTAACACCCACTACAAACTGCGTAGATGGGACTAACACCCACTACAACAAACAAAGTGTGAAGCACAAGGTGACTTACACACAATACATAACTATGGGACTAACACCCATAAACTGTAAAAAAAGATGTTGAATTGGACCAAAACCCATCATACTGAGATAAAGGGGAGACCCTAAAAACCACTGCTCGTGTAGAGGAAAAAGTGAAACATGTAAAAGGAACTGACCCCACTAAAACAACGAAAACACATGAATATTAAACATATTAAGAATCCCACGAGTGAGAGAAATATATCAACTTGAGCAAAAAAAAAAACTAAAATATAAACCAGCAACGCCAACATACAACAAGTATGCATGCTACATAAAAATGTAACACAAAAAGCCAAATTGAGCATTGAAAAATCAAAATGTAGATGGGATCCCCAATAAAAATTAAATGACCACAAGCTGGTGTAATGTTTTGTACACAGAACAAAGAAAAAGTTCTATAGTAACTGGCCCACGCCTCATAACAGACGAGAACACATGTGAGTGAATACCCAGACGAATCAGCTTGCAAGATATACACAGCTAAAAGTGAACTCGGGATCAATACATTAAATGCAGGAGCACAATCATGTTGCTAAATGAGACAAGTGGCACAATAGTTACGCTGGGAACTGTCATAAAGTCCTCCGGATCGTAGAGAAGACGTTAAACAGAGTCAGGTCCGGTAGAAGGAACATTACTGTTACCTCCATCAAGGAAGTCCTCTGTTTTCAGATTCCCCGGATTGCTGATTAGTTGAACCCAACCGCTGTTTCAGAAACACTTGCTGGTAGACCGTGCACAACAGAATAGCGATTGCCTCTGCCAAGACATCAAGACTGTAAAAACAAGCATTTACAATGCAATAGGTCTCTCATTAGGAAAGTTTGAGCTATTGGTATTGTAAATGACAATTTTTTTATTTATGTGTTGTTTTTTAAAATAGCTAAATTAATAGCTTTGTCATTTACAATGCCAATAGTTTTAACTTTCGCAAATGTGACACCTATAGCATTTGTACTGCAATATGTGTTGTATTTACGTGACTTAGATGTATTGATATTACAAATAACAATGGCTTTTAATTTGTTTAAATAATTAATACTTAATAAAAGTTATTGTAATTTATAATGGCAATAGCTTAAACTTTTGTAAATGACTTTTGTGAAGATTATGTTCAGTGTACTTTATTGTGACGAAAATCCAAGAACAGAAGTGAATTATTAACTTTTTTTGTGACATTTGTAATAAAGCTTCAAACATTGAGATAACATATTTGAACCAGTTGTTGTTGAATGGTTGCACAGATTGCTGCTGTGGTGGTGCTGAGTGATGTTGTGGTGGCGACGAGTGATCCGTTGGCGTTCAGTGATGGTGTGGTGGCGCATAGTGATGTTGTGGTGCCCCTGAGTGAAGCTGTGGTGGTGCTGAGTGATGCTGTGGTAGTGCGATAGATGGATAGAGTGAGTGCGATATATAGATAGAGGGAGGGCGATAGATAGATAGAGGGAAGGCGATAGATAGATAGTGTGAGGGCGATAGATAGATAGATAGATGGCAATAGATAGGTAGATAGATAGATAGAGTGAGGGTGAAGGAGTGAGGGCGATAGATAGATAGAGTGAGGGCGATAGATAGAGTGAGGGGGATAGATAGAGTGAGGGCGATAGATAGATAGAGTGAGGGCGATAGATAGATAGATAGATAGAGTGAGGGCGATAGATAGAGTGAGGGCGATAGATAGATAGATAGATGGCAATAGATAGGTAGATAGATAGATAGAGTGAGGGTGAAGGAGTGAGGGCGATAGATAGATAGAGTGAGGGCGATAGATAGATAGAGTGAGGGCGATAGAGTGAGGGCGATAGATAGATAGATAGAGTGAGGGCGATAGATAGAGTGAGGGCGATAGATAGAGTGAGGTCGATAGATAGAGTGAGGTCGATAGATAGATAGAGTGAGGTCGATAGATAGATAGACTGAGGGCGATAGATAGATAGATAGATAGATAGATAGATAGATAGATAGATAGATAGATAGATAGATAGATAGATAGATAGATAGATAGAGGGGGATAGATAGAGGGCGATAGATAGAGGGAGGGCGATAGATAGAGTGAGGTCGATAGATAGATAGAGTGAGGTCGATAGATAGATAGAGTGAGGGCGAGAGTCTGTGTCAGTGAGTCTGTGTCAGTGAGTCTGTGTCAGTGAGTCTGAGTCAGTGAGTCTGAGTCAGTGAGTCTGAGTCAGTGAGTCGAAGTCAGATAGTCTGAGTCATTGAGTGTCAGTGTCAGTGTGTCAGTTACAAAATTTTAAAGACACGTGTACCACGAGTTTTTTTATAATATGTGCAGCTCACTAATATAAAAGTAATAATATATTTAAAAAAATGTGAAGGTGGTTCACAAAGACTTGTCTGAATTGGATCTAATAACCTACCGCAAACAAACTTTTAAAAAAATGTGAATTTCTGCTCAAGAAATCTTGATAAATAAATGCTTTTCATCACTTTCGAAAATTAATGCCATTTCAGCTAATATAAAATTAAGGCGCACTGCATGGCAGGGTCGATAGCCGACCTGTAGGCATTAGCTGACAGCAGAAGCGGCACAATAACTGCTTTACATAATAATGCAAATGTAAACTGATAAAGGCACGAGCTCCGAGAGGTCGCAATTAAAGGTCAAAGTGCCATTTGCAACCCGATTGGGTTTTGGTTGGAAAAGAGACAGAGAACGGGCGAGGATATTAGGTAACTGTCTCATTTGCATTGACGCCTCTGCTGTCTATTGCCGTCTTGACAGTGACGTGTCCTATGAGTCACAGCTGGAGTGGCGGCACATTACGTGTTATGGCAGCTGACGTGAACGTTCTACCTTAGAACACTGATAGGTATTTCCCATTTAAATAACCAACTTGAATACAGCATATCAAGTTCAGTGGAGGGCAAAGAATACATTTAAAATGAAAGAGTGAATGATGATAAAAGGAGTATCCACTCGTATACTGCCAGCCAATTCCCTTCACTGACCCGGTGCGCATGCGCATGGCAACGTTGTTATTCAATTCAGATCAAAGGACCATGCAGGGCTTTTAGCAGCATATGGTCCCGTCAGTCATACACGAGCAGAACAAGCATTGGCGAAGCCAAAAGATCCTGCCAGTGCAAGATCTACTGCCTTTGTCAATGTTATTTCAGCCATGTTGTACATCAGCGCGGATGCAGTGCAGCTAGGCTGAAAGCTGTTTTTAATTTCAGCCAAGCTGCACTGCATTTGCGCTGCTGTAGAACATCTTTTAAATAAATAAATGTTAAAAAAAAACACAAACACTTAAAGGACAGTCACCCAAAAACCACAATGCAGGGACAGCGTAGTGCGGGCGGGAGGAGAGGGGGGCGGAATGTTAAAAAACAACAATGCACGGACAGTGGAGTGTGGGTGGAGGGAGAGGGGGGTGGAATGCATGGACAGCGGAGTAGGGGTAGAGGGGGTGGGGGGGGGGGAAGCGCCGGATTGGCACAGACATCAAATAACCTGTTGAACTGTATGTATTTGCAAGTACCTCGAGTTGTGTAAGCACATGCTTGTGTAGAACATGGTTTAAATAAATAAATGTTCAGAAAAAACACAAACACTTAAAGGACAGTCACCCAAAAACCACAATGCAGGGACAGCGTAGTGCGGGCGGGAGGAGAGGGGGCGGAATGTTAAAAAACAACAATGCACGGACAGTGGAGTGTGGGTGGAGGGAGAGGGGGGCGAAATGTTAAACAAGGACAGGGTGAAGGGTGGTCCTGATGGAGCGAGATTTGGAAATAATTTTATTTCAACTCGTGAAGTCATACTTCCATAATTAAAAATAACTCTATTAACGTTTGGTGCTGTGTTTGTATTAATTCAACCTAGATTAAAGTTACATTACACGCGGGATATTAACATGTGTGCTCATAAACGTGCATAATTGTTGCATCTTTTGTTCGTGCAAATTAATTTTGTCCTTTGTCATGTTATGCTACTTAAAAAAAAACAGCTGCAATTAGTTATGTGCTCGTTTTGCTTTCCTTGTCTATGTGGTGTCACTCTATTTTCTATAGGTGCATAAAGAATTTCGATGGATTTAAAGAAGATTGGTAGATATGATGCTGCTTTATTTGTTTGCTTTTGGCTAGGTAATTTAGACTAATGGGTTAATCATTAGTAATGTTGGGTGGCAACAGAACAAATAATATTTCCTACATTAATTATTCTTTTGTGTTTGTTTATATATTAGTGAACGTTAAATTGACTGCTTTTGGGCCTAGTTTACTCGAGTTTGCAAATAATTTCTGCACGGAGCAAGAGAGAGTCCTTTCAAAGGAAAACTTCCTTTCGGTGGCAACAATTGAAAAGCGTGGTGTGTTTCTAGCAGTCTCCTACTCGGACAAGGCCATGGCCAGGAACCGGCAGGAGGAACATTTGATAACTTTGCATCCGAGGAAGCAAAATGATATGATGAAAATTTTTATGCAAGAAAATGTTGCAATCTGAGGAAGCCTCGGAGTTCGAATACTAGAGACAATGGACTCTAAGAAAGTGACGGAACTGATGTTTTGAAAATGAACCAATGGGACTCCGACTTTTGCAGAAAGAATTACTTTTACTTAGATTAGCTTAGCGCAGAAAGGTATAAAAATTCATCCCCTGTAGAAGGGTCACGCTGCTGCTTTTGCTGACCTTTGGAAGAGGGTGTCGTGCTGACGGACTTCACTTGGAGCATGTAAGAACCCTCAAAGACTTTACTTTATTTCCATTTATTTAGCTTACTTAGGGACTTAGGGTCTGAAAAATGCTAAACTGATAAATACTTTTGCAATAATAATTTTGAAACTTATAATGTTTTTACTTGCAATAATTCTAATAAAAATGCTTTAATAAAAATTACATTTACGAAATCATAATAAATAGCTAATAAAATCTTACTTTTGAAAACAAGCTGGTCTTGACATTTCTAGGGTTCAGGTTACCATTAGCTAGATTCTATCACCATAAGTGGCTTAATAAATAGTTAGGTTTATTGAAATGATGATATCCATTTACCGCGGTTGTAAATAAATGTAAATAATTTGTGAATAGGTTAATTAGGCCACTTGGTTCAGTTGGTCATAATATGTCATGTTTGATTAATGGGCCTTTGTGTTTAATTAGTGATTATTAGTGTAAGTTGTAGAGTTGGGTAGAGTAATTTATGACATATTTTCTATAGGCCGCTGGATCAATTACCTTGGTAGCAGAATTTGATGGTTGCTATGCTTGGTAGCAGAGGACGGTTGCTATGGTAACCAACATATATGGTAATTACATAGGATCGATGTCTAACATATGTTGAGTTCGTTTTCGTGCTATATGTAAGGTTTTTTCCAGCAGCGTGAAAATTCCTTGTTGTACCGGTACAAATTAGTGTGATGAAAAGGTAGTCACACAGCACATTTGATCTGTTTCAGAGTAGTGGTATCGCTGTGTATCACAAGTGTTGTCGCCGTGCAACACAAGTTAGGGTTAGGAGTGAGTGTTGTATAGTGAGGATTATCTAAGAAATTTGAGCAGCATGAGTATAGGGACAATGAGCCTGTTGTAAAACTCACTGTGATAAGAGTAATAGTATATATTCGAGCTTGAGTGAAGGGTAAGTTAACGCCGGTGTATGATTATCTATAAACAGGTGAGAGTCATGTAAGGATAACATACTTAATATCTATAAACAGGTGAGAGTCCTGTAGGGATAACGTTGTTTATTTTACTAACGGTGCATGATATCTATAAACAGGTGAGAGTCCTGTACGGATTTCATGTGTGTTTGATTAGGGATACTTTCCGTTTGAAAGTGCGTAATTGTTTTGTAAGAGTGTTCAAGTTAAACTTTGAATTGTCACTTGGATGTGCATTCTGAGGGAAACGAGTTCATTATTACTTGTTTGAAGGATAGAGTAAAAGGATTACTTTATCGGCAAATGTATATTCTGTGAAATAGCGTCGTCTATTCCACGTATAGAATTCATGTATGATTAAAATTCTATCACTTTATTAGAGAAACAGACAGATGAGTCTTTCTTGTGGTTGTTGAATTAATTTTCATTGAAAAAGCGTTCTTAAAATGGAGCTGTGAAAAGTTTTTGTAAAGGAGGGGTGAACGCTGAGAGTGAGACACGAGAAACCGCAGCAACTGTGTACGTCACACGGTTCGCGCAGTGATTGGGTAGCATACGTCACAGGCTGTGTTCTGATTGGCTCTCGTAACTCTGACGTGCTGTAAACTGATTGGTTCTTTGGGAAAGAACAAATTTTATTGGTTGAGCAAGGTAGTGACGTAGCTCAACTCTGATTGGTTTGTTGGTGTGTCTCGCGTACGGATTGGCTAGTGTTACGGAACATCCAGGAAATATTTTATGATCATTTCCTTCAATTGGATTTGATTTGAAAAATGAGTTATTATTTTAAACATGTTGAGAAAAAGCCTACAATGCTTCAAAGGTTAAAAAAAATTTATTTCACCTGACAAGAAAATAAAATCGCGAGGTGGTAAATTGCTTCATAAATACAAAACAACTGCAGCGTATATGGAAGGTGAATATGGATATCATACTGTTTTGTGGTTTGATGTTTGGAAACATTACACTAAAGACGACGGTGTTTTGACTTGGCCAGAAGATGGTTCATTTAATATAAAAATGTTAAGAAATTTGAGAGAAAAAATGAATGCTCTTATTCCTAAACCAAGACCTACTCAATTTGAAGCTTTAGTTGAATGGGAGGATGAAATGTTTCAACTTCAAAGAGAAGCAAGTGGTATTAAAAGACCTCCGAAAATACCAAGCTATAGACGTGAGACACATGAAGATAGAATGCGAATGTGGAGACAGGGAGACATGTGTGATGGTCTCTATTTAATTAGAGAAATGGTTTTAGGATCTCCTAGTGAAAAAAGATCTGAAAAGAAAAATAATGTAGTCATAGAAAGTGAATCTGAAGATGCAGTTTTAGAAGAAATTTTTACTTCTAATAAAAGAAATGAATCTTTGAGACCTCCTCGATCATGGTCTACTCCGATGGTTTCTACTGAAACTACACCAAGTGCTCCTCCTATTAATGAATCTCCAAAATGTACCCTAATAATTCAGAATCTTTTGAGACTCCAGAAAAATCAGAAACTGGGACAAATGCAGATGTTTACATTGGGGGTAAACATTTTTCTTTAATTCCAAAAGAAAGGGAAGCCCCTAAAAATTTAATGAGACAAATTAGGGATGAGGAAGTTGTAAATTCTTCAGAATATTTACGATCAAAGGAAGAATTAATTCGACAAATAACTAAAGGTATGGAAGCTGTAACTGTTCCAGTAACTATTGGTCCTGTTGAGCCTGTTTTTGAACAAAGAGAAAATAACAGGACAAGTTTAACGATTCCTTTAAATGCAGAAGTTCAAAAGGTTGCTGAAAAATTTTATTCAGATTTATCTGAAATTAATCATGAGAAAACGAAAATGCCTGATTTAAACTTTCAATGAAGGTTCTTTTAACAATTCACCAATGGGTGCAGAATCTGATGCTGAGACTTCTGAAAGAAGAGGGTCAAATTCAAAACTTGATGTTGCAAAATTAAAAGCAAATTTAGAAGAAGAATTAATAATTGGTACAATTGGTTCTGACAGTCTAAAATTTTGTCGTGATGATGAACTACTGTTCATCTGCAAGAGTATTCAATGGAAAACGAAGAATAAGCAGACAAAAGAATTTTGGAAAGCATTATAGATTAGATTTTACAGAAAAAGACATTGAGAATTTGAACTCAATAGGAAGAATAATGCACATAAAAGATTTGATTGTTTACATCAAAAAGCTTGGTGAATTGAGCAAATGGAGAGTAAAGTGGACTAGAAAGAAGGAGGATGAAAAATTAGAGAAATTATCAAAACAATTTCCAATGAGAGAAATTGCTGGTGGAGGTTATGTTCATGTTCCTTGGTCGAGACAAGATATTTTACTTTTCACTAATGATTTTCCAAGATTAAGAGAGAAACCTGTTGAATGGTATCGACAAGTAGACAGGTTTATAAAAGTTTCAAAAGTTCTGTGGATTGATCTAGATGGATTTTTCGACATCGTTGTTCCATCAGATCTTTGGACAGAATGTAAAATTGCTATAGGTTGGCCAAAAGAGGAACCTGAGCGAATTAAAGAAACCGGTGCTCCAGCTCCAATAGTAATGGATTTTTATGGAAAAGTGATTTATTGGTTAAAACAAAAAATTGCTCCAAAAGAAGTGGACTGGGTTAAAATAGATCGAACTAATCAGGAACCTAAAGAATCAGTTCATTCATTTTACGAAAGGTTACTACTAGTTTTTAAACAATACAGTGGCTATGAAAAATTAGACGAAAAGGATATGAGCCATTTTATCTACAGATTTGTTTATGGTCTTAGACCTGAAGTTGGAGAAATGATTAGAAATAATATTGTCGGATGGCAATCGCTTTCAGTTGACGACATTTTGAGAAAAGCAAAATACTGTAGTGATGAGTTAGAGGTCAAACAAAAGAAGTTGAAAGAGAAAGCGATGTGGGCACAAGTGAAAGTGGCTGAGCAACAAATTGCTAGTCTTGAAAATAAAAATGCGAATTTTATTCAAAATCAGAACATGAATCAGGGTCAAGGGAAATTTAAGTTTAATAATAATAAAAGATATAGTGCTAAAATTGATGATTTAAAACAGAAATTGCCTTGTTTTAATTGCGGCGATATTGGACACTGGAAGAGTGAGTGTAAAAACCCACCCAGAAATTTTAAAAATCCATTGTTAAACCCACAGATGCAGAACGATGTTGATCTGCAGCAACAGCTACGTTTGCAGCGTAAACTGAATGACCTGAGTCTTCAGCGACAGCTACAAAATCAATTGATTCAACAGCAGAATCAAATTCCAGAGCCTCCTTTTCCTAATTCTGGGGGAAGTCAAAAATATAATCCAGGTGTGGGATTTGAAGGAGATGATCAGGTAATAAGGAATCAAAGACAAATTGTGCAAAATGCTTCAGGACAGTTTTTGTTAACAGAGAATCAAGGAAGTGATTCTGATGATTACTTATGACAGTGCCCGAGAGAGGGGGAAGAGTGTGTAATTGGAGCCACTCTTGAGGTTGACCAGTCTGGTCCATTTGTAAATGGAAAAGTTAATGATGTAGACATCACTTTTCTTGTGGACACTGGTGCTACCCGTTCTACTGTTAGATCAGTGGAAATTGATAACCTACCTCTCTCTGGGGAAACCATCCAAGTAGTCGGAGTAAGTAATCAACAAATTAAAACTGATTTAACAGATCCAGTGCAAGTTGAAATTGGAAATTTTAAAGACAAATATAGATTTGTGGTTTGTAATAGCAGTCCAGTGAATTTATTAGGGAGAGATATATTGTGTAAGATGAATTGTAGAATATATTGTTCTCCTGATGGAGTAGAATTACAAATGATGGAGGAAGATGGTTTGTATAGAATGACAATGATGTTAGTAGAAACAGAAGAAACAAAATTGTTTCCTGCTTTTGAAAAAGAAAACCTACCTGTAGAACTAAAAGAGACAGTCAAAACTGAGATTTGGGATTTGACTGGAAATGAGATGGGTCTGATGAAACATATCGATCCAGTCAAAATCTCATTGAAACAGGGAATAGAATTTCCAAACATTCCTCAATATAAAATGAAAGCAGAAACTATAGAGGGTGTTATTCCAGTGATTGAAAAATTCATTAAACAAGGTGTTTTAAAGGAAATTGAGAGTAGCCCTTGTAATTCACCGATTATGGGAATTAAAAAATCAAATGGAACATATAGAATTGTTCAAGATCTAAGAAAGATTAATCAAATTGTAATTCCATGTTGTCCTGTTGTTCCAAACCCAGCAGTCATTTTATATCAGATTCCACATGATGCTGAGTGGTATACTGTCATTGATCTTTGCAATGCTTTCTTTACTGTTCCTTTACATCCAGAGAGTCAGGAAATTTTTGCTTTCAGGTTCCAAAATAGGACCCTCGCATGGTGTAGAATCCCTCAAGGGTATACAGAGAGTCCTTCTACTTTTAATGAGTTGTTGAAGAGATCTTTAGAAGATCTAAATCTACCTGGCAGATCGACATTGGTGCAATACATTGACGATCTACTAATTGCAGCAAAATCGAGAGAAAATTGTGTGACAGACACAATTGTACTTTTGAATCATCTAGCAGATGAAGGACATAAAGTGTCTCCTGCAAAATTGCAGTTTTGTAAACAAGAAGTGAAATACCTTGGACATAGAATTGCAAAAGGAATGAGACAGGTAACAATTGAAAGAATTAAAATGATTCAAGCAATGCAACCTCCAAGAACTCAAAGACAGGTTAGAATGTTTCTAGGAATGGTTGGTTACTGTCGACAATGGATAAGTGGATTTTCAGTAATTGCGAAACCACTACAGAAATTGACTAAATCAGATGTAAAAGATCCAATTGTTCTTAATGAATCTGAGTTGGAAGCTTTTGAGAATCTAAAAAGAAGCCTATGTGAAGCTCCAGCTCTAGGCATGCCAAATTATGAAAAAGATTTTGAACTGTATTGCAGTGAAAGAGAAGGATGTGCATTGTCTGTACTAATTCAAAGACATGGGAATCTGAGAAAACCCATTGCATACTTTTCAGCAGTTCTTGATCCTGTTGCTAAAGCTTTACCAGGTTGCTTAAAAGCAGTTGCAGCAACTAGTGTCAGTTTAGAGCAAAGTGAGGGGATTATAATGGGGTTTCCTGTAAAAGTCTATGTTCCCCATTCAGTTGAAATACTCCTGACAAGGAGTAAGACACAACATCTGACTAGTAATAGATTAACAAAATATGAGAAAGTTATTTTAGGAGCAGATAATGTTTCTATTGCAAGATGTGTGAATTTGAATCCTTCTACATTATTGCCTGATTCTGAAATTATTGATGAAATTGATGTGGAGCATGAATGCTTGGATGTTATGGAATATTGTACCAAGCCAAGGCAAGATATTAAAGACGAACCTTTGCCTGAATCAGATTTTGTCTACTTTGTGGATGGCTCTTGTCTAAGATCAGAGGGAGGTGTTTTAAAAGCAGCATATTCAGTCTGTACAGTTGCAGATGTTGAAGAAGCATCATGTCTTGAAGGAATTCGTTCAGCACAGGTGGCTGAATTGATTGCTTTAATTCATGCTTGTGAAATATCAAAGGATTTGAAAGTTACCATAATAACTGACAGCCAGTATGGATATGGAGTTGTGCATGATTATGGACAGCTCTGGTCACAGAGAGGCTATTTAACTTCAGCAGGATCTCCAATTAAAAATGCAGTATTCATAAAAAGATTAATAGATGGCATTCAATTACCAAAAGAAATTGCTGTCGTAAAATGTGCAGCTCACAAAAAGGGTGAGGATTATATCACCAAAGGCAATGCTTATGCAGATGAGACAGCTAAGTATTGCGCAAGAAATGGTTGTGCATATAATCGGGAAAGGAGTAAAGAAAGTGATTCGAATTCATTGATGCTAACAACAGTGGTTGAAACTTGGCAGGAAATCAGAGATTTACAAAATGAAGCTGATGATGAGGAGAAAAACACATGGTTAAAAGCAGAATGTAGACCACGAGATGAAGATGGAGTTTGGACTTACAAAGATGGCAGAGTAGTTTTACCTAATTGTATGATTGCTGACATGGCCAGATTGTATCATGGCCCTGGTCATATTGGAAGGGATTCTATGATCAGACTTTTTAAAGAGAGACATGGTTTAATACCAAATTCAGAACAATTGCAGAATCTCTTTGTCAGAGGTGTTAAACTTGCCAACAAATGAACCCAAATAGAAAATCAGTTGTAGGTACAGGAATAATAGGTCGGGAGGGTGGCCCTTTTACCAGATTACAAATGGATTTTATTGAAATGCCTTTACACAATTGTTTAAAATATGTTTTGGTGATTGTGTGTTTGTTTTCAAGATGGGTGGAAGCATTTCCAACACGTCATTGTGATTCGATTACAGTGGCAAAATTGCTTCTTCGAGAAATTATCCCAAGATACGGTTTCCCTGTTACTATTGAGAGTGATGGAGGGGGACATTTTGATAATAAACTTTTGAAACTGATTTGTGAAGCTTTACATATTGAGCAGAAAATACACTGTGCATACAGACCAGAGGCATCTGGAGTAGTTGAGCAGATTAATGGAACGATCAAAAACAGGATTGGAAAAATGTGTCTTGATACAGGTATGAAGTGGACTGATGCTCTTCCACTTGTTTTAATGTCTCTAAGAAGCATACCTGATAAAAAGACAGGTCTGAGTCCTCATGAAATTCTTATGGGTAGAGTCATGAGACAAGCTTTTGTACCAGTAGGGAAATTGTTGAGCATTAATGACAGTGCTATTTTGGAATATTGCAAAAGACTGTCTGACGTAGTTACTTCTGTGTCTAATCAGGTGGGAACTGAAGTACAATCAGATGACAAAGTACAGACACATGATCTGAGACCTGGAGATTGGGTTAGAACTAAAGTACATCGAAGAAGAAATTGTCTAGTTCCAAGGTGGCAAAAAGCTAGACAAATAATTCTAGTAACAACGAATGCAGTAAAGTGTAAAGGATTGAAAAGGTGGATACATCCAAGTCATACTATTCCAATTCCTACTCCTGAAAACTCTGATGAAGAGAGTGATTCTACAGATGATTCTGATTCTGAAGTAGAAGGTGAAAGAAATCCAGATTCTGAAGATCGACAGAGAGGTCGACATCTGGAAAATTTGCAAGTGAATGAAGACTTGAGCAGAAAAGATTTGGAAATCATTGAAATAGACTCTGAAAGTGATGAAGATCTGTTAAAAAGAAATTTAGCAGAAGAGTCTGTCAAGAAAGTAAATGGAGAAAAGACTATTGAAAATTTTGAAGACAGAGAAGCTGAATCAATTGAAATTTCTGACCAGGAGAGTATCGAAAAGCAGAAAATAAGCTCTGGAAGGAGGAACAAGAAACCGGAAACTGGGAAGTTGAAGGTGATTGAAGAGGAGGAGGAAGTCGAATTACCAAGTACCAGTGATGGAAGACAGAGTATAGTTCCTAACAGAGTAAGACTGCCGATTAGAAAAGTTCCTGAGTCAAGAATAGAAATTTCTGATAGTGATTCTGGAGAAAGTGATGTTGATGATCAAGAAGGGAGAGTGAGAAAAAGATCTTGGAAGACTGAAACAAATATAGCAGAACCGAAAAGAAAAATCTTGAGAAAAGGAGAATCATGGCCAAGTGAAAATGGAGGATTGAGATTCAGGTTGATTAAAAATTCAAAGGAACAAGTGAACGAAATCACTAGTCAAAAAGAGCCTGAAAAGAAAGTTGAGAAAGGGAGGAAAATTGAAGTAGTGACTAGAAAAACAAAAATAATTTTGAGACCTAATCAGAAATATAAATCTCCTGAGTGGACTTATCTGATTATTCCTCCTGTTATTGAAATTAACAGCAGTAGTCAGGAGGAGGTTGAGGAAATTAGTGACAACGATTGAAGTACTAATCTGATAAAAAAAAATTGGGTTTTGTTTATGGCAAAAGGCCGAAGAAATTGTGTTAGGTGACACAAGGTCGAAGAAAAGTTGTTTAGTTGGAAATTAACTTGTGACATTAGGTCGAAGAAAAGTTGTTAGAGGATATAAAAAATAAAAAAAATTTTTAAAAGGGGGGTATATATTTAGTCTGAAATTTAGATAATTTTAGATAATTTTAACATTTTGTTTTCTTTTATTTCCTTTTTGAGATAAGATTTTAAAATGTTGTTTTCTTTTATTTCCTTTTTGAGATAAGATTTTCCAAAGATGCCTTATGTTATGGAACGGAGTACTTCAAAGTGTTCCATTTTTAAGAAATGCTGTAAGATGACTCTGGTGTGTGTGCTCATGTTAATTCTGCTCTGGTTAGTTTTGGCTGTTGTCATTCCTTTTGAGATTAGTAAGGATTTATATAAAGTTAACATGACAAGCAAAGCTTCAGTTAGTCAAGACAAACATAGTGCAACAGATATAGCTAACAAAGTAATTGATCACAAACCTGAAATTCATCAGGATAAATCTGTTAGTGATTTTTCAAGCAATTCATTCTCAAGGCTTTTGGGAGAATATGTTAAGGTAATAAGTGTTAAAGATTGCTACGTCTGTGTAAAATTACCTGCTTCTGTTTCTGAGGGAGTGACATACAATATGCTTCCTCTCACATATGGGATAACTTGTAGTGTGTTAGCTAGCTTATTTTATCAGACTGGTCGCTTAGAATATTACTATTCAAATTTTGATGAGATTTTTGCAAATTTAAAAATTGAGGGTGCTTGGAATAAACATAAAAAAGCTAAACAGATGAGGGAATTCTTTTTAGTTACTAAAGAACTCACCTATGAGTATGCTTACAAGAATAATTTAAGCTGCAAATTAAGAGCTGAAGAAAAGTCTTTCCTGAATCTTGTTGAAGAGAGAAGAGCAATTTATAAGAGAAATGAAATAGTCAAACAGACTAAATCTAAATTCTGGCAAAAAGAGGATGAGAAGCTTAATGGCAAGACTTTTGATAATGTTGCAATACACATAGACAAACCAATTAGTGGTAAGCTTTGCATTAGAAGGGATAATACACTTTTTGATAATTATTTTGTAGGTGCTAGTAATTGTGAGGACACTTATCAAATTATGGGAGGTTGGGGATTCAAAGGTGGCAAAGATCCAATTTTTCCTAGGATTTACTTTATTTGTGGTGATAAGGCTTATTATAACCTTCCAGATCATTGGTATGGGACATGTTTTGTTGGGCTTGTTTTTCCAAAGATATTTCACGTTGACAGAAATGTAGAAGGAGTGTTTAAAATTAATAATCATATAAATAGATATAAAAGAGAAAGTTTTACAGAAATTTTGGGAGATATTTTTGAAGCAGTAATACCTTTAGTAGGTATAACCTTGAATGCAGGAAGGATCAGAAAATTATCCACAATAGTTGACAGATTGTCAACTGACACAGCAGATGGTTTCCAATTAGTGAATGTTAAGGTCATTGCAATTAGATCTATGGTGATGCAAGATCGCCTTGCGTTAGACATACTCCTGGCAAAAGAGGGAGGAGTCTGTGGTATTTTACATGTTCAGCACTGCTGTACTTACATTCCTGATGAAAGTAAGAATATTGAGATGTATATCAAAAACATCACAGAAATGCACTCAGAAATAGTTCCCATAGAAGAGGATGATTTTTCAGAGCGACTTACAAAGAGATTCCAGGCTATTAAAACCTGGTTTCAAGAAATTGGTGGTTCAGTTCTTGGCAAGATTTTAACACCTTTGTTTGTAATAATATTTATAGTAATTTTGACAAAAATTAGTTGCATGTTACACAAGAGAAAGAAACACATGAAGGAAAAGAAACACATTTATATGATCAAAAAGGAACAGGAGAAGGAAATTGAGTTACAAGAGTTACGTAGAGCTCAATATGATAGTTGCAAAGATTTTGCAGAGACTAATTTTTGGAAAATACTAATACAAAATGAATTCGAACCATTTTTGGTTAGTCAAAATTTTACTACATTTTGGGTGTGGTGTGGTGATTTGTTAATCACCAGATGAGGGAGTTGATGGAGCGAGATTTGGAAATAATTTTATTTCAACTCGTGAAGTCATACTTCCATAATGAAAAATAACTCTATTAACGTTTGGTGCTGTGTTTGTATTATTTCAACCTAGATTAAAGTTACATTACACGCGGGATATTAACATGTGTGCTCATAAACGTGCATAATTGTTGCATCTTTTGTTCGTGCAAATTAATAAATTAATTTTGTCCTTTGTCATGTTATAACTAATTGCACCTGTTTTTTTTTTAAGTAGCATGCGCTTGTTTAGCTTTCCTTGTCTATGTGGTGTCACTCTATTTTCTATTGGTGCATAAAGAATTTCGATGGATTTAAAGAAGATTGGTAGATATGATGCTGCTTTATTTGTTTGCTTTTGGCTAGGTAATTTAGACTAATGGGTTAATCATTAGTAATGTTGGGTGGCAACAGAACAAATAATATTTCCTACATTAATTATTCTTTTGTGTTTGTTTATATATTAGTGAACGTTAAATTGACTGCTTTTGGGCCTAATTTACTCGAGTTTGCAAATAATTTCTGCACGGAGCAAGAGAGTCCTTTCAAAGGAAAACTTCCTTTCGGTGGCAACAATTGAAAAGCGTGGTGTGTTTCTAGCAGTCTCCTACTCGGACAAGGCCAAGGCCAGGAACCGGCAGGAGGAACATTTGATAACTTTGCATCCGAGGAAGCAAAATGATATGATGAAAATTTTTATGCAAGAAAATGTTGCAATCTGAGGAAGCCTCGGAGCTCGAATACTAGAGACAATGGACTCTAAGAAAGTGACGGAACTGATGTTTTGAAAATGAGGTGACATGTCACTTGTCACTCGTGAACCAATGGGACTCCGACTTTTGCAGAAAGAATTACTTTTACTTAGATTAGCTTAGCGCAGAAAGGTATAAAAATTCATCCCTTGTAGAAGGGTCACGCTGCTGCTTTTGCTGACCTTTGGAAGAGGGTGTCGTGCTGACGGACTTCACTTGGAGCATGTAAGGACCCTCAAAGACTTTACTTTATTTCCATTTATTTAGCTTAGTTAGGGACTTAGGGTCTGAAAAATGCTAAACTGATAAATACTTTTGCAATAATAATTTTGAAACTTATAATGTTTTTACTTGCAATAATTCTAATAAAAATGCTTTAATAAAAATTACATTTACGAAATCATAATAAATAGCTAATAAAATCTTACTTTTGAAAACAAGCTGGTCTTGACATTTCATGGGTTCAGGTTACCATTAGCTAGATTCTATCCCCATAAGTGGCTTAATAAATAGTTAGGTTTATTGAAATGATGATATCCATTTACCGCGGTTGTAAATAAATGTACATAATTTGTGAATAGGTTGATTAGGCCACTTGGTTCAGTTGGTCATAATATGTCATGTTTGATTAATGGGCCTTTGTGTTTAATTAGTGATTATTAGTGTAAGTTGTAGAGTTGGGTAGAGTAATTTATGACATATTTTCTATAGGCCGCTGGATCAGTCCGAGGGGGAAAGCACACAAAGAAACAATCGGAGGAGAAAGCAGTAACGTTACAAAAAAAAAAAAAGGAGAAACACGAGAGACGGCCTGCGGCCGTCAAAGTGAAAGTGGGGGAGGAGAAATGCGACACGGCGGGAGGGGGCGGAGCGGGGAGAGCGGCATGAGGGTGTGAAGCAGCAGGGGCCTTTGAAGTGAAGCTAAGCTTCACTTCAAAGGTGTGGGAGGAGTGCTGCTGGTGATTGACTGGCGATTTGATGATGTGCACGCGCATTTTAGGTCAATGCGCTTGCGCATTGACCTAAAAGCGCACGGGCACAGCATCAAATCGCCAGTGGAATCGCCAGTTAGGTAAACTCTCGATAAGCCCCTATATATCGAGCTCCCGCTCAATTCGCATGCGCATTGAGATAGGTCGCTCGACCTAAAAACACAGGTGTCACGCCAGCATGAAGAGCGCTGAAACCTCTGGATGCAGAAGAGTTTGGAGAATGCTGCCACTGTCGTGACCCGACAGATAGGGCGACAGCCACCAAACACAAGATGGCGGCACGTACCAGGCAGAGGTGTCAGGTGGCTCCAGGTGCGTGTGTGCACCCCACGTTGAGAAGCAGCGCTTGCGGATGGAGGGATGGAGAGAGAGAGAGAGAGAGAGAGAGAGAACGCTGCTTGTAACGGAAAGCCATCACTCGTGCAGTGAAGAGTCGCGTGGAAGGTAACAGTTTCCTTTTTTGAATGTTTCTTATATTATTTTAAATCCGTTCCATGCTACCGAGAAGGTAATAGACAAACCACGGTATCAACCAGCCAAAGTTCAAGAAGCCTCATGCGTCCGCCGGTGCCGATTGCACATTTCGGAAAAGGGGGTGGTGATGAACAGAGTGTCTGAATTAAGCAGACCACTCTTACCCAGTCCAAAGATCAGGGCTTGATCCATCACCGTTATTTAGCTCACTGCCCCATCCCAGCTCAGAACCAGGCTATATGCAAATTAGTCTGTCCCTGGCCCAGTGCATCATGGGAACAGGGCAGACCAAACTACCAAGCCAATTCTTCACCAGAAAGGAGACAAGCTACCGGTGACCGGTTTCTGGCATTTCAGCATAGTCGGCCCGGCTTGCTTGAATCCTGATGGAGCAGTGAGCAAGGGACTCATGTCTGAGTATACCCTGCCACACCTATAGTGGCCAAAAACGATTCAGAAAAGGGGGTGGTGATGAACAGAGTGTCTGAATTAAGCAGACCACTCTTACCCAGTCCAAAGATCAGGTCTTGATCCATCACCGTTATTTAGCTCACTGCCCCATCCCAGCTCAGAACCTGGCTATATGCAAATTAGTCTGTCCCTGGCCCAGTGCATCATGGGAACAGGGCAGACCAAACTACCAAGCCAATTCTTCACCAGAAAGGAGACAAGCTACCGGGGACCGGTTTCTGGCATTTCAGCCTCGTCGGCCCGGCTTGCTTGAATCCTGATGGAGCAGTGAGCAAGGGACTCATGTCTGAGTATACCCTGCCACACCTATAGTGGCCAAAAACGATTCAGAAAAGGGGGTGGTGATGAACAGAGTGTCTGAATTAAGCAGACCACTCTTACCCAGTCCAAAGATCAGGGCTTGATCCATCACCGTTATTTAGCTCACTGCCCCATCCCAGCTCAGAACCTGGCTATATGCAAATTAGTCTGTCCCTGGCCCAGTGCATCATGGGAACAGGGCAGACCAAACTACCAAGCCAATTCTTCACCAGAAAGGAGACAAGCTACCGGGGACCGGTTTCTGGCATTTCAGCCTCGTCGGCCCGGCTTGCTTGAATCCTGATGGAGCAGTGAGCAAGGGACTCATGTCTGAGTATACCCTGCCACACCTATAGTGGCCAAAAACAATTCAGAAAAGGGGGTGGTGATGAACAGAGTGTCTGAATTAAGCAGACCACTCTTACCCAGTCCAAAGATCAGGTCTTGATCCATCACCGTTATTTAGCTCACTGCCCCATCCCAGCTCAGAACCTGGCTATATGCAAATTAGTCTGTCCCTGGCCCAGTGCATCATGGGAACAGGGCAGACCAAACTACCAAGCCAATTCTTCACCAGAAATAAGACAAGCTACCGGGGACCGGTTTCTGGCATTTCAGCCTCGTCGGCCCGGCTTGCTTGAATCCTGATGGAGCAGTGAGCAAGGGACTCATGTCTGAGTATACCCTGCCACACCTATAGTGGCCAAAAACGATTCAGAAAAGGGGGTGGTGATGAACAGAGTGTCTGAATTAAGCAGACCACTCTTACCCAGTCCAAAGATCAGGGCTTGATCCATCACCTATAGTGGCCAAAAACGATTCAGAAAAGGGGATATGCTCAGATGTGAGTCCCTTGCTCACTGCACCATCAGGATTCAAGCAAGCCGGGCCGAAGACGGCTGTAATGTCAGAAACCGGTCCCCGGAAGCTTGTTTCCTTTCCAGTAAAGAATTGGCTTGGTAGTTTGGTCTGCCCTGTTCTCATGATGCACTGGGCCAGGGTCAGACTAATTTGCATGTAGCCAGGTTCTGAACTGGGATGGTGCAGTGAGCTAAATAACGGTGATGGATCAAGCCCTGATCTTTTGACTGGGTAGGAGTGTTCTGCTTAAATCAGATACTCTGTCCATCACCACCCCCTTTTTGAATCGTTTTGGCCACCACAAGTGTGGAAGGGTATGCTCAGATGTGAGTCCCTTGCTCACTGCACCATCAGGATTCAAGCAAGCCGGGCCGAAGACGGCTGTAATGCCAGAAACCGGTCCCCGGAAGCTTGTTTCCTTTCCAGTAAAGAATTGGCTTGGTAGTTTGGTCTGCCCTGTTCCCATGATGCACTGGGCCAGGGTCAGACTAATTTGCATGTAGCCAGGTTCTGAACTGGGATGGTGCAGTGAGCTAAAAAACGGTGATGGATCAAGCCCTGATCTTTTGACTGGGTAGGAGTGTTCTGCTTAAATCAGATACTCTGTCCATCACCACCCCCTTTTTGAATCGTTTTGGCCACCACAAGTGTGGAAGGGTATGCTCAGATGTGAGTCCCTTGCTCACTGCACCATCAGGATTCAAGCAAGCCGGGCCGAAGACGGCTGTAATGCCAGAAACCGGTCCCCGGAAGCTTGTTTCCTTTCCAGTAAAGAATTGGCTTGGTAGTTTGGTCTGCCCTGTTCCCATGATGCACTGGGCCAGGGTCAGACTAATTTGCATGTAGCCAGGTTCTGAACTGGGATGGTGCAGTGAGCTAAAAAACGGTGATGGATCAAGCCCTGATCTTTTGACTGGGTAGGAGTGTTCTGCTTAAATCAGATACTCTGTCCATCACCACCCCCTTTTTGAATCGTTTTGCACATTTCAAGCATCTTGTGTCACTCCCAGTAGTGGTATAACACGCCATGTAAACTGCATAAAACAACATGCCACAGAAACGTTGCGTCTCCAATCCACAGCGTCAGCTGCAATGTTCCTCAAACCATTTGCTGGCAAACAAATAAAACAGCTGAGGCACAGTGTGCAACAATTTCCATACCAGTGAATACGGACTGTTGACTGTGCAGGTGAAATGTTGACCATTCCATATTTCAAATAGGTGGAAATATTCAGACCTGCTGAATCATGGTAGCAGGAAATCCAAGTATTTGAAGCAAATTAATTACACCCTGGCTGGGGCTGTCCGTTTATAAAGGCACAGGTGGAGTGCACAGAATCACACAAGCTGTCACAGTAGCAGGAATACAGAATTGTTTAAGCCAAAGAAGTATGTGCAGGCTGGGGCTGTCCGGTGTAAAGGACACTGGTGGGGCTGGCACGCCTTGTACCTCAAAGTAGGCTTTATCTTGGTTGTGTAGGTTTTCTTTAGAGATTTCTTCTTTCAGAGTCCTTTTAAAAACACGTGTGAGTTTTGTTTCATGAATCGTCACCAAAAATCTGTAGTGATGAAGTCTGTAGCCAGAGAGTAGTTTCATGTAGAATGATTAAGTACAGTTACAAGTAGATGAGTTGTAGAAATGCAGCTCCACCAGGAGCAGTCTGCCTGCTGGTCAGTCCATACTCTAGCTAATACACTAAAGTAACCAGGCACCCCCAACATTCCATTCAAGACCATCACACCAACATTCCATGCATCACATTCACACTGGCTGAGCAGCTAGGGAGAAAATAACCAAATAAATATAATACAGATTACTACAGTGGCTTTATCTATTTCCAGTCCTGAAATGATTGGGTTGTTTCTGTCACGGTTTCCCCGGCCGCTGGTAGATCACTGTCTGCCTTGCTGAGAGAAGCGGTTCGGAAGACCGATGCGCAGAATTACATTTCCCAGCGATACTTGCGGGTCGTGCAGCGCGTGACGCTACGCAACATGGAAACAGGACTAGAGACGGCTGCAGAGGAGCCGCGGTGCCGATAATTGTTGATCCTGTGATCGGCGGACTCCCTTGGTGTTCCTACGTTCCTTGGGTATTGTGGTGAGAGTGCTATATAGCACTGTTTCCCTGGAGATCCTGTTGTCTGCTAGGACGAGCTGATAATTCGTCCCTGTGATCCTTTGTGTTGTTGAAGGATATCTGCTTGTTTCCTCCAGTTATCCACGGAGGTACTTTGCCCTGACAGTATTTACTGACGTTTCGCTTCTCTGTTGGCTGAGACATTTGTTCGGGTCTCTTGCAGAGGAGTGAGTTATCTGGTATTGACTTACTGGATGTGACCAGGATTTACGGTCACATTATTCAGTACTTTTTGGTTCCTTTTGTACATTTGGGCAACGTGATTACTCTGTTGGTACCCAGAATAGAGTACCAATTGTTTCATACTTTTGCTTTCTATGACTATCAAGAGTTCTTCTATGGGGAGCTGACCTTTGGATTCGTATTGTCAACTGTTCGGAGGGATAATATGGTTATCCTTGGGTTACATGCTATCCTTCTCTGAAACTGAACTAAGAATAAGAAGGTTATTGTTCTTGGATTTCTCTTATTAAGATACCGCCTTTTGTTGTTTATCTTACTTTAGGAGAGAGGTCTAGAGGGTATTTTGCCAAGGTTGGCTAGGCGCCCATTCTTCCTTTCATCATATGGGTAGGTGCCACTGAGAGATGGTTACTGAATGTATAATGTTTATGTTGCACAAGTGATTTGGTAACACACTATTCTCAATGCCTTTTGTTTTGCCAACTAGAACATGTGGATGTGAGCGTGCCATTACCCTCTACCCTCTTCACTGATATAGGCTCAACTGATCTTCTTTTTCAGGTGAGGGATAGGAGATGGGTGTCAAAGGGGTTTCAAATGCTAGGTCCTAAATAGTATACGAGTTGTTGTGCTTACACTGTGTTTTGTCTCTTCCTCAGATCTCCCTCCCTGCTGTCCCCATCCTTACCTTTCCCCCGCTTGATCTCCCCAACAGTCTGTGTTGTGTCCTAGCCAGACTTGGGGTTATCTCGAGGTGGGCCCCCTTACAGCATCAATACAACCCGGGGGATTATCACTGAGGAGCCTGACAGTTGCCCACAATACATGGCATAGCTCCGACTGCGATACACAGAACCGCTTGCGCAAGTAGTGGTAAATGGCCATACTTCACATATCTTTCCTCTCAGATGAGGAACACAACAAGGATGTCCTTTATCGCCATTGATCTTTGAATTAATGCTGGAACCTCTGGCAACTTGGATAAGCGGGGATCCGCTTATCCGAGGGCTGCGCTGGACAGAGGGATGGCTGGGAGGATAAAATCTCCTTACACGCGGACAACATACTACTCATGTGGCGTGCTGCACTCCTCCATATGTAGGATTATACAAATCTTCACAAACTTCCAGAAATACTCCAGTTATACCATCAAATGGTCCAAATCCGTGTATTTATTCTGCCTGGATCTACTCCAAAGCTGCCACCGGACTGCGTAGTGACAGTGGTTACTGATGGCTTCCGCTACTTGGAGATCTATGCTACAACCAATCCAGCCCTTTTCTACAAACACAGTCTGCTAGGCCCCCTAACATGATTGCAAAGTGATATACGGCACTGGAATACGGCACTGGAGATCTTTGTCACCGTCTCTGTTACGCTGAGCAGCCCTTTTTAAAATGATGGCACTGCCACAATTCCTATACATCCTTCAAAACACGCCATTCCTGGCTTTGGACACATATTTTACCGCCATAGTAAGTGCGATGAGAACCCTACTCTGGGATGGGAAGCCCCTGCTCATAGCAGCACAGAAACTCACAAAAGGATGGTACAATGGAGAATTCGCTCGTGCATTTTAGACTAAGGGACATTTGGTCTCCGCTGGTTGCTTATCTGGCGGCGAAGCAGGATAGAGCATTGCATGTAGGACGGGTCAATTCTCAAGACTATGATCCTTGGACTACTCTAGGTCTGCCTGCTGTGAGCTGCGACCATGACTTTAGAAGTGGCTCTGGGCCTGAGCCACGTTGCATCTTTGTAGCATCAGGTGTTTTCTTTGCGTTTCCTGGGCACTGCCAGGTTGTTAGAGAGCTGCAAGCTGTGATGCTAGGTACTGTGATACATGATTGTATCAATATGCTGTGTGCTACTATATGTGTCTGGTTATTCGCTTACTATGTAACCGTGTTCTTATCCTTATTGTATTGTAATTTGTGCAATGTTTGGTCCAATCACTAAACCAACAATTAAAAAATTTAGAAACTGGGGAGGTACCACTTTGCTCACACCATTATACCTACAGGACAAGCCTTTTTACCCGTTACCTGTAAATGGAGAATTGTCTACTGACCTCTTTTTAAAATGTATGTCTGGCCAATGAAACCGGGTCCTTTGCTCCAGCTATGTTAGAAATGGTTGTTGCATATATTTCTACATTATAGATCTCTTCTAGGGTGAGCAGGTGCCTTGTTTGACTGCTGAGGCACAGGAATACATTTTTGGATCTTCTGTGAGGATAATACAAAAGATGGAGGTTGGAGGTAGCCTACCAGAGAGCAGTGTGAATTCCAGTATTCCACCAAACATTCCTGCGGTCCTTCGAAGTAGGACGGACCATAGTGTGTGGAGGACAGGAGACAGAGGGCCCATTCGCCCTGTGTCCGTGAGAGACGCCTTAAACTTTGTGAATGGTCTTGAGTAATCGAATTGGCTGTTGTCCTTGGACCCCTTCCCCGTTGCCGCACAGATTTCCTAAACAGGAATTGTTTATTTTTTCAAGCAGCACTGCTTATTTAAGGACACGTCCTGCTTTAAAATAAATAAATATTTTTCCATTTGGGTATGCAAACACAGGAATGGCGAGTACTGTTCCTTGCAGGCCCCCCTCTCTGGTTCTGGAACCAATGACAGGCAGACTCAAATAGTAACTTGTCTAATTAATGTTCATTAAGCAGATCGTTCGGTGAATCCCTGTGACTGTGGAGTTTGCGGTCTATTTCTGACAGCCTTCTTCATCAACTGGTCTGTTGCTGTGTCATTCACATTTTTCTTCCGCCCACTACAGTGTACCGCCCATTTTAGCCATTGGGTAACTTCACTGCAAGTGACTCATTGTGCTCTTTCATTGGGAGCACATCCACATACAAAGTAGTTCCCTTCAGTGCCAGGGGCTACTAAAGCAATGTGCATTGTTTGAGACGCAAAAAATATGTTTGCTTTATGTTAATTTTTACATATTGTTGAGGGCTGCACAGCTCCCTCAACCATAATGTTTTACATAAACCAGACAAAACACAACAAGCACTGGCAAAGCCAAAAGGCTGGTAGCCAATGCCAGACCAATGCTGGTTTTGTGATGTAAATAACACCGAACTAAGGTGCTCCACGTGTCTTCAGAACGGCTAAATTGTTCTTTATGGCTTTTGTCAATCAATACACTGCCCTCAATGCCCCTTTTTACAATGGCACGCCTTCCTGAGTCCTGACATATTAAAAACCCTTTCTTGTCCGTTTAAGCACAGAGGGGATTTGCAACTAACCACGAAGACACGTCTTTTATTGTTAAGTACCGAAGGGCATTTTTAGATAAAACTTGATACGGACTTTCCTGTTCGAACCAGTAACTGGGCTACCAGACATTCTTTCGCCACGTGCCATTTTGAACATCATCATCACCCAGTAACTTGAGGAGATGTTGCTGGAAAACTTTGCTGCAGGTCGTGGAGTTATTGCCAATTTATAAGTCCAGGTCCTTAAGACAATGGAAATGGTTGTGACAATAATACAGGCCACTTCTTCATCAGAGCTAGGCCAACTAAAGCTTGGGAAGAAGGCCACTAGATACGGCAACTGTACCACTAAATGCGTCATATGAGGCAGCCTATTAATGATAGATTTATGTAATTAATGTGCTATGATATTTTGAGAACTATCTGGTTTGGTCGAAGTCCGACAACAGAAAGGAATTTTCACCTTATATATTTTTAGAGTGAGGGACGGTCAAAGGCTGATGTGACAGTGCTGGAATAAAATTAACCGTGTGGATTTCTGTGTGATTTGTCACGAAACGTGTTGGAATTTTCCATCTTATCAGTGTGTTTAGCACCTGATTGATGGGTTAGTAAGCAGAGGAGATTTTTTTTGATGAGCCTACGTTTAATTTAAACACACGTTCGTAAAAACAACTACTGCACCAAAGCCAACAGATGCCCTAGAACACATACAAAAATACGTTAAAACCGCAGCAGAAAAATAAACCACATATACTGAACATCTTCGCATATATTATACAGCAATTTGCCCACACTTCCACATCGGTCTATTGCTGGACACAGTTGCAAATGAAAGCTAGACGAAATGTGGAAAATCCATATAGTCATAGCTTCCCAGTTAGTAACATTCCATGACTAGTCATGTATTCTGCACATCATCTTGTGGTGTGGAGCCAAAACTGGAAACACTGGGAATGGGCGGGTGCCTCCACCACCAGTTACACAGGCCAACCGTCAACGTCTTTAAGGTGGGTTTTGCTAGTGCTTTGCGCGTTCAGATGATGAACGGTGGACAGCAGTGCTGGTCTGCAAAACAAGTGATTTTGTTTAAATGCTTTGTGGGTGCTGTAGTCCAGGGCACAAGTCCTTTAAAAAGAAGTGGGGGGACTGACAATATGCAAATGTCCTCATGACGTCACGTGCTGAACGTTTCCTGGTGTCTGACAATTACACCAGGACACGTTCAGCATATTTCTGTGGCCCAGCTTCTTGGCAGGGGGGACGGCGTCCACCCTGTGAAAAGAGTGGGGGGACGCCGTGTTTCTGCTTGTACCCCCAACTTGAGCCCTGCTGTAGTCCCAATACAGAAGGAAACCCTCTGAAGTCTCCCACACTGACACGCTTCCTGTAGCAGGACCTCCATAGAAAGCCTTATAGCAGTGCTATGAATGGGAGTTCCGTTCATTTGCAAAAACGCACGTATGAGAAATCAGCGAGGAAGGCACTGTAATTAATTGTCTAACAACGGGTTTCTCCATGCGCCTTGAAACATTGGCCCATCTTACACAACAGGTGGCAGTAGCAGCAACTTTGCGGCTGCCCACGGCCGCCGCAGGGGGCCGCCCTTCAGAGGGCGGCCCCCCTTAGATCAATTTGGGCACTTCCCCACCCCCACTCACTACTGCGGGACTTCAGGAGGAGTCCCCTCACAAGGCACGCCAGACACGTCATGTCCGGGACGCGGTGGGGAGGGTATTTAGGCCTCCCCCCTCCATTTTGGGATAGCGCTGATTGGGTTTTTCACAGTGCTTGGTTCATCAGGCGGGCGGTTCAGCTGCCTGCCCTTGGATTGCCCATAAGATAACCCACCATATTTGCATACTTTTGTATGGAATAAACCTGCGGCAATATTTTCTCCAAACAAAAGTTGTGTTGTGTATTTATTCATGCATACCTATTCTGCTGTGGTGTGGGTGGGGTCTTGTGCCTATAATGGAACTATGCATTTCCATTGGTACGGAGTATCCCTGTTGCAGAATGGTTAGCGACGATGGGTGATGTGCTGTTAGCAGCATTTTTGTGCAGGCATCTTTCATCCAGGAGGCCTCTCTACGGCAGTGCAAATTAACACCATTTGCACCCCCGCCCGCACTCCATTGTACGTGGATTTTTGCCCCCCGCCCGCAATACTCTGCCGGAGTTCAGTAAACAAGCATTTGCAATGCAATAGGTCTCGCGTTGATGCGACTTTAAGCAATTGGCATTGTAAATGACAAAGGCTTTTATTTAGGTTTTAATAACGAAAACAAAAATAAAAGGCATAGGTATTTGCAATGTCAATAGCTCAAACTTGCATAAACGTGAGACTTATTGCATTGCAAATGCTTGTTGAAGAATAGCTGCAGTGTGATCCATCAGTAGACAGTAATCTGCAAAGAACAGCACCTGAATTCTTGCACAACTGAGGCACAGAGGAGGAGTGGGGAGCAGTTCCAGATGTGTGAAGAAAGTTGTGGATAAAAATGTAAGCAGATAAGGGGGCTATATTGTCTCACTTCGGAATGGCAATATATCCTGACAGTTATCTGTCACTGCGGACATCCTTACTGTTCTTAGGAGATGGCAGGCAGTGGACATACAATATATGCTAAAGGGGCTCCTCTTTTTAATAGCTCTACCACTTGTGCCACAATTGAACACCTTGGAAAAATTAAGGAATGTGCAATGGGGTGCGATTAGCATTTGCCATCACACTAAGCAACCTTCTCTGAAGCCTATTTGGTATGACTGCAATATGTTGTTGACAACTGACCACTGAAATAATTGTAATTGGGGGCCAGTGTGGGCTACAACCCTCTTAAGATAAGTGCTCTTGAGATGTAAGCGAGTTAGGAGAGTATCCTTTATGAGGGTCGGTGAAGGGTGTCTACTGGGTGTGAAGCATGCAGAAGAGAAACAAAGAACTACTAAAACTACTATCTGGTAGATCCTTGGTTTTATTATTGTCCACAGTGGGTCAAAAGTAAATAGGAAGAGGGGTTAATTCGACCTAATAAGTGAGGTCAACATGGTTTCTGCATAAGAAGCACCCTAGAACATGAGGTGCAGAGGCATTCATTAGGGCCAAACTTGTCTCTACTAGTGAGACTTAAGTGAGAGTAGAGACGTAACCAAAACAATACATAGATATACCCAAACAGGGGTAAATAGGTTTTCATGAAAGTTTACAAACTCAGAAACCTGCGCATGTCAGGAAACAGAAAACACAAACATAATTATAACATATAGCTCGAATTGGTGAAGGAAGTGAGGAGTCCAGCCAGCCACAGGATCAGACCTGAACTTGTGGTGTCATAAATAAAAGGTGTACCACACAGTACAGGAGGCCAGTAACCACAGCACACAGTTTCCAAGTATTGGGATGAATACAAAGTTCTTATCCATGGTGAGTTGGAATGCCACTGCAACTTCAAACAAAGCATGAGCAACCTATATAACCCACAGGAATAAAATATAGGGAAAAACTGTTGACTAATAAGATGGAAAAAAACATATTGGGAAATACAATGGATGATAGGGCTGCGATATACAATCCTAGTCAAAGAAACGACTGGCAGTATACCAGCATGTTTCATGAAGTGTCAGAATAATATTCATGTCTATCTGATCTTAACCGGATCTATATAGCGATAACATTCTGTACTCTTTAATTGGAAACCAGGTACATCTAATTCTGAGGACTGAAGTAGCAGCAGTGAAGAATCAGATTCAGGCCATTAGCAACCACCAATGTTCCAGACTTTACAACCTCCAGCACATAGATATGGCTCTCAGATGCCATGATTGCTTCCACACCTTTGGCCCTATCCTTTGCCCTTTTCAAGTCAATGTCTGTACACCTCCATATACTTAAGACTCTTTTACTAGGAAGGGGACGAAGAAATGCAAGAAGGAGTTGGAAAACACAGAAGGCACACTGGAGCCCTCCACCTTCACCACAACAAACAAATAGCTGCACTATGGATTATCAAGCCATTACCTGTCTCAAGACCAACTAGCAGTCATTCTTAGTGCCAGGATCCTAACACAAAAAGAACTTCACATCCTTAACAAAGGACTGGGTTTTGAAACCACCAATCACTGGGACAACTTTGAGAACTGCACAGAGCTAGCAGGCTTCTTTGGGAAGATCCGACTCAAGATTTATATTGATTCTATTGAGGAGACGGATGCCACTGGATACAAGATTGACCAAGTATACATTCACGCCTCCACCTCAGAACATCCCTTCAGAGGTGCACACCTTTGAACAAACAGTGTTGAAAGATTTTGAGAAGGCGGCTAGGAACCACAAACGTCCTTTCTTTTATCGATCAAACAAAGAAATGTCGATCATTACGAAACTTACTAATGATCCTAAAGTCTCAATTAAACCAGCAGACAATGGTGGTGTGACTGACCTTGTATGCACCAGTGACTACAGACAAGAATGCCTACAACAGTATTCTAAATGTCATCTTAGAGAGAAGTGTGGCTCAGGGGTTAGAGGCGGCAGACCCGGAAGCTGAGATCGGTCCTGGACCAGGGTTCAATTCCCCGCCTCTGCGGGTCTTGGGCTCAAAAATTCCACGGACTCGATAATTCTCGTTCCGGTGCCTACTCGACTCACGGGTTCACACTCTGCGACTCTGGGCAATAGCTTGCTTAATCTCCACTATGGCCCCTCGCGGCGGGAAGCCTGGCTTTCACCTTGTGGATACCCTGCTGGGGTTATCTCACAGGGGAATACCAGGACGGGTTCCCAAAGCAAGCGCCTTGATGCCTTCGGGTGATACGTGCGCTATATAAATCGCAATACATTTACATACATACATTTACATCTTAGAAATACATGATAGAATGTAGTTATAACTTTTCTATACATCATTTACTACAACTTGCGAACATTTAGATATTTGTCTTCTAAAGGAATAGAGTTTGTGGTCACAGTTACTGTGAGATTACCATGTATATATCGGATTCTAACCTAATAATGCAGGTTGCACTAAAGACAGTTGGCGAAAGTATACACATAATACTAAATATGTAATAAGAAAGTACTAGTAAATTAATGCCATTAAAATGTATCTGATACCAGTTACCGAAATAGCTATCGAATCCTCTTCGGGTTGGTAGACAGTCTTTTCTGTACATGCCAAGATGCCACTTTCCCACCATGTGTGTAGCATAACCTGCTTCCTTGAGCATTTCCGGCAAAAGTTTCTCATCCAGTGGGATGCAGTTAGGCTGGCAAGGCCAGATGAGATCATGCTGTAAGCCAGTGTGAATCTAGGTAAAACAGAGTCAATCCATTACCAAATGCACGGCTACACATTTGAACACAGTTCTTTTTGCCAACATTTTTATAAGTTATGCCAAAATAGAATAATGCAGTGCATTGGAAATAAAGGTCTTTTCAGTTTATGCTTGTGAACAATATAATAAGCAAGATGTTACAAAAAATTGGTGGAATATTCTGTGGAAATGGGATTGTTTTACCTCAAGTAATAAAGTAGGTTATTATATGGAAGGGAGCCTTTCTTCTAAGGGAACAGCTGCAGGCACTGGGTGGAAGATGATAGAACTGGAAAAGCAAAGATAAGGAACTCAAGAAAGGGGGTCTGGAAGTAATCACATTGCAGGGTAGATTTAGCTTATGAGGCCTTTGTCTGATACCTCAGGTGCCTGCAGGATGCCACATCAGTCTTCACACAGTCCATCTTAAAGGGATTTTGTAACATACTATCCACACTGGAATGATAACAACTAATAAACAATAAAGGTTATAAGCTGTCCCCACAGATCCCTTCAGTTTACACAGATCTTATTAGAACTCGCTAACCAGAGAGGCATATGGCCATCACACTGAGGAAGGTGTTTGCTCATGGGCACACTCGCAGGGAGTGCTACGCACTGGATGTCGCCAATGTGAGAAGTGGCCTTTCCCCAGTCTACGAAGCTACCTCATGTTCTCTCATTACTCTATCCTATTCCAAAATGTCTTTGACAATGCTTATGGTTGGAAACCATGTTCCTATTTTTCTCTGAACTTCGCTACTGTTGACACATTTCTAATGGTACTAACATCTGGGAGGACTGCCACCATAATCATGTCCTGCACAGCAATGATCGTCTCAAACAGCATTCTGAATTTGCCTCCGAAGTAATGGTAGGGTTCACTGTCTCAAATACATTTGTTTCTTTGTTGGCCTGTCTCTCGTTCATTTGGGCTTTCTCCAGTTGGCCTTAAGGTGAAGCAATGTACCCCTTGTTTGAGAAGTTGGTGGTGGGCAACTACTCTTATATTTGGTAGTATTGTTCTACCGATACCTCTATTTTTTGTATTCAGCTACAAGCCCCATTACATTTTTATGGCTTTACGTGTTTAGTCTCTCACGTGGCCCCACAAGGGGAGGCGACAGGACAACACCGGGATGGTCCCCATCCCATCAGGCACTCCAATATTCTAGCCTGTGCCCCAATAGAGCATGGGATACACCCCATGGTTACTATACATGTTACCCCCACAGGAAAATTTGACACCGTTCTTGAACAACATCCTAAAAGTGCTTATTCTCACATATTAACTTCTTGCCACATAGTCTCTCTCCTCTTTTAATTTTGGCATCCCGACAGACGGACTCAGGATATTTTCCTTTATTTTATGGGTCGCTTAAGCGCAGCTTACTTTAATCGGCCAAGCGCCGATGAACACATACACTTTTACGTCTACTTCCAATTTTTGATCCAGCTAGGCATTAACAAAGACGCCCCTGGGTCTTAGCATCAGTCTACATACGTAGCGCTGTGTCGGTCTTTTAGGTCTATCACCCCCACAGACGCTGCTCACCACGACCTCGCAAGTGCTCCCATCTGTGGAAAAGGAGACTACTTAAACCCCGCCTGACCCGTGACCGTGATCATTGGAGTCCTGACGCCGGCCCAGTAGGTTTGAACGGAGGGTCTCGAGCTTTGACGAAGTAAGTAGGAACAAGCATTAGAAATGCAATCGGGCTCGGATTTATTTGAGTTTGAGCTAATGGCATTGTAAATGCCAATGTCTTTTTGCCATGTGTTATGGAGTGTGTGCATGTGGTGTGTAGTGGAAGTATCTTGGTTCAATTGTAATTTTACCAATGGTGGCATGCTGTGCTTTATATGAATATGTTTAAAAGTAAAGTGTACCATACTGCGATTGCTTGGTGGAAAAGTGCACTGCCGGCTGGAGGTGTGTGTGCCTGGTGGAAGGGTGCACTGACGGCTGGTGGGTGTGTGCTTGGTAAAAGCGTGCACAGATGGATGATGGTTGTTGGTGTTTGTGCATGGTGAAAGCATTCATTGACGGCTGGGGGTGTGTTGTTGTGTGTGTTGTTTTCTGTGTGCTGGTGAGTGTGTGGTGGTGAGTCTGTGGGGGTGAGCCTGGGGAGTGAGTGTGGTGGTGAGTGTGTTGTGTTGAGTGGTGACAAGTGTGTGGTGTTGAGAGACTGAGGTGTGTGGTTTGTGTGTGCGTTATGTGTGTGTGGTGTATGTGTGTGTGGTGTTTTCTGCACACTCACACACTGCCCCTACACATTCACACACTGCTCACCCGCACACTCCCAATGTCACCCTGCATAGTCACACACTGTTTACCCTGCACACTCATTCTGCACACTCACACAATGTGCACCCTGACACACTGTCTCTGCAGTCACTCTGCACTCACTGTCACTCTGCACTCACTGTCACTCTGCACTCACTGTCACTCTGCTGTCACTCTGCACTCACTGTCACTCTGCACTCACTGTCACTCTGCACTCACTCTGCACTCACTGTCACTCTGCACTCACTGTCACTCTGCACTCACTGTCACTCTGCACTCACTGTCACTCTGCACTCACTGTCACTCTGCACTCACTGCCACTCTGCACTCACTGTCACTCTGCACTCACTGTCACTCTGCACTCACTGTCACTCTACACTCACTGTCACTCTGCTGTCACTCTGCACTCACTGTCACTCTGCACTCACTGTCACTCTGCACTCACTGTCACTCTGCACTCACTCTACAGTCACTCTGCACTCACTGCCACTCTGCACTCACTGCCACTCTGCACTCACTGCCACTCTGCACTCACTGTCACTCTGCACTCACTGTCACTCTGCTGTCACTCTGCACTCACTGTCACTCTGCACTCACTCTGCACTCACTCGACAGTCACTCTGCACTCACTATCACTCTGCACTCACTGTCACTCTGCACTCACTGCCACTCTGCACTCACTGCCACTCTGCACTCACTGTCACTCTGCACTCACTGTCACTCTGCTGTCACTCTGCACTCACTGTCACTCTGCACTCACTGTCACTCTGCACTCACTGTCACTCTGCACTCACTGTCACTCTGCACTCACTCTACAGTCACTCTGCACTCACTGTCACTCTGCACTCACTCTGCACTCACTCTACAGTCACTCTGCACTCACTGCCACTCTGCACTCACTGCCACTCTGCACTCTGCTGTCACTCTGCACTCACTGCCACTCTGCACTCACTGCCACTCTGCACTCACTGCCACTCTGCACTCACTGCCACTCTGCACTCACTGCCACTCTGCACTCACTGTCACTCTGCACTCACTCTACAGTCACTCTGCACTCACTCTACAGTCACTCTGCACTCACTGTCACTCTGCACTCACTGTCACTCTGCACTCACTGTTACTCTACTGTCACTCTGCACTCTACTGTCACTCTGCACTCACTGTCACTCTGCACTCACTGTCACTCTACAGTCACTCTGCACTCTACAGTCACTCTGCACTCACTGTCACTCTGCACTCACTGCCACTCTGCACTCACTGCCACTCTGCACTCACTGTCACTCTGCACTCACTCTGCACTCACTCTACTGTCACTCTGCACTCACTGTCACTCTGCACTCACTGTCACTCTACAGTCACTCTGCACTCTACAGTCACTCTGCACTCACTGTCACTCTGCACTCACTGTCACTCTGCACTCACTGCCACTCTGCACTCACTGCCACTCTGCACTCACTGTCACTCTGCACTCACTCTGCACTCACTCTACAGTCACTCTGCACTCACTGTCACTCTGCACTCACTGTCACTCTGCACTCACTGCCACTCTGCACTCACTGCCACTCTGCACTCACTGCCACTCTGCACTCACTGTCACTCTGCACTCACTGTCACTCTGCTATCACTCTGCACTCACTGTCACTCTGCACTCACTCTGCACTCACTCTACAGTCACTCTGCACTCACTGTCACTCTGCACTCACTGTCACTCTGCACTCACTGTCACTCTGCACTCACTGTCACTCTGCACTCACTGCCACTCTGCACTCACTGCCACTCTGCACTCACTGCCACTCTGCACTCACTGTCACTCTGCACTCACTGTCACTCTGCTGTCACTCTGCACGCACTGTCACTCTGCACTCACTGTCACTCTGCACTCACTGTCACTCTGCACTCACTGTCACTCTGCACTCACTGTCACTCACTGTCACTCTGCACTCACTGTCACTCTGCACTCACTGTCACTCTGCACTCACTCTGCACTCACTCTACAGTCACTCTGCACTCACTGTCACTCTGCACTCACTGTCACTCTGCACTCACTGCCACTCTGCACTCACTGCCACTCTGCACTCACTGCCACTCTGCACTCACTGCCACTCTGCACTCACTGCCACTCTGCACTCACTGCCACTCTGCTGTCACTCTGCACTCACTGTCACTCTGCACTCACTGTCACTCTGCACTCACTGCCACTCTGCACTCACTGTCACTCTGCTGTCACTCTGCACTCACTGACACTCTGCACTCACTGACACTCTGCACTCACTGACACTCTGCACTCACTGACACTCTGCACTCACTGACACTCTGCACTCACTCTACAGTCACTCTGCACTCACTGTCACTCTGCACTCACTGTCACTCTGCACTCACTGTCACTCTGCACTCACTCTGCACTCACTCTGCACTCACTCTGCACTCACTCTGCACTCACTCTGCACTCACTCTGCACTCACTCTGCACTCACTCTGCACTCACTCTGCACTCACTGTCACTCTGCACTCACTCTGCACTCACTGTCACTCTGCACTCAGTCTGCACTCGCTGTCACTCTGCACTCAGTCTGCACTCACTGCCACTTTGCACTCTCAAACTGCACTCTAAAAATGCACTCTCAATCTGCACTCTCAATCTGCACTCTCAATCTGCACTCTGCACTCTCAAACTGCACTCTCAAACTGCACTCTGCACTCTCAAACTGCACTCTCAAACTGCACTCTCAACTCTCAATCTCCACTCTGCACTCTCAAACTGCACTCTGCACTCTCAAACACCACTCTCAAACTGCACTCTCAAACTGCACTCTCAAACTGCACTCTCAAACTGCACTCTCAACTCTCAAACTGCACTCTGCACTCTCAAACTGCACTCTGCACTCTCAAACTGCACTCTGCACTCTCAAACACCACTCTCAAACTGCACTCTCAAACTGCACTCTCAAACTGCACTCTCAAACTGCACTCTCAACTCTCAAACTGCACTCTCAACTCTCAAACTGCACTCACAACTCTCATGCTGCACTCTGTAACTGCACTCTCAACTCTGAAACTGCACTGCACTCTCAACTCTCAAACTGCACTCTCAACTCTCAAACTGCACTCTCAACTCTCAAACTGCACTCACAACTCTCATGCTGCACTCTGTAACTGCACTCTCAACTCTGAAACTGCACTCTCAACTCTCAAACTGCACTCTCAACTCTCAAACTGCACTCTCAACTCTCAAACTGCACTCTCAACTCTCAAACTGCACTCTCAACTCTCAAACTGCACTCTCAACTCTCAAACTGCACTCTCAACTCTCAAACTGCACTCTCAACTCTCAAACTGCACTCACAACTCTCATGCTGCACTCTGTAACTGCACTCTCAACTCTGAAACTGCACTCTCAACTCTCAAACTGCACTCTCAACTCTCAAACTGCACTCTCAACTCTCAAACTGCACTCTCAACTCTCAAACTGCACTCTCAACTCTCAATGTGCACTCTCAACGTGCACTCTCAACTCTCAGTCTGCAATCTGCACTCTCAAACTGCACTCTCAAACTGCACTCTGCACTCTCAAACTGCACTCTCAAACTGCAATCTGCACTCTCAATCTGCACTCTCAATCTGCACTCTCAAACGGCACTCTCAAACGGCACTCTCAAACGGCACTCTCAAACGGCACTCTCAAACGGCACTCTCAAACTGCACTCTCAAACTGCACTCTGATTCTGCACTCTGATTCTGCACTCTGATTCTGCACTCTCAAACTGCACTCTGATTCTGCACTCTCAAACTGCACTCTCAAACTGCACTCTCAAACTGCACTCTCAAACTGCACTCTGATTCTGCACTCTCAAACTGCACTCTCAAACTGCACTCTGCACTCTCAAACTGCACTCTGCACTCTCAAACTGCACTCTCAACTCTCAAACTGCACTCTCAAACTGCCGTCTCAACTCTCAAACTGCATTTACAAGTTGTGAAATGAATTCTTTGGCAGACTGTTCTAAAAACGACATAATCAAAGTATGTGTTCCGAGTTGCTAGACTTGGGGAGTTCTACAAACTTTCCTACCAATGTTCTTTACTTTATAAAAAATAAAAACAATAAAACTTAGCACACTTCCTCTTTTGCCATCGCGCAAACGCTGCAACTAGCAGGATACCTAGATTCCATTCGGGGTTTCTCCCAGAGCTCGGAAGAATAGAATTTAAGTCAAGAACGGAAATCTACTTCTGCTGCTCCGCCTTTCAGCACGACGGTCAATATACAGTCCCCAATGTTGATAGGGCGCGAGCATCTGTATCAGCCCCACGCAGCCCTCGTGACACGCTTTGCCAAGCGCGTCTTACAAGCGCAGTCAATTTTCTCGCAAACACCAATCCCATTAGGAAAAACAATACCAATAAAAACCCCAAACGAAGGTCCGTAACTGCAAGCAAACAGTTACCTCACCTTTCGTTGTGTCAACAACTGACGGGCTCCTTGAATCATTCCTTTAAAACTCTGCTTGCTGTCTGAAGGAAGTAACAAGGCGCATTATTCAGAGAGAACAAAACTGTTGGAAATTCGTGTGTGGAAAAAAGTTGACGCAGGCGGTATGGGAAAATACAAACAATACAGCAGGCTGTCAGACTATGCTGAAGTTCAACACCGCTGCAGGACTCTGCCCAGAAAGCAAACAGTTCTAAAAGGCGCTGCCTGCCAGCTTGCTATTCATTACCTCAGCTCCGAAAACAAAAGCTGCTGCAAAGAAACACATTATAAACTTGAGAGAACAATTCCATTCACACCGGCCACGAACCATTCCAGAAAAAAAATGAAACTGAGATTAAAAGAACAGCCCATGACAGAACGTCAGACTCTTGTTCTTGAACTAATGAAGCCCTTTCCCGGCCTGGCATGGAGCAGCTGCGCGCTGAGCGCTGCTGAATGGTGAACGCGCCCGGCCATCTGGATTCACTTACGGAGGCACCCTGACAGCTCCTAATTATAATTAATGTACTTCTTTGCGCGCACACGCACGAAAAATGCTACACATGCCTGACGAAAACGACATTTAGCCTATCACTTCAAGGCTATTAAAACGACACCACAACCAAGACGAATCACTGGCCAGATGACATAACACACTAAGGAATGTGTGGAATTTGTCTCGCCAAAGCCCTAGGAGATACTTTTTTTTTCTCTTCTTTAACATTAGGATCTCGAAACTCCTCCCACTTACGTGGGCGGAGGCCGAGCCCTAAAAAGGGAGGTGTTTACGTGCTAGTCCTATCCCAGCACGGACAAAACTCCCGTAACTGCAGCATGAGTTGTGCTTTGAATGTCCGTCTTTTGTTTCCATGATAATATCAGTGTGAGACTACAAGCCGGACCCTCACCCGTGACTCATGGAGTTTCTCTCTAACAACATTAGAGTAAGAATGCCTGTATATTTCCCTAAGCACAAATGTCACGAATAATTTTGTTTCGCTATTAATTCTATAGCACTGTAACACATATTATCTACACGGACATTATGCATCACATTAAGACACGTACCGCATAGCACCACCGCTATTTCTCCGATTATAACACTGGCACGCCGGTTTGTTATATTTGAAATACGCCGGTCCCTAGTCACACATGCTGAATGTATTTTTCACAGAGACAAACAAACAAAACACAAAAGTTTAACACCTTCGCTGCGGCGGCTATTCCGCCACAGCGCTAAGGGGGCGGGGGTGCGCGCGGCACGCCCATGCTGGTGATGGAACCGCTCCGTCACCAGCCTCGGTTGAGCTGTGCTCATGACGGAGCGGTTCCGTCATATCCCCGCCCAATAGAACGCGCAGGCGCGAAATCAGCGCCACGCAGGCGCGTCGGGCGGGCCATGACGGAACCGCTCCGTCATCAGCACAGCGCTACCGCAGCTGATGACGGAGCGGTTCCGTCATCAGCGTGGAAGTGGATAAGAATTCAGTTTCAATGTGTTTTTTACCCTTACAGGTACGAAACTAGAGGAAGGCATCCTCTTACCCATATCGCACCTTAGCGAGTGCGTCACTTAGTTGACCATATACAACTGATAGACCAACTTTTTATTCTAACTTTTCACATAAAGGTCCTGACGAAAGCCAGTTTAACGTAAGGCCTGGCTGAAACATGTTGACCACACTGGATGTGGGGGCTCATAATTACCTCCACTCACATTCTCCGCCTTGCTTTTAACACTGCCAAGGGCCCATCATTAAACGAACCCTTGTGGACACTGGGACCCTTAGGACAGTTTTTAAACTCACACTCATAACACCATCACCACACTCTCACTTAACAAAAAACGCTCTGCTGTAAACAGTTGTCGCAGCACACCCGAGGCATACTCGGTGCCCGATGATGAAGCATGCCACCAACTAGGTTGGTAGGTGAGAGCATCCTAAAAAACAAAAGTCTTGTCCCTACCTTGAAAAACAAATGTTTTTCCTTACACCCAAACACACACTCTAAACTTTTGAACAATAGCTAGTTCTTTTTGATTTTCATAACATTTACATGTTTAGTGCTTAGCAAGTCCAGATACTGCTGAAATCCCTTGTCTCTAGAAAGGGGCATTGGAGTCTTGTTTTCACGAGGGTCTCATGGGTCGCCAAAATCTTCTTGAATTTGAGAGTCACTGTTTCTATGGGGGAGGTGGCTACCATCCCACTTCAGTGTATCAGGTGCATTCATCTACCCCAACCAGTGCTATGTTTCAGTTAAGCATGATGTAGAGGTCGAGACTCAGTTTGGGCCGGGGGGCCTGATGACCTGCTTCAAGAAAACTGGAGATGGGTTGAAGGGCTGCCTGCCAATACCCAGGATGTATACCCATTCTAAAAAATGTCTTACCTTTTCTGGGGTAGGCAAAGGGCAGAGAGAAGGTAGTGAATACCTACAAACACTGAAGTTTGTAAGTATACACATTTCACGAGGCATTTCAGCATTATAACAACCACTTCCCACCTACTCCCTACCCATTTAGTCATAAGAAAGTATCCACTTCTAAGACGCCCAGAAGTGAAGGTCACTCTTGAGGAAGAACTTCTTGGGGAGAGAAAACTCAGTAGAGGGAGAGGAGTCATCCGCCTTGGTTGAGGGTGCAGTGGTGGTGGACCAGGACTCTGTTTCCCGGTGCTTCCCAGAAAACTGGAAGTAACAGCCATAATACTGACGGGAAGATCCATGGCCAAAGAAACAGGACTGAATATCCGTTGTTCTTCCTTATTACGGTGCACTTACTACCGGTACAGAGGCTTTTTTTGAAATGTATGTCCCACTGGGCCGGTGTTTTCCACACCGGATACTTTACTCATCTCCTGGAATGAATTTCTCTACAATATAGATGCCATTTTTTTACCACTTGCTAAATATCTGATTTGTGAATAGACAATTGTGAACAAAGTACACTTAAATGGAAGCTGGCAAGAGGGCTTTTTTTACTCCTGCAGAGTAACAAAGGGTATGCCTACTGCCTAAATCAAAAAAGGCTAGACAACGTCCCTTTGCGGAAGCTGCTGCATTATGCCTCAGAAAATCATAATGTATCAGACATCAACCAAAACATTGGAGGCCACTTTGGAGGCCATACAAAAAAAATAGCCACAGTAAAATTATAAACTGGATCAGTGGAAGAAAAAACCTGAAACAGCAAACAAGTGGCAATTGATTAAAAGTGGTATTGCTTCATTTAACACCAGTCTTGACACAACTGAAGTAAGATTGCCATCTGTCAAACAAAAACTAGCAGAATTACTTGACCATTGGAACCTACTTAGGAAAATGACAGACTTTGGGGTAGGAATCGCAGAAAAAAGTTAACTTCTCAGAGACGCTGGAGAAATTGTAAGCTAAATGACAATCACATTTCTCAACAAATTTCATCTCGGAACACAAGAAAACTGCCACTCGATCCTCCCCTAGAGTTTCAGAAGTCATACAGAACAAGCATTTACAATGCAATGGTTTCGCCTTTGGAAAAGTTTGAGCTATTAGCATTGTAAATGACAAAATTTGTATTTATGTGTTGGTTTTGAAAACAGATAAATAAATGGCATTGTCATTTACATTGCCATTAGCTTAATCTCTCGCAAATGTGAGACCTATTGTACCCTACGGACGAGCTCAGCAGACAGCAATTACTAGCATACACACACACCCCCAGAGCCACACAAACACACCCAGAGCCAGCCACACACACACACCCAGTGCCAGCCACACACACACATTTCTGCAGTGAGGGTGAATATGCAGTGCTGCAGAGGAGGCCCCAGTGTGCAGTGCTGCAGAGGAGAAGCCAGTGTGCAGTGCTGCAGAGGAGGCCACAGTGTGCAGTGCTGCAGAGGAGGCCACAGTGGGCAGTGCTGCAGAGGAGGAGACAGTGTGCAGTGCTGCAGAGGAGGCCACAGTGTGCAGTGCTGCAGAGAAGGAGACAGTGTGCAGTGCTGCAGAGGAGGCCACGGTGTGCAGTGCTGCAGAGGAGGAGACAGTGTGCAGTGCTGCAGAGGAGGAGACAGTGTGCAGTGCTGCAGAGGAGGCCACAGTATGCAGTGCTGCAGAGGAGGCCACAGGGTGCAGTGCTGTAATTAGAGTCGGTCTGGGCAGTGATGTAATGATTATCACCTTGCAGTGTTGCCCTCTAGTGCAGTGCTGCTGAGGGGGTACTGTTTGTAGTGTGGTAATGAGGATTATTCTGTGCATTTCTCCATTAAGCGCTTCTTTGTGTAGTACTGCACGGAGGGCTGTTCTGTGCAGCCCTGCAGTGAGGGTCACGCTCTACAGTGAGGTCTCTCCAGTGCAGTAATAATGGCGGTCCCTCTGTGCAGTGCTGCTGTGGGGGTGTCTTGGTATACTGGAGGGATGCTGTTCAGGCCTGCAGTGAGGGTCAGGCTCTACAGTTCTGCAGTGAGGTCTCTCCAGTGCAGTAACAATGACTGTCACTCTGTGCAGTGCTGCGGAGAGGGTGTCTTGGTATACTCGAGGGACGCTGTGCAGCACTGCAGTGAGGGTCAGACTCTACAGTGCTGCAGTGAGGTCTCTCTAACGCTGCAGTGAGATCCCTGTCGAGTGATGCAGTGAGGGCATAGTCTGCAGTGCTGCACTGAGTCAGTGCCACCATGTGCATTGCTACAGTGACAGTCACTCTGTGCATACAGGCCAACATTTTAGAGGAGGGAGGTGGGAGAGTCTAAAAACACAACCGGGAGCATGGATTTACCCCTTTCACTTCTATTGAAACAGATGCTGTTCAGGCGGGAGACAGCCTAAAGAAAAGCATTTTTTTGCTCCAAAAATCGATAGCATCCCGCCGGAATCGGGCCCACGAGCATGCATGCTCTGTGTAGAGCTGCACCGTGTTACCCCGTAGAGTTCTGAGGGTGAATGTGCAGTGCTGCTGTTAGGATCACATTGCCCGAGTACTGCAGTGAAAATGACTCAGTGCAGTGCAACAGTGCAGCAGTGATGTTGTCTGCGTGATGTGCAGCGCTGTCTGTTTCATGTTGAATGTTCCTCTGTCCACTTCAGAAATAGCCTGAGACCTTGTATGTTGTGAAGAATGATGGGCAGAGGCCAGACTGAAGGAAAGGAATGTTCGGGTTCCAAATTAGAGTGAAGTGTGTCCCCTTATTTCTTGTCTTTCCTTCTCCTAGTGCAGGAATGGATAAGTCACTGAAGGTTGGAACAAGGGCGGAGAAAGAGTGGTTGGCTGTGCCCGGCCGGACGGCGGAGCAAAACCCGGCCGCCGGGCGGAGCACAAGGGCGGGGGAAGAGTGGCTGGCTGTGCTCGGCCGGACGGCGGAGCAAAACCCGGCCGCCGGGCGGAGCACAAGGGCGGGGGAAGAGTACAGGAAAGGCTAATAACCTCGGAAACACAGATTCCGAAAAAAGAACGTAAATAAACGGACATAGACCTATGCTGTCCCGGAGATGGAATTAAGAGTACAGCACTAATGCAATCTCCAAACAAACGAACAGCCAGGGAAGTAACCGCCGACAATAGCAGTCACACGGAGCACAGACAGTGGGAGGGGGGGCGGGAACGGACAGCGGGGGGGGGCGGGAACGGGCACACGGACAGCGGGAGGGGGGGCAGGAACGGGCACACGGACAGCGGGAGGGGGGCGGGAACGGAGAGCGGGACATCGCGCAACCCACCCCTGAAAACGACACTTTAAAAATGGCGAAAACAAAGCTTGAAAAAAATAAATAAATAAACAACCGCCCACCGCCGCGTGACGATCGCAAAGGGGCGGGATGAGTAAAAATCGCGGGAACGCCCACGAATCTGCTCGCAGAATGACGAGCAGATCTCTCTTCCAATGGCTAGCCTCCATTTATGGAGCTAGCCAATGGAAAGAGAGGGCGGGACAACACACACATACTGTAAACATTAGATTTCGCCTGCGCCGAAAAGCTGTGCAGTGCGCAGCTTTCGACGAGGCGAAACCTAAAAAGGACGAGAAAGCACAGCAGAAGAACAGGACCTCCGCAAAACATCGACTACTTTTTGCAACATCAGGAGACATAACAAGTGATAATGTCAGCCAAAATGATGACGCTTTTCCGTTCTGAGATCAGAAGATATACATTTTGCAAGAATCTTCATATGAAACAAACAAGAAAATTAAAAGGGTTTAGGGGTGCGTGGAACATACACAATTGTCTGCTACAGCCACCTTTATTGATAATTAATTGAAAAAATTAAGCAATTTGACCACCAAGAAAAGCAAGAAACACCACTGGGTTCCGATAATTAATCAGCCATGGCTACTTCTCATAAGGGTAATGGTCCACAATGATCACAGTCAAAGAGTGACCTATCAACATACACATCACAACAAGAACAAAGGGAACGGTTAGAAGAGACATACGCCGTGGAGCATCTGATGGCAGTACAGAAGGACAAATGGAGGCAGGAGAAAAATCAAGATTGTTTCTTAAAGACTAGTGAATGCTCATGAGTATCCAATTTCTGCAATCAAGTGTGATGACAATGAAGTCTCTATAAACTGGTTTGATTAATAAGGCAAAACATGTTTGAGAGGTTTTATACCACATAGACATGTGATTTGGGGGAGGAGGGGGATACCCCTACATTTGATGAACAACTGTTTTCATGCTCTACTGACCAGAGTTATACAGTACTCAGTGCAATATGTACTGTCTCAATATCCAGGTATAACATTACAAGGGGGAACCACTTAGCTAACTTTCTGGTTGTTTCTTATATCTATTGACATTTGTTGTATAATGTTAGATACTAAACAATGATCAATTCTGATCTCTAGTATCAATAGAAAAGCCCAATTTTGTTTGAGTTGTCAAAAAATGGGTACTGCGATTGCAACACTGTTCATATTTGGTAAGTTTTTCGAGCCCAGATGCAGTACAGTATTAATAGGTGCCTCGCCCGATGGTTACATTATTCATTTCATGTCCTGATGGCTAACCGGAGTTGCATCATTTAACTGCCCATCAATTTGCCCGTACAACGGATTCTTATTTTGATTTCTCCTTTTCTCTTATGGCCCTACCAAACCACAGTTAGGCTTGTTTTAAATAGCAATTCTCCCTACATTTTCCCTAACTACTGTAACCCGAATAATAATTTTTGGTGCCTATATCTACTCTACTCCTAAGAGTGACAAACACTCACTGGTTTGTTCCCATACCATGACCCAAAATGGAAAACGAAAACCCTAAATTTACACATAAGCATGTTAACCCCATTCCGAATACTTAACTGTCTGTGCATGAGGGGGACACCATACCATCCTTGGGAGACTTTAGGTCCCCAATACTTATCTACTTGTAACACTCTGTTCACAAATCCACTGCAGGGAGATCTGCCTGTACAACATTGTGGGGCAGTACTGATTACTGGCCAGCTTGGAAAATGGGTACACATATATTTCAGGAGATTCTATGCTTGAGTGTAAACGGTCTAACATATGCCATAAAAAGGAAGAAGTTTCTCTCCTTTCTTGACACCTATAAGAACACGGAATAATATTTAGGAGGAGTAGTCACTCACCTTAAGGAATAACAACACTAACTTGTCAGAGTGAATCATAAAGCCACTAAATTGCCCTGATCCCAAGCCCACTGGTAGCTTTGACCCATTGTAGTTAGGCATAACTTACGGCTATGTGTAAAATTTATATATGCAAATACAAAACAGTAATAAAGTCATAACACTAAACAATAAAATCACCAAACCAACTTAGAAAAACAGAGTACATTTTAATGAACACAATGACACCAAAACAACAACAATCCAACAAGGGGAACCAGTTATATAAGTTTAAAATGTTTTAATTAAAAACAGCACTTGGAAGCAGTAAGTGGAAAAGATAATGTTTGGTACACCAATCAGGACGGCCCATTCAAGAATTTTACCTTCTGACTAGTATGCAAAATTGAAGACAAAAGATGTTAACAGGGCATGGCAGCAGGTCATATGCGGAAAGATCTCACCAAAGTCAGATAGGCATTGAGTGAGGTTTAGCACGGCTCTGGCAGGAAAAGCTCAGAGTGGAACAAATAGAAATGTTATACACAGAGAAGTCATCGCGTTTGCCGGATGCTTATGGTGCTTTCAACTGGTTCCAATTTCTAAGACGTAAAATAGTCTCTTTTCTAGGGCTTATATCCCTCCAGTGGGGCAATGGGGCAGGCTGTATCTGAATAGGGTTCTAAGTGGCAGGATGCTCTCTTACCAAGGTCATGCTGAAATAGAATCACTACTGCAGAGAAGCTCAAGGAGGAACAAACCTGCTTCTTCTGTCCAGGGAGGTCACGCCTTCACGTGTTTGACTCTGGCGGTGGGTCGTGGCGCTCAGGAGGTATAAAAGCCCAAAAGTCGCATTTTGCAGGAGAGTCTTTTTTCCCTCAGCTCTTCACCTAAGGCTCCAAGACGTAGGTCTTTTAGAGCATGATCCTGCCAAAGCTTTGCAGGGTCTAGGGCAGGCCCAGTTGGAAATGGGTAATTCAACTGGTCAAAAGGAAGCCAGTCCAGTCCTTCAGGGCTCCTCTCAGGTCGCTGCATGCAGGAGCCAGTCCTTTTCCAATCGTCCAGAAAGTGTTCTCAGAAGGGTGCTTGGGGTGCCACATTTATGGTGTGCCCCACCTAGTAGGGGTGGAGACTTCTGGCTCCTCTTTAACCAATGGAGTAAAAGTTCACAGGATCAACGCTACCCACTTTTGCATCAGTTTCTGTTTGCCATACTGCAAACAACCTAGAAGTGCACCTAACTTCTACTTACTGGAGAAAACCTTCCTCCCTTGTGCACAGCCTTTGTGCCCACCCAGAGGCGTGGCCAGGGAAATGTGCATTTTTCTCCTCTGTGGTTACTCGAAAGGGATTTTTGGGGTAGCTAGCTTTCTACTGGATATGGTGCCAACCTGACCTAGGGGACAAACGGCTGCCTTCTCCAGTCCTCACTTTGAATTTACTTGTGAAAGGACAGGCCTCTTAACAAGTTTATGAAGTAACTGGGTCCACCGTACTGGTCTTCCAGCAAGGGAAGAAAAACGCTTCCCCATAACCATTATTCCCGCCCTGGGAGCAGTTTTCACACCTCATTAAGACCAAGCACTGACTAAGCACCTGCTTTATAGCTAAGGTTTCCGGTTTTCAGTTTTTTACTGATATTTACAGATAAATACAGACAGAAAACAATACGTTTTCTGTCTGTATTTCTTTTTAAAAGCGGGAAAAATACTGAAAAAGGTGCTTCATGTGAGAAACTCTCCTTGCTGTCTTTCATGAATTCTAGGCAACAGCAGAGCAAGCAGACAGCATGGAGGGTTAAAGTACAGGATGAAACTTTCTTAAATACAGGCATATGTTAACACATATTTGTAGTATGATGGTAATCTGTACCTACGAGTGTAGTCTTGTTATACGTGGCTGCTTAGTTTGCTAAAGCATAATAATAATAATAATAATAATCCACATTTGTAAAGCGCGAGCAATCACCCATAAGGGTCTCTAGGCGCTGGGGCCATCGGGAAGATTAAGCAAGCTATTGCCCAGAGTCACATGGTGCTGGGCTAATCTGCTGCCGGCGCTGGAGATCGAACCGTGATCCCCAGATTCCAACGTCAGTCGCCCTGGCCGCGGCGCCACACCTCTCCCCATGAGGCTTAATGTTTTAGTGCACGTCGAAGAGTTATATAAATGCAGACATATATCATTTTATAGCTACATTTATTATTGAAATACAATATAAATACTAATAAGATGGCCCAAAAATAAATATGGATACAGACGGAAATGTTAAAAAATAAATACCAAAAAAACAGGAGCACTATTTATAACTAATGCAACTTAACCTCCTTTTCCCTAAATATGTGTTAAAAATCTAGCTTCACCAATTAATTGAACATTTAATGAATATGAAAAATAGTCTTTGAATGACTTTTGTGACCGTTTCCTGTCAGAAGTTACAGATTAAAGTTTATTATTTGTACTTTGACATTTTTTAGGATTCAGCTACAGCCCTGCCAGTGCAAATTGCTTTTGAGTGCCTTGTCAATGGAGGAACAGGACTATTTAATGGCGCCTGTGTTCCACTTTAAAATATTAGGCACCCTACCTTGTCAGCAAGAAAGTGTACCTAGGGGTGACTTATTCATATTTAAAAGGAGAGTTTCCAGCCAGTGAAAAAGGGTTATTTTGAAAAGTCTAACAGCAGGTTTTTAGGCTACCACAGTCAAACGGTGGATGGTACGTTATGGGCTGCAGTCCACAGATGGCATTTAACGTCCAAGCCCTCAGTTCATTTTCTACATCATTTACTAGGGACTTCAAGGGAAGTTAAATATGTCAATCAGGGATCAGACAATGCAACCTTGTTCAAATTGGAAGCACAGGCAGGGGTCAACAGAGCACAGAGTTCAAAGTCCAGCAAATATTGATTTCAGAGAAAGGCAGAAAATCTAGGGTGACCATGCAGAAAAGGCAGATTTACTACAGTCCCACACACCCAGACATAGCCTTACTTCAGGAAATGCATCTGTCCTGCAAAGAATCTGAAAAACTAAAACAGGACTGAATTGGTAAAATGATACAGATCAAGAAGGGATAAGTGCAAATCTTGGTGAGGAAATCACTACCTATGAGAATGTTATAAACCCAAAGTGTCAAGCTGTTTTTTCCAAACTACAAATACAGGATTTCACAACAGTAGTGCGATCCAAATAAGTCCCCACAGGGTAGAAAGGTGACTTCTTCTCCAATGCTTCCTCAACACTTCTTGCCAAAGGGAAATCTAGTGTAGCGGTGGGAGGGTACTAAAATATGGTTCTTGATCCTTGGTTGGATCGATCATGGAGGTCTGACGTAAGACACCCCAGAAACATATACTGCTGGACATTATCACCAATCAAGCTTTTGTAGACCTATAGAATCTGATTTATCGAGTGGAGCGAGAAATATACTTTCACCTTCTGTGTTTAGAGGACTTGTTCTTGTATTGATTTTTTGTTATCAGGATGATTATTGTGTAGTGTTTTTGATGCCACAATTATTCAGAACAGCACATGGATCATGACTTCATAATTCTACATTTGGACGTCTTTTTCTATGCCCCCGTGACCTCTTGGTGTCCAGAAATAAAATGTCCAGGGATAAAACTGCCAAATCTCTTTTCTTACAACATACCTAAATGATAACGAGGGCTCTGTTATTTCAGCTCGGACTCTATGGGTGGCTGCGAAGGCCTATGTAAGGCGAGTGATAAAGAGAGAGTCTCCCACTATTAGAAGGAAAGAAAAAAAAATCACAAATTCAACTAGAAAAATATATTGCCAGACTCACTTGTGCTTCTAATGTATCACAAATTAGATGAAACTGCAAACCCTAAACAGATAAATTCAATATTAATAAGTTATGTATCTCCAAAGCAGAAAATTCACTTACATGCATTAAACATAAGCAATATGAACACTGAGAGACAATGGGTTGTCTACTGGCCTTACAGCTTAAAAATACTGAATCTAAATAAACCATTCCTGAAATTCTATTTGTTCAAGGGGGCCTTCTAACCAACCCCTATAGAAATCAATCAATCAATCAATCAAAGCATTTATATAGCGCGCTACTCACCCGGAGGGTCTCAAGGCGCTGGGGGGGGGGGGTCCGCTACTGCTCGAACAGCCAGGTCTTGAGCTGCTTCCTGAAGGCGAGGTGGTCCTGGGTCAGGCGGAGGCGGGTCGGAAGGGAGTTCCAAGTCTTGGCGGCCAGGTAGGAAAAGGACCTTCCTCCTGTGGTGGCTCTTCGGATGCGGGGGACGGCGGCGAGGGCGTGGCTGGTCGATCGAAGCTGGCGTTTGGGAGCGTAGAAGTTGAGGCGGCTGTTGAGGTATCCTGGGCCTTGGTTGTGTAGGGCTTTGTGTGCGTGGGTGAGGAGCCGGAAGGTGATTCTCTTGTTGACCGGGAGCCAGTGCAGGTCTCTCAGGTGTCCGGAGATGTGGCTGCGGCGGGGGATGTCCAGGATGAGTCGTACTGAGGTGTTCTGGATCCGCTGGAGTCTCTTCTGGAGTTTGGCGGTGGTTCCGGCGTAGAGGGAGTTGCCGTAGTCCAGACGGCTGGTGACGAGGGCCTAGGTGACCGTCTTCCTGTTCTCGGAGGGGATCCATCGGAAGATCTTGCGTAGCATGCGCAGGATGTTGAAGCACGACGAGGAGACGGCGTTGACTTGTCTGGTCATGGAGAGGGAGGAGTCCAGGATGAAGCCCAGGTTGCGTGCGTGGTCTGTTGGTTTGGGTGCGCTGCCCAGGGTGGGGGGCCACCAGGAGTCGTCCCAGGCGGAGGGTGAGGATCCTAGGATGAGGACTTCAGTCTTGTCTGAGTTCAGTTTCAGGCGGCTGTTCGTCATCCATTTGGCCACGTCTGTCATCCCTTCGTGCAGGTTGGCTCTGGCGGTGGTGGGGTCGTTGGTGAGGGAGAGGATCAGCTGGGTGTCGTCGGCGTAGGTGATGATGTTGAGGTTGTGCTGGCGTGCGATGGCTGCGAGGGGGCTCATGTAGACGGTGAAGAGTGTTGGGCTGAGGGAGGAGCCTTGAGGAACGCCGCAGATGACTTCGGTGGCCTCCGATCTGAACGGGGGGAGGCGGACTCTCTGTGTCCTTCCGGCGAGGAAGGAGATGATCCACTCCAGTGCCTTCTCCTGGATTCCGACGTTGCTGAGGCGCTGTACTAGGGTACGGTGGCAGACGGTGTCGAAGGCCGCGGAGAGGTCCTGGAGGATGAGGGCCGCCGTTTCTCCGTTGTCGAGCAGGGCTCGGATGTCATCGGTAGCTGCGATCAGGGCGGTCTCGGTGCTGTGGTTGGCCCGTAAGCCAGACTGCGAGAGGTCGAGGGAGCCGTTCGTCTCAAGGAAGGCGGCCAGTTGCTTGTTGACAGTCTTCTCCATGACTTTAGCCGGGAACGGGAGCAGCGAGATGGGGCGGTAGTTCTTGAGGTCGGTGGGGGTCGGCTGATGGTTTCTTGAGTAGAGCGCTGAGTTGGGCGTGCTTCCAGCTCTCCGGGAAGGTGGCTGTGTCGAAGGAGGTGTTGATGATGTCCCGCAGGTGGGGTGCGATGACAGTGTCGGCCTTGTTGAAGACGTGGTGAGGGCAGGGGTCTGTCGGAGATCCGGAGTGGATGGAGTTCATCGTGCGGATGGTGTCTTCGGTGCTGATCGGAGTCCAGGCGCGGAGGGTGGTGGTGGGGGGCGGTGGTTCGGTCGTGGCGTGCGTCGGTTGAGTGCTGAAGCTGTTGTGGATGTCCGCGATCTTGTTGTGGAAGTAGGAGGCGAGGGAGTTGCAGAGGTCTTGCGACGGGGTGATGTCGTTGTTTCCGGCGTTGGGGTTGGAGAGCTCTTTCACGATGTTGAAGAGTTCCTTGCTGTTGTGCTCGTTGTTGTCCAGTCGTTCCTTGAATGCGGTTTTCTTGGTGGCGTGGATCAGTTGGTGGTGTTTTCGGGTGGCGAGCTTGAGGGCAGTCATGTTGTCCGGTGTTGGGTCTCTGCGCCAGGTTTTCTCGAGTGCTCTGCAGTTCTTCTTGGAGCTCTTGAGTTCGTCGTTAAACCATGGGGCTTTCTTGCTGCCGGATCTGCTCGGTGGGGTCTTCAGAGGGGCGAGGTCGTCTGCGCAGTCGCTGATCCATTTCGTGAGGTTGGTGGCGGCTTGGCTGGGGTTCGTTGTGCTGGTGGGAGGCTTCTTGCTCAGGGAAGACGCGAGCTGGTAGGCTGTGATCTTGTTCCAGCTTCTGCGGGGGACCTGTTGTTGGTGATGGTGGAGCGTGGTCCTTTTGAAGCTGAAGTGGACGCAGCTGTGGTCCGTCCAGTGGAGTCCCGTGGCGTGGCTGAAGGCGATGTCCTTGCTGGATGAGAAGACGGGGTCGAGTGTGTGTCCGGCGTAGTGGGTGGGGGTGGTTACCAGTTGCTTGAGTCCGAGGTTGGCGAGGTTGTCCAGCAGGGTGGTGGTGTTGCGGTCGTTGTTGTTCTCCAGGTGGAAGTTGAGGTCCCCGAGGAGGATGTAGTCAGCGGAGAGGAGTGCGTGCGGGCTGATGAAGTCGGCGATGTCTTCGCTGAACTGTGTGCGTGGTCCCGGGGGTCTGTAGATGAGGGTGCCTCTGAGGGTTGTCTTGGGGTTGATGTGGATCTGTAAGTGCAGGTGTTCGGCGGGTGCGAGGGTGTCGTCGGTGTTGGTCGTGATGCGGATGGTGTTCCTGTGGATGATGGCGATGCCTCCTCCTGTCTGGTTGACGCGGTCCCTCCGGATGATCTTGTAGCCGTCCGGGATGGCGATGGCGATGTCGGGCGCTGAGGAGGCGTTCATCCAGGTTTCCGTGAGGAAGGCGACGTCTGGGGCTGTGGTGTCGAGCAGGTTCCAGAGCTCGACGGCGTGTCTGTGGACGGAGCGGGTGTTGAGCAGGATGCACTTCAGGTGGGTGCTGCTGGTGTTCGACTTGGTGGGTGCTGGTGTGGCTTGGGTCCGGTTGCAGGTGAACTTGCAGGAGTGCCAGCTGAAGGGTCCGTGGGTGCGTCTCGGTGTGGCTCGGTAGCAACCCGGGGTCCTGCCAGTGTTGAGTGCGATGAGTTCGGTGGCGTCGTAGATTCGTCGGGTCGGCTTCCGACGGTGGGGGCCAGGGGTCCTGGCACTGGGCGCGGTCCAGGCGCGGACGGGCGCAGACGGGCTTACCTTTGGCGCACTATCGGCACTCCCGCTGCGAGCGTCCGCTGCGCGGTCGCTGAGGGGGCGTCATAAGTAGGGGCCGTGAGGGAGGGTCGGCCGGGAGGCGGGAGGCGGGAGGCGGGAGGGCCAATGGGAAAGCAGGGGAGGCGGAGCTACGGGTCAGGGGCGGGAATCACGGAGGTGACCGGGCCGGTGAGGAGCGGGGGCAGAGGCGGCAAGCTGCGGGCAGAAGGCGAGCCCGAGGAAGAAGCGGAGGGCAGCGGCGTGGGGGAGGTGAGCAGAGGTCTCGGCGATCAGGGAGCGGCCAGGCAGCAGCTGAGACCTCAGGCAGGCGAGCGAGCGGCAGAGCAGCAGGTAGGCAGGCAGGCGAGCAGCAGCAGCGAGGAGGGAGCGACCGCCTGCGAGGGCACAGGGGTCACAGTGAATGACCCGGCAGGGACCCCTTAAGTAGGGGCCGTGAGGGAGGGTCGGCCGGGAGGAGGGAGGGCCAATGGGAAAGCAGGGGAGGCGGAGCTACGGGGCAGCGGCGGGAATCACGGAGGTGACCGGGCCGGTGAGGAGCGGGGGCAGAGGCGGCAAGCTGCGGGCAGAAGGCGAGCCCGAGGAAGAAGCGGAGGGCAGCGGCATGGGGGAGGTGAGCAGAGGTCTCGGCGATCAGGGAGCGGCCAGGCAGCAGCTGAGACCTCAGGCAGGCGAGCGAGCGGCAGAGCAGCAGGTAGGCAGGCAGGCGAGCAGCAGCAGCGAGGAGGGAGCGACCGCCTGCGAGGGCACAGGGGTCACAGTGAATGACCCGGCAGGGACCCCTTAAGTAGGGGCCGTGAGGGAGGGTCGGCCGGGAGGCGGGAGGCGGGAGGCGGGAGGGCCAATGGGAAAGCAGGGGAGGCGGAGCTACGGGTCAGCGGCGGGAATCACGGAGGTGACCGGGCCGGTGAGGAGCGGGGGCAGAGGCGGCAAGCTGCGGGCAGAAGGCGAGCCCGAGGAAGAAGCGGAGGGCAGCGGCGTGGGGGAGGTGAGCAGAGGTCTCGGCGATCAGGGAGCGGCCAGGCAGCAGCTGAGACCTCAGGCAGGCGAGCGAGCGGCAGAGCAGCAGGTAGGCAGGCAGGCGAGCAGCAGCAGCGAGGAGGGAGCGACCGCCTGCGAGGGCACAGGGGTCACAGTGAATGACCCGGCAGGGACCCCTTAAGTAGGGGCCGTGAGGGAGGGTCGGCCGGGAGGCGGGAGGGCCAATGGGAAAGCAGGGGAGGCGGAGCTACGGGGCAGCGGCGGGAATCACGGAGGTGACCGGGCCGGTGAGGAGCGGGGGCAGAGGCGGCAAGCTGCGGGCAGAAGGCGGATGCATCTGTCTCCTCCTGCACTCTATACCACTATGATCATACAGATACTAATGAACTGGAGGAAACGATTATCGCAAATTTAGGGCTGTCAGTGCTTTCACCTGTGCATAGACAAATTCAGGAAGGTGATATCGCCGATAAAGAAATGGCAAAAGCTATAGATGAGGTGTCAAAGCGAAAGGCACTGATAGAGGATGGTTTCCAAAAAAGAACTTTATAAAACAACAAACCTAAAATGGTGTCTCTAAAAAACCCAACCTGCCCTTGATGAATATATAGGTGGCAATCTACGGTGACCTTGCTCATCCGTGAAAATGGTTGAACAGAATTAACATATGAAGATGAGAAAGCCTAGAGAACTTCACACATTCAAACATTTATCCAGGAAGAGCAGTTTATACCCTTTTGACAAATGCCCTGTCCATCCTTGCTGAGAGCGGGCCAGCTATGCTTCCTCCACACTTACTGTAGGGGTACTCCCTTCGCTTTGTCTTGCCAAATGGGATCACTTGAAAAAGATAAGAATGCTATACGAAAGAGGACGATCAGCCATTTCCCATAAATCAAGCTCTCCACCAACTCGGAATTACAGGATTGTAAGATTTTAGTGGCCTAGAGTCAATTACACTAAGTTTTGCTGCAGTCATTGTAAAAGTGGAAGTAGCATTGTTGAGGGACAGCTGATTATGGTCACCAATTAGGCTTAGAAGTGCGCCAAGAGAACTCATTGTTCATCTGTGTAGTGCCTTACTGGGGCATTCTGAGCGTATATTTCAGTTGTACTAAATAAATTGCAGAAATCGGAGTATGTAAGGCTTTGTTTATTATTAAGGTATATAAACAGAAGCCTGAATGTAACTGTATGAGGTGATTGTAACTACAGTTAATGGACTAATATGTAAATTAGTCTATTAGCTCAAGAGCTCCAAGAAAAACTGCCGAGCCCTCGAGAGAGCCTGGCGCAGAGACCCAACACCAGACAACATGACCACCCTCAAGCTCGCCACCCGAAAACACCACCAACTGATCCACACCACCAAGAAAACCGCATTCAAGGAGCGACTAGACAACAACGCACACAACAGCAGGGAACTCTTCAACATCGTCAAAGAGCTCTCCAACCCCAGCGCCAGAAACAACGACATCACCCCATTGCAAGACCTCTGCAACTCCCTCGCCTCCTACTTCCACAACAAGATCGCAGATATACACAACAGCTTCAGCACACAGTCAACGCTCCCTACGACCGCACCTGCGCCCCCCACCACCACCCTTCTCGCCTGGACCCCGATCAACACCGAAGAAACCCTACGCACGATGAACTCCATCCACTCCGGATCTCCAACCGACCCCTGCCCTCACCACGTCTTCAACAAGGCCGACTCCATCATCGAACCCCACCTACGGGACATCATCAACACCTCCTTCGCCACCGCAACCTTCCCGGAGAGCTGGAAGCACGCCGAACTCAACGCTCTACTGAAGAAACCATCAGCGGACCCCACCAAACTCAAAAACTACCTCCCCATCTCGCTCCTCCCGTTTCCCGCCAAAGTCATCGAGAAGACCGTCAACAAGCAGCTGGCCGCCTTCCTCGAGACGAATGGATCCCTCGACCCCTCGCAGTCTGGTTTCTGGGCCAACCACAGCACCGAGACCGCCCTCATCGCCGTCACTGACGACATCCGAGCCCTGCTCGACAACGGGGAAACAGCAGCCCTCATCCTCCTGGACCTCTCCGCTGCATTCGACACTGTCTGCCACCGCACCCTAGCACAGCGCCTCAGCAATGTCGGAATCCAAGAGATGGCACTAGAATGGATCACCTCCTTCCTCGCCGGAAGGACACAGAGAGTCCGCCTCCCCCGTTCAAATCAGAGGCCACCGAAGTCATCTGCGGAGTCCCCCAAGGTTCATCGCTCAGCCCCACTCTCTTCAATGTCTACCCCAGCACAACCTCAACATCATTTCTTACGCCGACGACACCCAGCTGATCCTCTCCCTCACCAACGACCCCGCCACCGCCAGAGCCAACCTACACGAAGGGATGAAAGACGTAGCCGAGTGGATGATGAACAGCCGCCTGAAACTGAACTCAGATAAGACGGAAGTACTCATCCTGGGATCTTCGCCCTCCGCCTGGGACGACTCCTGGTGGCCCCCTGCCCTGGGCAGCGCACCCAAACCAACGGACCATGCACGAAACCTGGGCTTCATCCTGGACTCCTCCCTGTCCATGACCAGACAAGTCAACGCTGTCTCCTCGTCATGCTTCAACACCCTGCGCATGCTACGCAAGATCTTCCGGTGGATCCCCACCGAGACTAGGAAGATGGTCACCCAGGCCCTCGTCACCAGCCGACTGGACTACGGCAACTCCCTCTACGCCGGAACCACTGCCAAACTCCAGAAGAGACTCCAGCGGATCCAGAACGCCTCAACAAGACTCATCCTGGACATCCCCCGACACAGCCACATCTCCGGACACCTGAGAGACCTGCACTGGCTCCCGATCAACAAGAGAATCACGTTCCGACTCCTCACCCACGCACACAAAGCCCTACACAACCAAGGCCCATGATACCTCAACAACCGACTCAACTTCTACACTCCCACCCGCCAGCTTCGATCAACCAACCACGCCCTCGCCGCCGTCCCCCGCATCCGAAGAGCCACCACAGGAGGAAGGTCCTTCTCCTACATGGCCGCCAAGACATGGAACTCCCTCCCCACCCACCTTCGCCTCACCCAGGACCACCTCGCCTTCAGGAAGCAGCTCAAGACCTGGCTGTTCGAGCAGTAGCGGACCCCCCCCTACCCCCAAGCGCCTTGAGACCCTACGGGTGAGTAGCGCGCTATATAAATGCCTTGATTGATTGATTGATTGATTGATTAGGCATAATTCCCTTCAAAGAACGGTAGCACACATCTTAATACAGACATATATACCCTGTGGACTTGTCCCTAGGCGCCCTTATGCCCTTCAAACTGTCCTACATGCCAGAGCCAGTCAGCTGTCGCCCTCGAGGAACTCCGATCACATTACTCCAATCCTCCAATTACATTGGCTCTCTTTTAAGGCTAGAATAACAAATCTGTCTATGGCAACTCTACACCATACCTCTCCAACCTTCTCAAGCTATTGAGCAGTATGCGAGACTTTGGAAGCAATATCATCCTTCTTCTGATGACCACTAACTTCAAAGCCTGCTACTCTGCTATGGAATACTTTCTATGCGGCTCTTAACACTAAATACAATCTGTACTCTTTCCGGCAACATCTAAATATACACTTGGACAGACTCTACCTGGTGCAAAAAGACAAAAGGGTTTGACTGTCATAGTGATATTTTTGATTAGTAAATAATGTGTGCAAAACTAAATTAAAATGTTGCTATACAATCAAAAATGCTGCATTTGGCAAAACTGTATTTTTTGACAAACCAAGATCTGACTTCGGCCTAACCTACATCCTTGATTTTGCTGTAGCCATGGTGTGTGTTGTTTCTTGTCTCCTCCCACGTAACAGAATGCGCAGAAATAAATGTTCTGTTGACCTTCTGTTCTCAGTGACTCAGGGGGAAACAGACTTATAAGACTGTTCAAGGTCATTTCTGCCTGTGTTTCAGAGGATCTATTCATAATATGATCTATTCATTATAGGAGTATGTCGTTGATTTGAGTGTAGCTAGATTTGTACTGTCACATATAAAGAGTGGATGTATTCATTATAATTCAGGGAATGAGACTAGGATGGTGTTAGAAGATGCTGCATTACATTCTGGATTCTGATTCGTCTAACTGTGTAACAAATTGATCACCTTATCAGTGACAACATTTGAAAGAGGTGAGGCATAAAAGTCACGGGCAACACAATGGGGCGAGCGAGCTCGACCCTATGAAGGGGAGTTCGGGGGGGGGGGGGGGGGGGTTCTAGCCCCGAGAAAATTTGGGGAAAAGTGCGGGCAAATGGTGCATTTTCAGGCACATTTCAGAAAGCAAGAATGTTAATACACCATTCTATATATTCGCACCTTTCATCTTCTCCCTCATTATCTTTCATTCTTTCCGTCATCACTCCTACTCCTACCCAGAATTCTGAACTTAATCCTTCTTATGCTTAATCAAATGTCACATCTCGATTTGCTCCTAGTCCTACAGTTACTTCTACTTATACTTACACAAATTTGTACCTACTCAATCCTTTTACACCAAATCATACTTCTAATTAGTCTAACACTGCTTACTCCTTTTCTTGCTTATTCCTCTTCTTAATACTATTCTGACGCTTCAAATACATAATGTAATAGCAGTGAAGGCTCGCAAATGATACCAAATGTAAACTGTCCAACTAGATAGGTACGGACTGGCTGTAACCCGACTGAGGCAGAAGCCTTCTTTCATGCGCGAGTATCATATTACTAGAAAAACAATTTTGGTGAACATAATCAACTGTTTTAAAAGAAGCACAAACACTATTCTTGCTTCCAAAACAGATGGTAAATTACATCCCGTTTTGGAAGCAAGAGGGATTTTGCTTCTTTTAAAACAGTCTATCAATCAAGGCCAGGCCCAGGGGGAGTCGAGTAGAGAAGACACATTTAAAGTGTAATTAAGATCCGTGCGCCACTAAATTTACTAGAAGCCCTGGGAATTGTGGATACTTCATATGCGAGTGGCTCTGGCAACGGGGTGTGAGAGAAAAAGACACTGCCAATGTTGTTGGCCATGCCACCCTTCACTCACATGCTGAGCATACTGCGGAGGCCCACAGCCCTGCCCTAAAATTCAAAACATCCCAAAAATTATAGTCATGTACCCTGGACAGAACATGCAATACAGCGTTCGGAATGTAGAAGATATATACACAAGGCAGGAGGATATGCTTGGTTGGGGCAGATCGGGTAGGAGTGGCTTGCACCACTCTGTGTGCCCTGACTGCTTGACGCAGTCATGCGCACAGTGAGTTAACACTGACAACAGCTGTTATTTGATAGGGAAAACTCTGCCTTCAGTACTTATGAGGCTAGTAGTCGAGCACCATTACATTTAGTGATATTAACAACCATTATGTACAGCACTTAGAAATTGCCGAATAAGGGGGTACCGAAAAAGTTATCTTACACCACTAATGCTAACACAGTAGGTCTAAACTGCAATCCAAACGGTCTCCATTTTCATATAGTAAACATGAACGAAGGGAAAGAATCTAATTTGAATAATTTAGCTGAGGCTCTTGTGCCCCAAAAGAACACCTTTCATTTTTAACAGTCGCTGCTTGTAATTCTGGGGGGGGGGGGGGGAGAGTAGAGTGCGCATGACTGCGTCAAGCAGTCAGGGCACTCAGAGTGGTGCAAGCCACTCCTACCCGACCTGCCCCCAACCAAGCATATCATCCCCCCCGCCCCCAACCTAGCATACCTCTGCCTTCTGCTTTCTCGCAGTGCGAGAAGCAAAAATAAAATGGCATTTAAAATGCCATTTTATTTTCTGCTTCTCGCACTGCGAGAAAGCAGTGAGGCGGCGCTCCTCCGCCCTAATGGAGGATCCGCCGCTGCACCTTATGCTGAATTTTGTTATATAAGACTCTGACTCTATAAGAATTGACCCTTGTAAACCTGCTCTTGCTTAGAATTCAAATATTTTTACTTCGAGACTTTACTTCATTTGTTGCATTACAAACAAACAGCATTTGTAAAGCTTAAAGCTGTCACCAATCGGGGTATATCTGGCACTGTGTCTCCGTCTACGAGCCAGGTCTTGAGTCTCTTTAAGAGGTCTGCTAGCGAGGGGGCTGCGCGGAGCTGGAGGTTGTTCCAGGTCTTGGCAGCAATGTAGGAGAAGGACCGGCCACTGCTGCAGTGGATGCGGGAGGTGTGCAGGAGGGGGAGTGAATAGGAAAGCAGGTGTCTAGCGGGTTGGTGGAAGTTCAGTTGATGGTTGAGATAGGCAGGTCCTAGGTTGAGGAGGGCTTTGTAGGCGTGCGTGAGGGTCTTGAACTGGGATCTTTTCTGAATGGGGAGCCAGTGGAGCTCTTTTAGGTGAGAGGCAATGTGGGTTCATTTGGGGAGGTCCAGAATGAGTCCGACTACAGCACTCTGTATGGTATGGAGTCTTTGGAGGATCTGGGTGGAGATGCTGATGTAGAGGGCGTTGCTGTAGTCAAAGCAGCTGGTGACAAAAGCCTCAGTGACGGCCTTTCTTTTGTTAGTTGGGATCCATCTGAACATTCTGCGGAGCATGTGAAGTGTGTGGAAGCAGGAGGAGGCGACTGCGTTAACTTGTCATTTCATGGTCAGTGGCTGTCAAGGATAATGCTGAGGTTGCGTGCATGATTGGTGGCAGTGTTTACAAGTATACTACAATTGACAATGTTGATTTGCTTGCTGTTCATTAAATCTCTTTAGGAAAACATTGCCTTGTATGTTCTTGAGGACAATCCTGAAGCCTGCATTGGCACTTTATCTTAAGATTATCTGATAAGATAGTGTCAACAGTTGTATGGATTTATAATGTACTGCCTTTTACTGTTCTCAATATTTTGATTTTTATTATGTTTTATTCAGACTGATTTTTGATAACCTAAACAATTAAGCCGTTACCTACCTACCAATCTTTCTCACTGTGACATCACCATTTTCACACTGTCCCCCCAAGCATATATGAAATACAACGGGTAAAACACTTGAAAATATACATTTTGCTGGACGTTTCTCAGGCAATTGCTTAAGGAACACATCAGCAAAAGGATTTATGAAGGTAGGCTGTGCAAAACGGTTCAGGAATTTCCCTAGCCCAAGTTTGGCAAACGCGAATGTTGCTGCCACTGGCAGTTTACCCAAAGGGTGCTGGTTTAATAGGTTGCAGTGGTTAAACCACTGGCAGACCTCAGCATTTTGACCAGGTGCTGCACCGAGGATGGGTGTCACACAGTCTGATGCATAAGCATTCAATACCTTTCAAAGGGGTTGACACCTGCATGCCTGTCTACAGCATAGTTACCTAGGCTGTGGTGAGGCTGTTCCAAATAACAATGGCTTACCAGGTTACTACAATTTCTCAATAAGTGGAAACCAAAGATTCGTTACAGGCAGGCCTTGGAGTGAGCGTAGGATTTTCAGAGGGCTGATGTGGAATATCACCTAAGTGAGAAGACTGTAAGAACTCATATACTCACTCATCTACCTATACATTCCGCTCAGTGAGTTAAGCACCTGTTCCAGACATCACTGTAACCTGCATGTCACTCATGCCTTAACTGTTCATGTTCTGTCACTGATGAAAGTTTGTACAACTCTGTGATACTAAATTTGTTCTGACAAAACGGAAGATAGCAAATACTTTCTTGTGTGAGAGAGGTAAGATTGCTATTCAAATCAAATTTCAAAGCTTTATTCGACAGCAAGTCATAAAAGCAGTTTACATCCTAACGCTACACAATAAATACTAAGCCTAAAATTCAAATTTTAAAACACACATTAAACACTTTTTGCTGTCACTTCCATTACTCAATATGAAATATTCCATCAAGAATCGTTATAAAATTGATCATATATAAAAACCATGGTAACAATAATTCATTAAACTGCGTCAGATAGTTGAAGGTGCGGGTGCGAATAGACCAAGCCCATCCTAGGAATTTTGCAACAGCAATCGCAAAGTAGGGTGTACAATCTGTTTCCAGTATTCTAAGCGCCTCTATATGCCTGCGTGTTCCTAAATTATGACACACTGGTTTTATCCATTTTCGACGTGGGCAGTGATAGAGCGGGCAAACAAACAATAAGTGAGAAACATTCTCAACTAAATCTTTGCAATAAGGGCATTTCTCATCCCGGTTCGCAGACCAATTTTGTGTAAATGCATTTAGGGGAAGAGTTCCAAATCTGAATTGAAAATACAGTTTTCTATAGAACGGTTTTTCGATAATGTCCCAATAGAGTTCACAGGATGGTACTGTTTTAATATCAAGAAACCGTCGGGTTAATTTGGAGTTGGATCCAGTACAAAAAGCAGATGACCGAACCATGGCCCAATACATTTTCTTCAAGATGATCTTCGATGGAAAGCATGATGCATTGGTATTAGCCCATAGGTGGTCTAGATCCAGCTTAGATAATAGGCTCCGTAATTCTTTAAGCCACAAGATGGTATGAAAGCGTTCAGCATTAATAATATCCGCTACGGCGGCAGAATAATGAGCTAATTCCGGCGTTGTCATTATCTGTCTCCAATATAACAGAGGGCGTAGACGAGCTAAGTCCTCAATACTTTTCCTGCCAAGATCAAGCAACAGAGGAACAGTGGGAGTGCTTTGTGGTGCCCCCACTAGGCGCCGCAAGAACCTATTCTCTGCCAATGACAGGTCCTTCAGATTAGAGAATCCCCATAATTCCGATCCATACAGTGAGGCACTTATCACCTTCATGTTATAAATTTCTAAAGCAGGGGTTATTAGTTTAGTCAGTGAGGCTCTATGTTTGAGCGCTACTACACCCGCTAACTGATGGAATTTTAGAATTGCCATATCGATATGATTTTTCCATCGCATATAACCCTGAAGGGATATTCCTAGATATGTAAAGGCCTCTACCTGCTCTAATGGGGTACCTTTAAAAGTAATTGAGCCTTTCAATGTCTTCCTCTGGTTCATACACATAAACTTGGTCTTAGAAGTGTTCAACTCTAAACCCCGGTTTTCACAGAACTCACCAAATGCATTCATTGCCTTCTGAAGCCCACTAGGAGTTTGTGATACTATCAGCGTGTCGTCCGCAAACATGAGGACTGGCACGCGAGCCCCCGCTAGTACTGGTGCATCGGTGGGTGACCTTTTTAAGTAGTCCACAATACCATTAATGTATATGGAAAACAATGTGGGGGCCAAGATGCACCCCTGTCTGACCCCACGTTCTACAGAGAAGGAATCAGTCACTTCACCCTGAGCCCCCCACCTTATTCTAGCATAGTTATTTTTGTGCAAACGGACAAGCAGTGTTAGCAGTTCTGGACTTATACCAGCTTCAGCAAGCACACTCCAGAGTTTTGGCCGGGGAACTAAATCAAAAGCTGATTTTAAATCAACAAATACGGCATAAAGAGGGCCATTGATCAAAGTCACATTCCTCCAATAGAGGGCTATAAAGTAAAAGACCTGGTCAATTAAGCTTGTCAGGGGGCGAAAACCAGCTTGATATGGAGACAAAATCTTTTTTTCAGCTATCCACGATTGCAGCTTATTCTGCACTAGTCGGCCCATCAGTTTTTGAGCTGAATCTATAAGACTGATGGGTCTATAGTTACTGGGTAGCGATTTGTCACCCTTTTTAAAAACTGGAATTATTTCCGCACCCTTCCAGGAATTCGGAATCGGTGCACCCTGGGCCACAGAGTTGGCTAGCCATGTAAAATACTGACACCATGATTCCCGATGACTTAAAAACACATTAGCAGGAATGCCATCCATACCTGGCGCTCTTCCCCCTGTCACACAGTCCAATGCAATACTGACATCTTTTATGGTAAATACTTGACAGCTGTAGAAGACCGTGGGGGGTAGGGTATAGCAATCTGCAGCTAGGTTACAGGCATACTGGGGCTTGAAGAAATCTATCCACAAGTTTCATGCAACATTATTTTGTGGGGATTCTGCTGCCCCTCCTCTGTCCCACTTAACAATTGCCCAGAATTGCTTTTGATCTTTAGCAGCACAAGCAGATTTCAAGTCAAGCCAATGATCCTCGTCCCACTGTTTCTTAGCTTTTTTTGGGGCTTTTCTATATATGTCCCTGGCCTCCCTCACTTCTGTGATATTCCTAGACCTGCGTTCCATACTAAGATTCTGACGGGCTGTTCTACAGGATTAGTTATACCACCCTAGCTTAGGTGACTTTCTCATAACCTTATTTTGTTTGATTGTTTTCAGAAAGAACCCTTGAAGCCTAGTAAAAAAATTAATGTGAGCCTCCGCCATAATTTCAGAGAAATTTGGTTTATTACTGTATAATTTCAGATTGTTTACTTCCTCAGCCACTACTCTCTTAAGATCCTCAATCTTCTCTGGATCTTCTACCAATCTACCCCATTTTACATGGCGCTGATTGTTTGAGGAAACTATATCTAGGGTCACCTTGTCACCCCTCAGACTTGGTTCTCTCGACCCTAAATTAATTTGGAAATCCATGCAAAGAGGATTGTGATCACTTTCAATTCTAGTTTTTACAATCATGTCTTGCAGTCTATGCCAATCCCTGATATCCACCAGGAAGTAGTCTATTCGGCTAGTTGACCTTCCATTATCAAATGTATTACTCCCTTGACGATCTGATGGAGTGCCCCCGTTTGCTGCTCTAAGACCCCTTGCTAGGCATAAACTCTTGATTTGGATAGCCACAGCAGACCATCTCTTGACCACGGCCAATTCGAGCTTGGGAACTCCCCATTTACTATCGTCCTCTGAGGCTAAAATATGGTCCTCTTGTCCTAGAGGTTCAAAAGTGGTATTAATATAACCCCCTACTAAAATAGATAGCTGGGTTGGCAGCAATTCAAGCTCTTGGTCAAGTACAGATATTACTTCTGATGTATTCCCACCCCCAACCCCCCTGGCATAAATGTTGAAAATAGCCAACCCTTGGCCGTTAGCCCACATAATGTTAACTGGTAATATGTCGCTTGATGGAAGGTTCCTTTGCTGGATTTTACAATCTAATGATTGGCGTACCCAAATTGTCAACCCTCCAGATGGGCGCCCTTTAGAATTTTTTATAGCTGGGATGTAGAAGTTAAGAAACCCTAGCCGATAAACTGGACTCAGTGACCATGTTTCTTGAAATAAGATAATATCATGTTGGTCAATGAAGTCACACCATTCTGGGGAAGTCAATTTGTTAGCTATTCCGGCGAGATTCCAAGAAAGGAAGATCAGCCTTGTCTTATCTGGAATTAGACATGCATGGCCAGGAGGTGTCAACCTGTCTTGTCTTAGAGACACCAAAGCATCTTCGGGGTCTAGATTAACAGGGGGGTGGTCTAATGATTCAAAACGAGAGACTATACGCCCATGACCAGTATTACTCTCCAAGTTACTCACAGTCAACTGTACAGGGACTTCCCTATGTAACCCAGTTTCGTTTAAATAGGGTAGACACACTGCCCTTGTCAGCGGTAGTACAGAACCTGTCACGCGCGATTAGATCATTGCGTTCGGTGATTTCACCCCAACCAAGTCAATCGCATTCATTAAGATTGGATAGTGCTGAAAACCTATTTTCTAGGCTCACGCCCCAGTCACTATTTTGGCCACCCCTACCTCTTCCCTTTGCCACCAAATTCCACTTAGTCCTCAATATACTTGGATTCAAAACAGTTCCTCTTCTAGGATAAAAGAATTCAAGAGTAAGTGGGACTATGTCTGCAGTTCTACGTTGAGGGGGGAACAAATTTGGCAGAATGTTGGGGAGTACATCAGGCCCTGAAAAATTCAACACTACACAGTCACCCCCAAACTTTTTTGGGCTGTTCCCTATCCAATCAACTCTTCTTGCCGCAACTAATTCCCCCCTAACTGCTGCTTACCCCACGGGGATATTACCATGTTCTTAGATAGCCAATGTGATGCTTTACTTAGCAGAGAGGGTGTAGATTCCATCTGGCCAGGTTTTAGGGGTGGTACATTGGCCATGACCAAAACAAGGGGATAGGCCTCTACGATGAGCTCTACTGGACCTTTCTCTGCACACATAGCAGTTTGTCCCGCTAGCCTTGCTGTGAGACCATCTTCAGATAATGCATGGCCCCCTACCTCTTGATGGTGAATAGGGAGAGGGTTAGGTACTATTGTCTCTCCAACCCCCCACCGTGGGCCCCATGGGTGCTCTTTTTGACTCAGTTCTACATGCCACTTGATTTGGTATATCCCCCACCTCCTCGATGGTCTTCTTTAGAAGCCCCCCTAATCTGTGAACCTCTTCTGTTAACTGATCAATTTTTGCTACCAATGGTTTGATGATCCCATTCATCTTCGAATCAAACATGCTCACTAATTTCTTAAGTTGGTCATCTCCCAAGATTGTACTCCCCCCGTTCTCCCCCCTTCCTTCGTCCATATCACAATTTTTTATTTTTGGCGGTGAGGCTGGTCTTTTTCTACTCGAACGTAGCCCACCGCGTTTAGGTTGACCCTTATTGCACCCTCTGGTGACTCTAGGTGCAGGCACAGGCACTGGGGGCGGGGATTTTTCCTCTGCTGTATCTGGGTCATCCTCATCTACCCTTTCGGACACAACAGTTGCCAATACAGTCAGTGTGAGAATGTCATTATTGGTCTGATCAAACACAAAAGCGTCATTACTAGTATCCGAGTCCAGCAAGTCTACTGGAATAGGATCAGGCAAGGTGGTAATAGGTGAGGGGCTCAGGCCCAACGAGGACCTTCTCTCACTATAAATTTTTGCGACAACCTGCACTTGGTAGATGTCCATGGTGTTATTAGGTACAGAGGGAGTCTTTTGCTTAGACATAACGGCCTATTCTAATATGTAAGACTGCTTGCAACGTAGTAATATAGTGCTGAAGGATAGGTAGCAGTCCCAAAGTCAATATAAAGTTAAAATCCTCAACAATGATGCAACAGTTTTCAAAAATTTAACAAAGTGCGAAGTAGTGCAACTCACGAGATTTTCGGGCAGGGGAGGGGATTTGGCCCAGTCCAGTCGCGTCCTGTCTCGGACTGTCCGCCCTTTGTCCGGGCTTCGTCCGGGTGCTCCCGCGCGTGACTCGCGGGGCGAGAGGCGTTCCTGTCCTTTAACGCAGGGGAGAGGAGTTGGCCTAACGGCTAAGGCGCTCGACCTCGGACCTGGGGATCTGGGTTCGAGTCTCGGTAATGACACCAAAACCTCCTGTGATTCTGGGCAAATCACTTAATCTCCCCGTGCCTAAAAAAAAAAGATTAAAAAAAAAATATGAAAGTGTGTCCTCATGTAAAAAAAAACAAAAAAAACAACAAAAAAAACGTAACTTGTGCTATGTAAAGCGCTCTGATACCTGATTCGGTTCGGGTCTAGTCCGCGCTATATAAAACTCCACAAAAAAAAATAATAAAATAAACGCGCCTGCAGGTGCTCTGGTGACGTCACTCTCGCGCCACAGCCGCCGGGGCACCTGGGAAATGGAGTCCCAGCGGCGGCGATGGTACTGGTGGGCGCGAGAGCGACGAGCCGTTCCCCTCACGGCAGACGGTGATGGTCGAGACGTAGGAATATTGGCCGTTCCCCTCACGGCAGTCAGGCAAGTCCTTGAAAACACATTACAGCAAGATAGACGCACCTGCTATTCTATTGTCATGCTGCTACTATTCATTGAGAAACTAGAGCTTGCATTGTTGTAGCCCAAATACATTATTATGTTCAGGATACCCAAGCTGTACCTGTCCTCTGGCCGAGGGATGCTTGCACCTTTTCTGTCCATGGTGTAGTTGTTATACTACGAGAGGTGTTTCCACTGCTGTTTCCCCAGCTCATAAAAAAATACAAAGGATAATTTGAATGCCCTTGCATAAAATGTGCAGGCCAGTCAGAGGCTTTTTTGGACATAGGGAAAAACTAATTGCAGCGCCCTGACCCAGAGACCTTAGCCAAAATGTGTGACCTTAGGCAATTATTGTTCTACTCTCTGCTTCATTTTCAGTGATTCTCGCATATAAGAGAAACTTGAAATAATTTAGTTCAGAATGTGCACTGTACAAAATCCTCTTGTATGTGGTTTAATAAACCACAATATTGCTGCATCTATGACAACAGTAAGGGTGCTGTATAGGAGGCTTAGGATAACTAACTTTCCTCTTGGGTCACTAATAAAACTTTCATCAGGGCAGAAGGAGGAAAGAATGCAATATCCATCCGGGTTCTGAATTGCACAATGTCTAATCAGGAAACATGGTTTCAATCCCAGCAACAAGTCTGCCCAAACAGTGCTTGTTTTAATACATGATGTGAGTGAAAGAGTAAACCAAGCAAAAACAAGGAGATGATGGATGGATCACTAAAACTTTTCAGACAGTCACAGATCTGGATTAAATCCCTCATCGTTCTTTAGCTAACTTCGCCACACCAGTACAGACCCAGCAATAGGCAAATCACTTGACCCTGTGCCTCATAGGAATAGTCCAGCCCGAACTACCAAGCCAGGTCTTCTCTGGACTGGAAATAAGCAGTGGCGGCTGGTGACATTTGAAAGTGGTGAGGCGTAAAATAATTGTCGTACTTCACTGTTGCGAGCAACCCCCACCCCGAGAAAATTTTGAGAAAAAGAGTCGACAAATGGTCCATTGTCTAGCAAATTTGAGACATTAAAATAACAGTAATACATTTAAATGACCTAACACATGTCACCAGCCGCCACTGAATATAATGACTTTCTCAAGTAAATGTGCTGGAGATGAGACTCCCAAAAGAGTTGATCTCTTATTTAAATAAGTTCATGGCACACATACTTTGAGATGAGGAGGTATAGTTTAATTCTATAATTTTTCCTTGTGCAGATGGGCTCATTATGCAATATGTGACTTCAGCGAGCCCCAAAGAAAAATTAATTCCCAATGAAGTCTGATTTTGGATTTAAAGAGTTACTTAAATATTGAACACTACCACCTGCCTTCAAAATGGATATATATGCGCGTTCTGGCTTTATTGGTTGGAGACCAGGGGTATCATGTGGAGTCCATACTATGGGATTAGTGCCTGCTGTTGCTTAATTTGTGCCAGTAGTTGCAGGTGGTGGGTGCTGGCTTCATTTGTGGGGACTGCAACTTATTTATCATCAACAGGCTTGGCCCAGAGCAAGGGTGATAAAGTAAGAAAAGGTATAAAAACGGAAGTAAAGCAAGGTAAGAAACAGAGACAAGGCGATAAAGCAGGGATGCAAAAGAACCCACGAGTCAGTTAAACAGACAGGAAGTACTGGGTGGTGGAAGGGAGAGACATTAGGTGGAATCAAGAATAGGCAACATTTTTAGAGGGGAACCCCAGCATGTGGGAGAGCTGGCAGCAGGTTTCTACAGGAACTTTTTTTTGCAGTTTTATATAGCGCGAACTCGATAAGGGTGCTTTACATGATCATCAATTGCATTACAGACGGACACATTCATTCTGAGATTAAGTGACTTGTCCAGAATCACAGGAGATTGCGGCCAGACTCATAAAGTCTTTAGAGCCTTATCAAACCACCCAAACGTGCTTGGCTGCCAACTGAAAGCTACAGTGCCTCGGCTTCCCACTTAATAATATCATACGGCGAAGCCTACTTTCGGTACTTCCGCTGAAAATCCCATGATCATTACCGGAACACGACAATGCGGACTGCGGTAGAAGGAGGCCTACATGGGGGGTGCCCGCGTCAGAAAGGAAGGAACGCTCCATATCCTAGGAGATAAGTCTCTAGAAGGTGGGCTAACATTTATAGCCACATAATAGATGTCACCTTCCCGCGCTCGTTGTGACTGACTCATTTACTAAATCAACCATCTCACGTGGATTTATGGCTCTTCAATGGCGGGATCCAGAGGCGCCGATACTTTTACATCACCTACGCGTAATAATGCGCTCTCGTTCTTGATGTGAAAAATGAAGGCCCAACGAGGCCCATTAGCACACCGTTTTATTTTCAAATTATAGAGAAGCTATCTGACCCGGTGGGGTAGTGAAAATCTATAACGGCTTTTCTTGAATGAGGGAGGGGTGGGGGGCGCTAACTGTTATCCCTCCAGTCAACAAACAATATGCAATGCCGGAGTGAGGTTTTGTTATTACACCAGTGCTTTAAACGGGTCAGTACTCACTGGTACTGAGAACCGGCACTAACAAATTTTCTAGCCCTCATTGCCAGCACTTTTCTTTAGTCAGGGCGAGTACTAGTACCCTGATTGATGTCACCTTTAGGCTCAGGGCCCGTATCCCCTCCAACGCAGGACAGATGCTGCTCTGCTTCCAGATCTCGCAATAACACTGAGCCATGAAGTAAACTTTTGCAGAGATGCTGGTAAAGTCCTGTGGCGCCCCTTTGTATTTCCTCACACTGCAGGGGTTTGAGAAGGCTTGCGTCTTGATGTGATTAACAGAGCAGGGTCTAGCCAGACCTTGCACTGTTGATTAGGCGTGTAACGACCATTCAGCTGGAAATGCTTTATTTTTTTCAGCGCAGGAGCTGCTTTCCCTTTGTGTGCCCCATCAATACTAATCGCTGCATTTACATAACAGCAAGGGATCCATGGGTGTGAAAGTAGCCCTGTCCAAAGAGCAATGCCTAGCAGGGAACAGTGTAGCACTCTAGAAAGGAGCTCCCATGACAACTGGCAATGGATCTGGCTGGGGGAAAACAAGATGATGAACATAGAATGAAGGGGAGGGAGGTATGTAAAAAGGTGAGGTGACAGCTGAAGTGAGGATTGGCACTTTTTTCAGTTGAAAGTACCAGATATTTGTTCAGCTGTTCAATTCTAAAATCGGGGCTTAAAAATTGCATTTTACCACAAATTAGTGTAGAGTTCAAAATCTGCTGCATTTCTTGTTAACTTTCATCATATTATATATATATATATATATATATATATATATATATATATTCACTGAAAAAAACATAGGTTTCAGGTACGTTACTGTTAGAAATTTGCATTTATAAAACCTTTGAATTTCACTGAAAAAACCATAGGTTTTAGGGAAAGTTATAGTTAGTTGGACATTTTACTCATACCAAATCATAGAAATTCTCCCGTTATAGTTAGTTCAGCTAACTATAACTCGCGCCCCCGTAATGCACTGCCGATGACGTCACATATTACATCACTCATGACATGTGGGCATAGAAACAGAAACACTTGTTAGGAAGGATACTCCATCTGAACCAATTATGATTGCATTATGATTATACAGATGCCAAACAGCGGTCAGTGGACGGGTGGCACGCTAGGGTGAATCTTTCTGATTTGTGCACCTGCCACCTGAAGAAGGTTTTGCCCTGTTTTTGGGGACTGTTCTTGTTATGTCTGGGCGTACACGTTCCAAAAATGCTGAATGCAGTCATCCACTCCTTTAGGTCTGAATGCAATCACAGGCCCTGCAGGAAAATACAGAAATATAAACTATTGAAGACACATTTTCTAAGGGCCCCCCGTGCCCCAAGGGGGTGTGACCCCACAACATCGGCAGTGGGATCGGGCATTTTATCCCTACAATGCTCTTTCTTCAGTTTCAGCAGCATTCTCATCACTTTTCCGCTCCGAATTAAACAGTCCATATATGTGATCGCAGATTTCTATGCCAACGTTTTTCAAAATCCCTTTGTGAATTTAAATACGATGACTTGTACTTTATTTCTGCTTCCTTATTTGTATTTTCTACGGTATTTCAAGCCTTCTTATTGTTAAAGCTTTATCTAAAAGCTGTAAACGAATTGGATTTGAAATATTTGCTATGTTTTATAAATTACCTACTTTATTGAGTCAATTGTCACGGTCCGTTTATAAAGTGGGAGCGCTGCAAGTTGTGCTTACAATCTACTTTGTTTCTTCGTCGATTAAATATGAACAAATCGTAGTTCAAACTCTCTTATCAACATTTCTACACAAATAGAAAAGACCTGGCAAGCGCGCTGCCATCTAGGGTTATCGCGTGTGGCGTCTTTTGGGAGGGGTTTGAATAATTAAAATAAAATAAAACTCACCGCCCACGCCGCCTCAGCTGTCTGTAGCGTTATGGTCGACCCTCAAAGACAGGCTGAGGTACTGTGTGTGGTAAAGATTTACTTTATTTATAATTGCTAATAGAGCGCCGGGAAACACGTCCGCTATGCTCGCGGGCTCCGCTCTCACTGCCGCGATGGAGGCGATGCTCTACGTCATCGCGTTGCAACGGGATGACTGGAGCGCAACACTACATATCTCCCTCCTTTATACACCAACACAATGAAACCGTATTGTCTTCAGAGTCTATTTGCTTACTAACATATTCACCTCTCCCATCTCATAGTCTCTATACTTCGCCGGCCTTACCACTGTTCTGCCAGCACGGGTGCATCTCACCGGGGTTCTGGGGATGTTCCCTGGTCCATCTTGGAGAGCATTCGACCCTGCATTATCTCCATCCTTGGGTCCCCTCTTCATTGTCACTTCACGAGTGCTCTCCAAGCGCTCCTGTGAGTCTTGATCTTTCCTTTCCCTTTCCTCAGTCTCCCTCACGGCGTCTTCTGACGTGTTCTCTTCATCCCCCGAGCAAAGTGCGGTACAAATTTACTATAAAACTCGGCCATCCCTAGAAAGGAACGAACGTCCTCTTTGCTTTTCGGTAACGGCGCATCACAGATGGCTTTGGCGTTGGCTTGTTTGGGCTTAATTCCTTGATCACTGATCTCATAGCCTAAGTAGGTGACTGAGGACATTCCAAATCGACATTTATCCCATCCCGCTGTGAGACCATTGCGGGCCAAGACATGCATCACTGTGGACAGTTTTGTATCATGGTCCGCTCTGTTTCGGCCCATTATCAAGATGTCATCTTGAAAATACTGTATCCCCTCTGTGTCCTTGAACAGCCTATGCATAAGCTTCTGGAATACGGCAGCTGCCAAAGCAAGTCCAAAAGGCATCCTGCAAAATTGGTAGCATCCGAAGGGGGCTATGAAGGAAGTCAACTTGCGGCATGAATGATGTAAGGCAATTTGATGATACGCCGAGGTAAGATCGATGGTTGAAAACCATTTCACTCCTTTCGTCTTGGCCAACATCTCGTCAATCCTTGGTAGTGGGAACTTTTCAACAATTATATTCTTATTGAGTTCTTTCAGGTGCACACATAGGCGTATCTTGCTGTTGGGTTTCTTTGCTACGACCAATGGAGCCAACCATTCTGCACTGTTTATTGGCTTGATGATGCCATTGTCTTCCAGCCTCTGTAACTCCAGTTGCACCGCCTCTCATACTGCCATGGGGATATTTCTCACTTTGTGGCATACAGGCTTGGCTTCCGCTTTGAGGTCAATCTTATGCGTGAACTTTGTCAGTTTTCCTAATTTGCCATCAAATACAGTGAAAAATTCCTCTTTCAGCCTCGAGACATCTGGCTGTCACTCTGCGCTCGTCATCAGAACCTGCGTGATGCCTCCAGGATTCAGTTGTATGCCCAACTCGCCCTGGTCGACCCATTCTAAGACTGAGGGCCCTTTCTCTGCTACATAAAGCTTGCACTCTGCGCTTCGATCTTCAAACACAAATTTCAAGACTCGATATCCCACCATGGGGATGGGCTCTCCCGTGAACGTGACCGGTCTGATGTCTGGAGGTTCTAGGTGGGGTCCCAGGTGTTGCTTGAAGAGTTCGTCCCATACTTTGCGTTGTTTATCGTGTACGGGGACCCTGAGTCTGCCACCATCTTAATTTGTATTCCTCCTATTGACATTTCGCATTGTGGTGTCTTGGAGCGGGTGCAGTCAATGCCTAGTATATGTTCCTCTATGCATAACACGTTGTCTTCTTCTTCAATCTCTTCACCTTCATTGTCTGACTGTTGCACAACATACTTGACTGCCGGCCGTTTCTGCTAACGGCGACACACTTTCTCGTAGTGCCCCATGATTCCGCAAAAGATACATTTGGCACGGAAAGCTGGACAACGTTTGTCATGGCTCGCATGGGAGAGGCTCCCGCACCTGTAGCGCGCATTTTTGTTCTCACTTGTGGGCTTCTTCCCGGGTGATGTTCTGGGCGCATATCTGGTAAGATTCTTCGCATTTCCTGCTTCGCCTTTGCCCCTGTCGGGTGGGTCTGCTTCAGTGACTTTGTTGACCATGGTCCTTGTGGCGCCTCTGCACATTTCTGCACCGTTGTCTCTCTTTGCCGCCTCTGCACATCTCTTTGTCAGCTCCGCCTTCTTTACCATGGCTATGACCTCCTTCAGGGATGCATCTCCACTCACCCAGAGCTTGTCTTGGATTGTGGTGTTCGTGGTGTGCATGACAATTTGGTCCTTAATAAATTCGTCGTGTAAAGCACCGAACTTACAGGTGATCGCCAGCTTCTTCAGTGCCGCCACATATTCGTCTATGGACTCCCCCACTGCTTGTTTCCTCTGTTGGAAGTTGTACCGGTCTATGGACGTGCATACCGCCGGTCTGTAATGATCATTCAGGTCTTCAATGGCATGCTGGAAAACGTCATCATCATCCGCTTGACGCGTTTTTGGTACTAGATTCTGGAACACCCTGATGCCTTCTGGGCCTAGGTTGTGGAGTAGTATCCTTCTCTCTCTCTTGCTGGGAAATGTCTCTCCACTCTCATCTTCCAGCGCCTCCAGGTAGTTCATAAAGTATTCCCTTCAATCCTCCCACTTCATCGATGGATCTCCTGGCTTCGATAGGAATGGAATTGGCGTTGTGAGCGAGGAGGCTTGGGCACATATGTTTGCCTGCCTTTCTGGGAGTTCTTCTTCACCTCTGGGGCTTCCTGGCGCATTTTACCTGTTTTGGTGCGGTGGGCTCTTTTGAGGTGTAGGTCCTCCCCCCTCTCTGTGTTGAGCTTGCTCCGCCAGGGCCCTGGGCAAGCAGGCTGGTTGTTGAAAATGCGGTGCCTGGTGTCGCCGTGCACCGACACTAGCTCTGCCACTCCGTCCTTCTTTACTTTCTCAGGCTGACAGCTTCACCGCAGTCTTATTCTCCCGCTGTGTGGCGTGTGCTCCGACGATTCGTGTTAGGCGTGTTTCTCTGGCTGTGACTTACGCCTGCCTACATGTGCTTGTCTCCCCTTGTGCATTCTTAAAGGTGGCTCACCTGCCTGTGGTCATCCAGGCTCTCAGGGTGTGTCCTCGTACTTATTTTTTTTGTTTTATTGTGCCCCTGGGTGGCGGTCGCGGTGGTTCTCCGCTGACGCGCTATGCTCCGCGCGGTGCCTGCCTAGTGGTCTCCTGCTGCCTCGTGGTCTTTATGGGTAGGTGGTGGGGCACGGTGAACTTCAGTGCCGCTCAATCCCCGATCCCGTCCTCATTGCCAATTTGTAGCGTTATGGTCGTCCCCCAAAGACAGGCTGAGGCGCTGTGTGTGGTAGTTTATTTATAATTGCTAATAGAGCGCCGGGAGACGCGTCCGCTATGCTCGCGGGCTCCACTCTCACTACCGCGATGTCGGCGACGCTCTACGTCATCGCCTTGCAATGCGACGACTGGAGCGCACCACTACACTGTCCTGCCGGGTCAAGGGCGTTTTCCAGCAGCTCTCATCAGGAGGAAAGCCACTCAGAGGCAGCCTCCCTCCCCTCCGCCAATCACAATGCTGCAATGGTTGCGTTGTGATTGGTGCGGTGCAGGCACACAGCGCCCCAGCCAGGCGCCTAATCAGAAGCCCTTTCTGTATGTAGACTGCCTACATAGAGAAAAGGGAGAGTGCCCATGACTGATTTGGTAAGTCCCAGGCCGACCAAAACAGTCAGGTTCCACAACAGTGGGGAAGCCACTCCCCCTGCCCTAGAGCAGGACTACCCACAACCAGGTATTTCTGCGATTTCTGCTTCTTGCACTGCGAAAGCAGGGTGGCCACGCCCCTATGAAGGAGCCGCCACTGGTAATAAGCATCCTGGGACCAGTTTTGGGGTAAGACCCTTCATCAGCCAGGCTAGCTTGAATCCAGTGATAAAGTAAGTAAGGGACCCACATCTGGGCATACCCTACCAACTTAGGGCGAACAAAGCAAACACAAGGAGATGATGGACGGAGCGCTGAAACTTTTTAGACACTCACCCCCCAGTCACATATCTGGGTTGAATCCATCATCGTTCTTTAGCTCACTTCGCCACACCAGTTCAGACCCAGCTATATGCAAATCAGTCTTGACCCTGTGCCTCATGGGAACAGTCCAGTTGGCAGTTTGGTCTGGACTGTTCCCATAAGGCACAGGGTCAAGACTGATTTGCGTATAGCTGGGTCTGAACTGGTGTGGCGAAGTAAGATAAAGAACGATGATGGATTCAACCCAGATCTGTGACTGGGGGTGAGTGTCTGAAAAGTTTCAGCGCTCTGTCCATCATCTTTTCGTGTTTGCTTTGAAAGAGGGAACCCTCATGAAACATGTGAAGAGAGTTTACTTTTGTTTTTTAAGCATGAAAATCTTTGAAACGGGTGGGCAACTTTGTAAAATCTTAAAAGATAGCTTGACAAGTAGCTCCATGTCATATACAACACCTTCAGCCAGTTTTGCCACTTTAGCCACCAGCAGTTTGCATGCTGGGGTTTAGATCCCATAGTGTAGCTGTTAAAAGCAAAACCACAAGTCCCACAATGCAAAATTATGTTGGCTGGAATTTTTTTTGAATATTATTCTACCTTGAAGTGCCAGAGCACTGAGTTGTGACACACATATTAAATGTAGGTCCTGGCTTTCTGCATTTTCTTCTTGTTGGCAATGATGGATTAAACAGCCTAGTGGTTGAGAGGGCAGAGACACCCTCTCAGATGCAAATTGCAGCATCTCTATTAACGGGCCAACATCAGCACTCCTTATATATTTCTATAGGCATAATGACCTTTCACCTTACTCTACAGCCCATCGTAGCATTGTGTGGTTATTTATTTCGCGGGCTCACAACACCGCTGTGTACGTGATATATATCCTGTCTGAAACAAGTGTAGCCCAGGGTGCGGTTATAGTCCTGCGGCCGCTGGGTTAAACTTTAACAACGCTGCACGGTTGAAACATGTTCACCGCTTCCTGATGCGGTCACGTGAACGATCAAGTGACTCAAGCACGTGGGCTTTGGTTCACCATCACTTCCATCAGGCTAAATTGCGCTAGCAGTTGTTATTAAACTTTCGGCGTGGATCTGCATACGTGACCGTACGCAGTAGTACTTAAGAGCTGTTCTCTGCAGTGTGGCGGTTCTAGTACTAAGTGAGATCATTTATCCCACACAGCGCTAAAAGGTAAACTCCCGCCTCAAGGCGCTCCCGCCTCTCACCTGGTATCGGCCGGTCAGGAGCTGGCTGCGGGACGGGGTGCAGATGGGCTGCACGTAGTAGCTGCCCAGCCGCACTCCCTGGGCGGAGAGCTTGTCCAGGTGAGGGGTCTTGATCTCGGAGCCGTGGAAGCCCACGTCGTTCCAGCCCAGGTCATCGGCCAGGATGAAGACGATGTGAGGAGGCTGCGGTCCCCGCGCCGCCCCCGGGAGCGGGCGGGAGGCGAGGACCTGGAGGAGGAGAAGGAGGAAGGCGCGGGAGACACGTGGCAGGGGCAGCCGGGCGACCCGCTCGCGCCTCATCTTTACGAGGGGCAGGAAGGCGCTAGGCACCGTCGTGATGGATGACAGCAGAGGAGGCAGGAAGGCGCTAGGCACCGCTGTGATGGATGACACCCGAGCAGGCAGTGCTTGCAGTCTGTGTGCACAGCTCCTGCAGCCGCAGAATTTAACCAGGAACTGCGAGCACCGTTTGCAGCAGGGCCCGCCCCCTCCTGCGTGTATAGGATGTGGGAGCTGGCGCGCGAGCTCTCAAACTCCTGTGAGTACACCCTTAAGTAGAGGTGCGCAGGCCAGATAATTCACGGGCTGAGCCGACCCACAGGTCCGGCTTGGCTCTGTGAACCACAGCACGGGCTGAGCCAACAAGAATCGTCAGGTCATCATAATTTAGGTCATGCCTTGAACGTCTGTTATGCATTTGACCTCTGTGCTGATGTTTAAAGTCACTTACGTCAAGCAGGACTTGTACCGGTTTCCCCAGGACGCTGGAAGGGTTTTGTGTGTGTGTGTGGGGGGGGGGGGATATTCTTATTGGGGGGCGCTTTTGTAGCAGTGCAGCAGTTTTGAAAAAACTGCAAAGTTCCTTTTATATATCCAGCAGTCTTTGGGCAACAATAAACGTGTCATGGTAACTCTTGTGAATAATGTACCTGCTGGAGAGAGAAGGACGTTTTGTCTGGTGGAAGCTTTGACTCTAATGTAGCACAGAGGGTTACTATTATGCCTGCTGCAAAGGGTGTGTACCGCTCAATCCCCGATCCCGTCCTCATTGCCAATTTGTAGCGTTATGGTCGACCCCCAAAGACAGGCTGAGGCGCTGTGTGTGGTAGTTTATTTATAATTGCTAATAGAGCGCCGGGAGAACAGTATCTTATGTGCATAGCTCATTGGGTTACTGCTTTTGTCACAGAGATTTTTTTGTTGCTGTACAATTCATAATTTACAATCATAATCTAGCACAGTGAACTATGCACTACGAACTAAGAGTTGTATGCAAACTGCATGGTACAGGTTAGAAAGTTATGTTTTCATTAACCCAATGTCGCTAAAACAGGGTTGTTTGGCTAGCAATACATTCGTATTATTAAGGTCAACCCTTACTGCTGTGTTATGTTCTGAATCCTGCCTCCGCTTCTCCAGACTAAGCAATCTGAAAAATGCCTACCAGTATGGATGACATGAATCCTACACCCTGTAGTCCCCTTTGTCTTATGTAACATTTTCTATACACTAATTTACACATGTATGATTCATTGCCAGGTCTAGCCAGCGCTATATAAAACTCTGTAAATAAATAAACATCACTCACAGTTCTCTGACATCCTACACTGATTGATATGAGAGGTTCTTTAAAACAAATGAAATACATGTGAGAGAGAGGCTGGGGGGATATGAGAGGCACTTTTGGAGGGTGATAGTGAGGAAATCATTGAGGAGGCATGTTAGAATTCCCAAGATCCCTGGTTGGCTGAGGTAGGCACCTCAGGCCAAGCAGGGACCCCTGAGCCCCAACGTTAGGGAAAAGACAGGTCGCCTCCAGAGATAGCCCCGCTCCACCCCCTTAGTAGCTTGGCACGAGCAGCCAGGCTTATCTTCAAGGCTTAATGTGTAAAGTATTTGCAATTATGCTCACAGCATTCCAATGATGATACCACATAGACTCCACACAAGTTTCATAGAAAACAAGTATATGTTTATAAAACGAGATACAATGCGGCCACACAATACTAAACCAACATATGCGCTGGGGTAATGTTCCCCCTGGCCTAGTATTATTATTGAGCTAAACTAAACATTCCTACGTAATCCTAATGTCGTAATATGCAGTTCAATATGGAACAGTCAGGTACCTCACAACATAAGAATAATGCAGATCGTAATACGGTTATCTGGTGATTTGTACTGTCACTGTAATGCAATGCATAAAGCAACAACGTGATAAACTGCTATGCCCCTGTAATGCAATGCATACCGTCCCCCTTCAGGTACTCTGGTGGGAAAAAGCAATGCAACGTGTAATATAGTTATCAGGCAATTTGTTATGCAAAACTAATGCAATGTGGAACACATATATCCAACAGTTCGGTATGCAACACTAATCCAATGTGTAATACGATAATCTGTCAGATCGTGGTGCAGGATTCAGACAAGGGGTAACACATCTATCGGGCAGTTCGTTATGCAAATCTAGTGCATCGCCAGACTCCACGACCTCAACTTGATCTCGTAATGCCGACGACACCCAGCTGATCCTCTCCCTCACCAAAGACCCCCTCACCGCCAAAGCCAACCTCCACCGGGGTATGAGGGCCGTCGCCAACTGGATGGAAGACAGCCGGCTCAAACTGAACACGGACAAGACAGAGATCCTCCTACTCGGACCCAACCCCTCCACCTGGGACGACTCCTGGTGGCCCACCTCCCTGGGCGCCGTCCCAACACCAACCAACCACGCACACAACCTGGGAGTCATCCTCGACTCGAAACTCACCATGGCCAACCAAATCAACGCAGTCTCCTCAACCTGCTTCTACACCCTCCGCATGCTCCGAAAGATCTTCAGATGGATCCCTACTGGCACACGGAAAACCGTCACCCATGCCCTCATCAGCAGCAGACTCGAATACGGCAACGCCCTCTACGCCGGAGCCCCGGCCAAGCTCATCAGCAGACTTCAAAGAATCCAGAACGGCTCGGCACGCCTGGTCCTCGACGTCCCCGCCGAGACCACATCACCCCCCACCTGAGAGACCTGCACTGGCTCCCCATCAACAAAAGAATCACCTTCAAACTCCTGACCCACGCACACAAAGCACTCCACAACACCGGCCCTGAATACCTAAACAGCCGACTGTCATTCTACGTACCCAACAGAGAACTTCGCTCAGCCGACCTCTAACTGGCCACGTCCCACGCATCCACAGAACTTCCTCCGGGGGAAGATCCTTCTCCCACCTAGCCGCCAAGACTTGGAACGCCCTCCCTCTACACCTACGGCAGACAGACGACCCACAGACCTTCAGGAGACTACTCAGGACCTGGCTCTTCGACCGCTAGCTGCAGCCACCCTCCCCAGCGCCTTGAGACCCTCAAGGGTATGTAGTACGCTCTATAAATCCTTGATTGATTGATTGATTGCAATTTGTAACACACCTATCAGGCAGTTCGTTAGGCAAACGAATACAATGGGCAATACTGCAAAACAGGCAGTCCGTTGTGCAGAAATAAAGAAATGCTTTATACAATCATCAGAGACTCCGCTACACAGAAGTTATGCAATGCGTAAGTTACTCCAGCACCGTTCACGGTGCCTCCGGCGGTCTTTCCGCCACTCGTGCTTGCTTGCGGTTAGTCTCCGGCCACAGTTGCCCCCCCGCACGGGTAAGATAGAACACAGTAACTGCCGCTTCGCACTCAGGCCCCGGTGCGGCCACTCCCTTGGCACACAGGCCTCAATCCGAGCCAAAGCAGAGGCTCACTGCAGAACAGAGAGAGAGAGGCCGAGAGCGTCTTCCTCTGAGCCCGCGCCCAGCCCCAGGAGTCGACACGTTACCTGGGGGGGGCACGTACCCACTCTCCTCCCCTTGTCCAGCGACTTGGGCCTCCGATGCAATCTCTGACTTTCCAGGCAATGGGAAGATCCTAGGCTGCACACTACACCCGCACTCAGAGTCACTAAGACTCACAGAAATTCCGGATGAACGTTAACCAGACAACTCCTCACGGGGGTCTCAGGCTACGCATGACACACTGAGACAGACAGATAGACAGAGACAGACAGACAGATAGACAGAGAGAGACAGACAGGCAGACAGACACAGACAGACACAGACAGACAGACAGACAGACAGACAGACACACACACACGATCTTCTTGTGCCCATAATCGCAAGGTACAACTTGCGCAGGTCTCCGGTAGTAGAAAGCACAAGCACTCCACGTCACTGAGAAACACTTTATCCTCTGGTGCCCCCGATCACAGGGCACCTCTTGCGCAGTTCTCAGGCAGTAGAAGGTACATGCACACAGTGTTGCTTGAGACACACTTTATTTCTCGGTGCCCCCGATCACAGGGCACCTCCAGCGAGGGTCTCAGGCTGCGAACAGCACACGCACATAGCATCGCTGAGGCACTCTCGCTCTTCTGGTGTGCACGATCATGGGCCAATCCACACGAAAGTCTCAGGCAGCCCCCAAGCACACGCACACAGAGTCGCTGAGACTTTCTTGGCTCCTCAGCACACACGTTCACAGGAAGAACCTCTCGGAGGACTCAGGCTAGACAGAGCACACGCATACCGCGTCTCTGAGTCTCGTTTGGAACTCCCGGTGCCCAAGATCACAGTGCACAACTTGCAAAGGTCTCAGGCTAGACAGAGCACACACACCCACGGCGTATCTAAGAATCTTCTCTGGAAACTTTTGTGTTCCTGTGTTTCCAAAGAGGGAGCCAGCTCACCTCAGGCCCTTGTGGATAGTTACTTCAGGACACAGCAAAGTTCTTCGAGCAGGGGGACGCAGCACACAGCAAGATCCCTACAGCCTTTGCTTGGTTAAAACAGCAAACTGCAGGCCAGCCCCAGATCACACAGCAAGAGCAGTCCTATCCAGCAGTCTATTCAGTTGTTTCTCAAAGGTTCCTCTTGATCCAGAAAGTAGCTCTAGTCTTGTTCACACTTGATCAAGCCATTCTCCAAAGTTCAGGGGCTTCATCTCGCATAGTTATACCCCTTGTTAGACCTGGCACCTTGGCGTGAGTCTCCCTTCCACTTTTTGCTGATGTGCCTCAGATGTTTTGCTGGTGTTCGTTGCTCAGGGCACTGCGCCACGGCCAATCCGTGCCGCAGTGCAAGTGCTCCCAATGTAAAGTGTATGTGTAATTGATTTCCACGATTGGCTATTTGGTTTACTATCAGTCCCCAGTAAAGTGCACGAGGAGTGCCGGGGCTTGTAGATACAAATGCTGCTAGTGGGCCTGCAGCGCTGGTTGCACCACCCACAGAAGCGGCTTCATAAGATGTGTCTCGGGTCTGCCATTGCAGACCCTGCGTACAGTCTCGTACTGTCACGCTGACTGCGCAAATACCCACACTTGCCAGTCCCTGAACCTTCCCTAACCTTCATATCAGTCACCCCTATGGTAGGCCTATGGGCAGGGTGCATTGTAAGCGTAAGGTAGGACAAGCCTAGAGCGTGGCATGTCCTAGTAGTGAATTACCGCCCTTTTCGTTCTTCACTATTGAAGGGCTACCGGTTCTCTTAGGCCAAGATGAGCCCGTCGGAACTATTACACGCTATAGTCCCGGCAGGCTCAGGGAACACGGTAGCACGTCGAGTTTAGTATGCCTGAACTCAGAATAATAAAATACTTCCTTTAGTAAGGTTTATTTTAATATCCTGTGTTTGCAAATGCTACTTTTAGAAAGTTAGCCTTTGCTGGCCTAACTGTTTCAGCCCGCCTCTGCCAGGATGTGTATCTGCTGTCTGGGTTTGTGTGAGTGACAGGGCTGGGAGATTCCCGGGGACAGTCGGGAGCTCTAGGAGGTGAATAGGGTGCTTACTCCAGGATGGGTGGGCGGAGTAGTCCTTGACTCTGTATAGGGTTGTGCTCCACCACCACAATGCTGGCTCCACCTCCTGCGGAGCGTCTGATGTCTCTGCCCTGCGCCCTGAAAGAAGACGGCAGCGTCCTGTCAACAGAGTACTCCAAAACCGGGTTGAACTAGGCTCAGGCCCCCTGGCATGCAAAGACAAAAGAAACACAGTATAAATATAGGAGCTCCGCTCCTTACAAATCAGATCCAGTTTTGACCACGACAAACCTCTGCCTGACTAGATGGACCAAGAGAAGCTGAAGGATGGAAACCAGTCTGTATCCTGTAAGACTGGCCTGCAGTGGTGCCTTGCTGAGAATGGAGAGGAAAGGACCAGAGAGGACTTTGTAGAGTTGTGCCTGAAACAATCTCCAAGGGCTTGATCGAGAGCTTGCCCCCTGAACGAAACCCCAGGACCATTGGGTTCTACTCTGCTTGTGCCCGTCTGCTGTTGGGCCTTAGTTCTTATTCCCTCGCCAGAGTTGTGACTCGGGTGCCTTCGCCCCCTCCCAGGTCGTGACAGCTTGGAGCCAGGTCACCCCGCCATAGAGAGCCCCGCTCATCCCTGAGTCGCTCTCCGCTTCAGTGCCGGGCAGCCCGCTCTCCTGTCACCTCGCCGCTAACGGAGCGCGTTAGGTGCCTCTCATCTTCTCCCGCCGGAATCTGCACGGAGCGCATTCCATAGCCTCGGACGGTCCGTACGTCGTAACGTACCCAACTGTCTCGCTTTGCCCTCCTGCATACCTGGGCTTGTGCCGCACCTCAAGAAAGGCCTCCCCGTACAGTGGTACCGGAAGCCTGGTGCTGCACCCACCTGACATAGAACGCGACGCCCCTCATAGATCCACGAGTACGACCCGGCGTGCTAAGAAGTAGTACGTCCCGCAGGCCTAAACGGCACATCGCCCCGTGAGCTGCATCGACCCCGGATCACCACAACCCTCCACAGTCCTGCTCCCCCGTCTCGCTCCTCGAGGGGGACCGAGTCGGAGAGATCCTCTGGAGAACCGTCGGCCTCGTCCTGGGTCCGCCCTCACCAGTAGCCGCGCCTGAAACGCCTCGGACTTCCACAAGCAAGGTACACTTGAACTCCGTCTCGAGTTCATATCCGATCCAGGGTCCGCAACGTTCTTATTTCCCTGTCATCGTACCTTGCTGAACAACAAACATTTGAAGACTAAGCTTGGCTATTGTAATCTGGTGGCCTCAAATCGCTAAACGTTATTTTGGTCTTGTGATAATCGTGCTTGAATCTATCTTTTATATGAAGTATACGTATTTTTGATACAACCATACGACTGGTGTCCCTTTGTGTTGGGTCAGTGGGTTTACTGTGTGTGATCATAAATGCTTAACTAACTATCGCCCTGAGGATTAGCCTTGTCTGCTCGCGCCACACTACCTAGAGGGTGAGCAGGGTTATTCGAAGGAGTAGTTCCCTTGCCCTGACTGGAAGTGAGGGTCCCTGCTTGTCGCAAGTGCATACCTGTGCCAACCAGAGACCTCTGGTTCCAACACCCCTCAATGGCTTTGAAGTCTTTCTGTTACAGGGAGCACTGACCCCTGCTCAAACCAGTTCTGGGTGCCTCCCTACCAGTGACACCTTCTCCCTTTGATTAGTAAGGATCTGGATTCTCAATCACTCAGCAGGAGATGGGACAATTGTTTTATAGCACCAGCCCAGGCCTCTTCACCTCTAGGCCTACTCCCTGCCTACACACCAGATTCAGGTCAGCCCGTGCTGTCTCGCCTCATCCCCTGGGTCAAAACATTCCCCAGATCCTATCGCTTTCAAATCCAGCCAGTCAATCCACAACCAGGTAGAGACACAGAGAAATGTTTAAAGCACAGAACCCAGCCAATCCTAAAAGTGGCTTACAATCACACAATGCAAAAACCATCTTCATAAAAAGATGTGTTATTGCAGGGTAAGTTATACTTAACTTCACCTTTTCATCTTAAGTCCTTGGGGAGCTAGGCTGAAAAAGATATTACACTGCCTCCCCATTCTATTCTAATGGGCAAGTTGGCCTTTCAGTAAGAAATGGAGATTATTTCACTGCTGGGACATGGCACACACTGTGGTACATGCCACCTTTCACATGCACTGCACCCTGTCCAAGGGGTACCCTAGACCTACCAGAGGGGTGCCTGATGTGTATGGAAAGGAAAGGGCAGGGTCTGGTAAGTGCATGCACTTACCAGAACAACATGGCAGTTTAGGAAACTACGCGCAGGCTCTGCAACGCAAGGCCTGAACTCCCTTTCCAAGGCTTCTTGAGTGGGTGGCACAATAAGTGTGCAGGCCCACCAGTAGCATTTGCATTACTAGCCCTGGCACACATAGTGCACTTCACTAGGGACTTTACTAGTAAAACAAACATACCAATAATGGACAACCAGTCACCATTATACTTTACCCAGGGAACACATGCACTTTGACACTGTTTAGCAGTGGCAAAGTGTCCAGATCATCTAAGTTGGCAACACATGTCAGAAAAAAGGTCTAGGGGAAAAGCAAAAAGTTTAGGGAACTTTAGCCAAAAAAGGCCAAGTCCCACAAGGCCCAACAAAGATTGTCTTATCCTGGTGCACAGAAACACCATAATTTCCTATGTTTTAAAAGCTAATACAACTGAATGTATAAAGAAAAATGTGCTGTATAATGCACTACATTTTCTTGGGGAGAGACCCCTTTTGTAGTGGTGAGGTTTGCTCGCTGCACTTGCTATGCACTGTAAGGTAGCTGGTCTGACAACATTTCCCAGGGCTGTTTTGGGTTCCCTGTCCAGCCCTGACGGAGGTGCTCTGAATCTGAAATGGAAGTAGAGGGTGCACTGTTTAACAAAATATTATTTAAAAAAATCCAAATCACATCTTAGAGATATTTATTTGCAATGCTATAACCAATTGAAATGCATCTTGCATGCTGGGATTTTCAATCCCATATATATTATGATAGAAGCAGAACTACTAGTCCCTGAAGTAAAATTTCAGTTGGTTAAAAGGTAGTAGTAGCTGAAGCTAGGACTCGTTAAGCATTAGTCAAATCACAAGAACCATGGGAAGTATCCATGGTGGATAACAAAAGGCTATGGCGCATCATGGATGAGATTGCCTCCGAACAGAACCTGTTATATACAGAAAAGCCACCCCTGTAATTTTTTTAAACATTTACTAGTCTATTGCATGTTATAATTAATTCATCCTACTACTGGACGCATACAAAAGTGTGATGAGATGTTGTCACACACCACCAGGTGTTATGCTTCATCATAGGACATCCCCATGCTCATCCAAAACCCAGTTTGATGAAGAGAGGACCTACACCCTGTATTCAGGGAGACACTTCTAACTACATACGGAGTTGTGAGAAATATATACTTAAAAAAAAAATGTGGTAACCTCAGTTTGGCTTTTATATTATATGGAGTACCGCTTGGTATTCACAACTGAGTGTGGGGAGTAGGGAAACTAGTACCCCAGCCCCACTAAACCGTCAACATGTTTCTATCAGACTCAGAGTGCATGGCATTCATCAGGACGGACACCTGATCCTTTAGTAGCACATACAAAGTGTACATGCCACTATGATGGTGGTCTAACCCTTGTCGCCACCCTACGTTCCTAGATCCCTTGGGTACCCTAATTCAGGGTCATCCGGGTTCCATGGAGGAAGGGCTCAGGAACCTTTGTAGACACACATACACCAAGGTGCGTTCCTCGCCGGCTACCTTCTGGTACTGGCTCCTTTCACCTGATGATCGTAAATTAGACTGAGGTTATCACTTTTGTTTTTCAGTATATATTTCTCACAGATCGGTATTTAGTTAGAAGTGCCTCCCTGACTTCAGGGCATAGGTGTGCTCTTCATGAAACAGGGTTATTGAAGAACATGGGGATGTCCTATGATGAAGCATGACACCTGGTTGGTTTGTGAAGACATTCCATCACATTTTTGTGTGCGTTCAGTAGTAGGTTGAATTAATTACAACATGCAATAGACTAGTAAATGTTTTAGAAAAGCACTCAGGTGGCTTTTCTGTGTGTAATTTGTTGAGCATTAGTCCCTTTAAGCAGTGGCGGTCAGTAATTTTAGCGAACTTGGGGCCACACACTCACACATTCACACATGCTTGCACACACACACACAACCAACACTCACTCACAAATGCACGTGCATACACCCACTAAACTTCAAAAACATAAAACCTACCTTCACTGCAGCTGCCGGAGAGTGAAACTTTGTTGGTTCCTAGAAGGTTGGGACTGCTGCCTCCTCTCATTGGCTGACCTTTCCCTATTTCGTCATGGAGTGGGATGCGGTCAGTGAGACTTATGACCCAACGCCACTCTGTGATGAGGTGTCACTGATTGACACTTGTCCCTGAGCACTTCAGGGATTGAAACTGAAGCATCCAGGTCAGAGGCACTTAGTGATGCTCCCTCTCGTGACGAAGGGTGGTGGGCCTTGAGGCACTTTTGCTGGGCTGAAGAGGTTGTGCCTACAGGGCTGTGAAATAGTCAGCCTGGTTTTAATATGGAATATGTTGATGCTAATATGGAAAATGATACAGAGTAGATTTGTACTCGAGCGGCAGCTTTCTCAACACGGACTGGTAGTTTCTCATTGCGAGCGGTCGCAAGCATACGCGACCACTCGCAATGAGAAACCTGACCTCCCCGCGTTGAGAATCTCGCCGGGAGGTTTATTTTCCACGCTCTGGATCGGCAACTTGGTGTTGCTGATCGCGAACGAGGACAAAGTCTCGCCGGGATGTTGATTTTGCTCGCTTGCGGTCGCCAACTTGACGTTGAGGACCGCGAGCAAGCAAAAAATGCCGCAATTCGCGTAGTAACGCTAACTACGCACGCTCCGCGAGCGTAGTATAGTACTACGCCCAGGGTTAAATAAAGCACACATGCCCGGGGGGGGGGGTGCCACGCTCCTAAAACACCATAAAGTTAGGTGCCACATGAGTTAGGGACATATAGCTAATTAGAACACAGCACACTCCGTGATGCTCCCCAGGCTGGACACCTGGACACATTACAGACTGTCCACATTGTGTCCATGTAAGGGAGAGGCCCAACTGTATTTTCCATTAGACAGTTAATTTATGACTCCAAAGACGACAACTTACATTCCTCACCATATATGGATCCCCGGAAATCTTCATTACCTACGTTGAGCTGTATAAAAGAAGGCCACAGACCAATTGTAAATTGCGACAGTTCTCAGACCCTGTGCCTGTAACTCTTCTCCCAGCCACTATGTTTAATTAAACAAACTGTTCCGGTTTTGCCAAACATCTCTTGTTTCTTCAAGGTATTTCATGTTCAAGGAACATTAGCAAAGTTCAGCCCAGGAAGCCAGGTGCCTGCACAACCTATTTATTAATTCATTTACAGAGTTTTATATAGCGCTGGCTAGACCTGGAGGTATCAGAGCGCTTTACATGAGGATCAGCGAGTTATAAGTTACAAAATTACATCAGTTACAGGAGCGAAGTATAACCTAGGAGAAAAATAGAGAATACACAATAACATGGGTTATTAGCGCATAGCATAGCCAAGACACACATCAAATGGGGCATGGAAGGTAGGGGGGATTGGTAAAAAGGGGTAAGGAATGCATAATCGGGTCAGGCAGACCTTAACAAAGCGCATGCCAACCTTCTGGCTGCCTGACCTGAACAAGAAGAGTGTCTGTCAGGCTCACCTTTGTGCAGCCTTACATATAATCTTCTTGTCAGAATAAAAAGGTGGGGATCGGTGAGCTCCATCTCTATGGACAGGCTATGGCTGCCTTTCTGGTTTCCGTAAACTTATGTGCAATGCAGACAAGAGGTTAATGTTTTGCAGATCACACTGCCAAGTGCTGTAATCCCAAATGTCTCATCTCAGCTGTGAGCTGTGGTGATAGGGCAGAAGGAGTCCAGCTGGGCTGGAGAGAGTGATAGCGGATAAGATAAGGATTGCACTGGCACAGTGTTAACTTGGTGTGAATAGGGAGCACTGCTAAGTCCACCCAAAGGGAACTTTATTTCGAACTGAGGCAGAAATTAGAAATTCATTAACATTGCATTGACAGTGAAGCAACAGAGTGGAGTAGATTGCCAAACCTTAAAGGTTTATTAACAGATAAGTAAAGTCACAATCTCCAGTCAAATCAATTAGGCATAAATCGAATTTCACCTGAATATGTCATACTTGAATATAATCCAAGCAGTTCAATTAGTAATGCAGATATTTCAATATGAAAGGTAGCATATGTAAATCAAGGAAAATCCTTTTTTCCATAAAGGAAACTCCCTAATTCTAAGATGAGGCTGTGTGCAGGTCTGTGAAATTTAGCAGCAGCGGGTGTCAGCAAATATAGCCTTGAAAGAAGTACCAGATAAATGTTCCAATAATAATAAGAAGGAATGTACTTGCTCTTGAGAGTATCTCTATGAGCAGAAAAGGCAGGAGCACTGGTCTCGGTAAAAGATAAAGGATGTCCACATGCAAATATAGACAGATTTAAGTGATTTCCCGTAACATGCTTCCTACAGTTAAAACATTACATTTCATCCAAATGATAATCTTCAGGTTCAGGACCCAATCAAAACCCAGTGTTCCCTCCGTGCTTGATGTCCGCCTCCTCACTGATAATGTAATTCCAGCTTCTCCCATTCCGACCTTCACAAGATCTCACAAAGGAGTATTAAGCTCCTCAGTTTCTCATCCACAGCAGGTGTAGAAATCACTGTCCAAACCAGCGAATTGCTATTCTACGACCTTCAAAATGTAAGCCAACAAAGAATACTATTTTAAATGAGCACACAGTGACTCTGGTATCTGAAACAGAAAAATGTTATGCACAGCAAGCAGAAATACAACGTTTATGTCAAAATGAAGTGCGGCACCTAGGCCCACTAAAGTCAACTTTAAATGTAAAATTGCTAACTAAAGTTAATCAAAATAAATGGTTCATCCTGCTAAACTAAATATTATATTTAAGTCATATACAGAAATAATGAATAAATAGTCTGCAAATCATTTAGGCTATAGTTATGCAGGTTGCAGATAAACATATATTTTTAGCACAAGTAAATGATGATGACAATTCCCACCTCTGATGGCTCTGGGATGCATTGTCAAGACACCTACTGTGTTCCCACAGGGCAGTTTCAGAAACTGTCCGCTGCTCCTTGTGCCTAGATTCCTCTAGCTTCTTCACGTCATCATATATATAGCACTACCTTTCTTGTAATTCTTCTAGTTTTGTCTTAATTGGCCTCTGTCCACCTGATCTCTCTCCATCATCCCATTGTGGCTGTTTTCTTGTCCCCTATCCATTCACGATCAAAAACAAGCAAATGACACAAACTGCAATAATCAATTTATATCTCACTATAGCTCCTAGAATCCTGCTAGCAAGTTCACTAAACCATTTGCCTTCTGCAGAATATCCCTTCCAGTTGTATCCCAAGCACCAGTTTCTTCTAATTCCTTCAAATCCTTTGTCACACTTGTTATGTTCCTCGTATACTTGCTGATCTCTTTGCACTTGTCTGGCACAAAAGTGCTATATTGTTGAGCACGTAGCATTTTGCAAACGCCACCATTGCTCTAATAGCAACTAGTTTGGTGTTGATAACCAAACTTGCACTCAATATGCAGGTTGCACGTTTATGCACCAGGGTAGACCTCTTCCTAGTCTTCACATTATTCAAAATTCCACCTACAGATGGTATCATAATTCCAAAAATATCTCCTACTATTTGCAAAGCACTACGCTTAACTCTCCCAGGAAGCGCAATTTCTTGGTTTATCATTTTCTGTACATGATACACCTCAGTAATACTAAACCTAATTTCAGCTCCAAAACCAAATTGAAGGAAGCTTATAATAAACATACTTCCCCAGATGTAATGAACAGCAGCAATAACAGAGTCATTTGCAGCTAATTTATGCTCAGAAAAATCGAAAAGTCTGAATCTATGTGAGCATTCACTCCACCCCAATTTCAACTGAATGAGAACAAACCCTTTTTTACTCGTAAAACTTAACTTTCCATGATTTTCCCAATCAAAACTCAATCAATCAATCGAAAGTCTTCGAAGTGCAACTACTCACCCAGGACGGTCTCAAGGCGCTGAGGGGGGGGGGGTGGGAGAGAGGGGGTGCACGCAGCTCCTTGGCACTTACGGAGTAGTGTCGGGAGGCCAGGTAGGTCCGGAGGTCTTCCAGGGCCCGCAAAGTCATCCAGGGCCCACCAGGGTTCGTGCAGTTGCTGGTCGCTCAAGGTGATCCGGCGAAGAGCCAGATCTTGAGGTCCTTCAGGAACTTGGAGAGAGTGGGTGTCTGGCGGAGGTGGAGAGGGAGGGTGTTCCAAGCCTTGGCCACGAGCAGGGAGAAAGAGCAGCCCCCTGTTCTTGCCTTCTTAAAGCGTGGCTCTGTCAAGAGGGAAAGCTGGGCTGAGTGGAGGGATCTTTGGAGTGCAAGGAACGAGAGGTGGTGGTTCATGTAGGCAGGGTCGGTGTTGTGGAGAGCTGTGGCGTAGGTGAGTAGCTTGAAAGTGATTCTCTTCTGGACGGGGAGCCAGTGAAGGGCCCACAGGTGGTGTTGCAGTGGTGCGGTAGGTTAAGGACTACTCTGGCGGTGGCATTCTGGATGATCTGGAGTTTGCGGGTGAGGTTTTTATTGATCCCGGCATAGAGCACGTTGCCGTAGTCCAGTTTGCTGCTGATAGGGGGGTGGGTGACGGTTTTCCTGTGTTCTAGGGGAATCCAGTTGAAAGTTTTTCGTAGGAGGCGAAGGGTGTGAAAACAGGAAGAGGTGATGGCATTGATTTGGCGGTCCATTTTGAGTTCGGAGTTCAGAATGATTCTAAGGTAGGTTGCGTGATCGTGGGTGGGGTTGGGTTCCCGAGGGTGGGGTGCCACCGGTCGTCTTTCCAGGCTTCGGGATGTGGGCCTATAATGAGTACTATGGTTTTGTCTGTCTTCAGTTGTATGTAGCTGTTCTTCATCCACCCGGCGACAGCGTCCATTCCTTCTTGAAAGTTGTGTTTTGAGGTGTCCAGTTTGTTGGCCAGGAAGAGGATGAGTTGAGTGTTGTCTGCTTACAATATGATGTTGAGTCTGTGTGATCTGACGATGGTTGCGAGTAGGGCCATGTAGACGTTGAACAGGGTGGGGCTGATGGAGGATCCTTGGGGGGACTCTGCAGGTGGTCACTGTGGGTTTCAAGAGGAAAGTAGGGAGTCTGACCCCCTGCGTTTTGCCGGAAAGGAATGAGAGGATCCAGTCGATGCTCATGGGTGCACATCACAATTTCAGGGGTGCATAGCTGACAAGGTTTCAGATTGCCATGAGTGACATTTTCGTAATTTTAGAGTAATTTTGAGTGACATTTCTATGACTGTGAGTGACACTGTCTCGCAAGCAAAATCAAGCAATGATGACAAGGGAAACACATAAATATCAGAAATTACACCCATTTGAGAAACGAGAAACTAAGTTAACTGCTGCAAACCGTAAGAAATATAAACAACTTCCCTTTGTCAGACTCTAGCCAAAATGCAGATAAAAGTTAAAGCACACTGAAAGACATTCATAATGTAATTGTAATCAGCTGCGTGACTCGCAGACTCACACACAGCGACATGAGCAGTAAGCACAGCTGCATTAGAAAGCTGAGAGTAGAAGACACGCATTTAGGTCACAACTAAGCAGGCAGCTGTAATTTATGGAAAGGCAACATAATTTACATGATCCACACTTTACACGTACAAGTGGATGAGTGGTTCACCTATATAAAAATGCATTAAATAAAATAAATAAATACATCATAATAAATGTTTGCACTGTCTGTTTCCATTAGAGTAAATAATGTTAGAAATTCTTTGCACTTTAAGAAGACGCCCTAATAAATCAAAAGTGAACTGTGCCATTTAATTGGGCACCAAGAAAAAGCAAACACAGGCAACGATATTAAACAAGACGCTCTAATAAATATTTGTTCCCTATGGGAGATGGTTTGCTGGGCTGTGATAGCTGATCGGGCCGGGCACACTGAGGGTTTCTGAATTAACTATGTGAAGAATCGACCTTCATGTGCTGCTTCTAACTTTTTCCCCTCTGCTTGTGAGAAGAGAGGCCTGCCGCCGTCAAGAACAGGGGAGGGGGGGCACCTTGACGACGAAATAAAACAGTCACAAACCACTTCAAATACTTGCTCTCCCAAGGCTCGACAGAGAGACTGAGGTGCATCGGAACACAGGCCATGAGGTTATATCAATATAAAATAAACACTGACCTGACCTGACTCGGAACACCAACACCATCGACTGCAATTGGCGGCCCAGCTGGCCGCAAGCAATGATATGCTGAGTACCACGGACTGACTGGCTCAGTCCTGCGGCAATGATTCTGCTGCTCAGCCCTGATTGCACACAAGATGATGGCGCCAGAGTGGCCGGGTCTGGTAGCAGCCGCCGGATACCGCAGGTTTGCAAGCTACGAAAAGTAAGGCAATAATGTTTGCAGCAGTCAACCATGGGGACGGGATCACGATTGCTCCAGCGGCCAATTTTGATCTGCGTAGCAGCCTACCCACTCCCACGCAGGAAGCAGGAGCCAGACCCGCCTAGAGTCACTTGTCTCTCAAGACACTAGTTAGCAATTGCGCTCTGACCCGTCCTCCTCTGACGTCAGGGATATTGCGGCGAGTTGGTGTATTTGTAACATAACTGTGCTATAGCTGAGCCAAAGAGCACCCTTCGTTTGCTGGCAGCAGTGCACACCGCGCGCCGCCACTGCAGCTTATATGGTGCTTTATGTGATTATAGCAGCACTCCCCGCTTTACAGCTGAGGCTCTATAATGCGTGACTTTGCATTTCAGTGCGGTGATGCGGATCACCACATTGAAATGCGTTAGTGTCACTACTGATGCGTGATACTTGGCAGAGCTGGGGGTGCAACAGGGTGTCCTTTTGACGCAGCCCTTGCACCCTTGAAATTGCATGCGCAATTTGCCAGTGGGCTCATAGGAATGAATGGGGAGCCATTCCTTAATTGCGACTCGCAATTGAGGAATATTTAGGAATCGCTACTTATATAGCGATTCCTACATGCATAGGCTTTTTCAAGTCCGTAATTGCAATTCTTCAATAATCACAAATAAGGACTCACAAAATCCTACCTTGATGCATGTACCTGTAAGTCTTTTGATCAGCTCTGATGATTCCCAAATCTTGTCAATCACATTGTGAAATGTTTTAAGAACTCTGATTGGCTGATTAAGGGTTCTGCATATTTTTTCCCACCATCTTCAAACTTGTGAGTCGGCATGACCTCCAAGTTCCGGGCTGTGGAAAAAAAAGCCCAGAGCCGTTGGGGGCATGGGCGTAGGAAGTGTTGGGGATGTGAGGGATATATCCCCCCTCACGCTCCCCCTCCTAAGATTTTGTAGTGGGAGGGACACGGGGGACAAGGGTGGGGAGGGACAAAGGGACAAAAGAATTTCCCCTCTCTCTTCTGTCAGTTGCAGGGCCATTTTCACGTCAAAGGACTAGTGCTTTGACGTTCCAATAGCCCTGCACTTGACCTGTGACCTTCCCTTTTTGTTGTGCTGCAAAGCTTCAGGAATTTTTTCACACCTCGCCCTCGCCGCCACCACAGCTACAAGCAATCTGTACTTCTAGGACAAAGGAAAAGAGGTCTTTTGTGGATAGCTGTCTGCATCCTTACCCTCCTCAGCCCAGACGATAGCTTATTTGACTGTTTCACACTGCGCAATTCAGCCACTCAAAGCCAAATGTTTTGTTGAAATGTTTATTTTGAGCAGTTGAAACTAGTTTTGGAAAATGAGAACAATTAGCATCAAACATAGTCTAAGCACACATCTTGCGCTGTACTTGAGTCAGATGTATTGGTATGTCCTAATATGTACACAAATAACAATTTAAATACCACTATTTTGTTTTATTTCTGATATAGTGCTACTCAATCCAGGGTGTAAGAGCACTTTACATTACACATACAGATTATAAATTGACAATAAATCATGTGTGTGTAAATCAATATACAGAATGTGTTACATAAGATAGTTACAAGGTGTAGGAGTCACATGTCCTTTCCTTCATAGTTCACTGTGCTGTATTAGAAGGATTACTATTTATGAACTGCAACTAACTAAAGGATCGCTGTGTTAAAAGCAATAACCCACTTAGCCAACTACATAAAATAAAAATCTGTCATCTGTGTGTCACATGATGTACTTTGTAGGAGACATATTAACCATCTCTGCTACTTTGATTAAAAACTTGGACTAGACAATAGACCTGTCTCTCCAGCAAGAGCATTGACCTTCAAAGTTATCTTATCATTATTATTATTTCCTGAGATTTACTGGGTACATAAAGATCTATGCAACAGGTGCCTTTACCCGATAAGATATTTTAAAATGCAGACTTTGCAGCCAAATAAGCAGAACATATATTCTGCCACGGTTCTCCTTTTTACCAATTTCTTTCTGGCAGTGTTTTAATAAATAAACGTATAAGTGGATTCCTAGATCTTACGCCATGGTTGTATCACTTTATTTGGCACAACTCTGACGCAGAATATAATTTGATAAATATTGCAATGCGCTCAAATGTTCTCATGATAGACCTGCTTTATTTATTTATTTATTTTATTAAATTTGTATGAGCGCAACAGCTACCCAACAAGGGTTTCCCGGCGCTAACCAAAGGAGCAGCAGAGTAAAAAACAACCTACTGGCCAAATAGCCACATTTTTAGTGACTTTCGAAACAAGAAAAGGTCAGAGTGCATGCGCAGAGAAAGAGGAAGAGCGTTCCATAACACGGGGCCCAAATATGATAAAGACCGCCCACCCAAACGGGAAAGTCTTATCTTCGGGACCTGGAATTTAGCTTGCGTGGCAGACCGAAGAGTGCTGCTACCTGCTTAACATATGTACGGTCTTAGGGGCAGATTTATGTTAACTGGCGCATCCCCAGTGATGCGCCAGTTAATGTGCGCCACAGTGCGCCACAGCTCCGCCACCCATAGTCCGCCGCATTTACAATGCGGCGCACCATGGGGCAAAAACGGCACAGATGCGTGACGCATCTGTGCCGTAAAGGCGGCGCATTGCTGGAGTTGCGTCGCAAGCGCGATGCAGCTCCAGCAAGGCTCGGGGGTGCCCTATCTGACCAATGCTGCATCAAGACTTACGCCTGCTTCAAGCAGGCGCAGGCTTTTGACGCAGCATTGGCGTGAAAGTGACTGAGTGAAATCTTATAGATTTCACTCAGCCACTTTTGCGAGGCGCACCTGCCCCGGAACGCCCACCCTGCGCCGGAACGCCCACAAGCGGCGCAGGGCTTTACAACGTGACGCATCTGCCTAGATGCGTCACGTTGTAAATAGTTCGTAGGGATGCGCTATGTTTACGCCGCCTTGCGTGACGCAACAGCGGCGTAAACGTGGCGCAAGGCCTTCAAAAATCTGCCCCTTGGAATCTGATGTCATTTGTGATCTCACTTCCTGTGGGGTCATGGGTTGTGATGTCATACTGCCTAACTTGGTTAGTGCTCCACTTCTTTTTTCAGGACTTGTACCCTGGTGGGAGAAGTATATTGGAGAACTGGTGGAGCTGGTTGTAGGAGGCTGGCTTAATATATGGTGCACATTCTCAGGAGTAATGCACCTTGCACTAATCCAGGCAACCCATATGGTGATTTTAGTGGTCTTTGATAACCATAGAAAGCTCTTAAAGTGGTAGCTATGGATTGCAGCCTTCAGGCTTATCTTGAAGAAGTGTAAAACAGCATGTGTTCCTACTTTTAATTGACAGTGTAGATGAGATGAAAAAGAACCACACTGTGTTTTACAAAAATAAATCTATTACACAACACCATCATGAACACATTGGTATATCTCCTACCCAGAGATATCAACAATACACACAAGAATACTTCAAAATAATCAGGTAAGTAGCACAAATATACACTGGTCTCCAGGGGAAGACGCCTGTGAAGGAGTACGTGGAATCCAAGAGTGGATTCTTGAAGAGGAGAACCTGCAAGCAGACGGGACAGAGTCTATGCCACTCAAAAGTGCCCAAAAGGCACGAAGCACAATGCGCACTGATGTCGGGAGGTTATGGAGTGAAATCTGTGACCTTGTCATTGCCGCGGTGCGTACCAGGCGATGCTGAGGAAGCTAAGGAGTCGTCTCACATTGCGTGTCGGTGTCCAGGTGTTCGGTGTCCAGCGGAAGCACCAACAAGCCTTGGTAGTCTCAACTGGCGTTGTAGCAGGGATTCCGTTCTCCTACAGAACTGTGCATAGAGACTTGGAACCTCAGTGAATTAGGGTGTGCCAAAACTCACCTCAGTACCCAAAATCCCCTTACCGAGCTAGCCACAGTGTCTCATTGGTCGTTACAAACTCCCAATGTTAAGACAAACCAGAACATGAACTTAGAATACCTCAGGTCACGTGGAATATATGAACACTCTTTCGTTATACACTCATTTCAAACCAGAACGTGGAGTAAATGAGGACACGTGTACATTTGAAATATTTATTTACAAATGCCGTGTTCTCAAACGCAGTATCTTAGATAATACAAGCAAATATATTATAAGAAGCAAAGTTATCAGCATAGTTACTAGTCCATAAAAGGCAAAAGGTGACAACATGCTAAAATGTTGAAATGAATAGGGTTTAACAACACCTAATTCTCACCCTCCCTATCTAGTATATTATATTATATCTAAGAAGGTCTCTTTGGGGTTTTAGCAGGGCGGCCCCATACCTCAAGATCCTAGTGTGAAGGGATCACATCATCTTCCACCAGCCCTCTGCATGCGAACCGCATCAAGTGTGTATCATGTGCTCTAAGCAAAGCAATATAAAATGCGCCTAAAGCCAGATTTTGGCAGCAGCTGCATTTATGTTATGTCTAGGAAGGTGCTAAGATCAGACCTCACAACAATACTGTGTCGAATTATCCTTGAGACCTCAGCACTCACTGTACAGACATAGTTTACCAAGCAAAGCTGATATCAGAGCAACAACATATTATTCTCATGTAAATCACAACGCTCTTCTAGGCTGAAAGCTAAAACAACAATTATGTGTCGTGTGCAGAAGCAGCAAAAGGTAAAATGGCGTTTAAACATTTAATAAACTCATGCTAACCTAACACGGTATATAGGTAAGCAGTAACTAGATGACATCCCCCCATGATCCGAGCACGGATAAGATAAGATAAGATAAGATAAGGCAAGGTGCATATCATGAAAGCAGAGTTCAAGAACGATGAGCCATGTCAAAATTTAAAAACGGTGGAAAAAGTTTTCATAAGTCAATTAAAAAAATTTCAACTTGCCAATCCATTGTTCACTTTCACTCAAGTCAATAGGTCTGGGTGGTGAAAAATGTATGCACAACTTGCCAAAAAAATTATGTAAGTAGAAAACGGGTTGTGATCAAAAACCTGGAAAGCCTTTAGGACAAGACTGAATATGCAAAATATGCAGCAACAGCCTCCAACATGAAGTCACTGTCATCATCCGAAAACAGTTCAGCCATCCAATTTAGTAGTGGGAAAGAACATACGTGCTCTTCCAGTACCGGAGCCTCTATCACCATCAGAGGACAACTCGGTGGGTTCTCAATAAAGCTCTGTGCCAAGAAATCTTGCGCTGCTGCGAGTATGTTCCAATGACCCATTAGTCCATGCATCGCTGCCAAGGCCATAATCCTTTCGCCAGAACAAACCAACTCGTGAGTAACTAAGGGACTCATCAGACGATTAAAATCGACGTCAGGAGACACCGTCTTGCAGCGACACAAATCAAGGGCCCAGTCGAAATCGCAGCTCAGGCAATGAAACACAGGCTGGACACATGTGAAATAGGAAAATCGAAACGATAATCCATATGTCGTGCTTAATGTCGCAAGCGGCAGCGTACCATAGTATTCAAGCATCCTGTTGCAAAACAGTGCCCGGTGGGGCTGTGCGGTGTGTAACACAGGATGGGCATCCATTTTTAATAAAACAAAATATCACCAGAACGCCTGCAGCCAGTGCCAGCAAAACCGGGAATCCACCAAACAGACTTGAAAATATAGAATGAAAGAAAGCAGGAATGACCCCAAATATTTTTTCAAAGGAAGTCACAAGACCACTGCTAAGTATCTTAAAAAAGTGTGCGAGCCCAGAAGTGGAGGACGTGTTAAAGATTGAATGAATCAGCTCGCTGAAATGCAATGGCAAATCAGTATTTAAAAGAGCCTGCACTTCTGTACGGGTGTTAGCTATGTGAAGTACAAAAGTTTCGCGAGCCGAACTCAAGGCCACTTCTTTTTGGGACAAAAGGGCTCTTTTTCTACTCATACCATTGAACTCTGCCGTCAAGGTTGGGATGCGCGGCCAGATGGAATCATCCCCGTTCCCATGCGGTGGTGGGTACAGAACATTTTTGCAGCAAACCACACGTTCAGATACAGTCACCACATAAGCAACACCTTTAATTAACCCACAACAATCTTCATTATTTAAAAGTAAATAGCTGCCGTTTGCCAGTAATGTGAAAGTGGGGACGATTGCGGGAACTGGAGTCCCTTTCAAAACACAGGCTAAATTAGGCCGGTCCTGGTTACAAGAACCGTGTAATTGAATGTGTCTATACATTAAGGAGTGATCTGGTGTCTCCGTACACTCCTCCCCTTTTAGATACACTTCTTGTCCGTCTTTTAAACATCTGTAAGTAAATGGGAGCGACCAGGCTTCATGGAGAAATTAACTACCCAATGGTTCATATCGGCCTATAGCAATATATCGCATACAATTTGTAAATTTATACAAAGCAAACGGTAATGTGATTAATCCGTGGATAAGCCACATTGCAGAAGCAGCTTCTGCCACAGAGAATGGTAAGGATTCCAACCTTTCAATATGTAACATGGAGAAAGATGCATCTCGCATCGAAAGCAGGCGTTGCTTCTCAGTTAAATTAAAAGGGGCAAAGAGGGAGGACACGTTCATGTAATTCCAAGGCACTTTTCCAGATTTAAGCGTCTGCAGGGTCCACGCAAATTGCATAATGGAACACAATTGATTTTGACCATGGTATAAAACAGACACTTCATCCTGCACAACATCTACAACAGAGGACACAATATTATCTAACGTGTAAATGCGGGAGGAAAGCATGTTAATACTATTATCTACAACTGCAAGCACCTTTTCTAGATTAGCTTGATCAATAGCTCTAAGGCGTGTTGCCGCCTCAATCTGTGAAGTCTTCCAGATTTCATGTAAATCGCATATATCCATATTTTTGATCTACCACTAGCCGGGCCTTTTATGAAATCATTTAAATCTACATCATCATTCAGCTTGGATAGATGCAGTTTAACCGCAGCCAAGGTAGAATGTTTCAGCCAATTTTGACATAATTTGCCTACTGAATAAGTGGTGACAGAATGGTCAGTTTCAAAACGTGGATCAGGCCTGACTTGTGTAAAGCCATCAGCTAAACCCAGAAAACGATGCTGGCATGAATCAGCACTCCTGTGCCACACCAGCCAACCTTTTGGATCCAAACTGGATATGTTAAAGCAGGAATTTAGCAATAGGGTTTGTAACTCTCTGAGCGTAAATTTGGTAGTATTACCCCAACCCGAATAGTCTTCCAAATCAGGGAAGGAAGGAGTAATCAATTTTTTAGAAGTAGCCAATCCAAAGCAAGTTGTTTGTGAAATTGTCGAATTCAAAAACAACATATGATTTGGGATGAGACATGCACAGTGCAAGGCCTCAGTGCCTCGTACCTGCCAACTTTTAGAACCCCAAATGGATTTAAGGTCAATGGTGTCCTCCCATAACTCGTAGCCTTCTACAGCTAACTTGTCCAGAAAGGACTTCGAGTACAACAACTTAGTATCGGTAAGTCTAACCTTGGACATGTATTTCTGTGTTATTTTAAAATAAAAAGACTCGGGATTGGACTGATTAAAGTCATTAAAATAAGTGTACTTTTTCAAAAAAGTACTTGAACTGCCTTGAATAGGCGCTGGGCAATGCTCCCACTGAGTATAATTTACAGTATGCCTTCTGGAATTAGTTTTATGTAAGTAGTGATTGCCAAAATGTTGGAAGCAAAACAAATCACCATAATTAGCAGATTCAAAGTATAAATCCTCAGCATCAAAGGCAGCATAATATTTCAAATCAGAAAACAAAGCCTCTACGGCCTGAACATCCCAATCATCAGAACGTATGTTTTGTTTTACTACATCCCCCATGTTAACTCTGAGCACATTAGGGACATTAACAACCTCAGTAGGGCCATGGATTTGAAATTTAACGGCATCCCACACAATCCCATCAAGGACAGGCCAAGCAGTGATGTTAACAAAAGTCAAGTCTCTTTTCAGTCTGTGTGCTGAATGCGATGAGGAAAGGGGTGCCAAAGTACTATTTAGATGTCAAATGCATGTTCTCTCCTCGAAAAAAATAAAACACAAAACCAATTGACATAAAAAGGTAAATTGAAAAAAGTACCAGCCAAATATATGTCCAAGGGGGAATTAAAAAATGTTTCTTAAATAAACTGGCATATGTTGCAAAACGTGAGGGCTTTTTCGAGTTACTTGAAACAGAGTCAAATGAAAATCTGGATTCTGTGGCCAAACGAGTTTGTAAATCAGGCATCGATAAGTCATTCGGGTAAGTGTAATCAAGTTCATCAACGTTATCACCAGGCAAAGTACTTAATAAAGGACTGGAAATTGCAGGCATCGCGAGAGCCACCAGTGGCTCAGGATTAGAAGCAGTGGCCAAAACAGAATTTCTCACAATCAAAGGACAGGAGACTGCCGGTGTCATACTAAGAAGAATCAGCCACTCTGTGTATCGTGACATTGTCAATTGAAATAAATCTGTTTTCCTTACGACCTGAAAGCGGTGGTAAAATGACTGTTCTTGTGCCCTTCACGCCAAGCACAGGAACCGGAGCTCGATAGGAAGGACCAAATTCTTTCTTGTTATCGAACCAGTTCTCCAACTTGGGGTAGCCAGCCAACTACCGGGATCTGCAACGCATCATCCGATGTGGAGGGTAAATGTTCCTCTGCAAGACTGTCTCTGGTCTTTTGTAGATCCTGTAAAACATTGCAATGTTCATCTATGTCAAAGGTTGTGGCGTGGGCCACGCAGTCTAGACCGTCAAGGTCCGGGACGTACATCTTGATACCAAAGAGCATTTCGTATGGGGTCCGCCCACCCAGAGACCTTCTAGGGAGATTATTAAGAGCACGCTGCACGCCATTGAGATGGGCCAGCCAGTTTCTGCCAGTGCCTATAACTCGAGCTGTCAGTGATTGCTTTAAGTCACGGTTCATTCGCTCCACTACACTATTACCCTCAGGTCTGTACGGAGACGAAAACTTGACTTGGACCCCCATCGATGTCATGGCATCCTTGTACGTCTTAGAGGCAAAAGCAGGACCCTGATCCGAATGGAAGGTACCACAGGCAAAAATCCCTACAAAGACAAGCAAATCTCTTATGACAGTCCGTGAATCTGCGCTGCGATGGGGCCAGACCCACACAAAGCGTGTGCATGAATCAACTGCTACTAAGATGTACTTATACGCAGTATCAGACGAAAAAGGACCGCAGTGATCCAAATAAACGCATCCTAGTGGTTTATTGGATATGAACAACTGTCTGCGGCGGACGCGCAGCAGTCGAAGGCTTAATCTGCAGGCAAATGTCACATTGAAGGACATAATCGCGCGTCTGTTTGTACAGTCCCCGCCACCAGAAACGTTGTTGTAATTGAGATACAGTGGCCGAGACCCCCGCATGCGCAGACGCCACACCTTCATGCGCCGCTGTAATCAATGTAGCTCTGCGGTCCGAGTTGGGAATCAACCGCTCCCCAGCTTCAGGAATTTTCACATAAGGAACCTTATTGGGACTTAAGTGGTATGTGTACTTCGAAGGGAACCCCGTAGGATGTTTGCCTCCCTTCTCAGTGTCAGCAACAGCCGCCAAGATATCATCATCAATCTTACTTTTGGACCGTGTAACTGCTGCAACTAAATATGTCGATACTGCAGATTTCGCCGCCTCATCAGCAAGCGAGTTACCAACAGCGTGAACTCCAACACGCTGATGACCGAAAGTATGAATTACAAACACAAGTGGCAACTGCGCTTTAAGCTCAGCCACTCGAACCCAGATCATTTTATGTTTTATTGTGCTACCCTTGGAATCACGAAAGTCATTCTGAATCCAAAAGAACAAGTTTTCATTGTAAGACTGGACACAGTAATAGGAATCACTCACAATAAGAGTCGTCACACTAGGATCAGCGTACTCCAATGCAAGCATCAGAGCACGAAGCTCTGCCAATTGTGCGGTGCAGTCCCCTAAAGTCTGCGTGTGCACTACTCTGGACTTGAACTCATCGTTCACCATGGCACCGACCAAAATGGCGCATGCGGAAACGTAGGCATGTTTAGAGCCATGCGCAACCTGCGCCTAACCATCAGTGTAAATGATGCAATCGAAATCTTCCAAAGGTCGCATAGCTAAGGTAGCTGGATGAACAAATTCATACTGTATGTACTCCTGCGACCGCAATGAGGCGTCAAAGATAAACGTGACATCCGTGGATGTCAAGGAAGCAGCCCATTGAATCCACCGAGGGTGCAAAGCTTTAGAATTTGGTACACTGGCTTTAGTAACTGCCTCCAAAAGAGGACAGGGGGTAACAACCAACATGCGTTTTCCCTGTGACAGTGCTCGTTCCTTAAGAATCGCCATCTGCACAGCCATTAAAACTTTCTCCACAGTAGAAAACCGCATTTCAGCCGAAATGTACAAGTGTGACTTGTAAGCAATAGGTACTGTGTCACCTTCATTAAAAGTTAGGTATGTGAAACCCACCGTCCAGGAATGATTCTTATCACCAGGTTGGTGTGGTTGTCACGAGTCAGTAAGAATTTAGAAGCGAGTAGATCAGCCTGCAAAAATTGAAAAATAGCAGAGTGCTCAGGCAGCCAGCATGATTTGGAAAAAGATGGTTGTATCAAAGCATACAAAGGCTTGATACGCTGGGCATATTCCGGAATGTATGTTGTCCCGAAATTTAAAAAACCCAGTAAAGACTGTAATTTTTTCAGAGTTGTCGGAGCGCGCAGTTGTGCGCATTTCTCCAGGAAGTGAGGTGCCAAACCTCTACCTTCATTGTTGAGCTCGTAGCCCAGGAACAACACTGTATACTCTTCAATGTGCGACTTTGCAAAGTTGAATTTGTAACCCATGTCTGCAAAGGTACAAATTAAGCTGTTAACTCGACACAGATGCTCCCAAAGTTCGTCGTCTGTGAGATAAATGTCATCCACATACGAGCATGCATCTGGATCGATCCTCTCCAATAGAGAGACTATGTGGGCAGTGAACACCCCTGGACTATTCTTATAGCCCATAGGCAAACGCCGAAATTGTTTCTGGACACCGCCGCAAGTAAAGGAGGTCCATTGGGAACTTAGACCATCCAAACGATGGGCATAAAAACCGTTGGAAATGTCAAGCGTGGTCTTAAAACGCTTACGCACAAGACCATCCACTAAGGCAGAGCCGTGTGTATTCTGTACTGCACAGGTACGGCAATGCGAGTTTAAATGCCGGTAATCCAATACCAAACGGTACGAACCGTCAGGCTTGGTCACAGTAAAAAGAGGGTTATTCATAGGTGACACACATGTTTCAATTACTCCTTGATATTCCAATTGTTCAAGGATTTCCGCAACGGAAGCCTTTGCTTCACGTTTAATGGGATATTGCGGTTGAGGCTGTGGCTGGGACCGTAAAGGAATTTCTTGGGTCGGGGACAATTTATCCCATCCACAATGTGTACGGTACAGAGCCGGCGCTAGAGCCTTAGCCCACTCTTCTGCTAAACTCAACTCATGCTCCTTCGAGACCGTGTGCGCGAAACTGGGGAGGATCACCTCCTCCCCTCGCGGAGCTGCGAGAACAAAAGGTGGGGGCCAGTCAGCCTCCGAAAGCAAAATGTCATACGTAGATGAAAGATTTTCCCAAAATACCCCTTTTATGGTACGATGTATGCCACCTTCGATTAACAGGACAATTTCATAAAGTCTATCAGGGGGAGCAACACTAGTATCAGCTGTTTCTATCACAACGTAACGGTCAGTCGCTGTCACCTTCAGTAGTGGACGCAGGGCCTCTCGCACTATGGTAATCTCCGCCGCGCTGTCCAGCAAGGTCAGAGCCCACGTCAGATTCCGAAGCCGCGTTCTCACTATCTGTGGCATATCTCGCTGTTACAGCGGTGACTTTCTTCTTTTGAAACTGCGGTCTTTTAGGCGTAGAGCCGTCCTGCTTTCCTGCACCGTCTTTTGGGCGGGGCTGGTCATGTCCTTGCTGGCCACCCCGACCCCTTCCGCCTCCTCCACCACCGGTCGACGAGGCCGATGACTCCTGAAAAGAACGAGGAGAGCGTTGATCAGAAACCTGAAATCGATCAGGTGATTTAATCTTCGCGCGATCGCGCAAGTCAAACATGTTCTGTGGGGGCAGGCACTGGAGACACAGGACGAGACTCCTGTTTCTGTTGCTTTCCCTGTTTTTGTTTTTTAGGGCAATTTTGTTTTTTGGTCTTGGGCTGAACGTCCGTGTCAGACTTCTGCCCTTGGGGTTGCGTTGCGTTTTCTCTTTAGTAGAAAAAGGCTTAAGTCCCCTACTATTGCGACCTACGGTTTTATAAGCCGCTACAATAATCCTCGCTAACTGACGGGGTTTCTCGGCATCGGGGAGCGCCTGCAAAGCATTGGCCACCTGAAAGTTCACTGCATCCCCCTTGACATTAGCAAGTACGAGATCGCAAACCACATCAAAGGTGCCACACAGACGCATGCCCAATTCAACCGCAGCCTCAGGTCTGTGCTCGTCTTGAACACGTTTAAGGACCGATGCAGGACAGTCATAGACGGAGTGCCGTAGCACCTTGCATAGACTGCCGCAAATATTCTACCCCAGGTCTCACAGTCACCGATTTCAGGGGCCAAGTCTTTTGGCAAACTAATTGTCAGAATCCTGTGTTTTTCACCAGGAGTCGTGTTAGGAAATACTGCTTCCAGCTGGTCAAATTTCTCGGCAAGCCAGAAAGGAAATTCATCCTTATCCTGTGGACGCTTGCCCATCACTGCATTGACCATCACGGGACTGAGCTTCATACCATCCTGTCCCGCAGGAAGCGTCGCGCCTCCCGGGGCCCCACCCGGAAGATTACGGGTTATGTATTGTACCAACGCTCGAATAACGCTAATGGAGACTACATGTAGTCTACGAAGTTCAACTACGGTACAATTGCCGTGTTGAGGATGAGGTGTAAATCCAGCCAAAACAGGCCAATTTGCGACTGGAATGGACAAAGGACCTAACCTCGGAGCTGTTAAAGAATGGGGTAGGGCGCCACCAAACCAAACGCGATGCTGCCATGTATCGATAGGTACCTCCTGTGCCCTGTACGGAGTATACTCATTCGGTACAGGAGAGGGAGTGTAAGTGTGGAACACACCTGATTGTCCGTCCACAGCCGGAAACGTCACCCACGAATAAAATATTTTGTACGGGTAAGCTACTTCCGCACTCACCAACATTATCACGGCCATGCCATCCACAGGGACATTATATTGTTGCAAATGATTGCGCACCGCAATTCGACTATGTTGCGGAATGTCCACGGCATTAGCCATGACGTCACAGAGAGGATAAAGGACAAAGTAAACTTTGTAGCACACCTGGGTAGTAATTCAAGGAAACCGTTTAGAAAGATTCAAGCTTGAAAGACCTATTTCAAAAATAGGTAGGTTTTTCCGACACCACCATTCTCCGGAAAAGACAATGAAGGGGTTAAGGATTGAATGAAGTACTACTTGAGTGCCATGAAATAAGACCACCAACGTATGGGCGCATGTAGCAGGGATTCCGTTCTCCTACAGAACTGTGCATAGAGACTTGGAACCTCAGTGAATTAGGGTGTGCCAAAACTCACCTTAGTACCCAAAATCCCCTTACCGAGCTAGCTACAGTGTCTCATTGGTCATTACAAACTCCCAATGTTTAGACAAACCAGAACAAGAACTTAGAATACCTCAGGTCACGTGGAATACATGAACACTCTTTCGTTATACATTCATTTCAAACCAGAACGTGGAGTAAATGAGGACACGTGTACATTTGAAATATTAATTTACTAATGCCGTGTTCTCAAACGCAGTATCTTAGATAATACAAGCAAACATATTATAAGAAGCAAAGTTATCAGCATAGTTACTAGTCCATAAAAGGCAAAAGGTGACAACATGGTAAAATGTTGAAATGAATAGGGTTTAACAACACCTAATTCTCACCCTCCCTATCTAGTATATTATATTATATCTAAGAAGGTCTCTATGGGTTTTAGCAGGGCGGCCCCATACCTCAAGATCCTAGTGTGAAGGGATCACATCATCTTCCACCAGCTCTCTGAATGCGAACCGCATCAAGTGTGTATCGTGTGCTCTAAGCAAAGCAATATAAAATGTGCCTAAAGCCAGATTTTGGCAGCAGCTGCTTTTAGGTTATGTCTAGGAAGGTGCGAAGATCAGACCTCACAACAATACTGTGTCGAGTTATCCTTGAGGCTTCAGCACTCACTGTACAGACATAGTTTACCAAGCAAAGCTGATATCAGAGCAATAACATATTATTCTCATGTAAATCACAACGCTCTTCTAGGCTGAAAGCTAAAACAACAATTATGTGTCGTGTGCAGAAGCAGCAAAAGGTAAAATGGCGTTTAAACATTTAATAAGCTCATGCTAACTTAACACGGTATATAGGTAAGCAGTAACTATATGACAGCGTTGGAAGAGAAAAGATGCAAACTGGACCAGCAAGGTCCACGGGACTCACCAAATGCAGAAGAGTTAGAGCAGGCCCTGAGCAAGCAGGGAAGCCCACGGAAACAGAGGAAGACCCTTGAGAGGACCTACAGTCTGAAGGTCCAAGGGTCTCACCAAGAAGAGTTAGAGTAGGCCCCAAGCAAGCAGGGAAGCCCACTGAAGCAAAGGAAGACCCTTGAGAGGGGGAGACAGCGTTTACAACGCTGGTAATACCATGCGGGTTGATAACGCGGACGTTACATCGTCCGCGTTGTTACCACGCATGGGATTACATCGCAAGTAGTTTCAACGACTTGCGCTAGGTGGCATGCAACACCAGGGAATGTGTTGAATTTTAAATCCAACATCTTCCCTGCTGTTGCGCTAACTGGAGCAGGAATAGTAATTTATACTATTCCTAAGCAATGTTCCCTCTATTTTTTTTCCTCTGTGTGCGGCAGAGTATGGTCTGTGTGCACTGCAGCGGAGGCTATGTTCGCCAAGAGCCCGACTGTGCTTGCGGACCAGGGCTTTAAGTAGGATGAAAAAACTGGGGGTCTCTCAGAGGCGTGACCGATTCAATTAACGTCGTGGCTTAAAAGCAATTAAGCTAAAAATCTGTGCTTAGCATAGTGTGCCACCCGACTGATATTTAGCTTCTTCTGTCATTGCATCCAGATATATAATACAAGTATTATTACACCTACAAGAAGTCAGGACTATTGGCTTTGTCAATGGTTATTTGTGGCATAAAGCTGTATATAATATTGAAAATGCTTCTGCTCTTGTGGTAGAGGTTGTGGCTTAATACTCGAGCTGCCGACTCAAGAGATGGTTTTGAGTCTAAGGGCCAAATAAATATAAAAAATCATGTAAATCGCTCCAATATCTTGCTGCATTTCTTTTCTAAATGCAGGGCTGTCTTTTGAAAGCACTTATGTTAAATGCAGCTTGGACGTCTTAAACACGGACTGCTATGTAGACACATGGCGCTTCCTTCGCCCCACGCAGAGAGAAGGCACACATCATTCTTCCATGCATAACACCTGGGCCAAGTTAGATTATGTGTTCGTTGCGAAAGGCATGACTAACTGGCTGGCTGGGGCGATTCACATTGCTAAAACCTTTTCAGATCACTCCCCTGTGAAAGTTTCCCTGCGCCCCCCTGTGGATCTCGCGCCCTACCTTAGCTGGAGGCTTAACCCCTTGCATTTACTAGACTCCGTCTTCAAGGCGGAATCGGAACAAGAAATCATGGATTTCTTCCCCAGGAACACTGGCTCAGTAGCAAGCCTCACAACTGTATGGGAGGCTTTCAAAGTGACTGTGAGAGGGTGGTGCATTTCCAAGGGGGGGAGGCATCCTACTGGACCTTAGGCGGACCTTGGCCACATTAGAAACGGACATGAAAACCCTGGAGCGGGAGGTGCTAGAACGGGGAGACTCAGGACCCCTGAAGGCCACGCTACGGGAGAAGTTATCAGAATAGACAGACACTGCGGATAGAGAAAGCAGGTTCAGAGGGAAACATGCAACCGCTAGGAGATATGGGGAAGGGGATAGGCCGGGGAGATCATTGGCGGGGGCCATCTGACCTCCTCGCTTTTGCAACTACATCACTGAACTGCGGGACGAGCAGGGCACAACACACAGATCCCTACCGGACCAAATGGCTACCATGACTGCTTATTACAAGGCATTATACACGTCACATACACAATCGGAGCTTAACCTGGGGGACTATTTCGAGGACGTGGCCCTTGCTTGGCTAGGTCCGGGGCAACAAAAATTCCTGGCACATGACCTTGAGGTGGACGAAATTAAAGAGGCCATTATGGGCATGAAATCGGGCAAAAGCCCTGGGTCAGATGGGATACCCATTAATTTTTACAAGACGTATGTCCATATACTTGCTCCCATCCTCAAGGCAGTCTTCTATGAAGCGCTGGAAGAGGAGAAGCTACCTGGCACCATGAGAGAGGCGCACATACTGTCCTTACTGAAACCTGGTAAGCCTCCAGACCAGTGCAGTTCCTATCACCCACTGTCCCTTCTCAATAACGATACCAAAATCCTAGCAAAAGTATTAGCCATTAGATTGAATCTGCTTGTTAAAAAAATTGTGTTGCCTGACCAGTCGGGATTTGTCCCCAACCAGGCTACGTCCCACAACCTTCGTACCCTGCTGGCGATCTTGCAGGATATAGATCCTAAATGCATGGCGGTGGCTGTCTTTTTAGACGCCACCAAAGCGTTTGACTCAGTAGAGTGGGACTACCTTCTTGGAACTTTGGAGTACATGGGATTCCCGAACCTCTTCATACGATGGGTCAAACTCCTCTACAACGCACCAATGGCAAAGGTCCTGCTTACCGGGTCCCGCTCAGATCCTTTTACCGTCACCAGAGGTACCAGGCAGGGCTGCCCATTATCCCCTGTCCTGTTTGCAATTGCCATTGAGCCACTAGCGGCGAAACTACGCCAACATCATAACCATAGGGGTCTAATTTATCCTTCCAGACAGGTACTAGTGTCCCTATACGCGGACGATATCACCCTTTATATCCGCAACCCGCGCGAAAACTTAAATCCTGTACTGCGGGAGGTCACTAAGTTTGGAGCGTTTGCAGGCGTACAAATAAATTGGGGGAAATCAACGGTGTTCTCACTGACCGACCACACACAATCCCATGCTTTAGACTACCCATTACAGTGGGAAGACTCGGACTTTAAGTATCTGGGGATACATATATCCAGAGATAAGGACACGTTGATGAGAACTAATTATGGGCGAGCCATGACTAAAGTAATTGATAATAACACAAGCTGGCTTAAGCTCCCTCTCTCAATGGCCGGGAGAATTTCACTAATCAAGATGGTGGTTGTCCCTAAATTTTGATACTTATTTATTAACATTCCCTATCACCCTGGAGCACACTTTTTCGCAACCATAAAATCGCAGCTGATCCGCCTGATTTGGGGCGGGAAACAAGCCCGGCTGACACTAGATACACTCACACTGCCTTATCGTTTCGGGGGTTTTGATGTACCAGACTTTGAGCAATACTATTACAGCGCACATGCGCACTTTGCGGTGTACTGGTTTCACCCCCCGCCTTATATGCCTCATCTCGCAGTTGAGGATGGCCACATGGCGCCGATACCACCAGCCGGATATTTATTTGCCCCACGCAGGAACAGAGACAAAGACCCTTCTACTGTGGACTGCACTGCTAGGGCTGTCCACTGGTTGGCAAAAACTGAAGGCGTTGCGCAACTATACGCCCCCAGAATGCCACTTAGGAACTGCCCTGCCCTGCAAGTGACGACCGAAAAAATTTGCCTGAACTTGTTGTCTAAACTGCAGTACTCTACATGGGGGGGACCTCTTCCTTGATGGGACATTCCGGTCAAGAGACCAATTCTTTGGGGATACTCCCTACACATTCATGGATGTGTTCCTATATACTAGACTCAGACAGAGCGTAAGGGCCATGTGTTCTGCTTTCCCGGACGAGCCAGAGGTATTCTCCTTCTATTGCAAGTCGACGCACCTTCACATGTTACCTCACTATTGTATGCAAGAGTCAGATCAGTGGCACCCGTTACACATATCAGAGCCAGGGCTGCTTGGGACATGGACTTACCCGCACCCCTTACGGATGATCAGTGGGAACTGGCATGTAAGCAGACGAGGATGGTCTCCGGGAGTAGCAGGCTCCAGTTGCTTCATTTCAAATTCCTACATAGACTGTACCATACGCCTGCACGACTACATAGGATAGGATTGCGAGCAGATGACAGATGCCTTCGATGTCGGCAGAGTCCCGCTGATTTTATGCACTTGGCCTGGAACTGCCCCAGAGTGGCCGCCTACTGGGCAGAGATATTTGCGGGCCTCACTGACATGCTGGGGGTCACTATTACACCACTTCCCACAATAGCGCTTCTTGGCCTAGTTACAGATATCATTACACCGTATGGAAAGTTCCTCTTGATGGGCATACTGTTGGCACGGCGTCAGCTGGCCTGCCGCTGGGGTAGGGGACGGGCGCCTAAATTCAAGGATTGGCTACACGACATGACCACATGGCAAGAAAACTTGACTGCTTATGCGGACCAATTACCCATGAAGTCGCGGCCGAAAGACATCTGGGGCCCGTTACTGGCCTACCTCAGAGAGAGGCAAGAAGGGGATGATATAGACCAGTTGGAGGAGGGGGGAGAGGCGGGGAATGTTTAGAACTATCGGGGGTACGGACGGGGGTAGATTTGGGGGGAGGGAATAGGCAAGCTACTATGGGCAGATGCTTATGTTAAAATGTATATGTACGCTGTTGTTTGACTTGGCTCTTCTATGGAACTCGCAACCTGCGGACTGCGGCAAATTATGATAAATGTGCGGTAATGTTTCCTGGGTGCATTATGGACATATGCTTCACTCGCTACAGTAACATGCAACGTTGTTACGGTTGGGGACTGTAAATGTCACTGGTTGGGTGGGAGGGGAAGGTTGGGGAGAAAGGATGCTGGCTTAATGACGACACCATTGTATTACCCATCAGCTGCACTTTTGCCATGATACCTGTTTTGTATGACAAATGCAAATAAATAAATATATTTTTTTTTTTAAATCATAGTTTATATGCTATAAAATCAGCTAAACTGCAAAAACTTGGAATTCAGATATGGGAGTCTATGATACAATATTTGAAATAGTTAATTTATTTGGGTTGGTTGCTTAACGCCAATTTGATCATAAGTTGTCTTTGGTGCTTCTTTCCTTGCAACTTATAATATATATATATATTTTTTTTTTCTATACTGTCAATGGCATTTAATGATTATTCTGTTAGTCCTGGCCATAATCGATATGCTTTTTTGTTTACAAAACGAATTGCACCAATAAAAAAATAAAGGATATGACCCCATTGGCACCCATAATTTAATCCTTTTGAGTACAGACAATATCTTATGCAAATGATACACAACTGCTCATCACCCTTGACAGAAATTCACCTAAAGCACGGCATAACTTCCAGAGTTGCTTGACATCTGTGATTCAGTGGCTGCACGGTAGTGGCCTCCAATGTAATACTGAGAAGACAGAAAATCTGCTCTTTGGGGTCCCCCTACCCAGCTGGGACAATGACCATTGGCCCAAGGATATCCCCCACTATGGTAGCATGCAATCTTTGGGTACAATTAGACACTACTGCTTCTTTCGCCCCCTTCCCCCCCAGGTGAGGGGGCAGAAGGCACCTGCTTTGGCCTGCTAAAAACTTTAAAGTTCCTCTAACTTCTCCTTCCACAGCAGAAAACATTGATCCAAGCCACAATCACCTCAAGACTGTATACTGTTAACTCTCTGTACTGGGCCCTACCTGCCTATCTCCTGAAGAAATTGCATCTAGTGCAGAATGTTGCTGCCAGGCTTCTACTATGCCTTCCCAAGAGAGCCCACATTCAGGCAGGCCTAAAGGAACTGCACGGGTTGCCTATAAAAGAATGTGTGCTGTTCAAAGGTTTGGCTCTGGCACACAAAGCTTTTTTACCACAAGAGACGTTGATATTTGTCAAGAGATTCACACCTTATCAACAGCTGGGTCTCTTCAGTCATCAACTCCTTGCTGGTAGTAATTCCTCATTTCAGTCTAAAAAAGTGGATCAGTACCTTCTTCTCTTATCTGGCCGCCAGGAAGTGAAATGCCCTCCCAATTCAGCTCTCTGCTTCCAGCCCAGGTTCATTCTGACCTTTAAGAGACTTCTTAAGACCTGGCTCTTTAGTTCTGCATTTTAGTACCTCTGTTATTTACAGATCAGACTTCCTACTTAGCGCCGGGACATTCTATTGAATAGCTGTTGCGCTTTACAAATCTTTAAATAATAATAATAATGATGTGCAATTGCTTCAGCAGGTTAGGGTTGAAAGACTTTTTGTCCAAGGAGAAAAACAGGATGAATAATTTTTGGGGGGATTTAGAATAAAGAAGTTATTTAAATGTTTATAAGTACAGAACGAGAATGTCCAGTGGTGAAGATATGTTAAGGTAGATTTTGGTGTCATCTAGGTATTGTTGGGGTAGACATCTCTTTCTACCAGTTACATAACTTGGTGACCAAAGGCCCTAATTCAAACACATAAATGGAGACCCTACTATACCATTGGCGGTCCCAAATCCTCTGTGAATCTTGCTACTCTTTAACATTCCTCTTAATTTTCCACACAAGTCTGTCTGTCACAGGAGGTGACAGCAGTGACATACCTTTACTTAAGATTAGATATAATAGATGTCACTGCTGGCACATCACATTGTCTTTGCTATTAGTGTTCAACTATCCAAAGGCGAGTAGATGATTACAGTAACGCTGTATGACACATATGTTCTCATTTTCCACAGTGATACTGTAGAGTTCACATTTGCCAATGTCGATTAACCTCTTGTGGTGTTCTTCATTGCTTTTAATTTGTGTGGGTGAAACTACCCGTTTTCATCAGCATTCAGTTATCTGTACAGTTTAGAAGAAGCAATATGTTTGTTTAAAAACAATACGTTGTGTTGTGTGACAGCTCCTCCTCAGAAAAGGGGGTGGTGATGAACAGAGTGTCTGAATTAAGCAGACCACTCTTACCCAGTCCAAAGATCAGGGCTTGATCCATCACCTTTATTTAGCTCACTGCCCCATCCCAGCTCAGAACCTGGCTATATGCAAATTAGTCTGTCCCTGGCCCAGTGCATCATGGGAACAGGGCAGACCAAACTACCAAGCCAATTCTTCACCAGAAAGGAGACAAGCTACCGGGGACCGGTTTCTGGCATTTCAGCCTCGTCGGCCCGGCTTGCTTGAATCCTGATGGAGCAGTGAGCAAGGGACTCATGTCTGAGTATACACAAACAATGTGCATCTCATTTTTCTGAGCATCCTACACAAGGCTAATTCTTATTGCAAACTTATCTCACAGGGCTTCTTACACTTTTGTGCAAGATAATGTGGTTTGATAATGTGGTTTGAGTACACCCTACACTCATTTTTTGTTTGAATATATTTTATTGATTTCACAATACGTATTCGTTATACACTCCAATGTGTCAAACAATAAACAGTACAAGCCATCATAGCAAACCAGTATCGCAGTCAGTAATTATGTTGATACCTCTCCGAACATCAGTCACTTGGTGCACCTTATAAGTTGTAATAAAGGGAGGGGGAATAAAAGAAGAGGAAGCTCAGCATTCCCAGACTGATTAGTGTGAATGTAGGTGCATCTCCTCTGTACAGCACAGTGGGTATATTGCTGGAAGGAGCTGTGCATGAAATTAAGGGTTGCACCCAACTATAGTTACTGGAACCTGGGTGAACTATGTACTAAGAGGAAGGGGTCCCAGCCCTGTCAAACAATTCATAAAGAAAATTCAATTATAGAATCACACAAAGACTGAATCAGTCCACATTGTTTTAATCACAATGGGAAATAGCGATACATATCATACTTTTTAGACAATAGATACTATGTTGAACAGTGCCCCAGTTTGGGAGAGGGGGGGGGGGTTGTGAGTGATATCCAGTGAGGAAAAAGTGATAGGGAAAGGATGACGTGACAGAATAATCAATCAATTGGAAGTGAACAATATAAAGAGTTACATGTTCTGTACAAAAAAGACTTCAAGGTTCAAACTGCTGTATTTACAAATGTCATACTCCATAAAAGTTCAATCAAATGAAGAATTAGGACATGGAGTTGGCATAGAAAACAAATGGTTGTCGACGTTTCGACCCTCTAAGAAGTGCAGGTAATTCATATTATCCTTGCCGTGGGGTCTTCATCAGGACGGGTGTAGGGGCAGGTAACCTATTTAATGTATACAGGTAGTTAATTCACTAACAGAAGATGTGTACAATTACATCATCCAGTTAAAAATAGCAACACAATTATTGATACGTATACGGACTGGAGGGAGCCTTGGATTAAGACTAAACAATTATTCATTAATTAATTAATACTGTTTCCTGAGGCCGGTGTGTGGCAATTGATTGGGAATGTATACATCAAACCACTGCTACATACCGTTAAGTGCCTAATTTAGTGAAATAATATAATCAATAATTGGGAGCGACGTGAAGAAACAAGTTACACGATGGAATAGGTAGGATGGAAAATTTCAACAAGGCGCCATTACCTGTACCATGAATGGATACGGTTTGTTAGTAGGAAAAACTCTTTGTGGATGTGTCTGAAAGGAGCATAAAATAATGATCACTAGAACGTAGCATGGTTCGTCGTGTATCATCAGCATAGTGAGAATTAGACAGAAACCATTGTCAAGGAGAGAGACTCACCCGGATCAAGTGTTCAAGTGTTCAAAACGCATTCCTCGAAGGGAAATCGTTAATGGGGAGACGCACAGCAGTGTCTATTGAATACTGGGAAAACAAAAGAAATGTGGATGTGGTTTAAATGCTGCCGTCTGCGTGTATTAAGTGCACTCTTAGTGCCACTGATAAACGTTTGCAGATGCAGATTTAAATGCTGCCGTCTGCGTGTACTAAGTGCACTTTCTTTTCTTTTGTTTTCCCAGTATTCAATAGACACTGCTGTGCGTCTCCCCATTAACGATTTCCCTTCGAGGAATGCGTTTTGAACGCTTGATCCGGGTGAGTCTCTCTCCTTGACAATGGTTTCTGTCTCATTCTCACTATGCTGATGATACACGACGAACCATGCTACGTTCTAGTGATCATTATTTTATGCTCCTTTCAGACACAGCCACAAAGAGTTTTTCCTACTAACAAACCGTATCCATTCATGGTACAGGTAATGGCGCCTTGTTGAAATTTTCCATCCTACCTATTCCATCGTGTAACTTGTTTCTTCACGTCGCTCCCAATTATTGATTATATTATTTCACTAAATTAGGCACTTACCGGTATGTAGCAGTGGTTTGATGTATACATTCCCAATCAATTGCCACACACCGGCCTCAGGAAACAGTATTAATTAATTAATGAATAATTGTTTAGTCTTAATCCAAGGCTCCCTCCAGTCCGTATACGTATCAATAATTGTGTTGCTATTTTTAACTGGATGATGTAATTGTACACATCTTCTGTTAGTGAATTAACTACCTGTATACATTAAATAGGTTACCTGCCCCTACACCCGTCCTGATGAAGACCCCACGGCAAGGATAATATGAATTACCTGCACTTCTTAGAGGGTCGAAACGTCGACAACCATTTGTTTTCTATGCCAACTCCATGTCCTAATTCTTCATTTGATTGAACTTTTATGGAGTATGACATTTGTAAATACAGCAGTTTGAACCTTGAAGTCTTTTTTGTACAGAACATGTAACTCTTTATATTGTTCACTTCCAATTGATTGATTATTCTGTCACGTCATCCTTTCCCTATCACTTTTTCCTCACTGGATATCACTCACAACCCCCCCCCTCTCCCAAACTGGGGCACTGTTCAACATAGTATCTATTGTCTAAAAAGTATGATATGTATCGCTATTTCCCATTGTGATTAAAACAATGTGGACTGATTCAGTCTTTGTGTGATTCTATAATTGAATTTTCTTTATGAATTGTTTGACAGGAAGGAGCTGTGCAGCAGAGGTGACGTGCTCTCGATGGTTTGGTTCGCTTATGTAGAAACAGCGTGTGCCGTGATAGCCATAGAAGAAGCAGTTGCTGTGTCAGTGAGCTGTGAGGGCGGCATGTGGCCTTTGGTCTATTTATTGCAGCAGGGCTGTGTCATATAGTCTCGTCAGGCCCTCAGTCGTTTCTAGGCCTCGCCCGTGGGGCGTGTTATCTCCAGTGGCCTTACGTGTATATGTTGTGCTCAGGGCAAAGCCCAGGAGAGAGGTGATATATTCAAAACTGTATATTACAAACTGTCTAACAAACGTGTCAGCTGGTGAAGCCACTTCGACACCTAAAATTAACGACCCACTATATATGGGGAAAAAATACAACCAGAAAAAAAAAGAATAAAATAACGAAACTAGGAACTGAAAAAATAGAGGTCGAAAAGGAAAAAGGGGGAAAAATGGTAAAAGAAAAGACGAGCAGTGGGGGTGTGTCCATGTAAGAGATCAATAGAACAACATGGTTGATAGCATAAGCTAAGGCATGTGTTTTTATTTATTTTTTATTTATTTTTATTTATTTGTGCGATTTTATATAGCGCGAACTTTACCCGAAGGTGTCAGAGCGCTTTACATAAGAACCAGTTGAGAAACATAAGGACTTTACATTACATGCGTTACATAAAGGATACAAACAGAAAAAAATTGCAAATGTACAAGATGTAAAGTCACATAAGGAGGAGATACAAATGGATATACTCTAAGAGTCACATAGGAATGGTAGATAGTACAAAGGTCTACTGCATATACTCGTGATTAGAGTTATCTCTATATACATAAGGAAGGGGTATGACTAGATATACTCTAAGAGTCACATAGGAATGGTAGGTAGTACCAAGGTCAACCGCATATACTCTTGATTAGAGTTATCTCTATATACATAGGGAAGGGATACACATGGATATACTCGCACAATGGTCTGCTGCATATACTAGTGATTAGAGTTATCTCTATATACATAAGGAAGGGATACACATGGATATACTCTAAGAGTCAGGGGGGGGCGTGGCTAAGGCACCGATGGCGGAGGTCACCTGAGCACTCGGCTCCGCGATCGAGCCGCATTCATCCTGCTTTAACGGCTCCAGGGGCTCCCCGATCCTACACTGGGGTTCGGAGCAGGGGCGCTACGCGGAGAGCCGCGACTTGAGAGCTGCGGCGACGCGAGAGGTGCAGGATCGGAGCCTGACCGAGCGGTCGTGGAGTGAGCGGCGCCGATTCCATCATGGCGCCCGCTCTGGCCCGGAGGTCTTTGAGTGCCTGGCGGCCCTCGTGGGTCGCGGATCCGGAGGATTCCTGCGCTCTGCCCCCTGTTCCTGGCGGGGCGCAACGGGAGACGGCCGCCTGGATTTCCGGCGGCCCGAGCGCTCTGTGGACTTTGCCGACTGCGGTGGTCGACCGGCGGGTCCCCCCGGGGCTCTGCGGGATGGCGGAGCTGGGGAAATCCTTCTGCGCCCCCGCCGGGCCTGGGATTCTGCTGCCTGCAGCTCCGTGCCCGTTGAGGACCGAACGACCGGACCTGGCCTGGGGAGTGGGGAGAGAGAGCGTGGTGGGCTCGGGCTGGTCACCAGGAGCGAGTGTACCGGCAAGGCGGGGGAAGGAGGCCTGCGCTCTAAGATGGCGGCGGAGGCAGCTTATGACGGAGGTGGTAATTAGCGGCGAAGGGAGTCCAGTGCGGAGCCCGTCTCCCCTCCACGTCTGCATATTACTTCGACGAGGGCGAGGTCCTGACCCTTGCAAGGCTGGTCGTGGCGAAGACACCCATACAAACGGACACAGAGAGCCCTGAACCATGTGGCCATAGAGGAGACTTCAATCTTGGCGTTACTTGTGGTCGATGGCTGGTGAGCCCATTGCATTGACTATCGAGACCCGACCAGGATGCCCATTGACTGCTTGACCTGAGCCAGGGAACGGCTGTGTTGCTCCTGGCCGGCGCGTAGGCGCTGGCTGGGGATTCGCGCCGGGGCTGATCCAGGGTCGTGGACCGGCAGGGAGCCATCCGCGTGCTGGGCGACGCCACTTCTTGCGATACCAGACTATCTCGTGGCTGGTGCTTGGGACCATCATGGGTAAACCGAGGGGCGCGAAGGGGAACGCGCAGGCCACCTCCGACACGGAACTACCGGACAAGGGGGACCAGCTGGAACCGGAGATGCCGACTGACCCGAGTCTTCAGCGGCAATTGGACAACATCTTGGCAGCCATAACGGACACAAGGTCAGCATTCCAGCGGGACATTGCCCAGGTGGTGACGGGCTTGGGCTTGCTCAGGGCTGACCATGGAAAGCTCTCGGACAGGGTCAAGGAAGTGGAAGACTCGGTTGGAACCCTAGAACCGGCGCAAAAGACATTGGCAGTCGTCATGAAGGATGCACTGACCAGAATAGAGCTCTGGAGAGGAGGGCGGAGGAGGCAGAAGGGCGCAACAGAAGGAACAACATCCGCGTGGTGGGCCTGCCCGAAAAAGTTGAAGATGGCGACATGGTGTCCTATCTAGAACACTGGCTCAAGACGGAAGTGGCGCCCGGGGGGCTTTCCTCCTTCTACACCCTGGAGCGGGCGCACAGAGTTCCGTCCAGACCGCCTCAGCAGGGACGCCCACCGCGCCCAGTGATAGCGAGATTGTAGCATTTCCGCGATAGGGACCTGCTCCTCAATAACGCCAGGAAAAATGGGCCATACCAGGTGGACAACAGCAAGGTGAATATTTTCCCGGACTACACCTATGAGACTCAGCGCCAGTGGACCTCCTTCTTGGCAATTAAACACGAACTGCGCAACGAGGGTCTTCAATATTCATTGCTCTTCCCGGCGAGGCTTCGCATCATCCTTGATGGCAAGACCAAATTCTTTGACACCCCTGATGAGGCGTGCAGCTGGCTGGAACTCTACAGGGCTGGCAAGGATGGACCTGATTCTTCTTTCCATGCTACTTCAGAGGTTGGACTGCGACGGAGATCTAAGAGGGTCCGCAACAGTCGCGGTGGTTTTGGCCGTCCTTCCAATGTGGTGACTACGGCGGAACGGCGTGGAGTGCTCAAGATGTTGTCCAGCATATCGGGTTCCCAGGGAGAACCACTGACCGAGGAAACGGAGCCTGGAGGTGGCGGAGAACACTCGGACACGGAGGACTCTCAGGCTGATAGCGTGACCCTCCCTGTGGTCACCCCAAATACAGCAGAAGAACTGCTTGATGGCCGAGGGTGAGCTTGGGTGAGTCGTTCCTAGCGGAGCTAGGAGAGCTGTGCTGTATGGAGTTACGCAACCCCTGCTGAGACTGTTGAATAATTGGTTGTTACATGGGTTGGGGTTAAGCCCAGGATTTGTACCTGTATCTTACGGCTCGATCGCCACTAGGTGGCCTGAGTGTGGGAGGGCCCTTCTGTCGGTGCTTGGCCCCCTCCTTTGCCCCTAAGGCATACCTGCGGTGGCTACCGTCAGGTTAGTTTTCTAGTTTTGGGACACGGTTTGGATGGGGACTGGGGGGCAATCTCTGGGTCCTGTTCTGGGGGGGTAAGGGGGGAAAGTCATGGTTAGGGGTTCAATTGTTCTGGTTACAGGGGAGGGACGCCATCGGTGCAGAGCAATTATTGTATCTTCTCCTGTTCGAGGGAAATGGGGGGGACACACAGGAACGCAGTGGGACAATGGCTGAACTATCCAACTTGAAATGCATTACTTGGAATGTACGCGGGCTGCACACTATGTCCAGATGTCACAAAGTACACGCTTACCTGAAGCGCAGGGGTGTTCAGATTGCGCTGTTACAGGAAACGCACCTCACGAAGGCGGAGGGTTTAGCCCTACAGCGTAGATGGAGGGGACAGATCTATAACACCACATATTCGGCTTATGCTAGGGGAGCGCTGATTTGGGTGTGAGCCGGGGTTCCCCTGCAGGTGACGAAACACACGATTGACCCAGAGGGGAGGTTTGTCGCTATTGCAGGTAAATTAGGGGGGAGAGAGCTGAACATTTGCAGTGTTTATGCGCCCAACGTGGACCAGCTGGCCTTCTTCTCGACGCTCTCGGGTTCGCTGGCCCACTACATGACAGGGCCGCTCCTGATTGGGGGCGACTTCAATTCGGTGGTGGATGTGGATCTCGATAGATCTCATCCTCGTGACTTCGCCTACATACCGAGTGGCTAAGGGTAGGTTGGACTGGCAGACTAAATGGGGACTGATGGACATATGGCGAGCCCAACACCCACACACCAGGGACTACTCTCATTACTCTGGTCTGCACGAGCTACATGTGCGGCTAGATGCTCTGTTGGGGTCGGTAGACGTGGTGTCCGCGGCTGTGAGATCCGAGTACTTAACAAGGACTATCTCCGACCACAACCGTCTGCTGGCCGACCTTAGGTGGCTCCCAGGCGCCCCATGCGTCCCAACGTGGAGGCTGAGGCCCGAGCTGTTAGAGGATCACGTATTTCGGACAGAACTTGAGGATAGGATTGCTATCTACTTCGAGGAAAACGAGGGTACGACTGCGGCCAGGGCCACCGAATGGGATGCCTTCAAGGTGGTTGTAAGAGGCTACTGCATAGCTAAGAAAGTGGGGGTACGCCGGGTCCTATTAGAGGACCTAGACAAAGCAGACCGGACCCTTCGAGAGCTGGAGCTAAGACGCCCTGGCAGACCGGAACTCGGGGAGCGGGTGGCGGCCGCGAGAGAGGCGGTAGCAGTGGAGGTTGAAAGCCTACGCAGTTTTGATTACAAGGCCTTCCTCACTAGATCGCTAGCGGAGGGTGATAAATAGGGGGCGCTCTTGGCCTGGCTGTCTAACCCTACGAGGCGCACCTCTCCCGCGGTGGCCATGTGCGATGCAGCGGGAGTGGAGGTCTACACCCAACCGGAGATCCTGGACTGCCTCACGAACTACTATGAGGTACTGTACCAGAGTAGGGCGGACGAGGATGCTGACCCCATTGGTACCTTCCTGCAAGATTTGCCAATCCCTATCCTGGAGCCCGAACACGCCACGGCGTTGGGGAGAGAGGTGGAGCTGGGGGAGATCCGCAGCGCCATCAAGCGGATGGCACGCAACAAAACCCCGGGTCTCGACGGACTCCCGGTTGAGTTTTATGCCACCTATATAGACCTCCTCGCCCCGCGCTTGCTGCTGATCTACAAAGAGGCGAAGCACCTGGGATACCTCCCGGGATCGATGCGGGAAGCCCTAGTGGTACCCCCGCCCAAACCAGGTAGGGAGGCTAATGACCCGGCGTCATATAGGCCGCTGTCGATGCTCGGGGTAGATTATAAGATACTGAGCAGCATCCTGGCATCGAGGTTGTTGGGGCACATGGGCTCCTTGGTACACGAAGACCAAGCGGGGTTTATCCCCAAGCGTAACACCACCATGAACATCCGCCGTCTGCTTCGCCTGCTTGAGGATAGCCACGAAGAGGCTTCCCAGCCCATGATTCTATCGATTGACCTGGAGAAGGCTTTTGATAGCCTAGAATTGGGCTACCTCCATAGAGTGCTTGGTGCGTTTGGATTGGGGGGAGGGATTCTTGCGCTGGACCGCGGTGCTTTATGCCTCGGCGGTGGCGAGAGTGAAATCGGGCCCGTTGATCTCCCGGCAGTACTCGGTGGAGCGCGGCACGAGGCAGGGTTGTTCACTGTCTCCTCTGTTGTTCGCACTGGCAGTGGAGCCCCTGGCGATATCGCTTCGCACCGGTGCCCACCACGGAGGGCTACGCACCATGGTGGGGCAGCAGTTCATCTCCCTCTATGCGGATGACCTGCTGTTATTTATGGAAGATACTTATCTGCCCAACTACAGGTTTATACTCAGGAGGTGGCGAGGGAATTCCGAGGACCGAAGAAGAGGAGAGGCCTGGGTGTTCCCCGGCACGTCCTCTCTTATATTGCGCTGCGGCAGAGGATAGCAGTGAGGGACCTCACGCAGGAGGAACGCACCATTAGACTGTGTTGGAATCGTGCTCAGCGCAAGCTGGGAATTGGCCACCCATACGCCCCCGAGATCCCACTGGGTATGCTTACTGCGCTCCCCCACGGCGGCGATTGGTCCCAGTTGCGTACCTGGGAGGAGGCGGGTATTCAGGTCGTGGGTGTCCTGTATGAGGATGGAGTACTCCTACCCTTCCAGACACTATTGGATCGCTTCGGCATCTCCAGAGGGGACTTCCTACTACACGCGGCGGTCATGAGAGCGCTGCAAACACATTGGCGGACCGGACTTGAGGAACCACCGTTGTCCTTGACATGCCAATACGTGATGATGGCAGCCGGAACGGTTAAAGCTGTAACGTGCTTATATACTAGGATGACCCAGGAGCAGATGACTCCACTGGAGGCGCTTAAGGTCAAATGGGAGTCGGACATAGGGAGACCCATCCCGGAGTCCACATGGGCCCAGCTGATGCGCCAGGCCTGGAAGAGCACGCGCAACGCTAGGTTCCAATTGGTCCACTTTTACATTCTGCACCGTGCATATCTCACCCCGGAGAAAATACGGAAGTACTTTGCCTCTGACACTGCGGCTTGCCCGAGATGTCGGACGGTCGGAGCGGACCTGGTCCACATGTTATGGTCTTGCTCTGCATTGTCCTCTTACTGGACGATGGTTGGGGACACCCTTAAAGAGGTAACGGGGCGAACCCTCCAGTTTGACATTGCAGTGACGCTTCTGCACTGGTTCCCACGTACCCCTAAGACGCGGGTATCCAGCAAGTTTATAGACATGGGACTTATCCTGGCAAAACGGGAAATAACGCGGCGCTGGAAGGCACGAGTTGGTCCGACGGGCACTAAGTGGCGCACTGAATTCCTCAAATGGGCGGAGGGGGAGAGCACCCTGCGTTACCAACTGGCGAGGCGACAGCAGAATGAAAAAGCACTGGAAGCTGCGCTGGTATGGGAGACATTGGTACAAGCCCTGCGAGATCACAATTCCCCTAGCGACGCGGACGGTGACGCCGCTGAACTTCCTGCATCCCTGTAATGTGATAGACCTCTAATATACTCCTACGTACTCCAGTTAGTTTCCTCCTACACGTTCACAGTTGAACTGCTGCTGCACTGATGGTGGGGGGGGGGGGGAAGGGGGGGTGTTGGGCGGACTACACATACTGATTATACCACGAACATTTGATCCTAAGTCTATGATGTCCTGCCTTCGAATTGTTGGGTGGGTCTTGCTACATTAGGGGAGGGAAGGGGGTATTTTTTATTGGGGTGTTACATCTCAGGTTTTCCTTATTTACAACAAAAGTAAAAGCGGGACTGAACCACAGGGCGAAGACTATCCGCATCGGGCTTCTGTTGGGCCAACATGTATGCGCTGTCTAATTTGCCGCCCGACCTCCGGGTTGTGGGCTGAATGGCCGTGTATCAGTTCCGCAATAAAACTACTTTAAAAAAAAAAAATGGATATACTCTAAGAGTCACAAAGGAATGGTGGAGAGCACAGCAGTCTACTGCATATACTAGTGATTAGAGTTATCTCTATATACATAGGGAAGGGATATGGATGGATATATTCTAAGAGTCACCTAGGAGTGGTAGATGGTACAACAGTCTACTGCCTATACTAGTGATTAGAGTTATCCCTATATACATAAATATACAAACATAGTAGATTTCCTCAAGCAGAGTTCCATTAAGTGGGGTAGGAGGGGTGAAGTAGTCACAACACCAAGGGAGGGTGGGAGGGATTCAAGGGTATGGAGAAAAGGCAAAACAGAGAGGGGAAGAAACATTTGAGGATCCTCAAGGGGGAAAAGAGGGAAAGGGGTAAAAAGATGAGGGAATGGACAAGATGACGGGTCGGGGACCAGGGAAAAAACTGCAGAGAACAGCCGCAAAATGGTCAAATGATTCTCCAAGTCTTATAGGAGTGCCCTGTCCGGCCTGATGCCTGCTTGTAAGGGTGCTTGTAAAGGATTGTGTGCATTGATACCATAACTGGCAATTTTCTGTTGTTTTACTGGAAGATTTCATACACATAAAATAGACAGTTGAAGAGGGGCATTTGGAGAAGATATTAACTCCTTCAGTGCAGGTTTTGGCTAGCAGTCGATGCCGTTGGCTGACGTTGCGAAAGGTTTCAAAGGAAACTTTGGTTCTTGCACCAAAGAATTCTTTTTTTCTGTCCTCATCCTTCTGCACGTCCATCTGTGATGTCAGCTCACCATGAGGCATGCTGACGTCATAAATCCCCACCGGTGCAGGGAGGAAGAAGCAGGTGAGTGCCCACACCCACATCCAGTGGGGATTTCAGGCCTATATCATGCAAACCTTTAGGGGGCTTTGGCCCATGTGATTTACCGGATGACTACCTTGGGGCACTTATATTTTTGTATGTGTTTTTTTCCCTGGGGTATACAACTGTGGCCCCAAGAAGGGCTCAATCGCATCTCCCAGGGGGAAACTGATAGTACACATGTTTTCCAGGGGTCACCCCTTCCGAAACATGGGCTTACCTCCTTGGGGGCCCATATAATTTTTTAGGATATGTTTTTTTTCACTGGGGGGGCACAATTGCACTTCTGAGGAGAACACAAAATAAGGCACATGGTTTCTGGGGATTGGCCCATCTGACATATGGGTCCACCCCCTTGGAGGCTGTATGATTTTATTGGAATGCCTGTTTTTTCCCTAGGGAGCACGATAACAAAGTGGCCTAAATCCACTGGGCCACAAGAGAGTAGAAAGACCCATGTTATGGGCATGTTTTAGTGTTGATTTCCCTGATTTTACCATAAACACTGCCTGCAGAAAGCACAAATATATGCAGACTTCCATACAGTGCAAAACACCTACCAATGCAGGATGTCTGAACAAGATCAAAACTGTGCCAGTGTTGAAATTACCTTTTACTTTTACTGAAATTATATATTCAATGAACAAAACAAAGGTGACAATTATAATTAGGTATAGTAAAAAAAACAACTAAAAAATGTACTGGTCATTTTTCATTTTTTACCTTTTTTCAAAGACTCGCGGAGCACTGAGTCCTAAGGTGGTTGCTAGCACAACATTGTTGATGTGGTGGCAGCCAATCAGATTTCATCTTGAGATCTGTTGGCTTTGTGGATTCTCTGCAGTGTGAAATATACAACGTTTTTGAACCTTACTACTTTTACGGATTTACCCCAAATGACATCTGACAGGGATTGGTAGACAGCCCTCCTTCATCCATTGGTCTTTTGTGTCATCCACAAAATTATTTGTCTGCCCACTTCAGCATGGGACAATGAGTCACTAACTTTAGAGTGAGTAATGGCATTCTGAATTTTCAGAAGGATCCTTTCCACACACAAAGTTGGACTCCAGGAGCTACTAGGTGAATGAGTGATTCTTGAGATCAAAGCTAGATCTATGACTTCAAGCAATTATGTTTATACTGGCAGTGGCCTGGCACCACCCAACAAAGTTTTCCAAAGCTATGACAACACAAACATTGACAAAGCTATAAGGGCTATAAGACTGGCAGTGAATGGCAGACTTATTGACTTTACAAATCATTGTTTAGCTATCTGATTTGCTAATGAGGGTGCCTAGGTCTATTTTCTGGCCCTGTCTGACTCTGTTTTAGTTGTCCCCCACCTAAAAATGATTCCAGCACATGTGAGTTTACAGTGGCTGTAGTGAGCTTACTCCTCGTACCTTGAAATAGGCCATGGGATTGGGTATGTGGCAAGTTGAAGTAATACTTTGCTCTTTTTTTGTCTCTTTTAGTGCCTTTGGAGAAATACTTTGGATTGCAACATCTATAAACTAAGTGCTTTTTTGCTTTTCCACATTGCTATCTCTCTGTCAGGATCAGATATTGAGATAGCAACCTGATGAGAGGAAAATGGAGCATAATCTGGAAGCAAGTTTTCAGTCAGCAGAGTTCTATTTGATGAACAGTCTAACAGTGTGTAGACTGGGCAGGCTGCTCAGGACTGCTGTGAAAGGGGGTTTGTGGATGTGGATCAGGACCAACTGACGGAATAGTATGCAAACCAGGGAGGAGAGTGACACCAGGTCTTGCAGGTAAAGAGGGTTTTATTGGGATAACACGTTTGGTATTGAGCATCAATGTTCTCTGTGTCCTAAATGTGAGTCTCTCCCTGGCGAATTGGCTGGGATCCGTCTTTGCAGCGCGGGTGTCCTCTCCAGGGTCTTCGGGTCTTCCTCGCTTGACTTTAAGGGACGATCAAGGAGGCAGGTCACCGCTCCGGAGCCCATGCAAAGGAAGCCAACAGAAGCGCACCGTTAGTTCAATGTCCTCAAGGGGGGTGTGCACCTTTGGGGCCGTGTGAGGTGAGGCTGGGAGGAGGCCACCCGTGTGTACCGTGCACTAAGATTCTGTCAGTGACGTGGTGGAAGGGCAGACACACGGTGAGGGTTAAACGCGGGGAAAAGAACACAGAAGGGAGGGGGAAGACGCGGGAGACAAACGCGGGTCTATGTACAGTATTTACACACTCTTCCTTCCCGCCCACACTGCCATACGCTGCCGTACCTGGGTCAGCCACGCTCCTCCCCTGGGAGAGTGGCACGGCGGCTCGCGGGGTCGTTGGCCTCCAGGCACTCCGTATCTCTCTCCTTCTCCTCCGAGATGTTCTTCGGGGCTTTCTCGCTGTTCTTGGTAATCTCCTTCTCCGCTCCGTTCAAACCGCTCTCCGACGCCGCTCCTCGCCTGCTCTTCCTCCGGGGTGATGTCACACCCCCTGTATCTTGCTTCCGGGGGTTTATCCAGTCCGGGCGTTGCGACGTAGGTAGGGGGAGTGGTCTCCTCCTCCTCCGAGAACGCCCACTTAAAGGCGCCGGGTCCCTCGTCCAGCTCATCGAGTCCTGTCTCCCAGGGGTCCGTCTGCAAGGAAGGAGGCACAACAGGGTCATTCCCGGGAGTCCACCACTCCTCATTAGCGCTCCGCCTCGCCTTGTTACACAGTGATTCTGTGGGACATGGCATGGCCTCCCTTCGAAAACAAAATCTGTGCAGTAGAGAGACAACAGCAGGGTAGACCAGCCCAGAGAGCGGGCACATGCGGTGGCAAGCACAGACAGAGTTCTCTCTTGGCAGCCCCCCTATTTGGCACACCTACGAATTTCCCCGTTCACTGCAGATGCTGGATGTAAAGTCAGTGTAGCAATGTTTTTTGCCTATTAACTATGTGCATCTCTTTCTGGATGTTGACTTCTTTGAAGACATTTTGCACCAAATAGATTTGTGTGCCGAACAGTTTGAGAGAACATTTGTGGCACCCTTGGGCTTATTCTAGGGCACACCAATAGACTCTCACTTCAGTTAGGCAGTTAAAGAAAGTTACAGGCCTTAGGCTCAATATGGTGATAGCGAACAGTCTCCTGGTCTATTTCTGAAGTTTGGTAAACACTCACCTTTGCACCGGTCATGAGCAGGGATTGTTTTTTGCTATTGCTGCATATGCTGCAATTCATTATTAATTCTGCGGCATTGTTGCGGGCCCATCCAGATCATGACAGGTTGTTCTAAATTTGGCCTGTCATGGAACATTTATCTGCCAGTTTTACAAAGATTTATACTCCTGGAAAGAATATAGCCATTGATGCGTCTGTGATCCTATACAAAGGGTGGCTGCTGTTCAGGCAGTACATACTGAGCAAAAGAACTCATTATGGCATCAAAATGTACATGCTGTGTGAGAGCTCTACTGTTTATGTACACTGCCTTAGTGTGTATAGAGTAAAAGACTGCTCTAAATCCTGTAGAGTGCCCTTCCTCACTAGGAGCCATGGCAAAGATTGTGTGGGAGTGTCCAATTACAGCTCTGCCAAGTGTCACGCATCAGGGGTTAGACTAAAGCATTTTAGTGCTAGCGTCCGCATCACCCCCCTAAAATTCATTTGTCACTCGTTATAGCTCTCCCAACCTCATGAATGTTGGATGAGGCGCTGTAGGAATAATTAACATCAGCTTGGTTGTGCATGGATTTGGTGTTTTCTGCTCCCTGCTCCAGGCAATTCACTCAGCCCTTTAGGCCCGGACATGTTGCTGTGGTGACATTAGTTTTGAGTGTGTCACTCTGATACAACATTGCTAGTCTTTCCGCAGCAGCGCATTGTTTTTAAGGTTTAAAAAAAAAAATTACTGTGCCAATGCACAGCTTGTCCAGGATATGTGGATCAGCAGCAGCGCCACAAACACTACCACGGAAAAATCCGCAGGAGAGACACACTCCCTGTCAGTCCTGCACAGAATCATTCATCGACTCAAAGTCTGGCTGCTGCAAAAGCAGGGCACAAGTACTATAAAAAGAAGTGGGGGACTGACCAAGTAAGACAATATGCAAATGACCTCATGATGTTACGACGTAGCGCTATAAAAGAAATAAAATAGTGCTATTTAAATTATTTGTGCCAATACTGGGACAGACTAACCCATCTGACAGTCTTACAGTGTCTGCAATTATATACATAGACATAACAAAGGCAAAAGCATGTCTCGCTTAAGTACCTGTGAAGAGAAAGCAAGCTGTGTGCCTTTGTTTCCCTCTGCAGCATTTAGATTTAAATGTAAGGTTCCAGGCGGCCCACAGTCAGCATATACAAACAAAAGGAGGTCGGATGGCCCCTTAACTTCGGCCCAGCTGGAGGTGAAAAAAGGCTCCCTCGCTGCCTGCACGTTGCTGCTGGGAATGGAAAGCCGGCAACGTGCAGGTGCTGCTGAATGTGTCCCGGTGTCCGAAAATTACACCAGGACAAGTTCAGGCGTCCGCCCTGTGAAAGAGTGGGGGGACGCCGTGTACCTGCGTGTACTCCCGCCTTTAGCCTTGTGCGAAAGTACAATCATGTGAGTCCCTAATCGGGTGGGTGCACGGCTGGTGACTGTGTGTTAACACACGTTATCACCTTTGTGTTCCTGACAATTCACACAATGGGTCTTTTTGTTTACGGTCTCTTTTTTCACTGATGAAGCGGAAGGCTGTGCAGGCCAAGAAGGGCACAAACTGCACAGAAATTCACAGGTATGGCAGGATGGGAGCTGTGAGGTCCCCTCTTTTTGCAAAAGCTTAAGCAATTATGCAGCAGCTGTTGATACTCTCTTTATTATTGTCACTGATCCCTAGTTTTCGAACAGGCTTTTTTATCTTTCGTTTAGAACTACTCTAAAAGTTGAAAACAGCATCAGTCTGTGTGCGTTTTGTATAAGCGCTAGCTCTGCAGTGTGTCTTCAACTCATTAAATTGGAGGCAATCTTTTAGTAGAGGACACTTCAGGGAGTTGTAGTGCCCATCTGGGATACAATTAGAGAGAAGATGTGTCATTATGATCAAAGATGACGACTTTGAAAGTGGGGAACTAGGGTAGAGTCCCAGCATCCGCTCAACATCCTGTGATTCTATGCAAATCAATTCATCTCCATGTAACAACAAAAAACGAATTAATCTGACCATGTTTAATCCAACTGGTGCTCACATTTTATTTTAATTTTATTTATTTTTTTAAGCTTGTAGAGCGCGACAGCTACCCACAAGGGTTTCCCGGCGCTGGAAGAGACAAAGAGCCGCAAGACACAGAATGCTAAGGAATTATTGATTAAATAGCCAGGTTTTAATGGCTTTACGGAAGCGGACGTAACAATTCTCAGAACGGATGGCAAGAGGGAGGGAATTCCAAAGTCTGGGGCCTAAAAAGGAAAAAGATCTGCCGCCCATTCTTGACAGTCTATATTTGGGCACGCAGAAAAGGACTTGTGATGAAGAACGGCGGGAACGTGCAGGAGAATAGGTTTTGGCACAAGATTGCAAATAGCTAGGTGCACTCCCAGTCTTGATTTTGTGCATGTAGCTCAAGGCTTTAAATTTAGCTCGGCTCTCCACTTTAAGCCAGTGAAGGTCTCGGAGGCGCCCCGCGATGTGATCAGTTTTACGACAGCCGCAGAGCAAACGTGCAGCAGCATTTTGAACTAATTGGAGGCGTCTCGTGACTGCCTTGGTAGCCCCCAGGTGAAGTATGTTTCCATAATCCAACCGAGAGGTTATCAAAGCGTTTATTACAGACCTCTGGGTGTCAGTTGGCAACATCCAAAAGATTTTCCTCAGCCAGCGCAGAATAGTGAAGCAAATGGCAGCCACTTTGTTAGCCTGACATTGCATTGCTAGACCATTGTCTATAGTCACTCCCAGATTGCGCACGTGCTCAGTTGGAGAAGGAAGGGGGCCCATTTCAGAAGGCCAATGCTTAGAACTCCAGAGGTCTTGTTTTTGCCCAAGGACCAGGACTTCAGTCTTCCCTCCATTCAGTTTAAGCAGGTTAAGGTTCATCCAATTGGATATTTCCTTAAGACCTGACTGAAGGCGGGAGGTGGAGGCCTGGTCAGATTGTGATAGGGAAAATACAATTTGAGAGTCATCGGCATAGGTAAACAAAGTAAGCCCTACACGTTCCGCAATTTATGCCAAAGGGGTGACATAGAGATTGAAAAGGAGAGGACTGAGAATAGAGCCTTGGGGTACTCCGAAGGGTGACGAGTAGATTTTAGAGGTAGTCGAATGAGAGAAAATCTGGAAGGTCCGGTCAGTCAGGAAAGATGCCAACCATTCAAGGGCTTTGCCACCAATGCCCATCGCTGCAAGGGATCTGAGAAGTATGTTATGGGAGACGGTATCGAAAGATGCACTGAGATCGAGTAAGATCAGTACAGCTGTGTCTTCTCTATCTAACAGATGCCGGAGGTTCTCAGTAACGCCAAGGAGCGTAGTTTCCGTGGAGAAACCGGGACGGAAAACGGACTGGGAGAAATGCAATAAGTTATTGGTGGCAATGAACTGAGCTAGATGATGATGATGAATATGTCTCTCCATAACTTTAGAGAAGGCTGGCAACAAGGAAATAGGACGAAAATTGGAGAGGACTTTGAGGTCAGCAGTGGGCTTTTTCAATAGGGGAGTCATCATAGCATGCTTCCAGCAGGCTGGGACTATAGCATTTTTTAGTTAGAGATTAAGTGTTGTGCAGATCATGGAGAGCTGCGGGGTATCAAGTAAGCGGAGTATCGGAATGGGAAGAGGATCAGTAGGTGAACCCGATTTTACATTACACAGAATCTCATGGAGAGTTATAGGATGGAGGTCGGGCCATGAAAGTAGAGGAGCATGAGTAGGGATAGGAAGATGACTTATATCCCTCAGAGTAGTGGCTGATGTTGGAGAAGAACTGCCACAATTCTGATCAGATATATCTTGATACATGTTTTCAATTTTTGTAGGTAAAAAACTGTGCAAGTTCATCACATTGGTTGCTATTAAGGGGCGGGGGTTTGGCTGTGGTGCGAGAGCCAGCGAGGTCTTTAACCAAACCAAAGCGTACTTTGGATTTGTTTGCTGCTTCTGTAATAGTTTTAGCAACATAGTTGGCTGTAGTCAGGGCACAAGCTTTATGGTAATGCTTCAGCTCACTTTTATAGACGGAACCTGCCATAGGGGAATAGTCTTTTCTCCAAGTACGTTCTAGTTTCTTACAATTGGACTTGTCTGCTTTTAATAATTCATTGAACCAAGGTGCGGGAGTTTTATGGGTTGCCAATTTCTTATGGGAAAAAGGAAGGCAGATGTTTATAGCCTCAAGAAGCCAAGAATTAGTTTTAGAGGCTGCTGTTTCCACATCATCCAACTTGAACAAGTCAGTGGGAAGATGTGTATCTAGGACGTTCCTAAGGGAAACGATATCAAGTTTTTTCCAGTCTCTTTTTCTGATGGTTAGTGGAACACTAAGAAGAGGCACTACGTCAGTAGGAGTAAAATTAAATCTAATAAGAAAATGGTCAGACCAATGAACAGGTAATGCAGGAAGACAATGCAAATGGGGAAGATTAGAGAAAATGGGGTCTAGAAAGTGCCCCCCTCTGTGCGTGGGGCCGCAATTATGTATTGTAATATTCATGGCCGCAAGATCGGCAATTAGATATTTGCTAGCAGTGTTTTTACAATCTTCCAAATGTATATTCAAGTCACCCGCAATCAGAAAATTGCTGGAATTCATGAATATGGAGGCTATGTAGTCTGTAAATTGTGACGACCAGGCATTTACAGGGCCGGGAGGGCAATAGACCAATAGTCCCGAAAGGGTGACCTTTGGATGAAGGGCAAGTTTGAAATGTGCTGCCTCACAATTGCCTAGAGTAATAGGTTCGAGCAGACATGGAAAAATGTTCTTAAATATAATGGCAATGCCTCCACCAATTTTATTGGGTCTATCGCTCCTAACAATAGCATAGTTGGAGGGCAGTGCTTCGGCAATCTCCGGGCCAGAGCTATCATTAAGCCATGTTTCTGTAATAAACAAGGCGTCAGGTAGCTCATCAACAAGAAGATCAAAGATCTCACGTTTATGCTTGGATAAGGAACGGCAGTTTAGGCTGAGGAACGTGAAAGTAGTCTTTGAAGAAGAAATAATATGCGGTGCACAACATTGACACAACTGAGGAACATACAGGAAGAATGTGCATTGGGGGCAAGACCGAGGGAATTGATCGTTCATATCAAAAGTAAAGCAGCCCTGCTTCGTTATAGGTCTGAGCGCATGCAACTGAACTGCAGAATATGTAGACCGCGCCATCAGATTTTGACCAGAGTGAATGGACCCTTAGGCCCATTTGGGCGCGGACGGGCGCAGACGGGCTTTCTTCGGCGTGCCCGCTGCGCTCGTCCGCTGCGCGGCCGGGTGATGGTAGTCATTTATACAGGACAAGGGAGGGAGGGTCCAAACAGCTAGTCCGCAACCCTGAAACTAGCACCAAGATGGCGGCTTACCCCCAATACATCCCGCGACAGCGCCTAATCGACTGTGAGGGATCAATGGTGGAGAAGCAGTAAGTAGGCGTAGTGCAAATAACAATTTTAAAAGCAAAGTGAGAAAACAGTGCCTAGCTTTCCCGGCTTCCGCCTCAGGAAAGTGCTCTGTGTCAGATCAGCACGCGAGAGACAGTGCGCGATTTAAATACCAGCAAAGGCGGGAGGGTCCGAACAGCTAGTCCGCAACCCTGAAACTAGCACCAAGATGGCGGCTTACATAAAGTGTTCTAATGTCTTTGGGGCGATTTTGAGCTATATGAAACTACAAAAATCTAAAACTACAAATATTGTGGTGGTGATAAAGCACCCTGCTCCCGATGGCCACTCACAACACTTCTTAGCCTTTCTACTAGAGGCAGAAATTCTAAGCAATTCTTAAATTAGAATGCTTCAGTACACACGATGTAAATTACACAGTCTGTATTGTTTGAGAACACCCCGCCTTAAGTGGTGGACAGGGTTGCTCCTTTATCATTAAGCAATGCACATAATTTCATGACTTCTGTATCAAACATTTAGTGAACAGCACACACTTTGTGTCTCACTTCCACAACTGACTAACTCATATACTTAATGATTTTCTTTGCATTCTGGGACTTGTAGCCCTAACTTTATAAAATATAAAAGTATCAAAAGGCAAAGAAAATGTCTGGATTGTAATAGCTACTTGGGCATAACATAATGATACATGTAGCTCCAAATATACTATACATTAAAAGAGCAAGATTAAAAAAACGGACAAGGCTTTATTTAAATAAATTGTTGACTTATTATAGAAAGAATGGATCAGTGGAAAAGTGCTCCCTTGCCGAATGCTAAGTAAACAAACACATTTGGCTGTCAGCTATTTCTGCTCCACACATTTTCTATTATAACTACACATGATGAAGTTGCACTCAAAGAGCCACACATGAGGGTGCAGATGTTATTCGTAGGCACACCCGAACAGAGAAATGTCACACATATGCATACTGAAAACTTGGCAGCTATGCAATCACTCCTTCATAAAGGTTATAACCTTTATTTGGACAGCTTCTATGCAGGTGTAACATTGTTAAACAAAGCAGGCACTGTGGCATGCGGTACAGTTCCATTTTGCCGCAAAGGAGTCCAACAGAAGCTTGTTTATTAGAAGCTCCAAAAATTCCAGAGCACTGTATTGCGTTCAAATGAACAGCTAGCAGTCAAATTCTCTGACAGGCGGGATGTGTACGTGCCCACTATGATCCATGATGAGAACTTCCCCAGTCAGTATTTGCGGTCAATTGGCTGAAGTTCACACACCCACCTGTATATTTGATTACAAGTACATGGGCAAAGTGAATATGAATGGACAGCCACATAACGCATATCAAAAAACTAGCACAAGGTATAAGATGCTGTTTAGCCATCTGATTCAGCTGGCAACATACTATGCATATGATGTTTACTCTTGGACTACCGTAGGGAGGGCAATTACTTTCAGTTGATGGTCATCGAGATGGTCTTGCTGTTGCATAAGCAGTGGCCTTTACTTAATCTGCTGTGGAGGACATTGCAAGGCTGAAGGACCAGCACTTTGCTGACCGCATTCCTGCAAAAGAGAGAAAGACTCAACCATATTGTCATTACAGAGTCTGCTTTAAGCAAGGAAGGAGGCAAAAGAGTTGTTATAAATGTCCCCAGTGCCCAGCTCACCCAGGCATATGTTTTCCAAATTGATTTACGCTGTACAATACAAATGTGAAGTATTGGGAAATTGATTGAGGGGGAACTGCCCTAGTATATACTTTTCAAAAGCTGTGCATATATCTTCCATGGGCCACTGCTTCACTAGGCAAGCAGCCTTTCAAATGATTTCCTCTTGTTGAGAATATCGTAGACTTGCTTATGGCCTACTTGACAACTTTATTTACTGCCAGAACGTGGTAGATGTTCTGTTTGCTGAATGATAAGTGATTACAGTCACTTCATACTTCAACGCCTTTAGCCAGGCAGTCAGTCAGTCATAAATCTATTTCGGCAAACAGCCATAAAAGAGCAGATAGATACAATGAAACAGTGAGGATACAAAAAAAACACTGCATTAAAAATGTTAAAACATTGTTAAAAATGCTTGGAATAATCAATTGATGTAAAGTAAGCTAAAAAGCAGATACAACTAAAAAACAACACATATGGATTGCACAGACTTTGGTGTAACACTAAGGTAACCCCACCAGTCATAAAGTCGATTTTGCCCCATTACATAAAGTGCATCATTTGTCCCCATAGGGTTGATATTGCAATTTACACAGGATTAAAAAAAACTAAGAAGAAATGAACAATAATATCAATATGGTTCTCATGTTGGAAATGTACTGCCTCCAAGACTGCCTCTATCTCGCTTGGATAGGTTGACCCTAGGCTGTATTTGTACCTATTTCACCACTTGCAATATAGGAATCTGGAAACTGCAAAACCTATAGATGGGCTTGTGCCAGAATGCAAAAAAAAAAGTGAATGAAGTAAAGAATGATGATGGATTAAACCCAGATCAGTTGACTGGGGGTGAGTGCTTGCAATGTTCAACACTCCGTCCATCATCCCCTTTGGTTTTGCTTTGTTCGCCCTAAGTTGGCAGGGTATGCCCAGACGTGGGTCCTTTGCTCACTTTGCCACTGGATTCAAGCTAGTCTTGCTGATGATGGCTGGTTAGCCAGAAACTGGTCCCAGGATATTTGTTTCTGGTCCAGGGAAGACATGGCTTGGCAGTTCGGACTGGATTGTTCCCATGAGGCACAGGGCCAGACTGATTTGCATATGGCCATGTCTGAACTGGGGTGGAGGAGTGAGCTAAAGAATGATGATGGATTAAACCCAGATCAGTTGACTGGGGGTGAGTCCTTGCAATATTCAACACTCAGTCCATCATCCCCTTTGGTTTTGTTCTGTTCGCCCTAAGTTGGCAGGGTATGCCCAGACGTGAGTCCCTTGCTCACTTTGCCACTGGATTCAAGCTAGCCTGGCTGAAGACGGCTGATTAACCAGAAACCAGCCCCAGGATGCTTGTTTCCGGTTCAGGGAAGACATGGCTTGGCAGTTCGGGCTGGACTGTTCCCATGAGATACAGGGTCAGACTGATTTGCATATGGCCATGTTTGAACTGGGGTGGCGGAGTGAGCTAAGAATGATGATGGATTAAACCCAGAATCGTTGACTGGGGCTGAGTGCTTGCAATGTTCAACACTCCGTCCATCATCCCCTTTGGTTTTGCTTCTTATAAGCAGGGCAGGAAAAACAGAGTATGCATCACTGATTCCAAATCCGCTCCACAGGCAGGCAAGCCTGCTCTGTGGTTCTAATGGTGCCAGCCTAATTGGCGGTAAAGGAGTGCAGCGGCAAGGTTTCAAACCTAAACTGTATGGACAGCTTCCTTGCCAGGGAGGGTTGTATCTCATCCAGAAACTATTCTGCTACATGTTTCGCCGTTTGAATAATACTTCGTCTGAACTGAGCATAGTTTTTCTAAAGCTGCTTTAGAAATCAGGGCAGATACCGTCCACAAGGTTCCATAACCCATTTTCCTTAGCATATCTCTGACATACTCGATCCAGGGGAGTTTTCTTAGACTTTGTTCTAGTGAGTATGTCTTCTAACCCTTGCCGATAGGAATGCAATTCAGGGGTTGCCCAGATCCTTCTCCAGTATAGAATTGGTCTAATTCCTTTCCCATCGGAGATTGGCCTGAACCCCACATCTAACCTAAGCAGGAGCAAAGGGTAAACAGCCATGACAACGCTGGCTTTACCCCGCGCTGCCATTACGACGCTGCCATCACAACGCAAGTCGTTACAACGACTTGCGCTGGAGGGCGCTCTTGGAAAAGGAATAGTTTTATTTTCTATTGCAACACCTTCCCTACTGTTACTTGGGATGGAGTTTACAATAGAAAATTAAACTATTCCTCAATCCAGCGCCTACAGCGCAAGTCGTTGCAACGACTTGCTTTGTAATGGATGCATCGTAATGGCAGCGCGGGGTAAAGCCCACGTTGTCATGACATACATCCGGAGCAAAGGCGTGCTAACCAGGAGGGACGATAATTCTCTGCTATCACAAGAGCATTCACGTTCTTCTACACTCATAACTCTGCACCATAGAGAGGATCCTCCCCAGGTTGGAGCTTATAAACTTGGATCATCAGGGATCTGGGCCTTAAGTAAGAACACCGCTGCATTTTAGTCAGCCCCCCCCAATATAGTGCTCCTGTTTTAGTCTATGCTTGGAGATATGTGCGGCTCACTCTAACTGCTCGGTCAGGATGATCCCAAGATATTCTATGATCTAAACCCGTGCAAGAGGAATCCTCTTCAGAATAGGATTGGGTCTAGAGGTTGGGTAAGGATTCAGCACCATATATTTCATCTTTGCTACATTGATGTCCAAGCCCCTCTGCCTGCAGAAGTGACTGAATCTATTGAAGATGTGCTTTAAACCCATGAGAAAATTAGATAGCAGAAGCGTGTTGTCTGCAAACATTAGGACAGGTACCATCATATTAGGTAATCTTAGGGGCGTCGCTCTCGCAGCATTTGGATGGGCTATAAATCCATTCATGTGTAAGGTGAAAAAGGTAGGTGCAAGAACACAGCTCTGTCTCACACCCTTCTAGACAGGGAACGGCTCTGTAACTTCACCCAACCTACCACATCTGACCTGGGCAAAGTTATGCTTGTGTAGCCTGATAGTTATAGCAAGAGGTGTTCAGAGGCTAAGCCCCTTTTTACAACACCCTGCCAGGGGGCGCGTTTGCAGAGTGCTGCAGGGAGGGGGCGGGGCCTCGGGCGCTATGCCGGTATTTTTTTTAATATTTTTTTTAAGAAGGGGGGCTGTATGGCCCCCCCTTCTTTTCCTATTTTTTGGCCCTGGGGACCCCATCCCCAAGGCCTGATCTCTATTTTATTTTTATTTTTTTAAATTGGAAGGGGCCGCGTGGTTCCCCTACAGAGGCCATATTCGGCCCCGGGGACCCCATCCCCCGGGGCATGGCCATTTTTTTTGTTTTAATTCATTTGGAGGGAGGGCTACGTTGTCCCCCTCCTGGGCCACTTATGGCCCGGGGACCCCATCCCCCCGGGACTAGCCCTATCCGTTGGGGACCGTGGGGGGGTCCCCAATCCCCCCACAGTCCCACCAGCTACCCGCATCCTGCGGGAGCTGGCATTGCTTTTCCACACGGGGAGCTGCTAAGATGCAGCTCCCCTTGTGGAAAAACAATAGGCTTTGGTTCTTGGAAGAGCGAGCAGGTTTCCAGTTCCCTCTTTCAAAAACCAAAGCAGTTTGCTGTGGCAGGGTGGGAGACGCAAGGCTCCCGCCCTGCCATAGCAAACAGCCCCCGCAAATATGTTAGAAAAGCCCTGGGCGGTGTTGGTCCCTGGGGCTTGGGGGGGGGGGCCTTTGAGCCCCCCACTCATTTAATACACAAGCCCTGGGGGGTAGCGGTCCCCGGGGTTACCGGGGGGGGGGCGTGAGCCCCCCGCAAATACTTTTGAAAAGCCCCGGGGGTGGCGGTCCCCAGGGTTGGGGGGCCCCTTCTGGGCCACATTACATTAAAAACATTGCCCCCGGGATTTGGCCCACCCGGGGGCTAATTAATAACGAAGCGCAGGAGCCCGCGCTTCGTTTTTTTTTTCACGGCCGGGGGGTGTTTCTACCCTGCCCCCTTTTCGTGTTTTGCGCGTTCATTTTTCTCTTTTCTTGTGCCTCGGTTCTACCACGGCACAAGATGGCTGCCAACACTTACTGGTTTGGAGTGTTGACAGCCAATTAGCATGAAGCTCGTGATCGGGAGGGTGTGCGGATCCTGCGCGCCTCTATATATAGATTTTTTTTATTTCGATTTTCTCAGTAACTACTGAACGGATTTACACCATTTGAGAAAAAGAGTTCTTTCTGAACCAAGGGCTACCTTTCTGCCAAATTTGGTGTAATTCCGTTCAGCAGTTCGGGCTGTAGACGCGGCTAAAGTTTCCTATGGGAAATTGCATTGGGAAAACACGTTTTGGGACCCCTTTTTTTCTCGACCCCTGCTTGCCGAATCACCCCGAACCTTTAAAGATAGAAGCGGACCGAGCGGGTCATAAGTTTTGAAAATTTCGCAAAGATTCGTCAATCGGCGCCAAAGTTATATGGAATAGTATATCGCGATTTTCCTATAAACCTACAGAGGAAATGCTACTTCAGCGAAAAAGTAAGCGCATGGAAGACATTCATGGAAGGTTGACTTCCTGTAATGATCGTGCTGCAAGATGGGCTCGACTTCGAGTTTGTAAAGAAACAGGAAAAGACTTTACTTTGTCCTCATTCACCTGACTGTTCCAGAACTGCCCGAACATGACAACCGTGCCTGTGTTATTAAGAACTAATACCATCTGGTTGTAGTATATTGGAGGAATACAAATACTTCACACAGTGCACTATGGGACTTGTAGGAACATAATACCAGTCATGTGATTCACCTCTTCAAAAGCGCGCCTCAGCACACCTGCATTCATTTGATTCCTTACCGTGATCAAGGCAGAGCGCCGAAACGTTGGTGAATGGAATCGGTGCTGCTTTTAAACTTGAATAAAAGCCTGTCAGCAGTATTGGGCCTCAAATTGTGGTGTTTCGTGGTGAAAGGATGGGCTGATCTGTGACTTTTGCATGAGGCCACTCTGCAGGGTCAGGCTCCGGAACGTGGGACTTGCTGTTGTATTTAAATTGAGGAGCTAGACCCACTTGCGCTACAAACCTACAGAGGAAATGCTACTTCAGCTAAAAAGTAAGCGCATGGAAGAGATTCATGGCAGGTTGACTTCCTGTAATGATCGTGCTGCAAGATGGGCTCGATTTCGAGTTTGTAAAGAAAGAGGAAAAGACTATACTTTGTCCTCATTCACCTGAATGTTCCAGAACTGCTCGAAAATGACAACCGTGCCTGTGTTATTAAGAACTAATACCATCTGGTTGTAGTATATTGGAGGACTATCAGCAGGAATACAAATACTTCACACAGTTCACTATGGGACTTGTAGGAACATAATAACAGTCATGTGATTCACCTCTTCAAAAGCGCGCCTCAGCACACCTGCATTCATTTGATACCTTACCGTGATCAAGGCAGAGCGCCGAAACGTTGGTGAATGGAATCGGTGCTGCTTTTAAACTTGAATAAAAGCCTGTCAGCAGTATTGGGCCTCACATTGTGGTGTTTCGTGGTGAAAGGATGGGCTGCCCCGTGCCCATTGCGTGAGGCCACTCTGCAGGGTCAGGCTCCGGAACGGGGGACTTGCTGTTGTGTGTGTATATATATATATATATATATATATATATATATATATTCACTGAAAAAAACCATAGGTTATAGACCATATATAGTTAGGAATTAGCATTTACAAAACCTTGAAAATTCACTGAAAAAACCATAGGTTATAGACCATATATAGTTAGGAATTAGCATTTACAAAACCTTGAAAATTCACTGAAAAAACCATAGGTTATAGACCATATATCGTTAGGAATTAGCATTTAAAAAACCTTATTTTACCCACACAAAACCATTGAAATTCCATATATAGTTAGTTGCACTAACTATATATCGCGCACCCGCAATCCACTGCTGATGATGTCACATATTACATCATTCATGACATGGTCAGTGACATCACTGATGACATCTCAAATGACATCACTGATGACATGACTGATAACAACATCCAGTGATTTTTTGTTTCTGTAAAGTTTAAATATGTCTTACATATTGAAGAATGAGTGGATGTATAAGTGTCTGGACGAAGGATTTAGTAGGTGCATGACTAACTGTATGAGTGAGTGATTAAATGTGTCTCACTGAGTGCATGGGTTACTGACTAAACTGTCTTAATTTGTGCATCATTATGTCTGTTGTTCTGTAAACTGCTGCATGTGTTGATCAGTAGCTGTATGAGTAACTATATGGGTTATTGATTGATTGCCCAAGTATTTGTATGGGAGACTGAGTGTGTGTGTGTGTGGCTGGCTGGGAGGTGTGTGACTCTGTGCAGATCAATGTGTACTTGTATCAATGATTGTATAAGAAGGTAAGTATGTGTTAGTATATGTTTGAAAATGTAAGGTGCTCTATGTTTAACTGTATAGACAAGAAAATGGAAGTGTCATTGATTCTTTACATGACTGACTAGGTGAGTGAGTAACTCCATGGATGAGTGGCAGACTGTGAGTGTCTGTATAGGTGTATGAGTGCATATGATAGTGTTGTAAAGATGAGTGATTGTATGTATGAATGATTGTATGGGTGAATGAGTGAAGGTGTGTGTAGACGTAGGAATCAGTGAGTGCGTATGTAGTAACTAGTATTGGTGTGTCAATGGTTTCAAAAATTATACTCTGTATTTAACACTGGGTGAAACAGAGGTTATAATAAAATGTGAGGAGATGCATTGTATTGTCACATGAATGATATCATCAGTGATGTGGTCATTGATGTCAAATGAGATGTCATCAGTCATGTCATCAGTGATGTCATTTGAGATGTCATCAGTGATGTCACTGACCATGTCATGAATGATGTAATATGTGACATCATCAGCAGTGGATTGCGGGTGCGCGATATATAGTTAGTGCAACTAACTATATATGGAATTTCAATGGTTTTGTGTGGGTAAAATAAGGTTTTTTAAATGCTAATTCCTAACGATATATGGTCTATAACCTATGGTTTTTTCAGTGAATTTTCAAGGTTTCGTAAATGCTAATTCCTAACTATATATGGTCTATAACCTATGGTTTTTTCAGTGAATTTTCAAGGTTTTGTAAATGCTAATTCCTAACTATATATGGTCTATAACCTATGGTTTTTTCAGTGAATTTCAATGGTTTTTTAATAGCAAATATCATAAGCTGTCGAATGTCAAGTACGTGGTAAGTAAAAACATTTTCGTGTTTATGCACACTGATCTGCTTTGAATGCTGCCCCCCCCCCTCATTTCTATTAGGAGTACTCTCTCTTTGCAGATAGTGAAAGGTAGTTAACGCAGGCCTTTGCCCCCGTTGTAATACGTCGTGCCTGCTTCTCTCTCCATTTGATTGATTGTTATCCAAGCATTTACTGTTTTAGAATTGGTTCTCTTTGGTTCATTCTCTATTTACAAACAAACACAGAGTCGCAATACTCTGTTTAGTCTTTGCAGATAACGAAAAATCGTTAGAAAAAACAAAAGGAATCGAGCAAAATCAGTAGGCCACTAATGGGATCTCTTTTTGACCTCGCTAAAATAGAAACATTAAGAACAACCCCTCATGACAAATACGAAACTAGTGAGATGAACTGAACTCCACACCATGATGGCTGCAATACAGCTCGGCTCCGCCACCCACCCCGCCCAAAATAACGATAAAGAGCGGCTGCCATGATTGCTCGCGGAATGGCCACGACAAAGCTACGAAATGGTGGTGCTCTCATGCTAACCCCAGCTTCAGTCTGAATATCCAGAAACACTGTAGACTACCAATTCGATCAGTTCCGGTAGCGCCCCAATGTAACCCGGTAGAGAAGAACTAGCCCTCCCCTCTTTGACTGATGGTTCTTGTTGCCTGTCCCTTCTGTTGTCATTTAACAGAACTATTTAGCCTGCTGAAAGGGGTTGTGTTCCGACCGCTGGTTGGTGGAGACATTTTGACTATATTCTGGACCTGCGTTGTCGCGTAATGCGTCATATGACGCGCCGCGTTAGCGCATCCGGGAGTCATCCGGGGCGCGACGCGCAGCGCGTAACGTAAGCATAACAGGTCATGTGACTTGTTAATACAACTTTTCATTGGTTCATTTTACTTTTCTTATTCTAATGATGAAAGGCTTGGTCATGACCTAAAAATTACGCTTTTTATTACTTCCGTACAAGGGGAGGGTTAACCCAATAGAGTCACTGGGACCTGGGTATCTGGCATTAAGAAAAAGGGGGGGTCGCAGTAAGGTAGACGTTTGAGTAAAAACAATTTAAATAAAGCAATTGAAAAGTAAATGCATCTATAATGTTTAATTCACATTATAGGGAAAAGGTAATCAATTACATAAATTACAGTTGTATTGGTGCCCCTGGGGGTAAGGGGGACGTGCAAACGTGAGGGTAGTGTAGGAAGGGATAGTGATATTAAAAACACGTATTATTCAAACATTCGTATGAATTCAATGTCGAACAGACAATAGAAGGACCACAAATCAACAAAAAAGTTCACAATACACATGCCCCAATGTCCATACTGTGCATGAATTATGGGATGGAGGAGGCTGTGTTTCAGGGTGAAGAAGTCGACGTTTCGACCCAAGGGGCGCAGGAATCAGTAAAGTCCTTGCAAGTGGGTCTTCATCAGGACGGAAAAGGGGTGGGGCAAACAACCTAAATTTAAATAAATATATTGCGTAAGTGTATCATAGTTGAGACTGACTAAATCACAGTTAGTATGAGGGTATTCACATTATACATTACACATACCTGAATATATCAGTGATCGTCAATAAACATTAGGTAGAATTGATAGTGGATATTCAATCCTATGAGGACAAAATAATGCCTATCAGGACAGTGGTTAGATTAAACACGTGTTCATCTGAAGGGCTGAACGAGAGAGTTCATGACTTACTTAGGAAATGAAGTCCAATATCCCAAAGGGGTATGGCGAAACGATCCGGTTGCTGAACACGGGGGGGGGGGGGACCACTCTGCGTATCTGGGTAAAGGGAACATTAATCAGGTCGATATGGCCAAGGTGAAGGTACTCATAATGGAGCTGCGCAATAACAGTGATCGGTAGAGCTTACCGATTAGCGTGGAGTGTGTCCTGTGTCCCCAGCGCAAAAAGGAAAGGAAAACGTCCGTTTAAATCGGGATCCGTATCCTAGTGAGAGGGACAGGAGGAGGGTGTCAATCAGGGGTATTGGTAGGATTAAAAGTAATTGTGGGTATCGGGAGCCGATGCGGGGAGCAGAGAGGCTTACCGGTCTACTGCGGCTCAATGACGGTGAAGCGTCTCTCTCGGCTGCCTCGAGGAGAACGCCGACCTTCCTGTTGTCACGGTAGACATAGCTACAGGAGGTCACGGGGTGATAGTAAGTGAAGAAAGACTCGAAGAGTCACTCGTTGTCATAGTGACACCTGTGGGAGGTAGAGTCGGACGATTTGGATGATCCGAGGTCTGTAGTATTGTAGTATTAGACAAAAACACTGTTGAGCCCTACATTATCAAATAAGGGGGGGGATGGAATAAAATTAGATTGGAATAGAAAACGGGGCCCCACGCACATATTGGAATACAAGGTTCATAGTGAGGGACGGTCCGGGAGATTGATCTAACAGGCGGACGTGAGTTTGAGGCAATCAAAGGATCTGGACAGTGAGGCGTGTTCCAGGAATAAAGCATGCTCAGTGACCTCTAGATGTAAGGCATAGATACGCTCAGCGTAGACACGGGCAATTGCACTGCGAACCTATCACATGATGGTTAAGGCAGTATCTATTTAGGACATATCAACGGGTACACATCAAGGGGAAAATAATACTCGGTGTTACTCACAAAAGAATATCGCCAAACAAGCATATGTATAAGCACACTATTTTTCACTACAGTGTAACACTGGTGATTTGTAACCACATATATCGAAGATCAAAGCATTCATATATACACAAGATAATTACAACTGCGTACCTATCACACGATGGTAAAGCAGTACCAGTCTCAGGGGGACTATATAATTAGCTAGTGTTTCATGAATGGAGTAAAGTAGAGATTCAGAAATTGATCAACGGTATTCAGGGTAGAGTCGCAAGCTGGGAGAAAGAGCTATCATGTTCGTTTAAACCTGATTGGATGGAGTTAAAAAAGAACATCCATTTTAGTTCTCTGATGTTCAATATAGTTGAAACATTGCCGCCCCTGGGGCCTAGGGTGGCTTTTTCAATCACAATCCATTTCAGGCTCTCAGGTGGATGCGCAGCTGATCTGAAGTGGTCTACCAGGGGGGCCCCTGCCACCTCGCATCTTATTCTGCTCATATGTTGTAAGATACGTTGTTTGATCTTCTGTTGGGTTTGACCAATATAGATCATGTCGCATGGGCAAACAATGGCATATATCACCGTTGAGGTGTTACAGTTCGTTAGAGTTTTTAGCTGGATCTTCTTCTGTTTGTGTTGGAACTCCTTGGTCTGCATCGTGCTACTGCAGGCCTCACTGTCCAGATCCTTTGATTGCCTCAAACTCACGTCCGCCTGTTAGATCAATCTCCCGGACCGTCCCTCACTACGAACCTTGTATTCCAATATGTGCGTGGGGCCCCGTTTTCTATTCCAATCTAATTTTATTCCATCCCCCCCCTTATTTGATAATGTAGGGCTCAACAGTGTTTTTGTCTAATACTACAATACTACAGACCTCGGATCATCCAAATCGTCCGACTCTACCTCCCACAGGTGTCACTATGACAACGAGTGACTCTTCGAGTCTTTCTTCACTTACTATCACCCCGTGACCTCCTGTTGCTATGTCTACCGTGACAACAGGAAGGTCGGCGTTCTCCTCGAGGCAGCCGAGAGAGACGCTTCACCGTCATTGAGCCGCAGTAGACCGGTAAGCCTCTCTGCTCCCCGCATCGGCTCCCGATACCCACAATTACTTTTAATCCTACCAATACCCTTGATTGACACCCTCCTCCTGTCCCTCCCACTAGGATACGGATCCCGATTTAAACGGACGTTTTCCTTTCCTTTTTGCGCTGGGGACACAGGACACACTCCACGCTAATCGGTAAGCTCTACCGATCACTGTTATTGCGCAGCTCCATTATGAGTACCTTCACCTTGGCCATATCGACCTGATTAATGTTCCCTTTACCCAGATACGCAGAGTGGTCCCCCCCCCCGTGTTCAGCAACCGGATCGTTTCGCCATATCCCTTTGGGATATTGGACTTCATTTCCTAAGTAAGCCATGAACTCTCTCGTTCAGCCCTTCAGATGAACACGTGTTTAATCTAACCACTGTCCTGATAGGCATTATTTTGTCCTCATAGGATTGAATATCCACTATCAATTCTACCTAATGTTTATTGACGATCACTGATATATTCAGGTATGTGTAATGTATAATGTGAATACCCTCATACTAACTGTGATTTAGTCAGTCTCAACTATGATACACTTACGCAATATATTTATTTAAATTTAGGTTGGTTGCCCCACCCCTTTTCTGTCCTGATGAAGACCCACTTGCAAGGACTTTACTGATTCCTGCGCCCCTTGGGTCGAAACGTCGACTTCTTCACCCTGAAACACAGCCTCCTCCATCCCATAATTCATGCACAGTATGGACATTGGGGCATGTGTATTGTGAACTTTTTTGTTGATTTGTGGTCCTTCTATTGTCTGTTCGACATTGAATTCATACGAATGTTTGAATAATACGTGTTTTTAATATCACTATCCCTTCCTACACTACCCTCACGTTTGCACGTCCCCCTTACCCCCAGGGGCACCAATACAACTGTAATTTATGTAATTGATTACCTTTTCCCTATAATGTGAATTAAACATTATAGATGCATTTACTTTTCAATTGCTTTATTTAAATTGTTTTTACTCAAACGTCTACCTTACTGGGACCCCCCCTTTTTCTTAATGCCAGATACCCAGGTCCCAGTGACTCTATTGGGTTAACCCTCCCCTTGTACAGTACTTCGTGCAGACGCTGTCTGCGAGGTTTCTCGCATAGAATTCAATTCTATATCTTAGGGTATTCTCTAAACCATGGTCGAACGTGAACTTTTGTCCTATTCCGAGGATTACATTGACCGGCTCCTCGAGAATCCCGACCATAATTTTCTAGCAAGTGACATACCCACTATAGACTTCAGCCTGAAGGATAAAATTCAACGCCTTGAACGCTTAGAAAAGAAACTGATCCGTACCCGCTGGCACGGACATCTACTCACGAAATATCTCAAAGAGAACATTATTCCCATTGGCCTACAGATAAAGATTGAACCAGCTATCTTTGTGGAGGTGCCCAAATTCAGGGAAGGGTTCAGCCATATATCCAACAACTGCTCTCGCCACTGGATGGTGCTTGGGGTAGAGACAGCTGCCCTTCAAATCCAGCTACTGACCAGTGAAATCAAGTCGCTTAGAGCTGAAATCGCAGCGGATGCTAACCTAGCAGGCGCCAAAGAAACCCTCAATAACCTGGAAGCCACCTTAAAAGACTTTGACCTTACTACTCAAAACCGGAAATTAGAAAAACTTGCTAGAGATATCAGACTCTACGACAAAAAGAAAACCTACCCATATCTCCAAGACGATTATTACAAACAAGACCAACAGGGCAGATTCACTAATAGGGGCAGAGGAAACTTTCGGGGCAGAAGAAATTATACTACCTTCTCCGACTCCTCCTATAGCTCCGAAGGTGAGCAGGAATTTGCCGGCCCAAGTCGCCCATATAATTATCCGGATTACGGCTACGATTTACCCCAATACGTACCTTTTTTAGGACCACGTCCCGCACCATGGCGCCCCCCGAGAGGGAGAGGGAACTATTCCAACAGAGGCCAAACACGGGGTCAGAACCAGAACAACACCAACTGGGATACCGGACGTGGCCAAGCTCCCAAACAGGTCCACTTCCAACAGGAACAACACGGAGAACGAACCACACGGAACAAGACCTACCGTTGGTAAGAGATATACCTACCACTAACCCTATTGTCAATATCTCGCAGTATACACTGAATGAACATGAAATACGTGCACTGAGTAAAGGGCTATCGTATGTCCCTACCAGCAGACCAGACCCCTTTACAGTACGGACGGAACTGTTCAAATTCTTCAGGAAAGTCAGGCTTAAATATTTCTTCAGAAAAACGGGACCATACAAAAATCCTTCACATACGGGCCTTAGGATCCCTTCCACCTTTGTGCCTCCATCCTGTCCAATGACTAGTAAAATCTTAGCTTATGAGGCAGTTGTATGGAGAGATGTCAACTCTACTCTGCTTAATCACACCTATACCAAGTACAACACCAGCAAAATTGAGAAAAACGCCCTTCAATCACTGGCGAACAATACGGAGGTTGTGATTAAACCTGCGGACAAGGGCGGAGCCATTGTTATTCAAGACATTAAAAAGTATGAGTCTGAAATCCAACGGCAATTAACAGATGGAATCAGCTATAAGAAATTACGTTCTGACCCCACACACGCAATAGCACGTGAGATCTTAGAAATAACCCAACTAGGACTTGACCAGGGTTTTCTCTCAAAAACCGAGTTTGAATTTCTCAATCAGCAACACCCTCGCCTGGCAACAATTTATACACTGCCTAAAATTCATAAGGACATGACCGATCCTCCTGGACGCCCGATTGTCTCAGGATGTGGTTCTATTCTAGAACCACTCGGACGGTACATTGACTTTTTCTTAAAACCTCTGGCAGAGTCAACACAAACATACTTGAGGGACACTCTTCAAACCATCAATCTGGTTGAAAATTCACCATTTAGTCCATCGACACAACTCTTGGCTACCTGTGATGTGGTATCCCTTTACACCTGCATCCCGCAAGAAGAAGCACTAGTGGTCATTACCAGATATTTAGACTCACGACCGGCGCCCACGCAAGTTCCAACGGAATTTATCATAGCATTACTGCGAATTGCGATGACCAAGAACTTCTTCACATTTAAGAATGAATTTTTCCTACAAATCAAAGGCGTGGCAATGGGGGCTCCTTTTGCCCCGGATGTAGCCATCCTATATATGGCAGCCTTCGAAGATACCAATATACTGAATATTCGAAACCCGTTTCAAGACCATCTGAACATGTGGGTTCGATACATAGACGACATCCTAATAATCTGGACCGGCGACTTGACCACATTCACTGAGTTTCACGGCTGGCTCAACCAACAATCACCCCATTTACAATTCACTGTTAAATCGGATAATCAAAATATTGACTTCCTTGATATTACCATCTATCACCACCAGGGTCAACTTCTAACCACTCTTTATAGAAAACCATCTGAGAGGAACTCCCTACTCCAATACAGCAGTCATCATCCCCGTGCACTGAGGGATAATTTGCCATTTGGACAGTTCCTGCGCATACGCAGGAACTGTTCCACTAAGGAGCATTACTTCCAACAATCAGAAGATCTATCTGACCGCCTTAAGACACGTGGCTATCCCAAAAGATTGGTCACCAAGGCCCGCAAGAGAGCCTGGTTCTACCCCAGAGAGGAACTCCTGAAAGGAAAAGACTCCACTACCAACCCAATGGATCGCATTGTATGCGTCACCACGTTCACCACTAAAAGCAATCAAATTAAGAAAATTGTGAATCACCACTGGCAACTGATTGCAGATGACATTGGACAACCCGACAACCCTCTCCATGCTTTCAAAAAATCGAAGAGTGTCAGAGACTATGTGGTACGTTCTCTCCTACCTACCAAGGCGGAACCTACCGTGAGAACACTCTGGAATCTCCAACCAGTGATAGGCCACTTTAAATGCGCCCAATGCAAAGCCTGCAGTAGCACGATGCAGACCAAGGAGTTCCAACACAAACAGAAGAAGATCCAGCTAAAAACTCTAACGAACTGTAACACCTCAACGGTGATATATGCCATTGTTTGCCCATGCGACATGATCTATATTGGTCAAACCCAACAGAAGATCAAACAACGTATCTTACAACATATGAGCAGAATAAGATGCGAGGTGGCAGGGGCCCCCCTTGTAGACCACTTCAGATCAGCTGCGCATCCACCTGAGAGCCTGAAATGGATTGTGATTGAAAAAGCCACCCTAGGCCCCAGGGGCGGCAATGTTTCAACTATATTGAACATCAGAGAACTAAAATGGATGTTCTTTTTTAACTCCATCAATCAGGTTTAAACGAACATGATAGCTCTTTCTCCCAGCTTGCGACTCTACCCTGAATACCGTTGATCAATTTCTGAATCTCTACTTTACTCCATTCATGAAACACTAGCTAATTATATAGTCCCCCTGAGACTGGTACTGCTTTACCATCGTGTGATAGGTACGCAGTTGTAATTATCTTGTGTATATATGAATGCTTTGATCTTCGATATATGTGGTTACAAATCACCAGTGTTACACTGTAGTGAAAAATAGTGTGCTTATACATATGCTTGTTTGGCGATATTCTTTTGTGAGTAACACCGAGTATTATTTTCCCCTTGATGTGTACCCGTTGATATGTCCTAAATAGATACTGCCTTAACCATCATGTGATAGGTTCGCAGTGCAATTGCCCGTGTCTACGCTGAGCGTATCTATGCCTTACATCTAGAGGTCACTGAGCATGCTTTATTCCTGGAATACGCCTCACTGTCCAGATCCTTTGATTGCCTCAAACTCACGTCCGCCTGTTAGATCAATCTCCCGGACCGTCCCTCACTACGAACCTTGTATTCCAATATGTGCGTGGGGCCCCGTTTTCTATTCCAATCTAATTTTATTCCATCCCCCCCTTATTTGATAATGTAGGGCTCAACAGTGTTTTTGTCTAATACTACAATACTACAGACCTCGGATCATCCAAATCGTCCGACTCTACCTCCCACAGGTGTCACTATGACAACGAGTGACTCTTCGAGTCTTTCTTCACTTACTATCACCCCGTGACCTCCTGTTGCTATGTCTACCGTGACAACAGGAAGGTCGGCGTTCTCCTCGAGGCAGCCGAGAGAGACGCTTCACCGTCATTGAGCCGCAGTAGACCGGTAAGCCTCTCTGCTCCCCGCATCGGCTCCCGATACCCACAATTACTTTTAATCCTACCAATACCCCTGATTGACACCCTCCTCCTGTCCCTCCCACTAGGATACGGATCCCGATTTAAACGGACGTTTTCCTTTCCTTTTTGCGCTGGGGACACAGGACACACTCCACGCTAATCGGTAAGCTCTACCGATCACTGTTATTGCGCAGCTCCATTATGAGTACCTTCACCTTGGCCATATCGACCTGATTAATGTTCCCTTTACCCAGATACGCAGAGTGGTCCCCCCCCCCCCCGTGTTCAGCAACCGGATCGTTTCGCCATACCCCTTTGGGATATTGGACTTCATTTCCTAAGTAAGTCATGAACTCTCTCGTTCAGCCCTTCAGATGAACACGTGTTTAATCTAACCACTGTCCTGATAGTGGATATTCAATCCTATGAGGACAAAATAATGCCTATCAATTCTACCTAATGTTTATTGACGATCACTGATATATTCAGGTATGTGTAATGTATAATGTGAATACCCTCATACTAACTGTGATTTAGTCAGTCTCAACTATGATACACTTACGCAATATATTTATTTAAATTTAGGTTGTTTGCCCCACCCCTTTTCCGTCCTGATGAAGACCCACTTGCAAGGACTTTACTGATTCCTGCGCCCCTTGGGTCGAAACGTCGACTTCTTCACCCTGAAACACAGCCTCCTCCATCCCATAATTCATGCACAGTATGGACATTGGGGCATGTGTATTGTGAACTTTTTTGTTGATTTGTGGTCCTTCTATTGTCTGTTCGACATTGAATTCATACGAATGTTTGAATAATACGTGTTTTTAATATCACTATCCCTTCCTACACTACCCTCACGTTTGCACGTCCCCCTTACCCCCAGGGGCACCAATACAACTGTAATTTATGTAATTGATTACCTTTTCCCTATAATGTGAATTAAACATTATAGATGCATTTACTTTTCAATTGCTTTATTTAAATTGTTTTTACTCAAACGTCTACCTTACTGGGACCCCCCCTTTTTCTTAATTTTATTACTTCCGAACATTATTTTTTCTTAAATATATGTTATAATGTTCCAGGCTAATGTACTTTCCCGGAAAATTTACAACTGTCCTGCAAGTAAAATATATTCTTTTTTCGAGAAAAAGGGCGTTTCTTCGTCCCATGACGGAGCCGTTGAGCAAAAGAGGGTCGACCTGCTGTCTTAGTCGCCGATACGCCTGAATATGAGATTCTTATCGATCACTTTATGTTGCAGGAGTAGAAAACACAACAGCCCTTGACCATTTATCTTTACTGCGTTCCTGCGTATTATACCTTTTACCCTTCATGTGATTGGTCTGCTTTATTTCACTTGCCTTTTAATGATTCTAAAACAGTGACTATTATTAAAAACTTTACCAATGTATATACTACTACCATGTTTTCTTTTAAAAACCTTTATTGTGAAAATTTCATTATACAAATACGAGCCTATAACCACGTGGGCCGGCCACGGAGCAAACTGTAATCGTATATGATGAGTAGACATTTACACTGTAGAGGAACGTAACGGGCGGGCCATTAGGTTGCAAGAACTAAGGTGTCTAACAGTTGCGGAATCGGTGGACGTACATTTTATAATTAAAATACGACAGGGCCAGTTACAATAAAATTATCTAGATATACATTTGCGGGCAAGTACCATGCGTGACGTTAATTCGAACTTTCAATAGTACAGTAATCAATAACACATCAGAACTTAATATCAATAGGGATGTCGAAATACTCAATCAATTCTCGTCCCCGCCCGCCATGTGCTTCAAAATTGCATACGTATCTCGTGATTTCAAGGTTCTGCAACCAGTACACAACAAGGAGTTACGAGTCCCATTTATTCCGGCGCCATTTTGGGCGAGGACGGGCAGGTCCAGGATATAGTCAAAATGTCTCTACCAACCATCGACTATGATGATGTTCATATGCTGTATTTATAGAGTAACACTCATCTGTCCACATGAAATTAATTTGCCACAATCTAAACATGTCATTTTAATCTTTGCAAAGTTCTTCTAAATATTTGGGACCGTTTCCCTTGCCTCTGATGCTGTCAGTGCCACTTCTTTGATGAATGTACTGGCAGGTCGGGGGTTCTCCTCCAAATCTCTCTTTTATGCAGCACTATAATTAATTGGTGCCACCTCTCCATATGACGATGCATGGTATAGTTACCATAACTATATTTTTTTTCGGTTCCTCTGGAGAGTACATCATGGCAGATGAAGCGTATAACGTACCGGGCATTTACCTTTTTTTGCATGTAGAGGAAAGGAAAAAAAAAATCGAGCGTCCGAGTTCTAAGGTGTCCCAGGGCCATTTTAGTGGACCAGGCCCAAATCCAAAGAACAGGCCGCCATTTTGAGAGTCCTGTTGCAGCCGCCTGTCGCTGTAGCATCAAGAGCGGCCAAAACTCAGCTGAATGGCAACTGAAACGGTAAAGGGGCGCCCCACTACAGCAGACGAGCCTCCACCTAGGAAGGCCCGTTCACGCCGCCTCCCCCCCCCCCCCCCTTCGGGCACCCCACGCCGTTATTCGGAGCAGTATTGTAGGATGGCCACACCAGTGCAGCAACTTGCTAGACACCACCTCGGTGGTAACCGAATCTCAGCGCCTTGTGGTGTCTTCTATTCAGAAAACATTGTTGTGCTGCCTTCGACCTATTCGCCGCAAGTGCACACGCAACTCAGCTGCATAGCTTGCTAGACACCACCTCGGTGCTAACCGAATCTCAGCGCCTTCTGGTGTCTTCTATTCCAAAAATATTGTTGCGCTGCCTTTGGCCCCATTCGCACATCGGTCCACTACTGCCGCCATCTCACAGGCCAACGGGGCGCCCCATGCCGACTTTCAGCATTGTAGGATGGCCACACCAGTGCACCTTACTAGACACCACCTCGGTGCCATCCGGATCTTGGCATCTCAGCGCCTTGTGGTGTCTTCTATTCAGAAAATATTGTTGCGCTGCCTTTGGCCCCATTCGCACATCGGTCCGCTACTGACGCCATCTCACAGGCTAATGGGGCGCCCCACGCCGAGTTTCAGTATTGTAGGATGGCCACACCAGTACAGCAACTTGCTAGACATCACCTCGGTGCCATCCGGATCTTGGCATCTCAGCGCCTTGTGGTGTCTTCTAGTCAGAAAATATTGTTGCGCTGCCTTTGGCCCCATTCGCACATCGGTCCGCTACTGACACCATCTCACAGGCCAACAGGGCGCCCCACGCCGACTTTTACCATTGTAGGATGGCCACACCAGTGCCACAACTTGCTAGACACCACCTCGGTGCCATCCGGATGTTGGCATCTCAGCGCCTTGTGGTGTCTTCTATTCCGAAAATATTGTTGCGCTGCCTTTGGCCCCATTCGCACATCGGTCCGCTACTGACGCCATCTCACAGGCCAACGGGGGGCCCCACGCCGACTTTCAACATTGTAGGGTGGCCACACCAGTGCGGCAACTTACTAGACACCACCTCGGTGCCATCCGGATCTTGGCGCGTTGTGCTGCCTTCGGCCTATTCGCACATCGGTCCGCTACTGACGCGAACTCACAGGCCAACGGGGCGCCCCACGCCGACTTTCAGCATTGTAGGATGGCCACACCAGTGCTGCAACTTGCTGGACACCACCTCGGTGCCATCCGGATCTTGGCGCGTTGTGTTGCCTTCGGCCTATTCGCACATCGGTCCGCTACTGACGCCGCCTCACGTGCCAAAACGGGGCGCCCCACGCCGACTTTCAACATTGTAGGATGGCCACACCAGTGCGGCAACTTACTAGACACCACCTCGGTGCCATCCGGATCTTGGCGCGTTGTGCTGCCTTCGGCCTATTCGCACATCGGTCCGCTACTGACGCAAACTCACAGGCCAACGGGGCGCCCCACGCCGACTTTCAGCATTGTAGGATGGCCACACCAGTGCTGCAACTTGCTGGACACCACCTCGGTGCCATCCGGATCTTGGCGCGTTGTGTTGCCTTCGGCCTATTCGCACATCGGTCCGCTACTGACGCCGCCTCACGTGCCAACGTATTTTCTCCGCATTTTATACCCTATGCCGCATAACAGGTCATGTGACTTGTTTATAAAACTTTTCATTGGTTCATTTTACTTTTGGTTTCCTAATGATGGAAGGCTTGATCATATGACCTAAAAATAACACTTTTCATTGGATGAAAACTTTTTTTTTCCCCAAACGATGAAAGCCCCACCTTGTTTCTGGATGTTTCAGACTGAAGCTGGCGTCAGCATGAAAGCACCACCATCTCGTGGCTCCGTCGTGGTCATTCCGCGAGCAATCATGGCAGCCGCTCCCCACCGGAAGCCTGCAGGAGTCGGGGGCCCCCAAGACTTTTGTAGAATCCTCAAGGCTGAGGGGACGCTTTCAAGAATGGGGTCCAAGACCTAGCAGACAGTCGTCCGATTTCCAAGGTGTCCCAGGGCCATTTCAGTGGACCAGGCCCAAAAAGGAAAGAGCCTGCCGCCATTTTGAGAGTCCTGTGGCAGCCGCCTATCGCTGCACCGCAAGAGTGGGCGCAACTCAGCTGAATTGCGGCTTTTGACACAGTGGACCAAAAGCGGACGGAATGGCAACTGAAACGGTAAAGGGGCGCCCCACTACAACAGACGAGACTCCACCTGGAGAGGCCCGTTCACGCCGCCTCCCCCCCCCCTCGGGGCGCCCCACGCCGTTATTCGGAGCAGCATTGTAGGATACCAAAACCAGTGCGGCAACTTACTGGACATCACCTTGGTGCCATCGTTCTGCTGCCTTGGAACTATTCGCACAACAGTTTGCTACTGATGACCCACCCCCCGCGACGCCCCACGCCGGATGCCGAAATCAGTGCGGCACCCAGGCAACATCACCTGGGTGCCGTCCAGAAATCTGGACGTTGTGCTGCGTTGGGACTATTCGCACAGCCGACCGCTACTTCGTTGTTTTTCCCTAAAAATGTTTATATGTTTTTACTGTTTTTGTTTTGTTGTATATATTTATAAGTTATTAAAGTTTTATAATCTTACTACTTTGTTGGAGTGCTATATATTTTTAATGTGACACATAATTGTAAAAACTTTGATGTACAAAGAGTCATCCCTGGAATCTTCCGCTTCAGGCTCGGTCCCCTCCCCAATCACAATACAGGATGGTTTTCAGATAGTAGGAACGCGTGTGCTTTGACGGATCTCATCGAGTGTGGGCCTTGATCTACTATAACTCCTTTGAAGAGGGGTGATTCTTTACAGCTGGGGCCATAAACTACATCTGCAGGGCTAGCTGATAGCCTAGGACCGGCCTGGACAATCGTACACAGAGGAAAAGGAGTGTCAGAGGGTGCGGTAGTGAATAGGGCGAAAGGGAGGTGTCGGGCGGGCACAGGGTGTGATTCTCAGGGAAGAACAGCGCAGATGGGGGGAGGTTTATTACCCATGCATAAGACAGAGAGCGGGGGTGACCAGTGCCTGGGGGAGATGCTTGCGAGGGTGGGGAGCCATGCTAAGGATCGACAGCGTGCAGAGAGTGGGTCTGGTCAAGTCATCTAAAATGGCTGCCGTGCACGACAAAAGTGTGGCATTTGAAAAAAGGCAAGATGGCGCAGACAATGTTTTTCAACACTTCCTGATTTCCTTCGAATCGAACGTTAACAGACGTTGGGGCATATTACCAAAGTTAAGCGATATTTATCCCTAACGATGCTTAGCAACGAATTTTTTACCGCTAAGCATCGTCAGAAATTATCGCAGATAAACCTTGCTATTATCAAGGTTTATCGCAAATGCCATAAAAAACGACCGCAATGCATTAATATCGCTGAAAACTCAGCGATATTCATGCATTACCGAGCTAATGCTCTTAGCCATGTTATCCACCTCCCATTGGATAACATGGCTAAGAACTGCTCAGGGCAGGTGGTAGCTTTTGGAGATATTCGCGCTTAGCACGAATATCTCCAAAAGTTGGTAATAGGAGATAGCGATGTTAGCGACTGTTTCAAGTCGCTAACATCTTGGCATGCCCACTTTGCATGTCATTAGTGATAAATATCACTGACATGCAAAGTGGGGCCCAAGATGGTCGCTATCTCCTACTAGCGGTCGCTAACTGGTGTTAGCAACAGCTAGGTAATACAGAGATAATTTTATCTCCGCGAAGCGGAGCGCTGTTACAGATATATATCTTTTTTTGAACGTTAATTTCTCAAAATCCACTGAAGCACATATATTGAGACCTAGCAAAGGCACATCGAGCTACCAGTCCCTACAATTTTGCCAAGTTTCGTGCAAATCCATTCAGCCGTTCGATTATTATTATTTTTTTGCCCCGCGGGGCCCTTTTAAAACCTCCACATCAAACCTAGGGGGTCAGGGAGGATCTACTATGCCCCCTTATGGTCATTTGCCCCTTCGCTTTGGCCTCCTCTTGTCTCTCGATCCTACCGAGAGACAAGATGGCGGCCGCTACGGACTGTTTGGAATGTTTACAGACGCCGGAGAACCAATCAGCTTCGCAAAGCTCCGTAACGCGAAAAGTACGCGAAGCGGAGCGCTGTTACAGATCTATATCTTTTTTTGAACGTTAATTTCTCAAAATCCACTGGAGCACATATATTGAGACCTAGCAAAGGCACATCGGGCTACCAGTCCCTAATATTTTGCCAAGTTTCGTGCAAATCCATTCAGCCGTTCGATTATTATTATTTTTTTTTTTTTGCCCCGCGGGGCCCTTTTAAAACCTCCACATCAAACCTAGGGGGTCAGCGAGGATCTACTATGCCCCCTTATGGTCATTTGCCCCTTCGCTTTGGCCTCCTCTTGTCTCTCGATCCTACCGAGAGACAAGATGGCGGCCGCTACGGACTGTTTGGAATGTTCACAGACGCCGGAGAACCAATCAGCTTCGCTTCACAAAGCTCCGTACCGCGAAAAGTCCGCGAACCGGAGCGCTGCCCGGTCCGCTGTTACAGATATATATCTTTTTTTGAACGTTAATTTCTCAAAATCCACTGAAGCACATATATTGAGACCTAGCAAAGGCACATCGGGCTACCAGTCCCTACAATTTTGCCAAGTTTTGTGGAAATCCATTCAGCCGTTCGGGCTAAAAGTGAGGCCAACCGCCCTATGGAAAACTCAATGTTAAAAACACGTTTTGGGACCCCCCTTTTTTCTCGGCCCCCCCTTGACAAACCCCCCCCAAATTTTCAGGGGCTGCTCAGAAACAAAATGTTCCATTTTCCTGAAAATTTCAGCCAATTCCGTCCACAAACGCCAAAGTTATTAGACATAGAATTTTCAAAAATCCCATAGAGAAAAAATCCTAACTATATATACCTACTGGCGACCGCCAGTAGGTAATATATATATATATATAACGAAACCATTATTTCCAAAATCTTTCCTCACTAGAAAAGAAACAACGCTGAGTAAGCCCAAGTTTCATGAAGATCTTCAGTGCTTTATTGTGCAAATCATTTGCCAGCCATCCGCCATGACGCGTTTCGCCTACAAATCGAGGCTTGATCACATGACGTGACAGTGAAACAAACAAGGGTTTAAATAGTTAAGATGGGGGCGTTGTAAGTAAGGCTCCATTTAAAGTGAACAGTGCATGATAAAATCGGTACACAATGTCCTAAGTTTGAAACATGATTGAGGGCTCAGTGCCCAATTACTCAATCCCCACATGGATTACCACATAGAATTAAATCCATCATCATTATATATACATAGTTATTTACACATAAATATGAATATCAAACATATATATATTAATCTATAGACAACATATAAATATAAATATAAAAAATATATACTACTCTATAGAAAACATATAAATATATACATTAAAAAATCATGTATATACATCTTGTAGGGAAAAATTTCAAACTGTTCCAATCATCAGGCTTGTGTACAAAAATGTATGCTGCTATTGAGCAGTTTCTTGTAAATGCTCAAGTGAGCATATTAATCCAAAACACAAAAGGTAAGCCTTCACCTAATCCTCCCATGTTCATTTCATGGTCAACCCTTGATAAAAACTGTGAAATATTTCTAAAGTGATTGACATTAAAGTGCTAGTGCAAACAATACAAAATAAAATAATAACATCATAGTTGATAAAACCATTTCACAGATATAGTGGAAGTTTTGGATACCCGAAATTTAAAAGTTCATAATTTACTGTTTTAGCTGAGCTAGATTTATCTCAGACATCAGCAGGGGTATGTCCACCTCACTAAATCAGAACAGATCCAGAGGCGACTGGGTACTCCCAACCGAGAGAAACACACGAAAGCAGATTTTGAACCTGTTATCAATTATGTCAAGGATAAGTATATTATTGCAGAGCAGTTATCATAATTCTTTTAAGCAAGTGTGTAAATCCTCCCGGTCATTGAGTCCTGCTGGGCTCTTGCTTTTGAGTTCTAGAATATATCTAGTCTCTAAGAGGCGTAATTTATCCTCTCTGTATCCTCTCCGTTTTAAGGGTAATATGGTGTCGATCAAATAGTATTGGAGATTACTAGGGTCACTGTTATGTAATAATTCAAAGTGACGTGCTACCGGGTAAGATTGATCCTTGCCGGTTATTGCTCTAATATGTTGGAGTATGCGCTTGTGTGCAGAAGGTCGTGTGCTACCTACGTAACTTAAACCGCAGGGGCACTGCAAAACATAAACAACAAACTCCGTCTTACAGTTCAAATGTTTAGTGATGGGTACAGGTTTTTCCCTGAATGGGCTCGTATAATGAGTCTTGTTCACTCCAAAACGACAGGCTATACAATATGAACATGTTTTAAAACCCTTGTTCATAGCCTCCCATGTGCCGGATAAAACTGTCTCCAAGTTATTGCTAACTAGGGCATCCGCCATAGTTGGAGACCTACGAAAAGTAATTTCCGGTCTAATAGAGACATCCCCTCCAATTATTGGATGCCCCCTTACTAGGTTCCAATTTTTGAGGAAAATCTTTTTGATTTCTGTGTGCTGTTGACTATATGGGACTATGATTCTGGAATTGATATGAGTGTCAATGGGGTTTATTTCTGATTCTTTGGTTTTAGGGATTAGAGCCTCTTCTATTTATTTATTTATTTAAGTTTTGTATAGCGGTAGCTAGACCCGAAGGTATCAGAGCGCTTCACAACGGATACAGATAAGTATCAGCATAACAGGTAGGTCGAGCAGGGTAGGGAAAGTATGGGAAAGCATAGTAGGAAGTAAATATCTATACATTGATAGCATGAAGGCGACATGGCGGAGAACAAGGGAGAGTCATCAGGTTCTCGCTGGGACAAAAAGACAGTGAACTATAAAAGTCAGACGGAGATTCTCGTTACAATCCAGCTCGCTCAAGAAAGAAGGTTTTTAGTAGTGTCTTGAATTTTAGGAAGGAGGTTGTCATCCTGATGTGTGGGGGGATGGAGTTCCATATTTTTGGAGCATTTCCCGCAAAGGACCTGTTATATCTTTTGCGTTTCTGTGCTTTCAGAGGTATGAGTAGGAGCGTGTTGGAGCTTCTGAGGGTCCTGGACTGATCGGCTCTCTTGAGTTTATTGGCCAGATATTCCGGTTTACCTGTATGCAGGGCTTTGTGTGTGAGGCAGGCTGTGCGGAAGTTGGCTCGATGATTAATAGGAAGCCATTTCAGGTCCTTGAGAGCCGGGGAGATGTGCTCAAATTTCTTAGTTCCTGTGACCATTCTAGCTGCTGCATTCAGGGTAGCCGTCAGAGGACCTAGGTGAGATTTGGCTGTTCCAGTCAGAGTAGCAATGCCATAGTCGATCCAGGAGAGTACCAGTGCCTGAGTGGCCTGTTTCAGGTCTTTCAAGGGGAGGAAGGGTTTAAGTTTGTAAAGAAGTTTCAGGTTAAGGAAGGCACTTTTGGCAGTTTTAGAGATGTGTTCTTTCATGTCCAGTTTTGGGTCCAGAGTGATCCCCAGGGATTTGACGGAGGTTGTAGGAACAAGAGGAACATTGAGGGCGTTTAAAGCTTTGAGCCATTCGAGTATTTGGGGATTTTCATTTTTGTTTGAGATGAGGAGCACTTCTGTCTTTTCTTCATTAAGTTTGAGGTGGTTGGATGAGAGCCAGTGTTGTACCTTTGTGAGAGTGTCATTTAGTCTGTGGATGTCTGCAATCGAATTGGTTTCCAGGTAGAGTTGTGTGTCGTCCGCATAGAGGTAAAGGGGATGTTGGTGTTCCTTAGAATTTTAGTGAGGGACTCCATGTAGATGTTGAAAAGTTGTGGAGAGAGTACTGACCCCTGTGGGACTCCTCTAGTAATGGGGAGGGGGTCCGAGTTGTAGCTTTTAATTTTGATAGTTTGAGTGCGGTTGTTGAGAAAGGAGGCGAACCATTTGAGAACAGTTTTATCCAAACCCGCAATCTTCTGAAGGACATTGAGTAGTAGGTTGTGATCCACTGTGTCGAACGCTGCCGAGAGGTCTAAGAGGATGAGGAGGCTACATTGGTTGGAGTCGAGAGACCTGTGCAGGTCATCCATCACATTGAGGATTGCGGTTTCTGTGCTGCAGCCCTTTCTGAGCCCAGATTGGTGTGGGTCAAGAAGATTCAAGATCTCCAGGTGTTGTGTTAGCTGAGATAGCACACATTTTTCCAAGAATTTCGATAAGAGCAGCAGGTTTGACACTGGTCTGAAGTTGTTTAAGACCGTAGGGTCGAGGCCAGGTTTTTTTAGGAGTGGCGTGACTTGACCTAGTTTAAGGCAGTCAGGAATTGAACCATCGCTCAAGGAGCTGTTGATAATCTTGGCCCAGATAGGGGCTAGAGTAAGTTTCAGGTCTTTCGTCAGTCTCGGGGGCAGCTGATCGAATGAGTGCGACGAGGGTTTAGCGATGGCAATGAGATCGCTTATCGCTTCGGTTTGGATGGGTTGGAAGAAAGACCAGCGAGTTGTTGCCATTGAAGAACTTGGGTGGATCGAAGCAGTAGGGTGCAACTCTGGTAGGGCGGAAAGATTGCTGCAAGATCGGTCAATTGAGGCAATTTTTTCGTTGAAGAAGTTAGCAAAGTCGTCGCACTGGGATTTGGACGCAGTTAAGCTGTCTGACATGGGTATGGAGGTTTGGTTTCTGATGATATTGAAGAGTTCTTTGGGGCGGTTTTTAGCCTCATCTAGAGCAGAGCAGAAGAAGGATGATTTTTTGTTCTTGATATGATTAAGGTAGGTTTTGCGGGCTGTTTTGAGTTGGTCCCGGTTGAGGGCAGTGGGGTTGTTTCTCCAGGATCTTTCCGTGGCTCTTAGGAGTCTGCGTTCATCATTGATGTCAGTGGAGAACCAAGACCTGGAGGGAATGCTTGTTTTTTTTTAGTTTTCTAGGTGCCAGCTGGTCCAGGACACACTCTAGGTTGGAGTGATAGAGCGAGGTAAGATCTGTGGTAGAGAGGAGCTCTGTCGAGCTCGGGAGGAGAGAACTGATGGCATCTTGTAACTTGTCTGGGGGGACTTTCGATAAGTTTCTGACCCACTTGGGGAGGTTTGGGTGGGTGGGAGGAAAAGAGCCGGGAGGTTGATATGAAAGAGGATGGCATGGTGGTCGGACCAGTCCACGGGGATGATGTGGTCAATGGAGATTGTCTTTTTGTCCGCAATGATTGCATCCAGGATCGCTCCTCTATGGTGTGTTTCTTCTGAGCAGTGTTGGATCATATCGCGGTCTTGAAGAAGGGAGGTGAGAGATTGGATGAGCGGATTTTTGGTTGTGTTCCATCTTAGGTTAAGGTCGCCCAGAATTATTTTGACATCACTGTTGAGAGCGGTTTGAGTGATCAGATCCGCCAGCTGTTCGCCAAATACAGTAGCGTTGCCTGGGGGGTGGTAAAGGAGAAGGCAAAGGAGTGGGCTGTGGTGGGGCGAATTGATGTTGACCGAGAGGGATTCAAAGGAGTTGTAGACGAGGGAAGAGGATTCAGTAATGGAGAGGTCACTTCTGTGGATAATTGCTATTCCGCCTCCTTTGCGTAAGGGTCTGTCTTTGTGGATAAGTGAGAAGCCGGGAGGCACCAGCGTGTCCAAGATGGGAGGGGATAGGGTGTTCAGCCATGTTTCGGAACAGAACACAAGGTACATTATGTATGGGGCGTGGCTTAGGAACTCCCCAAATGTTCATCGGTCTCCCAAATACTACCTCGTACGGTGTAAGACCTGATCGTGAGTGTGGCACTGATCTTACGGATAACAGTGCCAAAGGTAGTGCATCTGGCCACTTAAGGGACGTGGAAGACAGTATTTTTGCCAGCTTCAATTTTAAAGTAGCGTTATACCTTTCCACCAATCCTGCTTATTGCGGGTGGAAGACTGTATGGAATTTCTGTTTGATCCCTAACCCTTTCAGGACATACTCAACAACTTGCCCAATAAAATGCGGTCTGTTGTCACTCCACAAAAGCTTACAAACACCATATCTTGGAAAATATTCCTACAGAAGCACCTTTGCTGTGGTAAGAGCAGTATTATCCTTTGTAGGGTACGCCTCTATCCATTTACTGAAGGCACATACCACCACTAGGACGTATTTTAGATTATTGCAGCATTCAAATTGGATGTAATCCATCTGCAAAACTTCGAAAGGTGCGGTTGGTGTAGCAAACCCTCCTGTAGGAGTTCATGTCCCTTTTCCAGGATTATACTACCAACAGATCAAACAGGGCTATACTATTCTTTTGGGTGTGCTGGCAATTGCAGGATGCTCCCAGACTTGTGTAAGCAATTTACTTATTGCTAGGGCTCCAACATGTGCCAGCCCATTTGCCATTTTAACCATAGGTTGTAAATAAGCTGCAGGCAATTTCCATCTATTCATTTCTTTGTTACGCCAACAACCCTCATCATCTAACATTCCTTTTTTGGATCATTGCTCAAGTTCTTCCACAGAGGCAGATCTCTGTATATCCAATACTTCCTCTCAAGCATTATGCCAATGCTCAGCTTGTGATTTTACTACGTACATAGATGTAATGCTTCGCTGCATTGCAGTTTCACGGGCTACGCGATCTGCGAAGGCATTGCATTGTCCAATTTTGTCAATGATTTTCTTGTGTGCGCTACACTTCATAATGGCAATTTTCTTCGGATATGTAAGTGCAGTCAAGAGATTATGTACTAATTCTCCGTGCATTATCTGCATCCCGTGGGATTTAAGAAAGCCTCTTTCCTTCCAGAGTAGGCCAAAATCCTGAACCATTCCAAAAGCATAGCGGCTATCCGTGTAAATGTTCACACATAAGTCAGTACTAAGCTCACACGCTCGTGTCAAAGCTATTAGTTCAGCTGCTTGAGACGACTTCTGTGGTATGCGAGCTGTTTCCACTACTGTCTCGAGTGTGGTGATTGCATATGCGGCTGAGGTTGTGCCATCTGGTAACTTCAAACAGGACCCATCAGCCCACAGCTCCCCATCTACATCTGGACGGGGCGTATCTTGCCAATCGATGCAACCCTTTGTCTGTTCCTCAGTAAGGAATATACAATCGTGAGGCTCCTTTGATTGAGAATGAGTCGCAGGATATGGCAACAAAGTGGCTGGGTTCAATGTTGCACATCTCTTCAATGTAATATGAGGTGCTAACAGTGTCAATTCGTATCTTGTCAGGCGAGCATTAGTTAAATGCTGTGTCTTGGTCTGATTCAACAGGGCATCCACTGCATGGGGTACTAGCACCAACAGTTTGTGTGACAAAACTATCCCTTCGCTCTGACGTATAGACACAGCTGTCGCTGCAACTGAACGAAAACATCCAGGCAACGCACGAGCAACAGGATCAAGAACTGCAGAAAAATATGCACAGGGACGCTGCTTGTAACCGTGTGTCTGTACTAAAACTGACAATGCACATCCATCTTTCTCGTGTACATAGAGTGTAAAGGCCTTCGTGTAATCTGGTGTGCAAAACACTGGTGCAGAGAAAAGAGCTGGTCTTAACTAGTGAAAAGCATTTTGACATTCATCTGTCCAAGGAAGGGGAATTGGAGTGTTCTTAGTCAAAAGTGCTAGCAAAGGTTTAACAATGTGTGAAAAACCCAATATCCATTGCCTACAAAACGAAGTCAAACCAATGAATGCACGGACATCTTTCTGGGTGGAAGGTACTGGGGTGTCTAAAATTGCTTGAATGCAATCTGGTGTCAGTGCACCGCCCTCCTTAGACAGAAGATGACCTAAATAGGTTACCTTCGGTCTACAATATTGCAATTTCTTCCGAGATACTTTATGGATGTGTGTAGCAAGAAAAAAAAGTAAGGACAAAGTACATTTTTCACACTGCTCAGGTGTATCAGCTGCCAACAAGATGTCATCGACATATTGTATGAGAGCCACTCCTTCAGACAAAGTAAAGGAATCGAGTTGTCTATTTAAGGCTTGACTATAAATACTCGGACTCTCTGTGTACCCTTGAGGAACTCTACAAAATCTGTATGATCTGTTATTCAAAGTGAAACCGAACAAATATCGGCTATCAGGATGAATAGGAATCGAGAAGAAAGCGTTCTTCAAATACACTACTGAAAATGTAGTTGCTGTTGGAGGGACCAAGGTAAGCAATGTCGTTATGTCAGATACTACAGGGTACTATGGTACTACAATCTTGTTGACTTCTCTCAAATCGATGATAAATCTATAAATCCTAGTGTCAGTATCTTTTTTCAAAATGGGAAGAATCAGACTATTGCAAACATTATAAGGAACTTCTTCCACAACCCCCACCATAATCAAATCCTGTACAATACGTGTAAGTGCTTCTTCTCCTTCTAGAGAAATTTTATACTGAGGCAATCTCTGAGGTACAGCACCCTCCTTGACACTAATATGTACTGGTGGTATAACCATTTGTCCTACATCGGTGTCTGAAGTAGCCCACAAAGTACTAGGTAGTGAAGCTAGTGCAATGTCCTCTTTAATAATACAAGATCTCTCAATTATGGGGTAGTTATCATTCGAAAATAACCCGTACTCCTTCCGGAGAACATCGTATCGTAGCCCTGGAATATTTCAGCATGCCAAGACCCACAATATTGTCTGGTGTATTTGGAGAAAGCAAAAATGGACATGGAGCAATAAACTTATCTACGTGGAGTGCAAGTGGCTGTGATAATGGGCTAAGGGAAGATGTTCGAAACCTATCGCTGAAATAGTTAAGCCAGACAGGAGAGCCCTAGGAATCAAGTGTTTAGACAAGGCGCTACGAGTAGCTCCTGTATCAACCAGAAACTGACCAGTAGAACCCAAAACATGTGCTGTAACATAGGGACCCCTCTGAACTACTGGAACTTCAACGGATTCCTTACCCCATCCAAGGCAATCCTATGCATAAGCAGAATCTTGCAAATCAGACGGCTCATAGTCGGACATTTGATATTGGTTCCGTCTGTCAAAAGAATTAGACCCCCTCCTGTCCACGTGTATTAGCATCAAACCTAGCACGATCATTTGTGTTTCCTCAAGGCCCTGAATTTCCTGAACAATTTCTCATTTGTCCCCTACCACGTGAACCCTGCTGAGCACGCAGTACTGGACAGTCAGAAAGCCAATGTCCAAATTTCTTGCAATACGCACACTGATCAACAGACAAATTCAAACGAGTATAGGGAGGAAAGGACGAACCATGAGAAACCCGTCCACCTCTATTACCTCTAGAAGGTGGGCCATAAGTCTGAGCCATCATAACCTTTGTTTTTAACTCCTTAGATTTTTTATCCTCCTTACTTTTTGCTTCTAATTCTTGTCGTTCATAATACTGAGCCATAGTTAAGAGAGAAACCGGAGAGGAGGTAGTCCATGAACTTTCACTGGCCTTTAGGAGACTGGCTATTCCTGGCAAAAGGTTTGTGACATAGTTATCGACAAACATATGCCTACCCGTGTCATCTGTCAATGACTGGCCACTAATATTGTGGAATGCTTCTTCAAAGCGTGTGAAGAAGTCTGAAACTGATTCGTCTATCTTTTGCTTACAAGACGCTAACATAGTCCAATCTATTTTTTTAGGGGGAATAATCGTCTTTAATTTAACCAATATAGCTACCAGAAGATCCAAAATTAACTGACAGGGTTTCTGTGCAGGTTGTCTATCTTCATCTAATTGTTCTAAATCTTTCCACGATGCCCCAAATGCCACACGATCATCGACTTTACGCACAGTTCTCCACATATCAGGCGGTAATATTAATCCAAAAAACAAATCAATATCTGTTTCGGGCGTCGAAGCTTGTGCCATGTTTATTCGGGGTGTTTGTGCAGCTGCGTCTGCTGCCTTTTTCTCCTCCCGCAAATGGGCTGCTTCATCACGTAGTTTAACCAAGCGTCTGATCGTGTCAGTCACCTGGGAGAAGACAAAAGAACCTTCACGTAATTGCTTACAATTAGCTGCTATATCATCTGGCTCTACTTCCACCGAATATTTCCTAAATCGTTCAACAACCTCTGCAGCAAATATCTCGGTAAAATATTTTTGTTCCTTTTCCGACCAATTCTTAATAGTATCTAGAAGTTCAGAAGTAGTATTAGTACTACGATCGGCTTTGCGCGCCGCGGATCTAATCTCAGAGGAACATTCGGTAGTTAACATCGAGCGAGCATCTCGCATTTTATCCTGCTCTGTAGGAGAGTCCTCATCTGACTCATCAGGAACAGAGGGAAGAGTATACGGAGGTGGACAACGATCTAATAAGAGAGAATAATCTTGGGGTTTATTAAGAATAGGATAAAGAGGCCTACGAATAGCGTATTGGCCATTTACCTGTAACTGACGCTCCCTATCTTCCCTTTCTTTAATTTCTTTATTTTTCATTTCTAATGCTTTCGCATACACACTCTTACGTTGTTCTTTTTCAATCAAGGCCTGCTCAAGCTTCACTCGCTCACGCACTTCTTTCTCCCACATTCGCACACAATCAAACATAACTTGCCTAGCCTTTCGCTTAAACATCCGTTGCTCCACATACTGAATCTTTCGTAGATCAAATGACCCATGCATAGGCCAACGCAACTCAGGATCCTTACGGGTGTATTTGTTCCATAACGTGCTGTACATTATGGACGAAATACCATACTTAATATACATGTCCCTATTAGGCGTCCCCTCCGGGGGGCTGATTGTGCTTCGTCAAGTTTCAAAGTGGTACCACTACAAAAGCAACACATCCTACGAAGTGTGCTGGAAACAGGCATGCCAAAAATAGTGCAAAATATGCAGTATTAGAAAAGGTAGCACTTAAGGTACTCTTCGTACGTTGCGCCGTTCAAACAATTTTAAATAGAGAAAAATCTTGTGCCTATATGTATTGCAACACACATATATATATATATATATCAAACGAGATTCAATATTGGCCAATTTTTTCAAACAAAACCGCAGTAAGTGTTACTAAACTACCTTACCAATCAAAGGCATCAAACTCAACAGCAAATGCCGCAGAACGGCTCTTACCAATCAAATGGTGTCCAGGTTCCTACTGCCAAATTCTCAAATAAACTAAATGCTCACTGCACGGCGAATCAACAGAAGAGATCTCAGTCGAGGACCGGCGCCACCTGGATGGTCAGATCAGAAAGAAAGGGAAAACGCCGTGGATGCCAAGACTCGGGTCTCCTCCGGCAGTGATCACGTCCAAAACGAGATTCTAATCCTTCGTCTCGACCACTCCTTCGGGCATTCGAGTCGCCGATGAGCCCCACGTTGGGAGCCAATTTGTAGTAGCAAGCCTCAGACAGGCCTACCAGTGCAAGGGATTCACCCTTCTCTACATAGAATCCTTAGATCAATAGCAAGAAGTTGGCACAGAAACTGGATTAGAATAGACAAAGTTTATTAAACCTCATGAGGTGGAACTACATTCACACAACACCCTTTGGTAGAGTATGAGGTAGCACACTGACTGGAAGGAGCTTGGTCCTTTTATACCCACACAGGAGCTCAAATGAAGGCGGTACAAGGTACAGAATGCTGGTTTCAAATACATATAAGGTCATACAGAGAGTGTGCTAGTAACAAGTGGGAGGGACTGACAGTTAGCTAATTCTGGTGGACACATCTTGACAGTTACAAGTTGGGGACAGCTGTATGCTCATCTGAGCATGTGCGAAGCAGAGAAGACAAAATATATCTAGTCTCAAGGCAGATATCAAGAGCAGTGGACAGGAAGGTAGGACAGAGCACATGGAGAGCACATGGCAAACAAAATGGCCGATAGAAATATAAAATGGAGTCCATAAACGGACAAGATAGTCTCTAAATACAAGATGTCTTCTGCTAATGCTTAACCTAATCATTGCTAAATTACAACACATCCATCACCATTGTCAGCTCTGGGTGGGGATGGGACAGTATCGTGCTGCAGGACAAATTGTGATCGGCGAGCTAACATTGCATATCTTGGGCCGTCTCCCTCAAACCTGGATGGGGTTGGAAAGGTATCCTTGATGCTGGCTACAGCATGATTTCAGGTTTCATTGAAGGGGTCGCATGTGCCACTTAGCATAGCTGACAAGGTGAATGCATGAGGCACAGAGGCCAAGAAGGCTCAGAGCCACCCTCACTGGGAAGCATGATTGAGCCCGAAATTATAGGATCATAGCCTGGATGTCCCTGACTCAGTGTAGGTTTGGAAAAGGCTGTGAAAGCCACTGCGTCCAGAATTGGCCAAATGAATGGAATCCTCTATGAGGAAAGCAGGTGGGACTTCATCCTATTTATTACAATGCTCTGAGTTCTGCCATCATTGGTAGGTCATCTATGACTGAGCATGGCGAGTCCGCATTCAGTAGTCAGTGGTCAAGTACAGGAATACGGAATCTCCCAACCTCTGAAAATGGAAAGCAACCACCGCCATCACTTTCGTGAATACCCAAGGGGCTAAAGTGAGGCTGAGGAATGCACAACAAATTGAAAGTGTTCCTGGCCCACATGACTTGTTAACCCTCTGCAGCTGGATGTAATCAACCTTCCTGAATCAGGAATCAGGGACAGACAAATGGAAAGTCCCTGCCCAGGAAATTCCCTACCTTTAACAACAGGCTGCTGACTGTTCCCAGCGCCCACAACATGTAACAAATAGGAGTGCTAAGGAAAATCTAATCTGCAATCTCGTGCTAAAACTCATATAATTTCTAAGAGTAGTAATCCTCCCTCATTTCAATATCTGAGTCTCCACCCTCTTGCTTCACGAATGCAAACAATACACTTCCACTGTCTGAGGAAAACTGTACCCATCCTCCACCTCATCCCATGCGCAACCCGGGGCCATCTATAATGGATCCCACTGGTCCCAGCAAACATATACATACTGCACACAGTCTCACTGTCATACGTGCCACATGTAAAAACTGTACATATAGACCTCAAAACACTAGCATACACACACACAAGATTTCAGTTCAAGATTCTCGGTTCTACACTGAAGCAGTAGGCTAGACTATTTTATGGCACAGGAAATAGGTGTGGTCAAGCCTATTAAGCCCGTGGGACAAATTATGCTTCGCTGTCATTTATATATTGCTGAATTTACAATTTAAGCATTGGTTCGAGATAAAGGTCCATCCCAGTGGACATAGCGGAGAATCTAGTTAGCCTGGTGCAAACACCTTCCTTATCTCTTGCACTATTAGTGGTTGGGAAGATACTGATTACTCATGGGAGTGGTTTGGGTTGTGGGTAAGGTAGTGATGCAGCAAAGCTGAATTATGATATAATTAACTTGGAAGAGGAAAAAGAAAATTGCGAAAGAGAACGGTGACTGATAATGAATGACTGAATAAATGGTGGGCTCTTGGGGGACAGAGCAGTCAGTCTTAACATTGGAAGTGAAGCTTGTGTTTTGCAAAGCAGTGGCCCACATTCTGAGCCCCGGAAAGCTTTGAAGACAACAGACGGGAGAGTGGAGTTTCAGAGAAATGTAAATGTTATGTCTATAGAACATGATGCAGTACATATTGATGCTAGAATACTATGGTTTAGGTAGGATTGTGTGAGGTAGTTAAAGAGTGTAAATGTGTGTGGGGCTCTGGAGGTGACTGTTGAAGGAAAACCACAGAGACATTGTTGTTTATATACTTGCCTGCTCTTTGATGCAATAAAGTAGTCGTCAACCTAAACTGCGTAGAGATTCATGAACATAACGGGTGAAAGATGCCATGGGTCGAACTGAAGTGCTGCAACAAGGTGGTTGGCTTGGGATGTTGCTAGATTAAGTGGGCAGGGAGGACTAGACTGCCCACATACAGAGAAGGATAGTGCAGTAAAAATGTGGAAAAGAAAGATGACAGGAAGGAAATTGAAAGGAGAGATGGTCCGGATTGAGGGTAACCCCAATTACTCTACTGAGAGACAATGTCAACACTACCAATCCAAGATTTTAAGAATCCAGAACAATCAGTCTTCTTGTTTTTCAGTAGCCTTTATTTCAAAAATTCAATCGATTCATAAAAAACTCCCAGCACACGACTTGCCGACACGTTTCGTCTTTTTTAAAAACTTTTTCAAGGCTGGAATGTCAAGACATACACCAATAAATACACTATATACTTATAAACATTTTCACAGGACAAAAAGTAGTTCCATATACATGTTATATAAGTAAACAATAATATAAATGCATACACACATATACATCATTTAGGTAAAGCACATAACACATAAGACCGTGTCACATACTAACAAAAGAAATGCCTGAATATTGATATATACAATTTTAAGAAAAAAAGGAAATCTGTGCAGAAAACACAGCAAATATAAAAGACCAGAAAAAGCCCAAGTGAGTTTCACGAATTTCGAGAAAAAGTAAACAGGCTATCAACTGTGAGGTTGAGGAGACGGAAACAAGATGAGAATATACACCCAAACGAGTCAAAAAGATGAAAAAACGCCCATGAAGTGGTGCAGATACCAGATTAACAGATAACCTACCATAAATGTAGGTATCATAAAAGTCAGGACCATGAAGAGACCAAGCCTGGTCACGCTTGTACTGAAAATGTTCGAAATCACCAACTTGTTACTATGATCTCACAGGTGAGTTCTAAAAGATATGAAGTCACAATAATGAAATCACACCTGCTGTCAAACAAAGCTAGACAACGCTTCTTAGCACATATCAGCAACGCTGGCTTCATTACACCCTTGTTGAAGATTTCTGATGGAAAGTCCATTAAAATTCAGCCTCATCAGGTGATAATGTCCAGGAATACTGACCATATATAATATTTTGACATGTTAATGATAAGCAATCCCTAGGTGGACATATACATTTCACCTACTCACTATCCGTCCAGCTTAATAAGATCTGGTGACTAATATACCCATCGTGGGATTCCTTCTGTGGATAGGTGTTCACTAAGAACTAAGCAAGCACAATACACTTACCCAAAAATATATACCTCTGACCTTGCAAAATGACACCACGGTGGTCTCTACGCAGTCTGGTATTCAATAGTGCGGTTTAGTTGCCTAAGAGGTAATTGTGAAATGCTAGTATCAAAATATCATTCCATTCGTTTGTTACATCCTTACTAGTGTAAACCTATGGATCATGACACACTCACCCGTAGAATCTATATAATTTCTATATGCGGGACAACTCCATTCCATTCCTACGATCTGTTTAAAGAAACTTTGTACGCCACCTTCTCTTATTTCAATGTGACAATAGTCCTATTGGTACTGTCACCTAATTCAATCAAAGCACAACAGTTAAGAACCATAACATCCCAAGAAAGTATCTAAGCATTAACACCGGCCCCTGAATTATATCACTCACCAGGTAGGATCAATAAACTTTAGGCAGGCTCTTAAAGTATCCCCTGCACCACTTTCTATATGCCCTGCACCATCTGTGGTCCAACCTTGGTAAGTTGAGACCTGAAATTTAATTTAAAACACAAAGCCCAATATAAGTCACTAAATTAAATTTGCACAGTTTAAAACTTAGTATAGATATAGCAGACAAAAACCACTGGTCCGCCGCTATTCGCTCACTTTCAATCAAGCGTTGTCCGCAATGAAAACACTTATCGTCCCTTACGTACCGAGTACAGAGTACCAACGCCATTTTTTTGTTTAAATACAAAAGGAAACTCCCGCCCCAAGTGGTCACGTGACTCGGGCATCATTAACAATTAGAAGACCGATCGTATTCATTCCGCTGTCGCGTATTACTTGGCGGCCATGTTGGTCTTCCCACCCTTCCATGAATATATAGCGCAAACGCATTTTGAACGTCAATAAATATGAAGCAAATGTCTTCTAAAATTCAAACACGAGCTCAAACTCTGTTATCATTGTAGATCGAATGGACCAATCATATTGCTCAGCCATCCCATAAATACTGGCGATCATATTTGTATCCCCATACTACTATGGAAATATAGCTTAAACACACTAAGAGCGTTAGTATTGTGAAACTGATATCTTCTAAATACCAAACATGGATTCAGATAATATGGGGGACCTCTAGCGCCTCAATAGTCATCAAACACCATCCTTAAAGATAGTAAAATTTGTCGATTCCAACTGGAGACACGTGTCAGGTGATTCCGTCGTCCAAAAATATGATGCAAATGTCCTACAAAATTCAAAAATGAGTTCAAACTCCGTTATCATTGGAGATCGAAAGGACCAATCATAATGCTCAGCCGTCCCATAATTACTGGTGGTCATATTTGTATCCCCATACTCCTATGGGAATATAGCGGAAACACATTAAAAGCGTTGGTATTATGAAACTGTCACAGAATCATGAAACACATGTCACGGCTACACTGTAATAGCTATGCCAACATCACCAAAATACTGTAGTCACTTTCCCAACATGACAGTAGAGTCCTGCCATCACTCATAAGACGCGACAATGCCTATAGTAAGAAACATTTGGGAATCCTCCTATTCACAATGACCTGCCTAGTAGAAACAGAGAGACATAGAGCTCAATACGTGTTTAACAGCCGGAATTCTTGATTCATTATTTTGAAATACCACCCAGAACAAAGGTTGAGTGTGTGACAGATGAAAGATAAAGACCACGAGGATGAAAGTAATAAGTGTGCTCAAAACCAAAATAGTTGGTGCCCGATGGAGCTACCTGGTTTAGCTATTGGGGTGGACTTTCCATCAGAAATCTTCAACAAGGGTGTAATGAAGCCAGCGTTGCTGATATGTACTAAGAAGCGTTGTCTGGCATTGTTTGACAGCAGGTGTGATTTCATTATTGTGACTTCATATCTTTTAGAACTCACCTGTGAGATCGTAGTAACAAGTTGGTGATTTCGAACATTTTCAGTACAAGCGTGACCAGGCTTGGTCTCTTCATGGTCCTGACTTTTATGATACCTACATTTATGGTAGGTTATCTGTTTATCTGGTACCTGCACTACTTCGTGGGCGTTTTTTCATCTTTTTGGCTCATTTGGGTGTATATTCTCATCTTGTTTCCATCTCCTCAACCTCACAGTTAATAGCCTGTTTACTTTGTTTAGAAATTCGTAAAACTCACTTGGGCTTTTTCTGGTCTTTTATATTTGCTGTGTTTTCTGCACAGATTTTTTAAATTGTATATATCAATATTCAGGCATTTCTTTTGTTAGTATGTGACACGGTCTTATGTGTTGTTATGTGGTTTATCTAAATGATGTATATGTGTGTATGTATTTATATTATTGTTTACTAATATAACATGTATATGGAACCACTTGTTGTCCTGTGAATATGTTTATATGTATATAGTGTATTTATTGGTGTATGTCTTGACATTCCAGCCTTGAAGAAGTCTTTGAAAAAGACGAAACACGTGTCGGCAAGTCGTGTGCTGGGAGTTTTTTATGCATCGATTGAATTTTTTAAATAAAGGCTACTGAAAAACAAGAAGATTGTTCTGGATTCCCAAATTCTTGGATTGGTAGTGTTGACATTGTCTCTGAGTAGAGTAATGGGGTTATTCATACCCACGGATGAGACATACTTGTAAATGACTGAGTAATGACAAGTGGTGTGCTGTCGAAAACCCTCGTTTTTTTGTCGTTGTATTTGTGGCACATCTAGGTGTGCTATTAACACCTCTAGATAGTAGGTGTTTAGGGTTAATTAAGCACCCGGGTTGAATACTTTGAGCTGAATATGTGTATTCCCACACCTCTCTATACTGACAAATTTTTGATTATCCAATGAATGTGCGGATATTTCCCTGTTGGGGAACACTACACGGATTGTGGGTAATGTAGTCGGAAAAAAATTCTTATGTGGGTACCACCATTTTTCTGGGTGCTCACTTGTCAAGAACAAGAAAAGAAAAATATGGAAAGGAGTGTTTGCTGATGTTTATAAGTTGTTTCATAAGGATGCTCAAGCAAAGGCAAGTTCTAAAGAGGAAGAGTGGGAATTGTCAAAGCAACCAAGGATACAGGTTCCAGGAATCATGAACTTCTGCTTTTTGAGGAGTATTTACTCTTAGCGCTATCTGGAGTGTCTTGTGATCCTTTTTAAGAACATTGATGCCATTAATAAGGTGAAAATGGATTCAAGGGAATTAACAAGACTCAGGTATGATGAAGATTTTAGTGTGAGTTACAGCTATCATCTGCATGAGCAATTTAGAGTGGTGGGGAAGACTAACTGTGGGTTCAGTGCATGGTCGCTAAAAGGCCATTACCCCTCAGAGAGGGCTGATATCGTACCCATAAGTTGCGATATCAGCCCGTTCAGAGGGGCCCCTACCTAGTATAGGTTGGGAAACATGGGAGGAGAACAGGGCTTGGGAGGAGTGTGCTGGAGTTCTCAATTGGCATTTCTGCACAAGCACTATTTGTATATTCAGGTGCGGGTGTACCACATGTAGTGGAAAACACCCAGCCACCCAATATTTTGTCAACGTGACATGGATAGGCAGTGCCAAAAAGGGAAGAGTAGGGGTCAATAACCATCTGGAGGGAAGGGCAACTACATCAGGTAGAACTGAGGTATTTAAACAATGAATGGCATATTATCTAAACACAGAGGTAGCGAACATCCCTGAAGAAAAGGTTACTTCGCTTTGGTAAAGCCTTTTCTGGTAGAGACTCTTTTTCACTGCCGATTCCTCACCGTGTGACCTCCCTCCAGGTGCCAGACTGGATCCAGAGTATTTTACAGCAATTCCCTCCCACTTGGGTAGGTGGTGTTTTGTGGCTCTGCGTTGTGTCCATCCCACCCTGGATGTGACATCTGGGCCCCTATATCTACGTCACATTTGTGCACTGAAGCCAGCTTCTCTTTATTCTCTGTTCATACAGTGAGACGCAGAGACCTTAGAAATAGGGATATGCCAACCTGCAGGTCTCTAGATTGGTATCATATTATTGAACTGTATGAGCCCTGCACACTGCCCTTTCCCGCCAACCCTGAGCCCTAAAAACTGCCCCATAGCCCTTTCAACTGTCCCTTTCCTGCCCCCTGTCCTGAGCCCAGAAAACGGCCCCTTTTCTGCCCTGAACACTAAATCTCAACCCCCTAAAAACGACTGACCCCAGCTCCTCTACCCTGAGCCCTTACAACTTCCCCCAGCCCTGAAAACTGCCCCTTTCTCACCTGCCCTGAGCCCTAAAAAGTGCCCACTAGCTCAGAAAACTGCCCCTTTCCTGCCCTGAACCCCAAACCTCAGTGCCCTAAAACTACTCTAACCCCAGTCCCCCTCCCTGAGCCCTTAAAAACAGCCCCAACCCCAAAACCTCCCCCCACCTCCCCCAAGCCCCAGCCCAACGTACCCAGCTATGTCACGGTCCATCCTTCCTGACACCTGCCTTCCGGTTCCTCCCCCCTCCTCTGAGACAGTTAGAATGCAGGTTGAGGCAAGTGTTTTTCAGCTTATGGGAAAATGACACACGTGCTTAAGGCCGCATTGTTAAGGCTGTTTCCCCTGCTCGAAGGTAAGTTTCTCTCCCAGAAAAGGCATTACCGAAGATAAGTAACTTGTTCTTCTGATAGAAGTCTAACTGCAGTTTCCACACCTTGTGAATAGATACGAAGGCAGTGCCTTACTTGGTAGTGGGTCTGAGAATGGCTCAGAGCAATAAATCCAGCAGGACAAATCGGGCAAAGTGCCTGTAACACTGAACCTGGCTGTCCAGTCAATAGTGCCTTGTGAACATGTGGATGGGGCCCAGGTAGCAGCCTTGCATATTTGCAAGCCTGGCACATCATGCACCAGTGCAGTGGTACCCACCTTTACCCTGGTGAATGTGCGAACAAGCCTTCTGGGGGCTGCTTCTTGGCTAGCCTGTAGCAGACAATGCATAACACAATCTTTTGAGAAGTGGTCCTCTTTTGCACTGCTTTGCCCTTCTTTGCCTCAAAGAGCCTGACAAAAAGTTGGTTGTCTAGTCGATCTTGGACCCAATCAACATTGAACCAAAGGGCCCTCTTAGGGTACAGGCAGTGAAGCCATTCTTCTTTCTTGTAGGGGTGAGGTTTGAGTGTAGAAAGCCAGCAAAGTGATGGATTGCCCTATATGAAAGGGCGTGACTACCTTCAGCATGAATGTTGCTTTTATTCGGCGGATCAGTTTATAAAAAAGGGTGAGAGGGCCGATAGATAACTCTTACCTGTTGCTCTTACCCGGGGCAACCCAATATTCCCCCGGAACTGGGTATAATCAATAACAAGAACAGAGAGGTTCCTAGAGGAATTATTTCTTATTATTCAATAAGTTAGATACTTGTCATAAAAAATGAACAATCTTCAAATGAATAACTGGAGATTATAATTATATAATCATTGATTTTATATCAGCAATTTAAGAGATTTTACATAAACATCGGTGAATATCCAGATGATAATTCATGAACTGGCAACAAAAAACTGCTACTTAAATTTTTGTATGAGCAGTGATAACAGACACTTTTGAGTATTGTATAGACAATATATACAGATTATGTCCTATATACATTGATTATTAACTATATACATATATTTACAATACATAGTCAAATAATATTTAGCAAAACAGTGTCAATGTGTCGACGTTTCGGTCTCAGGATTAAATGAGACCATCCTCAGGACCAATGTTGCACCATGAATCTATAATACAATAACCCAGAGACAAAGAAAATCAATAAATCTCCATGTTATGTGATGTGTACCGTCTGCCGCCACCGAATATGGTGTCCTAAAAGTGGGAACTATATACAGTGTCTATATACAAATATGTACAACCATGCACTACTAACACAATAATTAATTAAGGGTCAGGGGTGGGGCTAGGTGCCTATGTCTTAACCAGGTGCACACATCTAATGAAAAGGTTTTTTACAATACTTACTAATGGAATGTCACCCTGGATTAATCCTATATGCCAATAAATCAAGGAGTCAGTAAAATAATGTCCATAATCCTTCAAATTCAGGCTAGTTTGTACTGTACAAAAACCAAGCGCTTACCTCCTGACACTCTAACATGGGTTCACGCGTTCAATCGTGATAACCGGGCATAATTAAAATGCCTGCATGGAGGGCCGATAGATAACTCTTACCTGTTGTCTCAGGAAAACCTTACTGGCCTAGAGAGAGAACATTAAAATAGAAAACTTTGCCTGTAGAGGCTGAATGGTATTGAATGTTATGTGAGGAACACCAAACCACAAACTTTTCCCAGTGTCCTACATATACAGTTTTGGTGGAGGGATGTCTGGCTGTTAGGATGACACCACTTTGGGAGGAAGATTGAAAGCCATGAACTATCATCGCTCAAACTCCATGCAGGGAGATGTAGATTGTGAAGGCTCAGGTGCAGGACTCAGCCTTGCTGCTGCGATAGGAGGGCCTCCTGAGGGGGCAGCTGATTCATAGGACAAATGTCCATGGTTAGTAGTTCTGAGTATCACGCTCTCCTCGCCCAGTCAGAGTCACTATGATGACTTGGGCCTTGTCCTTTACAATATTCTGGGCAGAAGTGGTAGAGGAGGAAAGATTTCTAGTAATCCCAAGCCCCAATCCAGGTGAAATACATCTTCAATATAGATTCACCTTGAGTACAACATGCAAAAGCTTGGGCGCAGTGCACGCTCTATGGTGATGAATAGATCGAGCCAGAGTTCTCACTATTGCTGGAAGATACCCTGTGCCACCTCCGAGCATAATGGCCATTCACAATCCGTTAACATCAGCTGAGCTTGTCCTCCCTGGTGTTTAGAGTTCCAGCTAGGTGCTGGGTGACAAGGGAAATGCCCTGATAGTTCAGCCATTTCCAGAGACTCCTAGCACAAGACCCAAAGCCCTACACCACTCTGCTTGTTGCAGTACCACATTGCAATCATTTTATTTGAGAGCACTTGTACCCATTCCCCATTGATGAAAGGCAAGCCTTCAGTGCCAGGTAATTTGCCCGTAACTCCAACAAGCTGATCTAGAGATGGCTCTCTGTAGTAGACCTCTGATATCCACCTCTTCCATATGACTGCCCCAACCAAGCAACAATGCATCCATCAAGATGGTTAGTTCTGGGTGGGATAGGGAGAGTAGTACGCCAATGGTCCAATTGCGGTTGAGCAGCCACCACTGCAGAACTTTTACAGTCTCCTTCGACACCAGGATGGAATCCAAAAGGTGTCCTTTGTGCTCAGCCCTCAGACTTCAGTTAGCACTGCAGCACCTGCATGAGCCATATGCAGGCTTGTTCTTTGATGATCTGCAGGCTGCACTGTCCACACCCTGTATGCGATCAGCGCACTGTGTTTTGTTAGGGGATCTGAACTTGCATATGGACATAATAGCGGACCCCGATGCGTCTAAATTGCGGGATATAACTGCATTGCTCGGGCTTGTTCCTTTCATTGATAGACCCACCCATCTCAAAGGCCATACTCTTGACCTAATCTTTTCTACGACGCAGATTGTGGTGTCCCCGCCGCTCCCTGTTTTATGGTCGGATCATTTTCTAATAAATTTTAAAATCCCATATGAGACCAGGATCGGCCAGAGAGCACAGAAGGGTGTGATCCGACAGTCAAGACCGTTTCACTTAGTTACGGCAGAAATGCTGTTGGACGCCCTTTGCCGACATTCATGTAAACTTACAGGCAATTTAGATTCTGACCTGGATTCGGTTCAGAAATGGCTGAAAACAAGATTTGAGGAGCTAGCTCCAGCTAAGTCAGCCAGATCAGCCCCTAGACATAAGTCCGCCCCTTGGTTTACTCCTGCATTACGGAAAATGCGCCAAGACTGTAAAAAGGCTGAAAGACTGTGGCGGCGCAAATATGAACCAGATGAGAAAAGAAAATATCGCGATGCCATAAAACTCTACCATAAATATATCTCCGAAGGTAAAAAAGATTATCTTGAGCGGAGAATAGATCAAGCGGATAATATGAGTGGGGAACTTTTTAGAATAGTAAAGGAGTTTACTGATCCTGCTGCACGCGCTCCCACTCACTCCCACACAGAAGAATGGATTAGGCAGCTTGCTGACTTTTTTGTATCAAAAATTAAAGCTATTCAGGAATCCTTTCCCTCTGCTGATGCGGATGCAGTGGCTTGTATGCCGAGCTCTGTATCGTCAGCAGGGGCAGAGATAGGGCCCATACTATCGGTCTTTCCATTAATGTCCTGTACCACTTCCCACGACTTGATGTCCCGGCTTCAGTCTGGTTCACCCCTGGATGTATGTCCAGCAAAATGTTTGGGTAGAGTGGCTTCGGCAGTTAACATCTTGCTGAACCCCCTGCTCAATCTCTCCCTGAGTTCGGGAGTGGTGCCACAGGAATGGAAGCATGCATTGATTCTGCCGCTACTCAAAAAACCTCTATTAGATCCCCTGATGCAGGCTAACTATAGACCTATCTCCCTGCTTCCTGCTCTGGCTAAGGTGGTTGAGAAACATGTACAGCACACACTTACCAACTATATCGAGAGTAACAACATTCTCCATGATTCTCAATCCGGTTTCCGTGCGAATTACAGCACGGAGACAGCCCTCTTGGAGGTGACCGAAGCTATCAGAGATACCCTCGATTGCGGAGGGAAGGCTATGTTAGTCTTGCTTGACCTGTCGGCGGCTTTTGACACCGTCCCGCATGACGGTCTCCTTTTAAGACTCTGGGAGATCGGGTTGCGTGGGACGGTGTTGGACTGGTTTCAATCCTTTCTATCGGGCCGTCGACAGGTGATCTGGGCACCACCGTTCTCCGCCGAAATGCCCCCGCTAGAGGTGGGGGTTCCTCAAGGGTCCATTCTGAGCCCCACCCTTTTTAATATCTATATGGCCCCTCTGGCGGAGGTAGCGGAGGCTTTTGGTGCCCAGATCATATCTTACGCTGATGACACCCAGCTCCTGTTTACTTGCAGGAAGGGAGAGGTCTTTGACGGCGACAGGATCAAAGGCTGTCTGGGTGCGGTCTTTGCATGGTTCCAGCGGCACAGCCTGAAATGCAACTCAGATAAGTCGGAGTTGCTTTTCTTTGGTTGTGCCCCTGATCCCTGTTGGAAATCGTGGTGGCCTCAGGACATGTTCCCACCCGAGAAGGCGTCTTCCCAAGTTAAGAACCTGGGGGTAGTGTGTGACGACGACCTCTCTTTTAGACCCCATATTATGGGGCTATCGGGGAAATGTTTCGGTATCCTGAGGATGCTTAGAAAATTTCTTCCACTCCTCTCTCTGCAATATAAAAAAATTATTGTCCAGGCGTTAGTAGGGTCTCGACTCGACTACGCCAATGCGTTATACTCAGGACTACCCAAATATTTGCTGGCTAGATTGCAAATAGTGCAGAACTCAGCGGCAAGAGCCATTTTTGGCCTGCCAAGGAGAGCAAGAGCGTCAGAGCTGCTAAATAGGTTGCATTGGCTACCTATCTCTAAAAGAGTTGTTTTTAAAATCCTTACGCTGGCTTTTAAGGCCTTTCACTCTGTGGGTCCGAATTACATCAGGAAGCGTGTGGCTTTTTATGCGCCGCGGAGGATGTTGCGGTCAGCTGCGTTGGTTAAAGTGGATGTACCGCCTATCAGACGTGCCCGGATGGGAGGTCGGTCCTTCCAATATGTGGCGGCATGCCGTTGGAATGAGCTTCCTATCACTCTCTGCAAAGCCAATAGTCTCCTCTCTTTTAGAAAGGAGCTAAAGACTATGCTCTTTTCTGCATAAGTTGTAGGACCGTTGTGATTCGCTGTTACTGTGTTTCTTGGTTTTCAGACCCCTTTGTCAAAGCGCCGGGACACCCCTTTGGGTAGCCGTGCGCTCTAAAAGAGTGGTATAACATAACATATGACGTGGTCCAGTAGAAAGATGCAGGAGGCCAAGACGCCCAGAAGCCTCTGAGCTGCTCTCACTAAAACCAAGGTCAAGGGTTGAAACACTGAGATCATGTGCTGAATGTCCTGGACTGAGGCAGATGGAAGGCCCAGAAGAGCATTGTATACAGGGTGACTCAAATGAAGGGAAACTTATGAAGGAGTCAGGTGCGACTTCTGCACATTGATGGAGAAACCCAAATATGTCAACAGGTCGACCGTCATTTAGATTTATCCTTCCAGAGGAAGAAGTTCAGAAGGCAAAGATTTAAATGGGCTTGAGGCCTTCATCCTTCTTGCGCACCTGAAAATACGATTAACAGCTAGTCCCGATCTATGATGCTGGCACCCTCTCTATTGTTCTCTTGGCCAAAAAAGATTGACATTTTCCACAGAGTATGGAAAAGTGGTCATCCGGGAGGTGTTATAGGGTGAGTATCTTATCCAGGGGATGTGACCAGAAGGGTAGGGAGTAAACGTGTTCCACAATCTAGAGCACTCATTGCCTGGATGTGATGCTCATCAACCTGGGGAGAGAAAAGGTGATGTGACCTCCAACCACAGAGGATCGCTGCCCCTAGGGGCCTGGATGATGTCGGCCTCATCCCCCTGCCTCTACCTCAGAAGGACTGTTGTTGTTAAGGGCCTGTTCTGGTGTTACCTCTGCTCTTATTCCCTGACAAAGCCTCAAAAGGGGTGAAATTGCTGTAGTAACTGCCAAACAGGCAGCGCTAGGTCCAAAGAGTGAGCAGTGATGTTGCTCTCTTTAAATCTTAGTAAACCTGAGTCCACCTTCGCTCTAAACAGCCTGGAGGCTTCAAAGGGCATGCCCATCAAGGATTGTTGAACATTAGGTTTGACGTGACTCATGGCTGCCTGTACCACCAAACTGTCTGGGGTGGGGTGTTGCAGAAGAAAATCCATGTCCCATGGGTCAGGTTTATGCTGACTTGTGTATTAACTGAGTGGCAATATCCAGGGTTTGCCTCTGTACCCACCAGAACATCAGTGAGGGCTTCATTGAAGGGGAGTAAAGGTTCTTGGTTCATTTTGTCTGGGTTGAGAACCTCAGTTAAAATATTTGTATTTACCTTTGCAGTGGGCAGGATGAGGTCAAAGACTTCTGCCGCCCAGTTGATCACTGCTGTACAGGAGGCAGACTCCTTTGTCACCAAAGGGAGAGGCAGATCTACAGCGACTTATGCTTTGACTTTTTGTGCTTTTTTAAAATTCCATTGGACCCCCTAGAATTACTGGAATTCAATTATGAACAGTCGCAAGATCAGTCCTGGAAAAGAGTGCATCCACACCTTCAACCGGGCCTTCTTCAACTTCCTCTGCAGTTTTCCAATGGCAAGTTTGACTTTGAGGTGGTGGGTGTCTTTTCTGTTAATCTTTGCGCAGCAGCCACACGACGCAAAGTCGCAACTGAAACGGAGACACCAGAAACAGACATCATGGGTGTCTGTTACCGACATCGGCCATTTGCATTCATTGCAAGGCTCAAACCCTCTAGTTTTTGGAGCAAACATGGCCCTTGCACATTGAATACAATTTGAGGAAAAGAAATTATTTTAGACTGGCAGGATTCTACGGAGCTCCAGATCCAGGTCTGAAGGCATTGAAACAAAGGAACCAATGTCATTGCACGGAGGTGATGCAAATATATGGGCCCAATTTCACATCCAGGCATGAAGGGATCATACACAGAGCATCACAATACCACCTACCAACGCACAAGGAAATTACTAAAAAACACTCTCTGGATCCAGTCTGACACCTTGGGGAATTCACAAGGTGAGGAATCTGCAGTTACAAGTCTCTAACAGAATGGAGATTTAGAGAAGGGTTTCGTTTTGGTCGTCAGGGTAATTGGAAAAAGCATTTTCTATGAAAACCCATTGCTTAAATTAATAGTTTCTCCCATAGGTGTAGTGCTAAAAAAAGTTACCAGGAGAGAATCAATTAATTATTTTATAGTGCAGGAGAATGATTCAGCGCACTAAACTACTGTAGATGTTACAGTTAGATAGTTCAGAGAATATGGTTCAGGAGCAGAATTAGCAAAATGTGATATAAAGTCAGCAGTCTAGTTATATCCCCTTCATCCGGGCAATGCAATCTATGTTGAAATATTCTGCACTTTCATTCAATGTTTTTGTTTTGCTAAGCAGTTAATGTGGAAAAATAGGACTCAAGTCAAATTCAGCTTTATTCGAGGTTCACTCATAAAAGCACTGAGATTAACATATATTTCAAGAATATAAATTTAAAAATAGGGTTAAAAAATACTTACAAAACAGGTTAAAACACAGTCCAAAAGTTAAAATTCATCTCAATTGCTATTTACATGCGACTTATAGATTATGAGTACTCGTTTAAAACATTGACTAACAAATCTAATATTTCATTACAAACAAAGACAATCAACAATCAGTATCTAAAAGCTTTAATCTAACCACCCATGCCCAACCTAAGAATTTGGCAGGAGCTACTGAAATCGAAGTTAAAGTGCTAGTGCGTATGATTCTTAGAGCTTCAGAACTACTGGTAGTACCTAAGGACTTACACAAAGGAGTTAGCCATGCTCGCCTTGGTGATTCGTAGGCCCGGCAGGCAAATAAAAAATGGCCAGTAGACTCTTTATGATCTCTGCATGCAGGGCAATTACCACTAGTTCGGTTGCCCCACCTACCACCCAGAGACCTAAGGGGAAGGGAACCAGCTCTAAGTTGGAAAAAGAGCTTCCTGTCCCCTGGTTTGGTAATTACATCCCAGTAAGGCTCTAGACGTGGAATACATTTGCCTCTAGGAATCCTCCAGCCATAGTAGAGGAGTCTACACTGTTCCAGTTTCAGAGAGCCACCTTCTCCCAGTAAATTTCCTTTATGGTCGTTTGTCGATGGATTTTCCCATAACATTTGCAGACCTAGGCCAACTAAGGCGTCTCTAAGTTCATTCAGCCAACTTACTTTATGAAAAACATCAGATTTAATAATGTCCAGAAAACCTGCCGCATAATGAAAGAGCTCTGGAGTGGTCCAAAGCCTCCGCCAATATAAAATCGGACGGAGCCTTGCTAGATCCAGAATAGACTTCCTTCCTAGGTCATACCTCAAAGGAAGCAAGGGAGTACTCACGGGAAGTCCAGTGATACCTCGGAAAAACTTGTTTTCCGATATTATCAAGGGCTTCAATTTCTCACACCCCCACAACTCGGCGCCATATAGCGCTGAGCTGAGAGCCTTAGCCTCGTACATCTGGAGTACGGGTTTTATTGGCTTAGTTAAGGATCTTTTATGCTCCAAATTAAGGGCTCCTGCAAGTTGCCTGTGCCTTAGTAACGCCAAATCTATGTGTTGTGCCCATCTGCTGTCCTTTGCCACAAGAATCCTTAAATACGTGAAAGCATTGATCACCTCTAGTGGATGCCCATTCATCATGTTCTTGCTTTTAAAGCTACGATGGGGATTAAAAACCATAAGCTTGGTTTTGGCAACGTTAACTTCCAGACCATAGTCCACACAAAATGTATCAAAAATGGATAGGGCATGCTGCAGTCCACTCGGGGTCTTTGATAAAATCAGAGTGTCATCTACAAACATTAGAATTGGTGTCTTAATGCCAGCCAAGGTAGGAGCATCAGTGTTTGCAGATGACATAAGCGTGACAACACCATTAATATATAACGTAAAAAGCGTAGGTGCCATCGAGCAGCCCTGACGAACCCCTCGCTGCACCGGGAAGTCAGAGGTAACCAATCCCTGCCCTCCCCACTGAATCCTGGCAAAGTTTGCTTCGTGCAACCTCATCAATAGTGTTAGCAGATCTAAGGGTAGGCCCAGATTTTTTTAAACTGCCCACAACCGAGATCTTGGAACTAGGTCAAAGCAGCACGTAGATCGACAAATGCCGCATATAAACTGCCTTTTCCCAGCAACACAGTCTTCCATTGCAGAAGGGTAAATCGGAAGACTTGGTCTATCGTGCTAGTAAACTTTCGGAACCCTGCCTGGAAGGGTGACAAGGCACTAGTCTCCTCAGCCCAATCAAGAACCCTATTCACGACCATCCTCCCCATCACCTTTTGGATAGTGTCGATAAGGTTTATGGGCCTATAATTGCCAGGTTGCGATTTATCGCCTTTCTTGAAAACTGGTATTATAACAGCTCCCTGCCATGAATCTGGAACTGGAGCTCCCAAGGCCACAGCATTAGCAAGCAGCAAAATATACTTGCCCCAACGCTCTTTGTTATTAAGAAAAACATCAGCAGGGACCCCATCTAGTCCTGGTGCTCTACCACTTGCCACTGTGCTAAGGGCCATTAGAACTTCGTCGATATTAAAAAAAGTTACCTTTATAAAAAAAACTGGCCTAGGATCTACTAATGAATTGTCCAACTGATTACAGGCATATTGTGGTTTAAAATAATTCAACCAGTCCTCCTGCGAAACATTATTTTCAGGAGCTTCTGATAGGCCCCCCTGCCTCACTTAACTATGTTCGAGAATTTCCTGGAGTCTTTACTGTCACTGGCTTCCTTTAAATCTTGCCAGTGCCGATCATCCCACAGCTTTTTGGCCCTTACTATGGACCTATTATACTCCTTTCTGACAGCGCGAATGGCCTCCATATGCCTACCTTTAATAGCAGTGCCTAGGGCAAGTCTGGCGTTCCTACACTCAGTGTTATACCATTTTAACGTTTTGGGGGTTGCAACACTATTCCTCCTTACTGGTTTCAGAAAATGATCCTGGATAACCGAAAAGAGGTTGTCGTGAAGTTTGGTTACTTCAATCAGGCCTTCTGCTGATTTATTCATTTCCTCAAGGGCCTGTATGACTTTATCAGTCTCTTCCCCAATGTTATTCAAGGCCTCTTGATTATCCATGACATGCACCCATTTGAGCCTACGAAGATCATTTGAGAGCAGACTTGTAGGTAAACGATCCACTATTAGATCCCTGCCTGCCGCTTCAGTATCCCACCATTTGTGGGTCACACACAGAGGGTTGTGGTCACTTTCGATTCGTCCCCTACCCTCCATATCATCTAGGAGTTTCCACAGCTTCATATTACATAAGAAATAGTCAATCCTGCTGCTATATCTCCCGTTGTCAAAGGTGTTAGCCCCGATCTTGTCACTTGGGGTTCTACCGTTTAGTGCCCTTAATCCCCTTTCACAACAAATCGCATTTAAGGCATATGACATCCTCAGTCCATCTAGTTACAGGTTTCAGGTCTAATTTGGGTACACCCCATTGCCTGTCTTCCTCGTTCCCAGGATATTGGTTGTGGGCAACCAAGGGTTCAAAGGTTAAATTTAAGTCGCCAGCTATAAGTATATTGTTATCTGCAGAATCCATTTCTAAGATCTGATCCAAATACGCTATAACTTTAGACCTGCCACCCTTATTGCCCCCGGCATAAATATTGTAAATGTTCAACCATCCCGGAGAACCCAAATCCACTCTATTGAGCTGGATGTCATTACTTCTGGTGGATACCTCCTTAATCGTCAGTGCTAGACTTTGGCAGACCCAAATAACCAGACCTCCCATCGGTCGTCCCTTTGATAGCCGGAACAAAATAGTTTAAATAACTCTGGGCAAAATGGGGTTCACACAGCCAGGTCTCCTGGAAGATACATACATCAAAATCATTGATGAATGTTACCCATTCCGGAGACTCTAGGCTGGAGCGCAAGCCAGCAATGTTCCACGAAATTAGCTTACCCCCACCCAGTCCATTACTATTACAAGAATGTAGGGATGCCGCAGTAGCAGGGATTGAGGATTGTTCCGTCGCTATACCTACAGTTAGTTCATCGGTTAAATGGATTACTGAAAGCACCTCATTTGACCTTGTGTGCCCAACCCGAGGTTCGGCTACATCATCATATGTGCTTCTAACCGGTACAACTACCTTGGTCAGTTCATCTCTAGGATCACTCCCTATGTTACTTGATGATCCTGAGGTCAGGCCTGGTATGAGTCAATCGTTGTTTTCGAGCCCAGAGTCATAACTCTCTCCACGTCGACTCTGTGCATGGAAGAAATGGCCTTGAGGAGGGGAACACGCCTTTCTTAGTTGGACTCGTGAATACGCTGGGGGGCTGGATCTAAACTCCAGGGCAAAAAGGTTGTCGGCGAGGGATGTTGAAATTAATGTTAGCTCGATTACGTCAAATTCGTCAATAGGAGAACTTAGTCTTATTGCCTTTATTATGTCTTCCCTAATCACCGAGCGACACCCTCTAACGTGCCGCAACCAGTGAATTGCCTTATTAGTTAGGGAATCAGCGTTTTCTCTGTAGCCACTGAGCCCAACTAATTTGGGGACATTAGTCATGTAGATTTTATTAGGATTATAGTCATCATTTTTAAATACACATTCCCCCTCCAGCTAGAAGCATTATTAACTGGTACCACCGTTCTAGTGGGTGCCCTAGCTGTAGTGCTCCTTCCTCCTGTGTTAATAGGTTCTGGTTTCTGACCTTGTTTTATGTAAGTGCCCGTACTAGAGGGTGCCTTAAATGTAGTATTACTTCCACCTCTGACTGCAATTCCAGGTTTCTGACCTTGGTTTATGTTAGTGCCCGCACTAGAGGATATCTTAGGTATAGTGTTACTTCCTCCCGTAGTAATAGTTCAGGGTTTTTGACCATGTTTTATGTTTGGGCCTATTGGCCTTCTCACTGCAACTGATACCCAGTCATTAGAACTTTTGGGGGCTGGGTCAGAGCTTGCCCTAGCAGCTGAGACAGGTGCCAAAATTGAGCCTCCACCATCACCCCCTAGCTGGACGTTCTCAGCTGGGCGGGGTCTCAGGAGGAAAGAGTTGTTAATACTAGTAGTGGCATTGACAGAAAGAGTGTTATTGTTAGAAGAGGTCCCCGAACCCCCGTTGAGGGCACTGCCAACCATGGAGGTAAGATTTGCAATCAGGGACTTCATTACCTCAATTTCATCACGCAAAAGGATCACCAAACTTGTCAGAGTACTAACTTCTTCTAGTGCCATTTCCCCCCACATAATATCAATATCCGTCACTGAACTAGATAGTGAATTTGCCACAGTGATAACAGAAACCCCCGATATTTGTGGGACTTGAAGAACAGGGGCTTCATCGTGAACAGCAGCTAGTACCGCATATCTGTTTGAGCATGATGTTAAAGAAGTCAGTTAAACCAATATCTGGAGTAATATTAGGAGGCCCGTCCTGGCCCTCTTGTGAAGGAGCCGCACCCATTGAGTTAGCCAAGCTGCTACCATCTGCAGTGCTTTTCCTAATTGCTCTACGTTTAGCTCTAAACATTTCTGGGATTACAGGTGTTTCACCCACAGTTGCCAACCCAGATAGATCTATGCTCTGCTCACTATGTTCATTAACCTTACTAGAATCATAACTAGCCACAAGAATCTCCTCACAATCATCAACGAGGGCGCAGGTTCGATCAATCACGTGATTAGAAGCAGCGTGATTAACCAGATTTTTAGTTTTTCTGCCCTTCCTATGTTTCGGGGGGGTTAACAGAAGCCGCTCCCCCCTTCCATAGACTTCAGCTTCCCCATATCGCTGTGGTATGCCAATTAGTTAGATCTAAAGCTTCAAGTGAGTCCTTAAGAACAGTTTAGACTTAGCTCTACCTGGATTGGGATATCCACAGTCTTGACAGGAATGGTAGGAGCTTTCCCAGGTAGACGACCCCAATTGTCAGATGCAACAATGTCCACGCCAAGATGAAAAATAAAAGGGAGATGGCCCAGCCCAGCCTTGTGGCCGGCCTCTGTGGCCGGCCCCGGACGGCCACAGATGGCCCGCCCTTTGCCTGGGTTTCTCACGGCGCACGCCCGCGCGTCCCGCGGGGCCGGAAATGTTGGACACTTAAGTCACCCCCGGTGTCGAGGGGGAGGGGCCGCTGTCCACCTGGTCTACCGCGGCTAAGGGTCCTGCCCCCTGCACACACGCTGCGTCTCCAGCGGAGCGGGAGGCGCGAGGTCCTGAGAAATGCCCCCGGTATCAAGGTTGAGGGGCCGCTGTCCTCCTGGTCTCCCACGGCTCAGTGTCCTGACGCCTGCACACACGCTGCGTCTCCCGAGGAGCGGGAGGCCTGAGGTTCAGAGAAATGCCCCCGGTATCAAGGTTGAGGGGCCGCTGTCCTCCTGGTCTCCCGCGGCTCAGGGTCCTGCTGCCTGCACACACGCTGCGTCTCCCGCGGAAGCAGGAGACGCGAGGTCCAGAGAAATGCCCCCGGTATCAAGGGGGAGGGGCCGCTGTCCTCCTGGTCTCCCGCGGCTCAGGGTCCTGCCGCCTGCACACACGCTGCGTCTCCCGCAGTGGTATGACTCACTACCTTGATGGTTTCCTTTTGAGGGACAGGAGGGCACAGGAAATTGTGGCTGGGCATTGGCTCAAATTCAGACGCTGATGGGAGAGCAGGGTGTGCCCCTAGCCAGAAAAAGATGGGGGCCCAAGCATGGTCTTCACCTTTTTAGGTATTTAATTAGACATTTTGAGAAATATTGCAAATTCTGGAAAACCCGTGGTAGCAAGAAATTGAAAACAAAATAGGTCATTTGAATTTCACCTGTTGCAGGGTTGCCACTGGGTACAACAAATTGCACATTACTCCCCAATAATAATTAACATAGGGGTTTATTTACAGAGGCTCCATTTCTCTAGTCTTGCAGTTTGCCCAGAGGCTTTCCTTTTTGACTCATTGTCTCTCTAAATACATTTTGTTTATTTTTATTTTTTCAAGTCTTGTCTCTTAGAGGGTTTGTGCCTCACCTTGTCTTCACGTCCTCAAGTCCCTATTGACATCTCTTCTCCTTGTTCTCCACTCTACCTGAAACTAAAGAAATCCAAATATAAGTACAGGAAAAGAGAGAAAAACGTGTTAAACACCCATGAGCAGTAAAGCTGTACTCTCTCCTGTCAATCATACCAGCAGGTTCAGTATTGGGGAAAACCCACTGGCATCTGATTTGCATCCTCGTACCCTCAGTTGTCCCACTTCAGCCCTCCTTCATATTCCTCTCCAGCCAAGTTCCGGGGTGCTGAAAAAGGAAAATTATTGGTATAGGAGATCTGATTCTTATAATTACCCCCACTTTTTGCTGATGTTTCACTGTTTTCGACTTAGTCTGCCTGGGATCCTGATATTCAGGACCCCGGCCTAGCTGCTTTCTCCCTAAACTGATTGCATGTTCTTTAGGTACACTCCAGATTGGATTCTGGGGTACCCTTATAAGTCACTAGTATATGGTATATTATGTACCTAGGGCATAGGTCCCCAGAGGCCTCCCAGGGGTTGCAGAATGTCTTATGCCACCCCTGAGAGGCCACTCAAATTGACACAACAGGTTTGCTACTGCAACCTGTGTAAGGTGGTGCAGGCACCCCTTACTTAGATATAGGTTCACTATATCTACCTTGTCACTGCACATATAAACCAGTCACCCCTATGGCAGGCCTTATCAATCCTGAAGGCGGGTGCTCGGTTTTATGTGAGACGCTGCACATGCATGAGCAGGGCCCCTCTGCAGCCTTCAGAATCTATTCTCCGGGGTTGTTCTGTGAGGAAGCCATACCATATACTCTTAAGTGCATTATTACCTCGTGGTAAATGCTAACTTTAAAACGGCTGCACAGAAACCTGTCGTGTTTGGTGTCAAACACCTTGTAATCATACCTCCATACCAGTTATGATTCCGCCTCCCACACCTAGAGGGAGAAATATGACAGTACCGGTACAACCGGTACCAGCTTTCTCGACCCTGTCATCACAAGATGGATGCTACCAGCCACAGGCACGAGTCTGCCCTCCTGCTGCTGGACGAAACTCTGGCAGTGGAGGCTGGACAATAGGTTTGCTGTCACAGGGAGGTGTAACCACCTCCCAGACAGGCTTTAGTGTATTGGGGCTGGGTGGGTGCACTCCAAGAGTGCTTTGATGTCTGCACTGGGGGCACATTTGGTGTCCCTGTGCATAATCCAGCTGAAACCGGTTGCAGAGGCTACAGCCCTTCTAAGTCTGAAAGGGTTTGCTCAAAGTCCTCTCCTAAGTGTCCATAATCTTTAAAATTCCAACCGTGACTTTCCCATTGGATTGTATGGAGCTTGCGGCTGTGTTCTCACACTGCACGCGTCCCCCGTGGGTCCCCTTGTGTCACTACCTTGGGTGGTTCCTTGAGGTCCCAGCGATTCTACGTGCTCTAGGCACTGTGTCTAGTCAAGTTGTGGTTGTTATACCACTTTCTTAATTTATTGTTTGGTCTCCCCCTGGGGCCACTGTGTATTGTGCTATTTACTGTTGTTCTAGTACTGTAATATTGTGTGCCCTGTTTTCTAATCTTATAAAGAGGTTAGTAGGGAGTGTTTAGTAATAAATACATATATTTTATATTTATACCTTGTGTGGCTCTCCTTTCATTTGGTCATTCAGGAGGTTATAGACTGGTAAAACAAGCTGCTTTACATTCCTTCGAGAGTTAGCCTGAAGGCTGCTCTCCATATATACTGCTAGGATAGCTTTCAATAAAGGTTGTCTTTAACCTAATCATCAATAAGGGTTGTTTGGACTATAATTAGTGGTCAGCATATACCAGGCCAACTTCTCACACTCGGTTCGTGCTGCGTCACCATCAGAGCTCATCCGTTGTGGTCCCAGTCTTCCTATGCATCTTGCCTGCCTCTATGTTGCCAACTCTGCCTGCTAAAAGAATGGTGTAGTCCATCCTTTCTGTTTATGTTCTGCCTTCCTTGACCTTATGTTATGCTGTACCAAATGAATACACCCTGGGTATTCAGAAAATAAAGAAAACTGAATGGAAGAGTACTTGCTGCAATTTCTGTCTCTGGGTTGAAGTTAACTGGGGTCATATTTCTACCTTATCAAGTATTTTCAGTGTACTATCTCCTAGCTGAAAGAAAAATCTTTTTTTCTTCTCTAACGATAAGTCGCTTGTACGTAAATTATTTACTTTCTGAAATCTTATATGGCCCCTGTCACTTGGCTAAAATATTCACTGCTAGCTAACAAACGAGATACTCAAGCTTCACATTGGCACACACAAATTTGACTTCCTCATCCGTAATCATTTTGTTGTCTCCCTTGAACTCTTTCTAGACTTTCTTGTACCAGTCATCCTCTGCCTCAACTGGTTTACATATTCCACTATTGGTTTTACCTCATGGATTCAGGCTTTCCAGAATCCCCTTGTCATCTTTAACAGTGTTCTGGAGTTCCACCCAAACAGCAACTCTGTGGAAGTGAATCCTAGGCTTGACTGGACCTTGCAACTGATGGCAAAAAGAGCTAGAGAGAGCATGTGATCCCAGTTCACTGATTCGAGATCTTCTACAGTCTTCAGAGTTCTTTTTATGGTGGCATTATAAAGTTCTACCAGACCATCCAAAGTAAGAATTAGCTTAGCCCTTAACTATTCAAAGACTTTATCTGGGAGACAAAGGAGCCACCGGGGTTAGCTAGGATTTCCTTAGGAAACCCTATACAGGACAACACCTTCATCAAGGCAAAAGCGGTCCTACCAGACCTATGCCAATAGGCTGAAACAGAAACCCTATGACAGGCATATTCTGCATTGGTTCTTTTGAGGATGAGTACTAGTAAGTTGGCAAGTAGGACATTCTTTACAAGAGTGTCCTTTGCAAGAATATCCTGGACCCACAGAACTGCTCTGTTTTCTAAAGCGAAAAATGACCTCTAAGGTACGTATGCTAGACACAATATCGGATCCCTGGATAGTGGTGGCACCATAAATTGAACTTTTTGGTTCTAATTAGGTTTCTGACAGAGAAGCCCTTTTGCAACAAAGAAACAATGGCCTACCTCTTAAGTCCTACCTTGTTCCCAGGACTGCTTGGGGGTGGGGGAGGTTGAGGATTCGATCCACCAGGTAGGCTACTCAAAGGTCTCTGTCTCCTTTCTAGAGTTAGCAAAGCTGGCTGCCTTTGAGAGCGCTCTACTTCTCTAGTATACAAGCCTCCTATTCTTGTGTAGTTGTGGGGCCTTGGTGGGTTGGGCAGGCCCATTAACAAAGGGGATCTCCTTTAGCCCAAGCACCGAATTTTTGGCAAACTTGCCCTCAACCGCTTCTAAAAGAAAAAGTTCCTTATCAAGTCCAAGGGATCTGCAATGCGTTGCATCTGCTGAGAGTTTTCATGTTGGGTTGTTCGCATTTTAATATTTTGTCAGAGCCAGACATGTGTCAGGTGTGGACAATGACATTAGCGGATGCAGTCTAATTTACAGTGGCAGAGATTCCGTGGACTGGTGCCTGGAGTGGGCTGAGTGAAAACCAGGACGCTCCTGATCTTCGGGACCGGCCTAACTGAGGATCTTCCAGTTAGTGGAGACATCTTTAGTGTGGTCTAATAGGAGAAGTTATAGCAAGCATGGTAGCAGTTCTTGGCTTTCTGAGCTGTATAGGCTTAACGGAGAGGCATTTCGTTATCATAATTACAGAAGAGGTGGGATGATGAAGTCCAATTATAATAGGATTAATTAAAAACAATTTATCTGCAGTGACAATTGCGGGAAAGCCAGCAAGGGCTCTAATTTATGGCGAATAGTTTTGGTGTTATGACCCTTCAGTAAGTGGAATGGCGAAGAGAATTTTGATGGGTTGGGGCAGCGGACAGGGTTGTGCAGCCTGAAAACAAGTGACATGCTAAACAATATGTTGGGTTAAATTTGTTATTCTAGATTTGAGGATCTGCTCTAGATCTTATATTAGATCTTATATAGAACTCTGCTCTGGAAGAGTTGTCTTGGTTAGTCAACGAATGTTGTGTTTTCTATGTTTTGCAGTCTTTGTTTCTGGTCCTGTGTCTTTTAGAATGATTGTATGGATCGTGGACTATTGCGGTTTGATGTAAGCGGTATTTCTCGAGTAAAAACAGCATGGTGCAGCTGTCAGATACCCTGTTGCTAAAAGCTAGGAAGGCTGGTTTACTCAAGCTGAATTAGTTATGGGCAGATACATATGTATTGTGTTTCTCAGCTGATTGAAAGGGGAATTTGGTGCCCAGAAACAACACAATCGAGAAGGCAATGAAGAAAGTAGGGAGAGAGATACAGTGGTTTTGTACTTGGAATAGTTTCAGAGGATTAATTATAGCGCCTCTGACATGGAAGATCACACACAGCTTCAATGGAGGATCGCTTATCTATGGTGGAATGGAGTACTATTTGGAGAGAACGGCATGAAGTTATTTCCAGGACAATGGGTGTCACTTTCGGTGGATAGAAATTTAAATCAGTGGTAGATTTCCTGTCTGTATTTCGGGTATTTGCTAAGATAGCATGGGGAGGGGTCAGGAAAACACCTAAACAGGTTTCTTCTGGTTGGCAGGAAGAGAGCAGGTGAAGCTGCTTATGTCAGGGTTGAATCGTTATTGAGTGGGCAAATCCAGCTTGGGTTGTAATAAATAGGGACTGGGCGTGGTCTGAGTGCAGGCGGAGCAGACTCAAGGTGCCTAAGGGCGGTCAGGAGGAAGCATGCTTGTGAGGATTTGATGATGATGGCTGAGGGTCTTAAAAGGTGATGTTGGGATGTATCTGATTGTGGTTAGGACTTCGGGGGTTTCAAGGCAGTACTGTTAGGATTATGTTCTCTGTATTAGTGAAGACGGGGTTATTATCTGCTCATTGTTATAGTCGTCGTTCATGCAGACCTTTCCTAACAAATTGCCCTTTTTCCCTTCAAACATGGGTCTGTCTGTCCTAATTCGCGCCATCATGCCCGATAAAAAGTTAAAATATCACAGCGCTCTGCAGGATATATAAAAAGAGCTTGAACGGTTTATGTTTACCATTTGTCATCTTTATATGTAATTGGCTCAGCAAATTAGACAAACATGACAAAGAAAATACTTTTTTAAATTGAAATTTCACGCCGGGCAGCACAACCTCTATGCAATAACCACTTACGTTAATTTTGCCCTGCATTACAAAATGATATTCAGATTTAAACAAGGTGGTGTCAGCTTGCATTAATTATTCACCATTGAAAGGCGCTTTTTATTCAAATTAGCTTTCCAATGACATATTCTATTTAAGCTTTTACTTATTTTCTGGAGGCTTAAAGCTCTCTTGGGAAATGTATACTGTGACCTTCACATATGACAATCAATCATTTTCACTGGCCCCCAGAACAAGTCGTTTTACCTTCTTGCTAGTGAAGGCATACGCTGCTGAATTAAAACACCACCACCAGCCTCGAGATATCAATATTACAGGCAGGTCAGCTTGAACACATATTTGATTCAATTACACTGCTAATATGCAGCAGATAGCACATCATGTTTTGGTGCATTGGTATAGGTCAGAAGACATCTATGAAAATAGAAATCATTTTGCAGAGATTTATCCTGGATAAGAGAACAGCTTTTGCCCTTGACCATATCAAAGACCAACCACAAGAACACATTTTAACAGGCATGCATCGTTTGCAAAATCCTTTGAAAAGTGAACACATTAAAAATATGATATATATATATATGTATGTATATATATATATATATAGACACAGATGATATACCTCAGAAGGCTGTGCAGAATCAGAATTAATTTACATCTTATCCCTATAGTTAGGATTTTAACAAATAGGAAAGAGAAGGCTTATTTATTAACATATGTATCCTGGATTAGCTATATCAATTTTACACATATAATTTGGAAAATTGAAGTAATACTTTAAAATTCTTACATGATTAAATGTATCCCAGCTTGGCAAAACGTTAATGGTACAACATTTTTCAAAACACAATGGCACAGGGTTGTCTCGGACTGGATAATTTAGCAATATAGCGGGGTAATGTTATCTACCGTAAGGTACAGCATAATTGATTCAATGATAAAAGATCATGTGTACCTTGATAATTGTGCAGTACTCTTGCACAATGTTTTCGTTTTGCATACTGTTGAATCTACATGAGTGAATTTAAGCGATATAGTGGTCCAGTGCCAACAAGACAGACAGTGGAAATTCGACTTGATTCTTGTAGATTACGTAACATTTTTGGTAACATTAGGAATCCTTAACATGAACAATTTTAAGTGTATGCAGAAGTGAAGTTATGCATGATTTTTAGCTACATAGAAATCATACTCCAGTAGCACACCAGTTTTCCCAAAGATTTAGTGCTTTATAAAGACATGACATAGTGGCATGTTCAACTGTTTCTTATCCAAAGACCAGAGGTGAAGAGGATATTAAAATCTTCCGAGTCTCTAAAGAAGGTAACACCAGTGTCTTCATGAGCGTTTGTGAGTTGAAACGAAATAACCATCAGACAAGTGGTTGTACAGCCAGAGACATTCATCCGCTGGGTTGCATTGCTTTGAAATTCACAGTTGCTGAGATGCTTCAAAATCCACTTTCTGTATTACATTTGGGGAAATCTGGAAAAATATAAGGGCTGTGTTCCTCTCCAAATATTAAGGAAATATGACACTAGCCCGGAAGGAGGGCAGTCTTTGCTAAAGGCAATGCAAATGTGTGTAGCACCATCTCTTTCAATGCATTTTCAGGTCTTCTGGTATGTCTTCAAGCCTTGGCGCTCCCACCCTTTTGCTGGAGGCGGTTTCTCGTGGGCTCAGTGAACAACAGGGGCTCTGGGACTACAGTCGCTGGATAATGGTGGCCCAGAAGTTCAATTTCTAGTGTCTGTCCTACTTTACTAAGTTCTATGGGCACGTAGGCAAACGCGAGGCTTTGCTGGGTACCATAGCTGTAGGTTCCGGATGTCGTGTTTCCAACAACCTGAAATTTAAAAAGAGAATTTGTTTTTATTTACAAATTGTAAGTGAACCAAAAATATTCTGGCAGTATAAGCTACAATAACAAGCTTTCCCGAATTCTCGAGTTTTCTCGTGTCATAACGATTTAGGAGTAAGAACCATCTAAAAATACAAAAACATAATTTCAAGTTTATTAACTTATAATTTCGCAAAGCCCGTGTCTCCAATGTACGAATCTGTTGTGATTCACAAAACCGATTTTTGAGGAGTATATCCTGAAAATATACATCTTTTAAAAGATTTCAATAGTGTGGCTGGAAACGTAACCCTATAACTGCCGATTCACACTATGGAAAATCTGCCTGTTTAAAAATAGGCAGAACCCCGGCTTTGTCCCATACTTATTTCCTGTTTTTTTTCTCCATAGGGAAAATAATTCTCACTGAACAACAACTCCTCTTTTCAGACACTCATGAAATGTTGGGGAGATTTCCAATTTCCTCAACACATATACCAACTATTTGCTGACGTGCATTTAAAACCAGCAGCGTTGAAATCTACGCAATCCCAAAATCCGGCTTTGACAGAGTTCTGAATAACTTGCATGTGTGAGTCCACCACAGACCAAAGTAAGTAAGACCTTCGACTTAAATAAACATAATCTTGCAATTCCTGTTTATGTGAACGGGGATTTCCATTTTAGGGAAAGCCAAATGACTTCCACAAAAACACAGCTGCTAAATAAATGAATTCAATGTATTTCTTCAGGAGGTGGTAAGATATGAGTTACTCCCTAGGAAGCTTGACTGTTCAGTGCTTCATGGTAAATTAGGTGTCTGTGGGGAGTATTGTGTTTGTAATGACAGGTGCTTCTGCAGTTTAGAATTTCTACTAAAAATGTCGGTAGGGCGGGAGTGTACAGAGTCGTATAAAGATGCTGGTGAATACCTATGCATCTGATGGTTTCCTTAGTTAAAGACATCCAGTACCCTAAACAGTGTTAAGAGAAACCTGACAGTAGTCTGTCAAAGCTGTTATGGAGAGGAAGCTTTTACAGTACTGACGCTGTGTGTACAGCACCAAAATTCTTGATGGAATACCACATATCAAAGTGTGCTTACTCCGAAACTGTTCCAGCACCCCAATGCCGCTCAGCATTGGAGGAAGCCATCAGGGCCGGACTGGCCATAGAGGGCACGGGGCATTTCCCTGGTAGGCCGCTAGGGTGGGGGCCGGTTTTGTTACCAGGGGTCGGCAATATCGGCCCCGGTAACAAAACCGGCCCTCGCAAACTGCTCTGCTGCACTTCCCCTCACCCCAGGGGGGCAGCTGAGCAGTTTGCCAGGGCCGGTTTCTGTTTCCAGTCCGGCCCTGGAAGCCACCATCTTTGCTCAAGTCAACCTGAGAGTTGTGTTACAAAATGTAGCTCCTTGAAAGACGGGACATGGGATATTTCACAGCTATAAAACATCTAATTTCATTATTACATGCTGAGTGTCCCCTAGTGACGAGTTAGCAGACACAATCATATCACCTCACTCCAATAGAATATATATCGTCAAATGCTTATTTCAGAATTCAAATCAACATAGCTCACATTAACTATAAGGCTACCTACTACAACACCACAATGCAGGTAGAAAATTTAAAATCTTGGTTGGTGGTTTTAAAGAATTAAGGCGCATCTCTTTTCTCAGACCAGTGGTACACCACATTTAAGGTTAACCAAAACCCTGCCAAGGAGCAGCAACAGGGATTTAGAAAGCGCTATGTAAGCCTTATTAGTTATCAATGTGCTAACAAATATACTCTGCTCTCTTCCTTTAGGTTCCTGAAAAAAGCATCAGCTTTAGTCTGACATTGTGCTGCCACATCTCCCATATTAAAGCAGTAGTGACCGACTCAATGTTTGTTAAGTAAGAGGTTAAATTGTATTGCAGCATTTATATAGTGCTTACTACACCTATGTGGGGCACTGAAGCACTTAACTACATGAATAGTGCACTACACCATGTAGCGTATGTGGTTGGAAGGATGTTGTTTTTGTTTTGATCCTATGTGGGAAGTGTTTCCACATTGTCCGTGATGAGCACCAATGTGCATTTATCTTGTTATGGGACACGTAGCAGTGTGTTGGAAGATGAAGTGTAAGAGACAGATGCAGTTTTTATGGTTTTCAGTAAGCTGGTAGTTCTGAGCAGCTCACCAGGTCACTCTACGTTATTTCATATGATACAGTGTGTTCTTCTAGTTACTGCACTGAGTTGTCCAAAATGAGATTTTGTGTATTGTTGGGGTCCTGAACTGGCATGGTTGGAGGGAGAGAGAAGGGGAGAGATCTGTTGGGATGGACATTTGCTATTATCATCCCACACCAGAGTGTCTATGTGAGATGTATAGAAGCAGTCAAATTGCATAGATATTTGGGATCTGTAGCGAATGGAATATATTAAAGTGCTCCAAAATTGCCCAGCTATGTGTGACAGATCTCTTCAGATATTGCATGCCTGTTCATTTGGTGATGTTTGGCTGTACAGTCCTAGCGATGAAAAACCTTTATAGCATATATGTCTTATGTAAATGTAATAGGTCTAAGTTAGAAATTGTTGCGAACCGCTGTGTAGTATGGTTGTATTATATTGTGGACACAAAAGTGGTGGGGTACTTTTTTGACCCCACCGCAGCGGCGACAGCCTTATTTTTAAATGTGCTGGTGCTTCCATTGTTTCAAACAATGGAAGCACCAGCACATTTAAAAATAAGGCTGTCGCCGCTGCGGTGGGGTCAAAAAAGTACCCCACCACTTTTGTGTTTATGTTGTACACGTGCTGTGTGGGCTTGGCACGAATCAGCGAGCATGCCACTCTGAAAGATTAATGGTTAAAGAAGGAGATAAAAACTAGGTTTGAAACAGACGGTGTGCAACTCTTTCTCTCATGTGATATTGTTAAATTTAGCCCTGCAAGGGTTAGCACCCAATGAAGAAAAATTCTTTGCAGAAGATAAAAGAGGAAACATTGAGCATTTCATGCGGGGCGGAACAACGCGGTTCACCTAGCAAGTCTGTTTAATACGAGTCAGTGGAAGATGTGAAAAACAAATATTTAACCATGGACATTCGATGAATTCACTGTGGACATTTTACTATTCATGTGTTTAAACAAGATATTTCAGAGTAACAGAGAAAATGTTATGTTATAGCAGAGCGAATTCCGGATTGGATAACACAGTACGTCACCATAAGGGAATATGGGAGATGTAGTTGACCGTACGAGTGTTTGTCTACTCAGGTGTAAGTCATGGGATTAAGTAAAGGGGCGGGTCTCAGTTACGAAGGCGGGAGCTTGGAGTTCTTAAAAATGACGAAGAATAATGCAGTAGAGAGAGCTTTTATTTCCACAAAGGATAGAAAGATGATGTTAACCGAGCAGGTATGTTGAATGTGAAGATTTGAGAAAAAAGGATGAGGGCGGGTAGAGTGAAGTAGAAAGAAGATGTTAGACGAAGGGTGATGGAAGGTTTGGTCGACATATGTAAGTTAAACCGCGGGTTGAAAGGCTGTGGAAAGATATCACGGAAGGAATGCAGGAAGGATACTGAGCTGACCCCCAGGAAGAAAGAAGAAATACTTTATTCTGTAAACACATGAAGGGGATGACGTTAAGTTAATGAATTAGATAGAAGGAGGATATTCGTTTAAGCGCTGTATGAATGACATGTCTAAATAATATGTAAATTTGAATAACATGAATTTTAAACACGCAGTATGATATGAAAAGGGTTTTAAAGAATTGTAGACCATGGGTTAAATAATGGGTCGCTAATATATGTTCTATTGTTATTTACAGTATGGTCCCTGACGAAGGACCTAACGGGTCCGAAATGCATTGGACAATAAACAAACTGCTTGAATGGAACCTTGCATTACTTCGTGTTTTTGGTCAAGAGGTTCGGATGGCCCGCCATTACATGAGAAACTTTGAAAATTTGCATTTGCCTCGCATGATGAGAAGTTTAAGACAGACGACTTGAATGAACGTGATTGCGCAGTGTATAAGTTATGGTTCAAAACATGATTATAAAAAGATGAAAAGTTAAATATGAAACAATGGAAGCACCAGCACATTTAAAAATAAGGCTGTCGCCGCTGCGGTGGGGTCAAAAAAGTACCCCACCACTTTTGTGTTTATGTTGTACACGTGCTGTGTGGGCTTGGCACGAATCAGCGAGCACGCCACTCTGAAAGATTAATGGTTAAAGAAGGAGATAAAAACTAGGTTTGAAACAGACGGTGTGCAACTCTTTCTCTCATGTGATATTGTATTATATTGTGGGCCATAACTCTCATATATGGAAGTATATCACTACATATATAATGCCACAGTGAAACATAGGTCAACCCTTTTTTTTGGTACCTGCATAATGAAAGCGTTTTCTCGCTTCAATTCAATGGATCTAAAACGGAAGTTCTTCACTGCTCTCTAGATCGTACCCCTCGTCCGTTTCCGGACGATTTCTGGCCTATTTCCATCTTAGGTACGGTAGAGGCCGCTGAATCGGCCCGTAATCTAGGAGTTCTGTTTGAACCCAACCTGCAGCTTGACGCCTCTGTGAATAAGACTACGGCGACATGTATGGGCTTACTTTGGGCCCTACGTAAGATCTTACCGCTCCTTCCCATAGAGGCCAAGGCAGAGGTAGTGCGCAGCTCTATTCTCAGTCGATTAGATTACTGCAATGCGCTACTTCTGGGAGCCCCTAAAACTTTGATCCTAAAGCTTCAGAGGATCCAAAACATGGCGGCCAAATTGGCTCTATCCCGCCCTCGCTCCGCTTCTTCTTCCGCAGCATTGGCTGATCTTCACTGGTTACCTGTCCAGCAGAGAATTGCCTTTAAGGCTTTGTGCCTTGTTTTTAAGGCTCTCCATGGACTGGGACCGATACCGCTCCAAAATCTTTTTTCCTGGTATCAGGCCACCAGACTACTGAGATCTTCCTCCGCGTTTTTAGTGACGGTCCCTAGGATCAATAGAGTGAGGATGGGTGGCCGTGCTTTTAGTTTCACAGCTGCTACTCTTTGGAACACCCTCCCGCTGGCGCTGAGGAGTAGACAAGATCTCATTTCTTTTAAAAAGGATCTCAAGACCTTTCTGTTACCTAAAGTAATGTAATGTGGTCTATCTGTGGGAATGATGTGGTCTCAGCGCCAGGATACCCTTTGGGTGGCAGCTGCGCTTAATAAGCAATAAATACATACATACATACATACATACGTTTTGCCAGGTAAGTTGTTTGTAATTTGTGGTAAGCTGAGGATTGTATTTAAGGGTGAGACTGTTTTCTTGGCTTTGATGCTGGGATACGGGTGGTGCAGTTATCTAGGAAATAGCCAAGTTTTTAACTGTTTTCATAAGTGTATATGATACCAGTAGCGGCTGCTGCCAGATGGGGGTGGTTGGCCGGGGGTGGGGGGGGGTGGGGAGGTTGGAGGGAGGAATAACATTTAAAAAAAGACTTACCATTAACACCGACCGCCGCCTCGCCTCCGTCCTCATCGTCTAATCTTCCTGCCCCGGATGGTGGCAGCAGGAAGTACCCAGGTAGACAGGCTCCCCAGAGCCAATCACAACACTGCAATGTAATCGCAACGCTGCAAAGCAATACTGTGATTGGTCTGAGGGCTTTGGATCGGTGCTCAGACTGGAACAGGCAGCCTATGTATGTTCCTGACCAGGCTGTGTAATGCAGCCCGGTAGGAAAATGCAAAGTGCGCATGAACTGTGGTGGGGCTCAACATGGGCGGCCGGCACGGCACACTCTTGCGGGGTGGGGTGGGGGGGGGCTGTGGCCGCAGGCTGCATAAAAAAAATAAAATATAATAAGAATAAATAAAACTAACCTCGCCGCCGGGTGATCTTTCCTGCTTGCCGGTGTCCAACTCCAGGTCGGAACAGGAAGCCAGGTTCCCACCGCTATGCCAATCACAACGCTTCAATGGAGCGTTTTGATTGGTCTGAGCGCCATGACACGGTGCTCAGCCAGGAGTTGTAGGGGTGGGCATGTACTACTACTTTTGAGCAGTAGGGCGACGCTCCTCCGCCTTAGTGGCGGAGTCGCCACTGTATAGTACTGTCTGCTTCTAATACTGGCTGGAAGTGTGTCCCAGAGCTTGGAGGCTTGTACTGAGAAATTAGTGAATTAGTGCCTCCTACATAGTTCTTATGAGGTGGATGTTGAGGTGGAATTCGTGTAAGAGTAGTCAATTCAGCAGCAGTGGAAAATGCTGCTGATTAATAATCCCAGCAAAACTCTTCTTCAGGTCAATACTCATTGCTCTTAGTGAAAGTGTTAATCAACTGGTAATTAAAGCAGTGATTGAAAGACTGAATAACGGAGGGATTGGAGTGCGGACTGCAGCAATAAGAAGATGGACAGTTGGGTAGAGGAATAGTTAAGTTCTAACATACTATAAAGTCAATCATTATTTTTTTGATTTCAAAATACTTTATTGATTTTCATAAGGTATACATAAAGCATATAGCAGGGTAAGCACAAGGTATCTAAGGCAAAGTTTTACAAATGTATTCATAGAGTGAGGGTAATGTGCCTTTATGGATAACATGAGACTAACCCAGTCAATCATATTATTGAGTAAATTATGTGAAGTGGTAACAAAACAAGAGAAGCTACATGTAATGGGAAGCAAAAAGGAGCCTTAATTTGCAGTATTACTGTTTAAGGTGCCAGGCACGCTGGTGACTGAGAACTAGAGAGAGATGTCAAGCTGGCTAAGACGAATTAGACAGAGGGGGAAAGGAGTGAAACCATGTGAAGACATCCTTGAAAAAATGAGTAGCCACAAATAATTACAGCCTTTGTTTTTAGTACCTCATAACCAAATATTACTTATGGATGGAGTAAGCAAGTGCAGAGTTAGGTTCTGTAAGGGAAAGAGCATGTGGAGGGTGCTGGGGTTTGCCTAGATTAAATTTCTCACACACCAATGTAGCTTCACTTATTCCAAGTTTGGCTTGTCAAGGATCAGATATTGGTGAACGAGTTCCTCTACACTTTCATATGCTTACCACAGGAAGAACATGTTCCTCTAAATTTTCGTACATTTAGTATAGTGAGTATCTAATCTGGTAAGTCTCTACAGGACTGCCTTCATTTTTGGGCATATTCCCTACTTTAGTCCATCACAACATCTAACCGTGCTTTCTTTAGGCCTATATTTTTACGCTATCTGGACCGAAATTATTTCTGGCCAGACGGATATCAGACACAAAGGGATGTATAACATTACAACGCATGGTTTTACCACGCATGCCTTTACATCGCAGTTTTTACAACGCATGCTGTTACAACGCATAGCGTTAAGGGGTGCTGGATAGTGAATAGTTTAATTTACTATTCCAACTCCAGTCCCCGTGGATAGTAGGGAAGGTGTTGGACAGTAAATTAAATCTATTCCCTAGCCTAGAGCGCCCCCCCAGCGCTATGTGTTGTAATAACATGCGTTGTAATAGTTGCGTCGTAAAGGCACTGCGTGGTAAAAGTTGCGTTGAAAAGGATGTTCCCCCACACAAAGCATTGGGAGTACATTTACCAGCCCTTGCATCACAATCCAGTAAATACTGGCCCTTTCCAATATAAATAACCAGTAATTTAAAAGGAAATCTTATTATTTGGTTACTAAAAACAATTACAATAATAAATTCACAATACATTTAAAAACACAAACTATAAAAATAATCGGATGATGAATCAAGAATATGAGCAATCCAATTTGTAATGCAATTACCTCATAATTTAAGGACATTCTGTTGATGTCGGTTTATATCAAACAACTTATCAAAACCTGAATATGCACACAAATGAAGTAAACTGATATTCAGCTTAAAGTAGCATAGTAAAAACCAATCCTGATCTGGAAAATTCATAAAGATAAAAGATGCATTAGAATTCACCATAGGTTAAAATAATATCAGTAACTAGCAGCCAAGTGTAGGGTAAAGTGCATGAATTGATAATTTGCAGCTTAACCACCGACAACTAACCACGGATTCACATAATAGTAAATATTCCTAAACTGTAGTAAGCAGAGACCAGATACAAGAGAAAAGGGCACTAATGTTCACCAGTGGTAGACAAGATACTGACTGATCCCTGAGGAGGACAGATAAAGAGCCATAGGTGGAGAAAAAGTACAATAATTCATAAATGAATACATATTCGCCACAAATTCACATAATAAGAGCGGATTATCGTGTAAAACAAGTAATGAATATATGCAAAAAAATAAAATACACTAGTATACCCCATCTATGAGCCTTCGATGGAACACGTATAGTGCCATGTACAAGAGTACATGGGGTAAGGTAATACCTGAATTACACAATAAGTATACTACCTAAAGCTAGGACCCAAAACCATGTAAAAGAAAGCTGTAATTGTATGTTAATCATAATAGTGGCAATCCTCAGTCCTAATCATATGCTAAGAAGAGACAGTGGCCAACATAGATCTATGTTCCAAAGGGCAGCAGAATGCGTGGTTATTGCAGTCTGATTTCTGAGGTTCGATGATTGCAGCGTCCAAACATTTTAATAGGCGATACAATAGTTATAAGTGAGTGCCCTGCATACATGCTGCCTTTGCTACCTCGAGTGTCCTTACTCCGAGCTGGTTAGAACAAGGACATAAAAACTTTCTTCAAAGGGTCCTTAAGAATGTACATATGCAGATTATAGGTGACAGATTCGGAATGATAGCCACATCCTTGACAGCACCTACGTGAATAACAAGATTGCCACGATTCAATTGATTTTAACAGGAACAGAAGGAATCTGAGGAGGATATATATTTTTAATCAAAGATCGCTTCATGTACAAGTGTAAATCGGGATGGGGAAGTGGCACCTGATAGAAAGGTAAAAGCAGGTGTGCTCTAGCCAGTTTTTTAAAAAGCTTCAGTGTTTTTTGTATATAAATATGATCTTGCAGCATACTTTGCTTGCAATTTAAAATGACTGTTCGGTCTTAGTGTCCCAGTGTTCTTTTAACTGCAATTCTCCTCAGAGGATATTCAAGTATAAAATGCCAATGTTTGTGTGTATTTTAAAACTGACTTGTTGATCTTTCCAAATGCAAACTTTTAAGCACTCAGTAGGAGCACTCCTCACTTTAAAACAATACTTGATAAACTGGGCATCTGCAGACTTTTGTTGAGTTCACCATTCCAAATTCCAGTTGGAGTTGGCTGAACAGAGTGCTCTTAGGTAGACCAAAAACTATGTGGATCACCCGTAACTGAATTTTTGTTATTTCGGCAAGCGGTATCTGATCCAGATGGGGGACCCATAATTAATGGCTTGGGTAACTTAGCTCCAATTTCTGGAGCACACTCATGTCACTGAGGCTATGTAGCTAAATATGTATTCTCCTTAACTGGTGTTGCCGATTTTTTCACACTTTCCAGTGCTTTAAGTTGATTAGTAAACTTTAGAGTCAGTTCATTTGCCAAGATATTGATAGGCTTGTGTTATCAGTATCCTTTGATCTCCAAGACTCCACACAAACTATGATTTAGCATAATAAAGGTCTTTTCCATGTTTAATTTGAGATTGATTTTATTCAATTTTTGGAGACCATTTGAAGTCCTTTAAAGAGCAATGTCAGTAACATCTAAAAGTGCAGTATCATCTGCATACTGAAGCAGTGGTAGATGTTGTACTCCTAATTTTGGTGGAAAGATGTTTCGGTTTGACAGCGCTTGGAGAAAGTCGGCCGTGTACAAGTTCAAAGGAACGGCCACCAGGACACAACCTTGTTTCATGCCCTAGTTGGTAAATCCTTTTCTTAGATAATGTGGTCCCGTTACCTAATTTTAGTCTGACACTAGTATCTGTTTGCTAAAGTCGGAAGGCAGTAAACAAATTATCAGGAATCTTCGAGGCCTCCAAATTTCTCCACAGGGTTCCCCAATTTACCTGATCAAAGGCCATACTATGGTCTAGGATGCTCAAAAATTATGAAGATTACTGGGTGATCGCTCTCTTGGCTAAAAGTATAATGCTGGCAAAGTTATACCGGGTTTCCCGTCCTTTCCTGAACCAAGTCTGACAGAAGGGTAGCATTTTGTAATGAGTTTATCCAAACTTCTGTCAGCCAGCAATAATTTAGCAAACACCTTTGCTTCAGAGTCGAGAAGGGCTAAAATTCTATAGTTTTAAAATGTGTTGATTGGCCCCTTTTTATGCACTGGATACAGATTTGCTCCCCACCAGTTCTCTGGAATAGCTTCAGTGCTTAGAATTGTAGATTGTTATCGGGGCTTACCCATAATTTGGCATCTTGTTTAAACACTGCCAGCAGGACTCCACTCGGTCATGATGCCCCATTACTTTAAATATCTGGCCAGATTTTGAGTATAACTGATTCTTCCCATGTCAGGGGTGCCATAATCCTCAATAGGGCCATATTTGCCCCACATGTCTCGTTGTGGGGATATCCTTTAAGGGATTACTAAGTGTGTATATTGCAGTCCCCCTGCCCACTGATAGGCAAGTAGTTTCCTGTAATTAGTAAAGTTGCAGTTTTCCCCATGACTCTTCATCAATACAATTTGTTCCAGATGAAAGGCTATCTAATTGACGGATAAGCCTCAAAGTCTCAAAAAAAGAGTGTAGTCCCCAGTGCTGGCCCATTTACAGATGTTATGACATCTATGAATTTCAAAGGTTGATTTTACTTTCCAGCATTTCACTCTATATGCTCATATCAGCTCATCAATGGTTTCTTTACAACCTTCGTATCTGTGTTTGTTACTCCGTTTTTGTAATTTCGATATTTTTTCAATGTTCATAGTTCCTCCGTATACCAGGAGAGTTCCTTTCAGCAGATAGAGTGATTGGATTTAGGAAGATGACATTTTCACCTTTGAGTGTTCTCCAGTTGATGATGGTCAACAAATGAGGTGACAATATTCTCCCAGGCGCTGGTGATTATTTTATCCCCGACTGAATCCATATCTTCAGTCAGTAGTTCATTTCTCAGATTGAGTTTCCAGTGTTCGGATACTTCTTGTGCAGGAAGACTCCATTGTAGTCTACACAAGTTGATCTTTTCTACCGATGAAATAATCTTTAGCTGGTCGTTGAAGTGGACACGCAGATTAATACTAAATTCCTGTGGTTGATGATCACTTTTGGCAGAAAGTACTATTTGGAAAAACAGCAGTCAGATCAAGGAGTAGAGGAGTAACACGTGTACAGTCTCCGCCCTCTGAAGTGCTGCCAGCCATGTGTGTGGCCTTTGCTGGAACAAAGGCCACCCATGGCCATAAGATTCATCAGTCCACACTCAAACAGTTTAGACCAAACCCTTTTGTTGCTGCTGCTGCCAATGTCAGAGGATAAAACACTATGTCCTGGATCCTGAATAGAGAATGAAAAAAGTCGATTTATAGCAATGTACTTGAGTATTGATGGCTTTAAGCAGCCTGGTACTTTTAACAGAAATGATTATGTACATGTATGAATGAGGTATGACTGGGTATGCATGGGTGGTGGGGGGCGATGATGTAGCTTATTTTGTAACTGATGTAAAGCAAAGCATCACACGAGTATATTTTTATGTTATGTATAGAAGCGATGGTGCTTTATCATAAATGCAATGTTATCTTATTAATGACTATAAAGTATGACTAATGAGTCCACACCATTTCTGTCTATACGTGTTTATGCATTATATGTACGCACTTGTGTAGAAAGGATGAATAAAAGAAAAAGAACTAGCTATAGATTAGTAAAAAGTTGTCCTGTATTGGGTTAACCACAGATTAAAAAGAAATACAGGTCTAGCGAGACTATATTGTGCGTGTACTTTGCCAAACCTTTTAAGCCTCTAAGCATGTATGCATGTGCCAAAAAGGCTTTGGAGCTAAGCAGCATGTTTTGCAGCACTGACAACCTCGCACTACAGATACGGGATATCGTGCTATGCAATTTCAATTTTTCAATTTCTATGCTTTAGAAAGATTTAAATTCAATGAAGTACATTTGAGCGCAGTTGACATTTATTGCACATCAGCGAGTGTTTGTGACAACCATCACAATGGAACTGCAGACCTGCACCGAGAAGGCATTTAAAAACGGCTTGACTTGTTGATCAGAGTGTTTCTATCTTTATCTCAATTAACCAGACTAGACCAAGACCGAGTTTTCTGCTGTTCAATGCTCATTTCGTGTTGGGTTAAAAGCGTAAAACATTTACAGCAGTCGTTGCATCACCAGCTGTACAGGAGGTAATGGCCACGTGACAAGGGCGTAAAAACGAAAGCTATCTGAATGCATTTAGCTAGCACTTCACATGAAGTGCTTTTTTGTTCCATTCAGTGCTAAACTGACTTTATAAATAAAACTGTCCACTTAAGCTTCATGGTTCACTCGTGTCATGTTTGATACTTTCTAGTGTTTCGTACGAGTCCCCAGATAAAGACCATTACCTCAAACTTTGAAATCACATCCTGCATTGATGGTACACAAAAAGGCAGTACTAGCTTGTTGGCCAGCGTGCCTCAAGTACCTGTAAAAAAGAAAAACTCTAACAGAAGCAAGTGCATTTATGCCCACAGGCATATAGTGAAGAACATACCAACAACAACACTAAAGTCACTGAGTTAAAGGGATTGGTAGGAACAATTATATTTTATGGGTATTGACTTGGCACCGATGACACTCAATTAGTGGTATTGAACAAAAGGAGGGACTGAGGGCTAGTTTAAAGAGGTCCAACGTACATGCCTAAGTAACATCCTAGCAAGACGAGAGTACGGAGTTCCTCTGATGGAGTAGGGTGATAGGGAACTGAACAAAACCGATAACATGATCCACAAGGGATCACCAAGGTGTGTAAAGAGGAGAGGGAGTTCTCCTTGTTGGAACTAGGGCTCTCACACACCCAGCAAGCTAGGTGTCCTGCTTCATCATTTGAGCCTACCCCTTCGCAGGTTGGCGCTGCAATACCTGATGGGCAACCGAAACCGGGGCTCTTTGTCAGGGATCTTTTGTTCCTGTGGGTGGGTGAAGTGGGGGTGAGAGGCCAAGTATGTGTAGAGGATAAAGGAGTAAAGGTTAAAATAGGTAAGTTAGTCCTAACCAATTATTTATTATCTAGGTAAACCGCCTAATTAAAAAGATGTGGAGAGGACCCAAACCTAGTCGTAAGGTGTCTAATGGTAGGGGTTCTACTCTCAAATGATCAACATGTTTCGTGTCATGGAGTCAAAGGTGATCAGGACACCTGTCCTTTCATCTACACCCACCATCGAGCCTCCCGCTACCATACCGGGGTCGGGGGCAGGGTAGGGGTACCTCCAAGACGTGCAGAGCACACCGGTGAGTTTCCCAGCAACCTTTGTTATGGAGAGGTGAGTGCAGAGTACAGGCTATATCTCTGTGTATAAACGCCCGAACACTAGGGGCGTTTGCTTTTTCGTTTGGGGAGTTTGATGAGATTGGGTATCACGACCGTGGGCAGCTGCACCTCGAGACGTCCCTCCAACCCTTGGCGGGGCCCTGAGTGTGCGGTCCTGGCGGCAGCGGTACCGGGTTCGCCTACCTCATTCCGAAACCAGTAAACCCCCCTCCTCAGAGGGTATTTTGTGCTTGGATGGCCTTTTTTCAGCACAGTGGCCACCGACTCAGTATCCTCCGTGAAACACCACTTAATAGCACACCCCTCGGGTGCCTGGTTTTACTTTTATATTTACTTTCATTCTCCCCCCCCCCCTTTTTAAATAGGACCCAATCGGTGTCCTTGACTCGCCGACCACTGTAGCACACAGGTTGCACAGTTAATCTAGGTGAGTCCGTCCAATCATACGCTGCTTAATTGACATCTGTGCTTGATTGAAACTGTTTTTAAAAAGACTTCCTCAAAATAGATTTTCTCCTTATGTGTTACTACTTAGCATGAAGAATATTCACTTTTAAGATTGATAACATTGGAGAAAAAACCTTGTGTATTCACACCAGCATGACATATATAGATGTCATACAACTGAACACTTGGTCATGTCCGTTCACGTGACAAGATATACCGATATACCGATGAGTAACCTTCAACTGATCACTGTATATGGTTGCACCAATATATGTCCTTAACAATAATTTTGTTTCTTCACCTTTTTGTCCCCCACCTACAGATCTAACAAGACAAGACAGGGTATGTAGTTACACACTTACCTTTTAGTGTAGATAGTTTAAAACAGATCCTGATGAAGTGTCCTGATCACCTTTGACTCGGTCGGTCCCCAAACATGAAATTAAGAGTCTGGGTTTCTGGCTTAACTCTGAGCTTAGTCTTAAAACCCAAGCTAGGAAAGCGGTTGCTTCCTGCTTCGGCATCTTAAAATTGTTGCGTAAAGTGTTGCCTTTGCTTCCCCCTTCAGCAAGGAAGCTCGTAGTCCAGGCACTTGTTCTATCTCGCCTCGACTATGGCAACGCCCTTTATCTTGGAGCCCCCGGTGCGGTTTTCAAGAAACTTCAAACCATGCAAAATTGCGCCGCACGGATTGTTGAGGGTGTCCCTAGCCGCCAGTCAGCTAAACCCACCCTCAGGTCTCTACATTGGCTTCCTATCCAAGAAAGGGCTCATTTTAAGGCCCTTTGCACCACCCATACGATGCTACTGGGTGAGGGACCGGATATAATTTCATCTTTTGTCTGGCCCTATCAAGCCCATAGACAGTTACGCTCAAATGACCTTCATTTGGCGTCTGTTCCCAGAATTAGTAGGTCCAGAAGCGGAGGCTGGCTCTTTTCTTATAATGTCACCAAACTAAGGAATTCCTTGCCGCTGCAGCTGCGTAAAGAGTCAGACCATTCAGTCTTCCTTAAGAAGCTTAAGATCTGGCTTTTCCCAAATTGATTGCCACAGTTTACTGCGGTTCCGCCCTAGCGCTGGGATGCCTTCGGGTAACCATGGGCTTTATAAATGCTATTTCATTTCATTTCAAGTGCCAAAAGGTTTCCAAAACAATAAGAGATACTCCCCTCAATGACGCGGGGGCAGAAGCAGCCATGCACAGGATTGTATTCTTTCTTTCAATAGCATTACAGCCAGGCTGCAGCTACCGGCTCCAAAGCAGTAATCTGTCTCGGCTGCAAGAGAGCTAAGTCACCTCTGCAGGATGCCCTCATGAATACACTTTCCTTCTCTTCGGAGTCAGATGGTTTTCATGGGGGAGGCGCAATTTCACTACAGCTCTTTTCTCACATAGGATTTTCTTTCATGATGGAGGTCAGGGGCTTCAAGTAATATGGGGCGTCTGTTTACATTTCACAAAAAACAACACCCATATGAACCATTTGCAAACTTCTGGGGTTCAGCAACCTTAGCCCTCATGCATTGTGTGCGACTTTTTCCAGTGAGGGTCATTTAAAATTGCCTGAGTACCACACATCCTTAACCTGGCCCTGATCTGAGGGGTTCTATAAAATATATATATATATATATATATATATATATATATATATATATATATATATATATATATATATATATATATATATATATATATATATATACACACAGGGACGGACAAAGTCCTCTGCTTAGTTGGAGAAGTGCAAAACTGTACTATTGTCTGGAGCCCTAATGCTGATTTTTGTGTTACAGATAAACATGGATCATACATGTGTGCCATGACATACATCTATCACACATATTGTGGTCTTGTTGGACCAGAAGGAGCACCTAATGCGCTACGCTCTTAGTGGTGGTAGGCTGACGCCTTCACCAGGAGTTAAGCAGCACAAGTGCGATGACGGCAGCATACCATGTAGTGATCAGTAGTAGTGAGCAGGTCCTTTTTACCTTGTGTCATTGGAGTGAGGTTTACAGGCTCCACTTCAGTGTGCTTAACTCACCCTTGGCCTACATAAGGTAGATGTGCGGTGCTGTGCATTGCAAGAGTAGTGACTCTGCGCTGGATTTATGTGTGCCTGGGAAGGTTCCAGTACAGGTATAAAACAGTACTGTGTATTTCATGTTAGATTAGTGCATGTGAGGACCACATGTATGCTGTGAGGAATACATGACCTGAAAGAGGTAGTGATGTGCAGTGCTTGTGCAATGAAAACATATGCTGGGGTATGTATACTAGCATAAAGTACAATACACAAAGGGTGAAGTGGTGGGCAGGGTGCACAAGGTGAATGTGTATGTGGCAACAGTGTGTGTGTTTGTAATTAGCACACCCTGCTAAAATAAAGAAAAGCTAGAATACTGAGCAGTGTGCACAGAATGAATGTATGTGTGCCTGTAGTGCAACAATGCATGGAGGTAACAATTCTGGAGAGCATGTGTGCTGTGAAAGCACACTGAATGAAAGTGTGCAATAGTATATTACATGGAGGGCCTTGGATTCCATTTTGGGAAGCCCATGACTGCCTGGTGAAGACATGGGGAGAGGAATTCCTCCCATTCAGATTTGTGTATTGCTGCAGTGAACTGGGCGGGACACATGGCAGGAAGGGACCCTCCGTGTACACTTCAAACGGATGCTCTTTGATTCAGTGATAGATCACACGGAAAGGGCCTAGACACATCTCAGGAATGAGATGGAGCTGATAAGGAATCAAAGCGTAGGGCTGGGAGAAGGGACTATAAGAAGGGGAAGTTGAGACCCCAAACCCTTATCTGCCAAGCAGCCAGACAAAATGAGAAGGTGAAGCTCTGCAAGACTTCTGCCTGTGAGCAGGACTGGGAGCAAAGGCCTGCTAGTCACCCTGCTGGGTGAGGGGAAATCATCCAGAGAAAAAAGAATCACCTGCCCTGGAGCACCAGTGCCTGCTTTTTTGCCAAGACCATTGAACCCTGTGAGGAAGAGGAGAGCATTGGAGGGAGTGAGGTCCAGCAGCGAGCTCTTCAGATAGGACTCCTTGAATAATGTCTGAGGGAATGGCTGTGCACCAATCAAATCATTGCCTGTGAGCAGTTGCGATTCTTTGCCCCTTATGCCAAGAGAGGGCCATTGTGAACTGAGCCGTGAGAAAGCGACATTCTGCAGCGCTGCAGTGACCCAGTATCCCAGGAGGGGCTACCATTAAAGTTGCCAGATGAGTTGCACCTGTACTGTAAAGTACCACGGCAACCATGTATTCCAGGAGGTGCTGCCAGTACCAATGATGGCAAGAAGTTGCACGTCGTCGTCCAAGGATAGACCTAGGCTGTGTTTAGCTGATCGAGCCTGTATAGCAAGAAAACTGCCCTTGACGGACCCCGAGGCTGCCGTAGATGTCGTACCCTCACAAGGCTTCAGTTGGGAGCTAAATAAAGGACTCCTCCCTTTCCATCCCGTGGCGCGGGGGAAAGTCTACTTCCCACATATTCACTAACTGGGAACTACTCGAATAACTGAAGAACTTTAGCAGCTCTGCTCAGGAACGAGAGCCTGCACTGCCGTGTTCTGCCACATGGGCATCAAGCAGTCCAACTTCTCCGGGTAGGATCAGAACTCACAGGTATTCGCGTTGAGGGCACCCGCTACAACGCTGGCTGCCTCCGTGCAGCAGGAGTGGGCAAGACCGGAACTGGGCTTGTGGGGACCCGAGGGTCTCACAGCTAACGGTGCAGCGGCACCACACATTTTTGGTTCATTACTAAGGAGTTGAAGTAGAACTGTCGGTAAGCATTTCCTGGATGTGGCCACCAGTGAATGGGGAATAACCACATTATAAGAAGATGGTGGGACAAGGACTTGCCTGACAACTACTAGAGCCCCAACCTCAAGGGTAGTGTATTATTGCTTTTGAATGTCGTTATTCCTTTGAATGTGTAGTTAGAAACAAAATACTTCTTTTTCCTATGAAAGTAAGTATTGGTTTGGACACTGGTTTATTGTTCGTATTGCGTGCACTTTGAGCTATGAGTTGTTCTCACTTACCTGTATCTACACTGCTCCCCACTCCCTGAGGGAGTCTCTGACTGCTCGCCCATAGCTGCCCTGAGAGTCAAATACAGAATAGGTAATTGGCCCAGTTGCTCAGGATCCATAGTAGATCAGGTCCGTGACATCAGGCGTAAAATGCATCAACCACCAAGGTTGGGCCCAGTAGCCCCTGCGTGTCCCATGACCCTCTGAAAGGAGTTCAGACAGGGATGCACCATGAGATACCAAGTATCCGACTTAGACCACAGTTTTCCCAGATGTACTCAGCAAGCAGTCTTACACTGTAAGCATAACTTACCAGTAACATAACTACTCAAGCCTAACAAACATTGTAACCCTAACAGGGCTTACATCAGAGCTTGTCCCAAGGCACTGCTTCTCCCATCTTCCACAGAAGCTTATTCTGAGACACTGAATAAGTGTTTGGGTCCGAAAAGGTGGCGTCCTCTTTTATGACCATTAGGCTGAGGGGCTCCCTACTGCAATCACAGACAGCCGCTAAAGTTGGAGGGAAGCAGGCTTCCTGGTCCTTGCGGCCGATATTCGAGAAATACCATGAGATTTTAGCGTTATGCATCAAGATGTGCGCTAGCACAATGAGTTGAGGCACATGAAGCTCATCCCATTAGCATTTATGGGAGCCAGTCCCATAGAATTTGCTCTACTGGCCCCCGGCAAATTATCCCAGCAGACTCGGTGGAACAGATTTTGGATCTCTTTCTCCCTTGGGATTACAAGTTTCAGAAGCGAGGCCCTAAGAAGAATTAAAATACGGCTCCCACCGTCCTTTTTCAGAGTAGCCATGTTTAATGGGCATTGCCAGCGACATTCTATGACAAGAACATCAGACCTCAGAGGCTTTACAGGACTCTTTTCAGTCAACCAGCAAGTCTGGCCAAGAAGGCATGGGACTTCAGACCCTCCATTTGTTAGGCTGGCATGTTCATATCAATCACTTGGTGGGGAGCAGGAGCTGGTATCCACCTCCTATGCCGTGTACTGCCATCTGCTGGGAGGGTGCGGGGCTTCTACACATATTCCAGACTTTAAAACCGAGCTCGTCCATAGCAGACTTATTGAAACTGATAATGGGCAAGATGCAGCCAGAGGAGCCAATTTTTCACTGACAGTGCATTTTAATATTTTCAACATTTAGGGGCTCATTAGGATGGCGGTTTTTCCGCATCCTCCGGGCCGGCGGAAGTGTCCGCCGGCCTGGAGGAAGCGGATAAACCGCGGCGGAGACTCCAAAGACCCACCGCCAAAATAGGATGGCTGGTGGGTCTGGAATTCCGTCCGCCGCTTTTCCGCCGCGGTCGGCTTCCGACCGCGGCGGAAAAGCTATAACATGGCAGGCGGTGTCTATGAGACACCGTCCGCCATATTATGATGTTTGTGTAAATATGCTTTTCCACGGCGGCTTTTCCGCCATGGAAAAGCATACGGACATTCACTTTGGGGGCCCGTTGCGGGCCCCCTGGGTGAATGGGGGGTGGGGGGTGCACATGGGGGGTACCTATGGTACCCCCCTGCATTTGCGTACACAAAGCAGCAGGCACCGTGCGGTGCCTGCCGCTTTGTGCATGTAAATGCAACACATGCATTTTTAACATTGCGGCGGGTGCAGCTTGAAGCTGCACCCGCCGCAATGTTAAAAATAGAGGATGTGACCGCCACCCTGGCGGTCACATCCTAATTGCCATGGAGGGACCGCCGCTGCCCATGCGGACGGTCCCTCCTACTCAGGGGTGGCGGACGGACGCAAGTCCGTCCGCCATCCTAATCGGCCCCTAAGTGCGAAATATGGTATAGTGGTGTATGGTTCTTTATGAAGACACTAATCTCCTTTTGAAATGATGATTTGGTTCTGATAATAATCATCTCTGGACTACCCCTTCAGATCTTTGCTTTGGGAAGAGCCAGTTCTTTATAGCTTGCACAATTTATTGTGGTCTGATTTAAGTTTTTTTAGATTGTTTCCTGAAGCAGCATGTTAGCAGGACAGATTAGCATCCTATACCCAAGTACAGCCCTTACTAGACTACCATCTTGCCAGATTCAGTAAAGGTCAAACTGCCAGAAGAAGTCTACAAATCAATGGGAGGTCACCTTATGAAGGAGAAAAATGCGTAACACAGCCTGTCTCCTTCCAACGCAAGGGTTTCCCCGTTCAACCCACAAACTAACATTTAAGTTAGCTGTGATTATTTTAGAAGTGTAATTCAGAATGAGATACCTGCTTTTGAGCTTATGCCATCTACTTTTTATCAATTTATAATAAAATTGTTTACGTGTGGCCATGTTCCATTCGCCGTGCTTCTAATTTTTCCTAACCAAATACTTTCAATATAGGTACTAATTGGTATACTTTTTTCAACTTCTCAGACTGACAGGTCTAAACACTATATTTTATATAAACTAATAAAAACTCCTAAACCGAGTACAAATACGATTTTATGCACTGTGTGCTATATAAATGTAGTTATTCACTCAGAATTAATGAGAGGAAGGGTAGGATGTTACCAGTGTTTGAGTGCCAGAGTTATTCAATGAGTCTGGGTACTTGATCTACAGTGCCCACAAAACCTTGATCTGAGGAGAACGCCAACATCACAGAAAAAAATTGCCAGAACAAAATAGTATAACATGGCATAACTGAAAACAGCATGGCAGAGCTTAACATACGATAGACTGAACAGAAGCTCAAATGCTGACACTCTAAGTTAAAAGTGTGATATTAAAGAAGTGGAGAAAACTTGATGTTATTCATCCTAAAAAGGACCTACGAAAGTAACACAAACTAAACCCATACCAATATTCCAAGTGTGTTCATATAGAGGGCAGCACATCTCCTGCTCTTACACACCTAGGTCGTAATCAAAACTTAGGGTCAGCTTTATATCTCGGCAGAGAGCTGAGGCAATTTAAATGTGGGCGGAACATAGATTACTGCGGCGGGCCGGCGGAGGTTTGGCTATATGTCCGCACACCTAATTTAAATGGGCGGACATATAGCTGTTTTTCAGTGCCCGTCACTGCTAGGAAATACATGGTGGTACAGGGCAGTGTGCTCAATGCCGCACCAACCATGGGTCGAACATAACACAACAGAAACCCTACTTACAAAGAACCAGGGTAAGTACTGCATGCCAAAAATCACCACTTTTCTTCCTTAACCACTATTTCTTGTTTTCTCTTATTCGTGTAGTACCTGGCTGGGTCTAGTGTGAGTATACTCCCATTTTCTTCTCACTTGACCGGTGTCTTTCACTTCCTACACGTGGCTGCGCATACTGATTATCATCTTTTCAGGTACCCCTTGGCCCATATATATTTTTTTACCTTTATTCTAACACCTCCATAGATTGTAGCATACATCCTTCTTTCTTTAAATTCCAGATGTCCCTATATTATTAGGTCCGGAAGAGACCCTGCATCCTCAGAAGGGTCGAAACGCCGTTGACATATATATAAAACAAATCATTGTGTCAGCACTGTTTACGTAGTACAGTGTCTGAAAATATTGTTAGAGTTGTAAATGGTCGTTTTCTGAATGATGGAAACCAAGCTGTAAATGTCACAAACGTCACTAGTTCGTTTTTTGGTTCCATTGTACAATGGGGACACTAAGCACTACTTTTTGTATTTATCTGCAATTTATTTGAAAAATTTATATAAACTAAATGCTCAATCACACTGTACTCGGCCTCCTTTCTGTCTGAAATCCACGTGACCCATTGTTATTGCCACTGCACATTGTAGTACCAATATAGTACACTATTGTTCCCACAAGAACCTTTGTTTTTTGGCATCCAGCCCTCACCATGGGAGCAAAAAGAAAATCCCCTAAAATAAATGTATAACTTTGACATACAGATCCGTCATGTTTGACGGAGCATTCCAGTAAGGGTGCAACACATTGCCAGGAACCACCTTGATGGGAGACGCGGAGTAATTTATTCTGTAGCCATGGAGGAGGCCGGACCGTTTGCCGAAAGATAAATTGTGCCCAAAGTCTGGTGTGTGGTCAACAGATTGGTTCAAAACAGAAACGTCACTCAGAGGTAGGGCCCCCAAAAAACTCTAGTCCATGGAAGAAAAATGCCCTCTTTCTTGCTGAGAACAACTGCAAGTCCTGTGATGTCCAACAATACTCTGATTTGTGGGTCTGGGATTCTTTTAATTTTCACCTCAAGAGGAGATTATATTATATTTATTTATTTATTTATAAAGCGCAACACTCATCCCAAGGGTTATCAAGGCGCTGGAAGCGGAAATACAAGGCCAGGCTGCTGAAACGGGATGTCAATTATTTTTAATATCTAGGGAATAGATGGGTTTTTAGTTTTTTCCTGAAAGTCAGGTAGTTGGGAGTGAGCTGTAGGTCCAAGGGGAGCTCGTTCCATTTCCTGGCTGCCAGATGTGAGAAGGAGTGCCCTCCAGTCCTCACTTTCTTAATACGCTTGGTTCTGGCTAAGGCGTGTTGTAAAGAGCGGAGGCTCCTTGTGGGAACGTAAAACTCACATTTTTCCTGGAGGATCTTTGGGCCGCTTAAATACAGTGCTCTGTGTGCATGTCAGAGCAGTTTAAATACTGCTCTTTGACGGATGGGTAGCCAATGGAGACTTTTCATGCACATTGATGCCGAGCTTAGTCTGTCTTTATTGCAGACCAGTTTGGCTGCGGCATTTTGAAGTACCTGCAGCCGCGTGAAAAGGTGCTCATTCATGCCCACGAATAGGGCGTTTCCGTAGTCGAGCTGACTTATGAGCAGGGCCTGTGTGACTGTTCTCATAAAGAGCAATATTAAAATACAGGGAGTTCAATCAATCTGGAGCACATCACACACATTAACAATAAACCATGGAATAACATGCGGTACTGTATTTTTTATGTGCTTCAGCCCTAGAATCAAAGCGAGCATGTGTGTCCTTTCACTATTGCCTGTCTCCAGCGAGATGGTCATTAAAGGTCGAGCTACAAATTACAGCGAAACAAATGTGAACACACACGTACCTTATCAACAAGTAAAATGTCTGAACTTTGCTTAATTAGGACCACCTTTGGGCTACTTGAGCACTCCATAAACACTTGAGGGAGCTTCATAATAGCTATTTTTCTGATCCCTTCTTATGGTTATGTGAAAGTACAGCATCATGTTCTGCACTCCTAGTTTCAGCTCCACAGGCTCTCCCAGTCTTGAACTCCTCAAACTCTCCAGTAATGGAGTCCCTGGAGAGAGCCAGAGGATACCTATTCGCATTATTCCATGCCCTCATGAGCCACACGTGCATGGGCCTCGCTACGATGTTTGCAGGTTATTCATAACCTTCACATTAATTTCTGATCACTGAGGAGGTCGGCTCCACTTTAATAGCGTCTAAAATAGCTGGACCTTAAATACCAAGGCCCCAGCATAGGGTTTTTAGGTGTCCTATTCCACAACACAAAGCACACGCTGCAAACATCTACAAGACGGGTGTACATAAATAAGATGTCCTGATTCTTCTTGCATCTCCTCAAGAAGTCTGAAGGCAAGCTGGCGAGTGCTGGGGTCATATCTTTAAACTGACATGTTCAAACCTGTGGCCCCAGTTACAGGGCAGTGCAGTAAGAATCTAAGCATCTCCTCGGACAGCCAGGCCAGGCTACCCACCCTTCAGCCTTTAATTGGAAGAGGCACCCACCTCTGACTATCCAAGTATTAACCCAGAACAAGGTAGGAGTTATAATGGTCAAATCCCACTGAGAACCAGCCTATATTCATTTAGTGGTGTTGTACGACATGATAGCATGAGGATGTCCCAATATTTATACAAAAAACCCAAATCACTAGAGATGGGGACGGGGAGTTTAAAGAGGTCCCGTACCCTAGCTCCCAAGAACAAGTATATAGTACACAAGGAGGTGGCGGTTAGCTTTTTTTTTTTATCCTTACCAGGGAGACCTAGGAATAAATTTCACCCACAGGGTATGTCTATGGTATTTTTAATCCACAGTTTCACCCACTCCACACTCTTGCACTCACCATCACAGTGTTTTACTTTAAAAGATCTCTGTCAAAGAGCCCTCTCGCAGGCTGTGCCGATCCCACGAGGAACAAAAATGCCCAATGATGAAGCAGATCACCTTTGCAGGTTTGTGATGGCAACACTTCCCACTAAGGAAGCTTCCCCTTTTCCCCCTAGCATACTTTTTGTGTTCTCCTACCTGTATTTCACGGTCTCCTTAGGAACAGCTACCCCCTAGTGTACTATGTACTAAAAACCCACCAGTAGGTCCAGGAAGAGGACTCTGAGGAACTGTAACAGTTTTGTCACCTCTAGGGTAAGTCTCTGATCAAGGAACATTTCTCTCCAGTTGCACTGAGTGTACTGGGGTTCTTGCCAGTGTAGGAGAGCATTTATCTGGACTTATGGGTTATTTGCATTGTCAGAAAAGGAGAGTTTTGTACCGTAGACCATCACAAGCTCCCCAACGTTTCAATACACATAGCCTTTGTCACAAAAGAGAGTCTTGCTTCTCCCCCATCCCTGTGTTCTTCTGTAGTTTCAAAGAAACTGTTATTGGAAGCTCAGAAGCAGAACACTGGAGGGCCATCAGTCTAGTTCCATCCTCAGACAATATAGTACAGGCTCTTTACTGATACTATTTGTAGTACGGAAAAATACCAAATGCTCTTGCAAAGCAGTGCTTCTGCTTCTTTTTTTCCTTTTCAATCTCAACTGCTTATGGAGCTGTTCAGGATGGCCACCCTTGCAGAGATCCTTGGGATGCTCTACGGATGGGAGAACGGTTGTGTTCTTTTGATCATAAGGACACCTATTTACACAGCAGAATCTGTTGCAATTATAAGACATGTTTGCGGTGGAGTAGTGTAATTTAGTACTCCATACTTTTACGCATCAAAATATTAATCAGTGTTATAAAACATTAATCAATGTGCTGACATATTAAACAGTGTTAGCAAGTGGCTATATTTACTCTTAGCAGAAACCTCTTTTATATAACCAAATTATAATTAAGGTATTGCTTATGAAAACTATATTCACTTGACTGACATTTTATCTCTAAATGTTAGCATGACTTTGGCTAGGCTTTAAGCCTGACCAGATTTATTTTTTCAGGCTTTCCTAGTTTTCAGAACAAAATGTTCTCCCGGAGTTGTTCTCATGTTTTCTTTCAATTTCAGGTGTCCTATGTGCAATTTCAGGTGTCCTAGTTACAATAGGCCTTTGTTCACTTTGAGAACTGATAAATTAGGCAATAGCAATCAATTAATCACTCAATCAGGGAAATTGTAAGCGCGCTACTCACCTGTGAGGTTCTCAAGGCGCTGAGGGTGGGTGGGGGTGGGGTCCACAGATCTGTTTAGCCGAAGATCCAGGTCTTGAGAGTCTTCCTGAAGTTGTTCGGGGAGGGGGCACATCTGATGTCTGCTGGTAGCTCGTTCCAGGTCTTGGCTGCAATGTGAGAGAAGGATCTTCCACCTGCTCTGGCTCTGTGGTTGGGCGGTGTTTCGGCCAGTGCGAGGTTTGAAGATAGGAGGTTTCTTTTGGGTACGTGGAAGTTGATTCTGTCGTTGAGTTATTTGGGTCCATTGTTGTGTAGGAATTTGTAGGCGTGAGTGAGGATTTTGAAGGTGACTTCTCCACTGGGAGCCAGTGGAGTTTTCACAGGTGTTGGCTGATGTGTTCGTGCCGGAGGATGCAGAGGACGAGAATGGCTGCGGTGTTCTGTATTGTCTGGCGTTTGTGGAGTAGAGACTTGTTGATGCCGGCTTAGAGTGCGTTTCCATAGCCCAGTCTGCTGGTGATGAGTGCGTGGGTGACTGTCTTCCTTGACTCAGGCGGGATCTATTTGACGGTCTTGTGAAGGATGCAGAGGGTGTTGAAGCAGCTGGAGGTGACAGCGTTGACCTGTCGGTTCCTGGTGAGTGATAAGTTGAGTACGCTGCCAAGGGTTTTGGCATGGTGTGAGGGGGTAGGTGGGCTTTCGAGGGCGGTCGGCCACCAGGTGTTGTCCCATGCTGATGGGGTGGCTCCAAGGACGAGGACGTCTGTCTTCTCTGCGTTTAGCTCTAGGCAGCTGTGGGTCATCCAGGCTGCTACCTCTTGCATTCCTTTCTGGAAGTTCTTTGGTGGTGGAGTCTTTGGTGAGGGAGAGGATGAGCTGGGTGTCGTCGGAGTAGGATACTATGTTGAGGCCGTGTTGTGGGACGATGGCTGCGAGGGGGGGCATGTAGATGTTGAAGAGGGTCAGGCTCAGTAATGACCCCTGTGGGACTCCACAGGTGATGTTCATGGGATCGGAGAAGAAAGGTGGTAGTCTGATTCTTTGGCTTCTTCCAGTGAGGAATGATTGGATCCAGTCCAGGGCTGTTCCTTGTATGCTGGCGTCATGCAGTCTGGCGACTAGTGTGCAGTGAGAGACGGTGTTGAAGGCTGCTGACAGGTCAAGTAGGATGAGGGCTGCGGAGTGGCCTTGGTCCAGGAGGGTGCAGATGTGATCTGTGGCGGCGAGTAGGGCAGTCTCAGTGCTGTGGTTGCTTCTAACTCTGGATTGGGACGGGTCGAGGACAGTGTTCTCTTCGATGAAACGTTTTCTCTGCAACTTTGGCTGCGAAGGGGAGGAGTGAGATGAGCCGGTAGTTCTTGAGGTCGGTGGGGTCAGCTGTGGGCTTCTTGAGCAGGGACCAGACTTCTGCGCACTTCCAGTCATCATGAAAGGTGCCTGTTTTGAAGGTGGTGTTGATGGTGCGTTGCAAGGCAGGAGCGATGGCTGCCTGTGGTAGATGTGAGGAGGCCATGGGTCGGTGGGGGCCCCCCCGAGTGGATGCCTTTCATGTTTGAAGCGGTGTCTGCGGTCGTGATTGGTGTCTAGTTGGAGATGGTGGGCTGGCTGGTGTCGTTAGAGGACGGGGGCCAGCTGTGGTGTCTGGAGGATGGTCGATTAAGAGGGTTTTGATCTTGAGGTGGAAGTAGGTTCCGACCTTGTCACAGATGTCTTGGGATGGGTGATGTCTGTGGCTTCGCTGCGAGGGTTGGTGAATTCCTGAATGACGCTGAAGAGTTCCTTGGAGTTGATGGAGTTGGCGAGGGTTTTGTTTTGGATGAAGTTCCTCTTGGTAGTTCTGATTTCGTTGTGGTAGTCCTTCATGGCATCCTTGTAGATGGAGTCGTTTTTGGTTGTCTTGGTGTTTCTCCAGTTCTTCTCCAGGCGTCTGCAGGTGCACCTGGCTTCTTGGAGATCGGTGGTGAACCAGGCAGCATGCCTGGGGCACTCTTTGTCGATATGGCATAGCAGGGCAAGCTCGTCTGCACCTTTGGAGATCCAGTGTGGAGTCCTCTGGCTGCGATGTTCGCGGATCCCCAGGTGTGGTTGTTTCGGGTGAGGTTGGAGTTAAGTTGCTCATCGGTAACCTTAATCCAGCTCCTTCGTGGTGGGCGTGGGGCTGGTATGAGTGCCTTGGGTTTGTCGATGGCGAAGTATACGCAGTGGTGGTCGGGCTGCTGCGTTGTGTGGCTGAAGGGAACGCTGTTTCCTGCAGCGAAGATGTGGTTGAGGGTGTGTTCTGCTCTGTGGGTCGGTGTGGTGACGAGTTGCATCAGTCTGATGTTGGCAAGGTTGTCACGAAGGATGGTGGAGTTTGGGCCACTGGGGTTGTCGAGGTGGAAGTTGATGTCTCCAATGAATATGTAGTTCATTGTTGCGATGGCGTGGGAGGCGATTAAGTCTGTGATGGTGGTGGCGAAGGGTGTCCGGGGGGTCTGTAAACAAGGGTTCCTCGGAGTGAGTGTGGCAACGGGGTTTGATCTGGAAGTACAGGTGGTCAGCGGAGGGGAAGGTCTTGCTAGAGGTGGTGAGGCTAAGGGGGCTCTTGTGGGCGATGGCGAGGCCTCCGCCTGGGTACTTGGGGCGGTCCTTCTTCTGGATCTTGTATCCGTCCGGGATTGCGGTGTTGATGTCGGGGGCGGAGGAGGTGTTGGTCCAAGTCTCCGCAAAGAAGGCGATGTCGGGCGAGAGAGAGTCAAGTAGGTTCCAAATTTCCATGGCGTGTTTGTGTACGGAGCGCATGTTGAGGAGAATGCATCTTAGGGTGTCGCCGGTGCTGGTGTTGGAGACCGGAGTGGTGGTGAATGTCTGGGGCCAGTGGCGGCAGGAGAACTGGCCGTGGGTTGTGTTCGGTGAGGCCTGTTAGCACGAGGAGGGCGGCGGGGTCGTAGCAGTGGAAAGTCGTAGATCCAGGGTTCCTGGCCACGGTCAGGTCGCAGACGGGCACAGACAGGTGCACCGCTGGCGAGCACAGCGGCCGCCATTAAGTAAGGGAGGGGTAGGGAATGTGCAGCTGGGAGGCAGGAGAGGAGGCAGGAGTGGGCGGTAAAGGCAGGAAAAGTACACGGACACAACAAAACAAACGGATGGGCACAATTACAGAGGGAGAAATAACAATAATTGGGCAGAATGCAAGAACAAATAGCACAAGCACAAGTGGGGAAGAAGCTACCGTGAATATAACCACAAGAGGGGATAAGCGCAATTACATGATACCAGCTAGGTGGGCACTCGGCACAGAGCGGTATCGAACCCTACCTGGGTTGGTGCCAAGAGGATCTGCGGCAGAACAGAGCACAGCGGAGCTGCTGGGGAGATGAGCAGACCTAAGACCGGGGCCAAAGGTCTTGCAATTGGAACTTGGCTGTGGACATGCAGAGTGTGGGGATAGGAGAGAGCCTCCTGTATCTGGCAGACCAGACCGTTTCTACATTCAAGGCCGTGCAGCTGTGTGTTGCTTTGTTTGGTGATGAGAACATGGGGAGTTTACCTGCTCCCAGCAGACCCTGCACCCAGATTTGTCCAACCAGAGAGAGTTGGTGGGGTGAACCTTCCAGAACAATCTACTGTGTATTGTGTGGCTCTTAGTATAGTTTAGCAGACCCTGACCTGACTTTGCCTAGGAAAGACAAGTCCTGAATTCTAATGTCCCCTTCTTGTGGCATTTGGCTTCATGCTTGAACACCTGTGCCTATATCTCCTGAATCTTAACTTGGTTCAACAGATGTGCACACCTTCATTTTAATTATTGCTTGCCATTGTTCATGCCTTATTTAGATTAGGGAAGTTTCTTTATGAAACCAATCTATTTATGTTTTGTGCTTTGTACCTTGTTATATTTTGCAATCTTCTTTTTCATAATATACAAATTTAAGTTGCATGACAGAATTGATAGATGTGCTTATTTGATAAATTGGTTTACTGATTAATTAACTTGTAACTTCGACTAAATTGTTGTAAATAAACCTTCATGGTTTGCACACCATCCTCACTGTTGATTTCGTGGAGTCCAATTCGATTAACTGTAATAGGTTTTTGTGCTGATACTAGCTCCTTTCATACATTTCCAATTGACAATCAAAGGTCCATATGACCAGTGGTGAAATCTGATAGAGGACTATACTAGAGCATTGAGGTACAAGAAAGTGTGCCGGATCAGTGACAAGAGGAAGGAAATTTCAGCATAGAGTAGTACTGTCTTGTCTCAACTTGAAACCAGGGAATGACCATGGCAATGCTGGTTGCTGCTTTCCTCAGCCGCCAGGGCACACACATTAACCTATGTTTGAATTGCTGGCAGGGGCACCATCCCTGCATGTCACCGCTCCTGCACTTGAGGATCTAATTGCTGTTCAGCTTAGGCTATTGGTCTCAAATTTCGCTGGGGTACTTCTAGACAAAGGGCAGAGAGAGGCTTTCACTAACCTGGATACAACAGTGGTATTCAATATTCCCTTCTGTACTTAAGGTTCTGCCAACAGACCTTCTGTACTTAAGGTTCTGCCAACAGACCTATGTTTGGTAGTTACATAGGTTGCTGGGACTCAAGTGTTCAGGTGGCTCCCTCTCCAGATTACATATGACATCACCACTCACCTCACAATGTGAAAAAGGGCACACAGTACCATGTGTATCTTCTTCTGGACATCTCAAGCAGGTGAAGTCGGTTAATTCAGTAGAGAACAAGCACTGGCAAAGCCAACAGGTCTGGCCTTATCGAGTTGTGTGATTCTTTCTTTTTTATTTTTATTGAAAGCATATGACATTTTTAAAAACAAAACTTGCTGCCTAAATGTGGCAGACAAAAGCTTCAAATATAAAAATAAATTGACAATTGCATGTAATTGTAATAGAACAGTACAGGTACTTGCCAACAAGTACCGCTATTTAGAACAGGTATAGAAACCTTTTTATTTGTTTAACTTAAAATGCACATGTGATTCTTCATTGATGCAAAGAAAGATTATTGACTTTTACATATTGTAACCCGAAGACATAGTTTAAACACACAAGAATAGCTACAAAAATAATGTTAAAGAAAGGAATGAAAAAAAGCATTGGTAAAGTAAAGTATTGGCGTACTAATCCTGGCGCTGGAGTGTGCTTCTCTTCAGGTAGAATTGCGGATGCGATCAGTAGAAATGCCACCATTCTCAGTGCAAGAGATCCACTGGCTCAAGTGAGCTGAACCACTGCCTATGCTATATGATGTGGGTTTGAAGCAAACTGGCAACAACAGCTACACAGGTCAATGGATGAGGGCTGAACCAAATCATCTCTATGTCTGTATATTTATGTGTTTTTTTTATTTCTGTTATTTTTAATACAGAAGACTGGCAAAACAACTAAGATGTCTCAAGACTACCACAGGACTTTTCCTACAAGTGCACCCATTTATTATTTAGATGTATGAACAATGTTATAAGTTGCAAGCATTGGCAATATATGCGCTATGGTTCATGTGTCTTAAACTGTATTTAAACCAGGAAAGCTAGAATACAAAGAGACTTACGTCATACCTGGACGCTTGTGCTAAACGTTCCTTTAAGTTACGATCTGACCAACAGGAAGTTTTGAAACCCCCCTAATTAATTGCCTTGAGTTCCTTGTTCCTATATTCTCTTATTATCTCCCATTATAATCTACCTTATCCCATGTTTATGATGTAATACCTTATTTGTTTGACCTTATAGCATTTTTCGACTGCTGTTATTGATGTACTGCTATAGTCGATTGTTCCTTGACTTCTCCTTTATATCTTTTATGCACCATGTATTGACACCCTTCTTTTTTAAACAATAACATTTTCTTTAAACTTAGAATACTCCGAGACCCTGTGCTGCCTCGTCTTTCTGCTAACCCAGACTCAAAATTTTGTGTTTTGGAAGACAAGAAGAGTCTACATTTTAACTTATTATCTGAGAAATGCTACTGGACAATAATGAAATAGATCTCCTTTACCTTGCCATGATGCCAGATGCTTTCATTCCCCTCTGGATCAATATTATCTGTTTCCAAGGTGAGGTACACTAGTCGCCTTTTAAGCCCCTCCTCTTTAATCTGCTTCAGCGCTTGCTTGCCTATGAAATCTGCTTCCTGGAAGAGAATATTGAATGAAAGATTATTTTGGCTTTATAAAAAGTGTGTATTTCATGATATTACAAATTCACCTTACATTCTGTTCTAGCAAATAAGCAATGCATTCCTACGTTCTCGAGATAATTGCATAATATGTGTACATTATACAGAGGGCAACTGAAATTATGCGATTCTGCGGTTGCATTGTTTTTAGCATAATTGTGACTTTGCTGCATTTGACACAAAATCCATCATCTGCTGCATAATTTGCAGATTGCAACCAAGAAATGTTTCTAGCTCAAATGCATCAAAAGTTACTAAAAAAGCACCAACACATGTTGCCACTCAGTGGAAGGCACTCCACAACAGTCAACTGATCATCTCACTGTAGCTTTTTGCTGTATTTGGTTATTAAAGTGGTACTAATGAAATGAAATATTTGCCAAGGGAGAGTTAACATGGGTAAAAATGACAAAAAAACTGAACTAATACTATCACAAAATGTGACACATTAGGCTGCCATTCACCTTTTCTTGCCACATAATTTGGTCAACCCTGCCACATAATTTGGGACTCGCCTGCCGTATAATTCCACAAACCCTGATTATATGCCACACTCCAACATAAACTGAAGGCGCAAGTCTGATCTGCCTGTGACAGCAGGCAACTCTTTTCAGAGCACTGAACCTGAAAAGTGGTACGAAGTGAAGTTCTGTCCGGTGTACAAACCCTGCTTCAGCACTACAATCTTGATAGAAAAAGCATGCACATGATACACACAACAGGCCTGCTGGGCAGGGGTGGCGTCTCCATTTGAGTGAGGAGCATCGGCCCCACAAAGAAAAGGCAGAGCAGAAAAATAAAATGGTAACCAAGTTTACCATTTTATTTTTCAGCAACCAATCCGTCCAGAACTGAGCGTCATGATGGGGCAGGGCCATTCCTGCTGAGTGGCATATGGGAGCTGTGCACTTAGGTTTAAAGTGCGCATGTCCCTTTGGAAGGCCGTTTTGCGATGTACAGCCAGACATGCGCATTTTAAACTTCTCTAACCGAGCTGTCTTAGACAGCTGGGTTAGAGAAAGCACTGGTCTCCACTGCTAATAAGAGCGCTGAGAGAGGACGCTCCAGCCAATCCTGGCTCTTCTCTCATGCTAATTAACAGCATGAGATCAGCACCAGGATTGGCTCAGCAGTTGAGAGCCTGCCACGAGGAGTGCGTCGTGTAGGAACGTAAGTGTATTTTATTTTATGTGCTACCCGCCTCACCACCCTTGGTACATGCCAGTCACCACTGCTGCTGGGACCTACATATTAGCCGGCGACCTATTGCCAGATTACCTCCACCGCCACCCAAGGCTAATGCTGCTCATTGTTGGTGTATACCATGTAGTTATGGTAAGCTGAGGGATATGGCATGTCAGGGTACGGTCGGTCATGTTTAAGTCACTGCTTGTACTTCTGACTAAATGTAATAAATGATACACACAATAGGCCTTCTGTAGTCCTCACACATTCTGTTTTTGTTTTAGTTAATACTATTTCACCAATTAATAACTCTTCACTTTTCATCAGTTTGATTAATCTAAGGCAAAAGTAGAAAGTAAGCTGTAGTTGCTCGAATAAAATATGATGATTATTGGTCAAGAGAGGTCACAATTTATAGAGGGTATTTTTGGAGGTGTGCATTCAAAATTCATGTTCTCTGAAGCAGTAACAACTGCTGAGCAGAATTACATAAATCTTGGTGTGAAAAATAAAGGTTCCATCAGAATAGACCCTTTAGTGGTGTGGTGTTACCCATTTCAGGGTTTTTTGTTGTCAATAAAAAATACTGTATTAGCAAAGTCATTTGTGCCGTTAAAGTTTGCAAACCAGACTGAGTTTTTGTTTGGAGAACATGTTTTTTAAAGTCAGTGGCTAATAAGTTGCTTGTCACAGATACACATGGAAGCTCATGAACCAGGCCTCATCTGGCTGGATGAAGAGGGGTTGGATTCTTCTCTCCATCCACCACAACACATGAAAGCAGGAGAACTGAAAGTAGTAGTAACCTGAGGAACCAGAGGGGATACTAAGCCTGACAATCTTTCTGACCCCTCCTGATAGTATAAAATTGCACAAACACTTATGTTTACAAGAGTGCAGGTACAGAATTAGGATTGAATCTCATGCCCATAACGCAGAAGAATATTCGGTTTTCCTTCCCCTGTGTTTAATTTTAACTGCTATACATTTCCTGCTGCAAGCAAAGACACTCTTTTTGCAAGATATAGCTGCAACTGGACATCAATTTTATTGTGTGCCAATATTGTGTCCTTCTAGGTCTTAGTTTCGTACTTCCTAGTGCATCTTGGAAGTCTTCGGGATAAGCCTTGACTGCTCAAACAAGTTATTTGTAGAGGTCATTGTCAAGAGTACAAAAGTAGTACTTTGCGAAATCCAGCCGTGGTCCTAAAACACTACTGTTAAATGACACCGACCGATACGGACCGATAGCCTTTAGTGCCCCTGACATGGAGAAAAGGCCTAATAACACACAAAGGGTCTGGCGGGAGTATTAACCCTACCGACAACGTACTACTCCTATACCAATAGAAACTCACACACAGTTGTACGTCTGGTGGCACAAGTGTAGAAAACAAAAACGTTATGTGGTAATCAAAGGCAAAAAGGGAGCACTTTACTGTTAGGACCAGAACCCTCTCTCACCGAAGGTGACATGCTTCATCATTGGGCTCCCTCACACAAGGACCGCAAGGTACCTAGTGAAAGCTACAACACCCAAGCATCCAGAAGAGAGGAGCAGAGGTGTTGTCATTCAAGATGAGCAAAGATTATATTATTGAATGAGGGGAGGGTGCAAAATAATGTAATTTGTCAGTAAAACTATCTCACGGTGGGCTGAACTTGTCCATTATTCCGGTTTCCCCATTGGAAACGGTTAAGGCCTCGCACCTTCCCACGCTGCTCCTAATCCAAAAACAAAAAAACAGACTCACGTGCTGGAAAGTGTTTAAAAAAAAGAATGAGAAGCTGTTATCCTAATACACATCTTTTTCTGTCAAGGTCTTCTAGATGGTTTGAATGTTCACGTCCATGATGAGCCTAACCGTGGCTCTTGGCAATGCTCATGTTACAGGCATCTATAAAAAGGCACGTGGGCGTATGACGTATACAAGTCCACGTGCACTCAGGAAAAAGCGCAATGATCACGATGCTGGCAGGAAAGGTCACTTCGACCTTGAGCCGTGCACAGCATATGCCGCCGGAATAGTGTCAGAAAATCATATTGTCAGGAAATCCGTATTATTGTCAATCAAACAAAAAAGAAACCCATAACACAAAAATACAACCTCAAGATAAGTGTATCTTTCAGTTCGGCGGCATGGTTATAAATCGATCCGGTTCCAGGCAGCGGAAATCGAAGACTTACACAAAACGGGTGCATAGAAAACTTGGATACAATCGTTTTTTTGTGTCCTAGGTGACATCTTTAACTAGTCACTGTTAATTAAGTTGCTTTAACAAACATACATTTTAAGAATCAATATATTTTCTGACCTTTAATAAGAGAAACGGTACCACTGCATATTTATTTTCCGATTGGCCGCGTGCACTCCTTCCTGCGTCCTCTCTTCCGCTTGTACGGTATTCTTAACCCCTTGTTGTGTGGTTGTCATGTCAGCGGCTTTGCTGGAGGCCGAGTTCTAACCCTGGTAATGGCTAGATGGCCCTCTCCTCAGCAGGCTAACTGTCTTTACTTCATCAAATGTTTGTTTACACTAAAAACAAAGGCTCTTGTTGATGCCCCCACTGAGGCAGAAGGTCCTCCAGAAGAGGTAGGTGGATTGGGGGCAAATTTGGAGGCTCACCAGATCCAGGGTCGGACTGGTCTATAGGGCAATCGGGCGGGGCTGGTCAGATTGGTCAGTATGGGGGCGTTTTTGGAGGTGTGTGGCCCTATGGCCTGGTGGGCCAGTTCTTACTGTTGATTTCCCTGATATTTCCACAAAAATTAAACACACAAAAGTTGATTGGAGGAATACTTGCAATTTGTCTAACCACTGACAGTCACTCGGGGTAGCACCACGAACCAAAGCATCCCAGCCCCAACTGCCAGGACAGGTCCTTCCTGAACCGGAATACAAGCAACCCAGGACCGGTTTCGCCCTAGTTATGGGCTCTTCAGCTCGGTATAACTTTGTTCCAGCAACACAGTGAGCACGGGACCCACGCTGGGCATACCCATGCCACTTAATGTGGTGCATGTAACACACAAAAGGCGATGGGAGGAATGCTTGAAACTAGGGTGAAACCGGTTCTGGGTTGTTGGTGTTCCAGTTCAGGGAAGACATGACTTGGCAATTCAGGCTTGACTGTTCCCATAAGGATTTGCATGCATATGGTTGGACCCAAACTGAGGTGCTCTGGTGAGCAAAAGAATGATGAGTTGGGGTGCTAGTCAGACTATTGTAGGTAGTTAGACTTATTGTAAGTAGCCTTCCATCACGACCAACTCCGACGACACCTTCACAGCCGCCGAACAACTGCACTTCCAGATACACACCGACCCCAACACCACCCTCAGAGGCACCCTCGTCTACAGACCCCCAGGACCACGCACACAATTCAGCGAAGACATCGCCGACTTCATCAGCCCGCACGTCCTCCCCTCGGCTGACTACATCCTCCTTGGGGACCTCAACTTCCACCTAGAGAACAACAACGACCGCAACACCACCACCCTGCTGGACAACCTCGCCAACCTCGGACTCAAGCAACTGGTGACCACCCCCACCCACTACGCTGGCCACACGCTTGACCCCGTCTTCTCCTCCAGCAAGGACATCTCCTTCAGCCACACCACTGGACTCCACTGGACAGACCACAGCTGCGTCCACTTCAGCTTCAATAGGACCACCACTCACCACCACCCGCCACAGTTCCCCCGCAGAAGCTGGAACAAGATCACCACCAACCAACTCACCACATCCCTGAGCCAGAACCCTCCCGCCAGCTCAACGAACCCCAACCAAGCCGCCAACAACCTCACAAGATGGATCACCAACTGCGCAGATGACCTCGCCCCACTGAAGATCCCCCCCCCCCGTCAGACCCGGCAACAAGAAAGCATCCTGGTTCACCGACGAACTCAAGAGATCCAAGAAGAACTGCCGGGCCCTCGAGAAAGCATGGCGCAGAGACCCGACTGCAGACAACATGACCACCCTCAAGCACGCCACCCGAAAACACCACCAGCTGAAGACAGCATTCAAGAAACGGCTGGACAACAAAGCCCACAACAGCAAGGAACTCTTCATTATCGTCAAAGAGCTCTCGAACCCCAGCGCCGGAAACAACGACATCACTCCCTCGCAAGATCTCTGCAACTCGCTCGCCTCGTTCTTCCACAGCAAGATCGCAGACATACACAACAGTTTCAGCACACAGCCGACGCACCCCACGACCGTACCAACGCCCCCCACCACCACCCTCCGAGCCTGGACCCCGATCAACACCGAAGACACCATCCGCACGATGAACTCCATCCACTCCGGATCACCAACCGACCCCTGCCCTCACCACGTCTTCAACAAGGCCGACGCCGTCATCGCCCCCCACCTCCGGGACATCAACACCTCCTTCGACACCGCCACCTTCCCAGAGAGCTGGAAGCACGCAGAACTCAGCGCCCTACTGAAGAAACCGTCAGCGTACCCCACCGACCTCAAAAACTACCGCCGCATCTCGCTCCTTCCTTTTCCTGCCAAAGTCATCAAGAAGACCGTCAACAGACAGCTGGCCGCCTTCCTCGAGACGAATGGATCCCTCGACCACTCGCAGTCCGGCTTCCGGGCCAACCACAACACCGAGACCGCCCTCATCGCAGCCACCGACGACATCCGAGCTCTGCTCGACAACGGGGAAACAGCGGCCCTCATCCTCCTGGACCTCTCCGCAGCGTTCGACACGGTCTGCCACCGCACCCTAGTGCAACGCCTGAACAACGTCGGAATCCAAGAGAAGGCACTGGAGTGGATCATCTCCTTCCTCGCCGGAAGGACCCAGAGAGTCCGCCTCCCCCCGTTCAGATCCGAGGCCACCAAAGTCATCTGCGGCGTACCACAAGGATCATCACTCAGCCCCACCCTCTTCAACGTCTACATGAGCCCCCTCGCAGCCATCGCACGCCAACACAACCTCAACATCATCTCCTACGCCGACGACACCCAGCTGATCCTCTCCCTCACCAATGACCCCACAACCGCCAGAACCAACCTACATGAAGGGATGAAGGACGTAGCTGAGTGGATGAGGAATAGCCGCCTGAAACTGAACTCAGATAAGACGGAAGTCCTCATCCTAGGATCATCACCCTCCACCTGGCACGACTCCTGGTGGCCCCTTGCCCTGGGCAACGCACCCAAACCAACGGACCACGTACGCAACCTGGGCTTCATCCTGGACTCCTCCCTCTCAATGACCAGACAAGTCAACGCCGTCTCCTCGTCATGCTTCAACATCCTACACATGCTGCGCAAGATCTTCCGGTGGATCCCCACCGAAACCAGGAAGACGGTCACCCAGGCCCTCGTCACCAGCCGACTGGACTACGGCAACTCCCTCTACTCCGGAACCACAGCCAAACTTCAGAAAAGACTCAAACGCATCCAGAACGCCTCAGCACGACTTATCCTGGACATCCCCCTACACAGCCACATCGCCGGACACCTGAGAGACCTGCACTGGCTCCCCGTCAGCAAGAGAATCACGTTCCGACTCCTCCCCCATGCACACAAAGCTCTCCACAACCAAGGCCCCAGATACCTCAACGACCGCCTGACCTTCTACACTCCCACCCGCCAGCTTCGATCGACCAACCACGCCCTCGCCGCCGTTCCCCGCATCCGAAGAGCCACAACGAGAGGAAGATCCTTCTCCTACCTGGCTGCCAAGACGTGGAACTCCCTACCCATCCACCTCCGCCTGCCCCAAGACCACCTCTCCTTCAGGAAGCAACTCTAGACCTAGCTGTTCGAACAGTAGCGGACCCCCCTCCCCCAAGCACCTTGAGACCCTCCGGGTGAGTAGCGCGGTATACAAATGCTTTGATTGATTGATTGATCACCTTTTGTGTGTTTCACATTTCCACAAACATTGCCAATAGCAAGCACAAATGCATGCAGTCTCCCATACCTTGCAAAACACCTATGCAATGTAGCTTTACAAGTTCAAAACTGCTCTGTTTGCAAATATTGGCCACTTTTTTAACTGCCAAATTCGCTAATGGGGGCCACTTTAATTTTGGTGCCCAAGCCTTTTTTCTGTCCAAGTCTGACCCTGACCAGATCGGAATCACACACACTCCTGGCCCACCCCGGAGCTAACAATATGACTCAAGCCCAGTCTGTCCTGATCCACCTAAGAACTTGGGACAGAAGTAGCAGCAGCTGAGTGGCGTACAGGAGTTCTGCACCCTACTGCAAACGGAACACATTCCCACAGGGAGCCTCTTGGTAAAAACTCCGGTTTGCAGTATTCAGGACATTGAGCATTCTCAGAGGTGGCAAACAGACCCAACCAGGGTATGCCCCCCACTAAGTGAAGTTCTGAATCACCTCTTGGTGATAATGCCATTTTTGCTCTACCAGCTGTCGCCTTCTGAGCTATTCCACCTGGCATAGAGGGATCCCGCCTGACGGTTAGCCTGGCTGTTATTGAAGTGCTTCAATGAAGAATGAACTTTTCCCCCCAAAAGCCTGGAACTATGATATGGCATGGCCATAATGGACACCTGCATGCCCCAGAAAAGCCTGTGGCATATATACAGGCATTATGCCTATTCACCACACTGTTGCCTATGGTTCAAACTACACAGTCTGTTGTATCTAAACTGGCTCACAGCTCATAATTAGCTGTATACAATCTGTCTTGAATTATCTGAGCAAAGATATTTCTAAATTTCTCAGGAAGGGCAGGCAAGATCTTGCTGTCCATTTCCCAGAAGCCTTTTGTATAGCGCTCCAGCAGACAGCCCGCGTTTAGGGACCTTCGAGCTAGACTGGGAGATGAGAACATCCATATGGACTCCCTTCAACAAACAACCCAATTTCTCACACGTTCAAATACCTAGGCATTGGAATATATTGGCGATCTGCAGACGCTACAAATTTAAACAGGGCACTGGCTTCTAACAGGGCCTCAGTGGATCAAACTCCTGCTGTCCACACTAAGGAGAGAGGGCATTTTAAAAATTGTAATTTTGCCATGAATGCTACAAAATTTTCCAGCAGACCAGTCATATTTATCAGATGAGGGAAGAGTAGTGGAATCAAAACAAGTTAATGCAGGCTTTCGTCGTACATCTTGATCAATTATAGCAGCCCAGATTCAGAAGTTGCAGGGTGGAAACTTTTGTAGGCGACAATCCCACTCCTGCTTTACCTTGAGTAGATAGACTACTACTATAACAAAAAAAAAGAGACAGAAGAAGTTACAGAGGCCATCAAGCAACTCTAAAGTGGGATAATCTGAGTTCTTAACCACTTCCGCGCTCATGACGAGCTGAGCTCGTCATGAGCGACGACGCTCGCACGCTGATGACGAGCTGAGCTCGTCATGTAACGCGGCTTTTTTCAAATCGCAGCGCGCAGCGGGAAAACCGCTAGCGCGCATGCGGTTAAAATTGCTATGTGGGAAGCTGGGTGAGCCACCTAACCACATGCAACATGAGGCCTGGAGGGAGAGGAGCCAACCAAAGGACCAGAGAACGGCTATTATAGCACTCATTGATAGAAAAGGGCAAACCACTGGAGGAGTCTGCTTTGTATAGACCAATCTCCCTGCTTAATTTTCAAGCCAAAATACTGCCAAAGGTTTTGTCTAACTGCCTTTGCCAAGTGACTGAAAAATATCAGAAAACAGTCAAGCTTCATACCCCACAGGTCTACCCACCATTATCCTAGGTGCCTTTACGTCACCCTGGCAACGTTGAACAGAATACAAGAGGTGAGGGCATTGCGGGCCCCGACTCCAAAAAGGTGTTTAATTCACTCAAGTGGCCATATCTAATGTTATTCCTATGGAAAATTAGTTTTTGCCCTCAATTTATGTTGTATTAAGCTATTGTATAACAATCTGTTAGCAAACGTCTGGATTAATAGCACACACTCACAGGAATTTCACCTAGGGTGAAGGACGAGACAGGTCTTCCCACTCTCCCCCTGCTAATCGCACTTGCAGTGGAGCCACTGGTGAACTGGGTGAGGAATGAAGTCCTGAACTAGGGTGTCAGGTGGGACCCAGACAGGGAGGACAACAACTCCTTATATGTGGATAACCTCCTCCTTTAGCTGGCAGACCCGGAACATTCTATTCCTGGAATACATGAGATATTAAGCACATTTGGGGAGTGCTCAGGCATGTGCATAGACTGGCATAAGTCAGTGGCGTCTACCCTAACCACCTGGCAACCGCGAGAAGACAGAGTACCCACTGCAATGGACACAAGAAGGGTTCAGGTACCTGGGAATATAAATTACAAAGACACTAGCAAATTCATGTGGAATAACTTGGGGAGGTTCGTGGGAAAATACAAAGCAGATGTCAAACACAGGAGAAAACTCCTGATTTATGTAATGGCAGGACTGCTTTATATAAAATTTTCACACAACCTAAATTCTTGTACTTGCTGCGGATAACACCCTGGACCCCGTCCTGGATGGATTCTCCTCAAAAGTAGACAGTGTGTCTAGGTCTCTGCTATGGGATTAGGGACTCCACAGAACAGCGTGGGCGAGAAGCCTATAGGAATGGGGCATTACCCTGCCGGATCTGAAACTTTATTGCTGTGTGACCCACGTGCTGGAAGGCAATAATTGTTTTTTTGCCAAACAAAAGGAACCTTAATTACACACAGCTAAAAGGGCCACAACACTAAAGGGATACTTTAAGGAGCAAAACAAAGGTGCTTTCAGAGCTGGAAACCCACCCCAACAGCCAAGGGAATTAAGATTCGAAAGAGAGCAACTTAAATGACCAGCTCACTCTGGAGACAAGACACCACTGTGGGAGTGACATCATGTGGGCCTGAATAAGTTTTAAGGGTTTAAGAAATGGGATACCCGGAACATCTCCAAAAATAGGGGAAATAAGGGTAACACAGGGGCTGTTAGCATTTGAGGAGCTCCAGAAACAATCAGAACTGGCAAATAGCCAGTATTTCCGATACCTGCAGGTTAAACATGCACTGCCTAAATACAGTGAACAACTTTGGGGCACTGCAGACGAATCACCTTTAGAATGTAGTGTTGGCAGCACCACTACTCAAGCACGCTACATTGAGCCTATTACACCAGAACAAGACTATTCAAGATGGAGAGGGGTGACAATGACAGATGCCTGAGAGGATGTAACCAAGTTGGCAAACTAGCTCACACACCATGAATCTGTCAACTGATATAGCAATACCGGACAAAGCAGGCCGGCGGGTCGCAGGGTTATAGGGTAAAATATAACCCACAATTTGTGGTTTTGGGTATCTGAAGAGACAAGGTGTTACTTGAACTGATGGCTGCAAGCAAAGACATTGTTGAACTTTGGGGCATCGGTACTGCTCCACGACTGGATCTATGGACTCATAACATGGATTAGCAGATGCAAGCAGAAGAATCCGTATGCCAGGTACCAGGGTGCCCACAGAAATGTGTCAACATATGGGGCCAGTGGAGGGAGTCTCGAGAGAATGACTAAGAATACCCTAGTTAGATGGGGATGTATTAGAATTCTGACGAAGGGAAATTGATAAAGAGAAGTAGGATGATACATAGGGAGGAGGGTAGACGGAAGATGTACTCTCAAACGCTGGTCAAGTTCGCTAAGGTTTAGCTACAGTACCTGCAATAAACTGAATGTGAACCAAGTACAGAGAGAATGTCCATACTGCTGGTTTGTTTTTCTGTTCGTTTCGAATTACCTATTTAAAACCCAATACATAAAAAAAAAATTTAAATGAGCATCACCAAAGACTTGCCAAAGGAGTTGTAGGACCAATACAAAAGAAATTGGATCTTAGGTATGGTAAGTTTTATATCAACATGTCTGATTAACTTCTTGCGACTGCAGTCACATAGCTTATTGTATCACAATAACAGTATGAAAAATAGAGGTTTTCTTGAGGGACCAAGAAAAAAATAAGTCCAAAAGAAATTAGTTTATTACGCTCACAAAAAACCCCATCATATTCTACATGAGATGCAGTCAGGCGAAATTAGAGAGACTGATGCACAAAACATTAAAGATAGTCTTAGAATATTAGACGGAAACCTAAGAATACTGCTGAAAAATATACTGAGTTTCAAGGGTTCACATGAAAGAATGTTGAGTAAACAAAACTGCACAGGTGTTGACGGGATTCTTGGCCTTTTGGATCCAGGCCTCGCGGGGTGGTGCAACATGTGAGGATGTGGATCGATGATTGTTCCCCTCAAACCCTGCAATCTGCAGACCACGACTGTCTGGATTGATCTGCTCTGCCCCGTATATGTGGAAGTGAGTGGGGGCCCCGCGGCAGGTGATGGTTAGTGTGAGTTGAGAGACTGCCGTCAACTGCTACAGCTGAGCAGATCGCACCGGCCCAAGAAGGAGACTAAGACCGTGGGCAGTGAGTGGGGAAGGTTCCCCCTTCTGGAGTGGAGACGCAAGAGAAAGTGATGTGTTAGGGCCTGGCAGATACTGCAGGGGTTAACGGGAGGCAACGCCTTGATCGCCTAGGCCCTTACAGAGCAGAGATTTGCTTGCGACGTTCCAGAGATTGCTAGGTGCTCCTGTGAGAAATGGTGTGGAGTGAAACTAACCTAGCGTTTTGCGCAGCGTACCTATATTGCCAACATCAAACCTGGTAAAGGACAAAGAGGCAAGGACCAGAGTAGGTCAAGATAGCTAAATTCAGATCGGTGGGGGAAGGGGCCCTCATCACCATCCTTCTGCCAAATAAACAGATGGAAAGGAGGTGAAGTCTCTTGTTAACCATCACACGAGATGGCAGAAAAGGAGGCAATGTCCCCCGATAATAATCTCTGATACAGCAGCAATTCTCCAACTGATCAAACATACCAAGCAGGTGGAGACTGCACATAACTTCATCTCAAGATTAGGAATGTTCATGCTGGCAGAGACTGAGTTACCCCAGGTTAACTTGATACAAATATTTGCAATGGATCTATTGGAGCTGGTGCTCCATTTTGTTTGGTTGCTTGCAAACTAGAGACAGAGCTGCAATGCCAAAAACAGAGGGACTGGACAAAGTCAGACTCGTAGAATTCGTGAAGGACCTAATGGACTGCAAACTTTCAGATGAAGAGTTAGACGCCCTGGTGGAGGGAAACTGTGAGAACGAGCTGGGGTGGGGGCGCTTGGTCAACTGTAAAATGATAGAGCCTCTGGGCCTAATGATTTCCCAGTGGAATATGGTAAATATTTTTCTAACACATGGCTTCGACATTTCGGATGTGTGCCCTGATAACTATCTCTGATAGAGCAGCTATCCTCCAAATGATCAAACATACCAAGCTGGTGTAGAGGCCCTTATAGGAGAATTGGGTTGGACATTATCATGGAGGCAGGGGGCAGGATTTATGAACTCGAGGACATCCTCCGTGGCATTTAGTACAGATTGGAAGGATATCAACTACTCACAAATGTCTTGTGGATGGAGTGGCGGATGCAGAGGGAAGGGCCAGCGGAAACAACCTATGCTTGATCAGATTCCAAAGTCATTGGGGGACACCTTAAGATTTTCATCACTGAATGGCTGAGCACCTGGATTACTAGGGCTGAACAATTTTGAGGTGGAGTAACCACTCCACAGGGGGACTCTGAGAGCCTTTATCAATTCCCCTGCTGATCTACAGAGATAGGGACGTTATCATCCAAATGGCAAATGCTAAAGGCCTTCCTATGTTTGAATCCTCCACAAATTCTAGCCTTCCCAGACACTAGAACACTAGAATTCAGAGTCTTTCAGAACATTGTGTGCCAAATCAAAAGTCAGTGTTATTGTTTGGAGAAAACATCAAATCTTCTAAGTCTGAAAAGAATTTGTCTACCATCGTAGGTGAAACTTGGATTACCTTGTTAAGAAGATTAATTGCTTTCTTTTTGTAAAAAATAAAAATACAAATTGTTCTGTGATAGCGGTAGAGTAATGCTTTGTACTCGAGCTGTGCCTAACCACGGGTGTACATTTTTATTTCATGCATTGTGCCTTGTTATTAGCGGCCAGCCCGTGAGGTTGTAGGCCCATTCTTGTACTTTTCTATGCTTACTCCAATAAAGGTTTTTGAACAAAAAAAAAACAAAAAAAAAAGAAGATTAATTGCACAAAGATGAGAAGCATCGCCTTCCGCGTTGGTCGCGTTAGCAATGTTCAAGTTGGATACCTGTGTGCCGCTCTCCTCTCGTACCTCACTGTCAGCATTTTGCGTCTGTGAGATCTCAATGAATACAGTCATCAGAATTGGTAGCCGCTGGGGACAACACTGCGCATGGGCCTTTACCGAGTCCAGCAAAGCATCAACATCCATTGGCATGACGGATGGGAGTGTGAGACAGATGTCTAACACGCATTCTTATCCACATAGCAGACATCGTAGAACAGGTAAGATGCAATCTTGCCAGATTGGTCTGAATGACAAACCATGTGGTATTTAATTCTCTTAAACAAGTTAATCCCAAAATTTGGACTATGCGCTCACGACACTTCATCGCCAGAAGAGTGTTTTTCACGGTGATCTGGGTATCGCTGGTGATTTGGCTTGCCATATCAGAGCAAAAGGAGCAAAAATAGTATCCCTGCTGCGAGTACCAAAACAAGAGGTAGTCCGCCAAACACAGAGTGCACGAAGTTTGGAAAAATTCCTAGGACCGCTTGAAAGGGTGCTAACAGTCCTGAAAAAACATTCATGCATCTTAAATGCATGTACAATACCACTCGTATCAGACATGTTTACGATACAACCTAACATTTCTGAGAAATGTACAGGGCAGTTTGTTGTTAATAGGGTGTGTATCTCTGCAGAAATCCTTGCGACTTGCAGATCATAGGTTTCTTTTGTAAAAGAATTGCTTTCATTCTGCTCAAAGTATCAATTCGCATAGAAGAGATGTTCAATGAAGGCCATAACGGCGACTCCCGGTCTGTCTTAGTTTTTGGAAACAATGCTTGCATACAGCAAGTGACCCTGGCTGACACAGTTACGAGATAGGCTAAACCTGGCAACATGCCACAGCAGCTGTGATCATTGAACATAATGTAACTTCCATTAGAAAGCTGCCTACAAATAGGATCAATCACTGCAGCTGGAGAACCTTGCAGGTGGCAGGATAAATTGTTAGAGGAACCATCGCAGGCCCCATGTAAGTTTATACCCTGACATAGGAGAGAACCACTTAGTGCGTTTTCACAATTATTACCACTAAGAAACACTTCTTTCCCCCACTCCAACATCTGTGTGTATAAGGTAATTCCCAGGACGTCTTGATGTATTCTTTACCCAACCTTTCATATATGTCTGCTGGTATACATTTTAAGCAATACTGAAAATTGTACCAGGCAGAGTGATTGTACCGTGTATTATCCATTCAATGGCTGTTTTTTTCAGCGACTGTAAATCACAATCTTTCCAGTTTTTCAATGCTCAGCACCGTATAGTCTGCTCCCCTCTGCGCCAATTTGATTTGTTTATCTGTGAGATTAAATTCAGAAAAAATTTCGTTGTGTTGATTAAACCCCAAGGCGAAGGTTTTGTAACGTCCAGCCTAATAGCATTATAGAACGAAATTGTGACTGACCATGTTGCAACATGACCAAGTCCTGTTCCATTATGTCTATGGCAGAGGATACTATGCTGTCCAAAGAATATATTCTGGATGACAGAGTTGTTAACCCATTGTCAACTACAGAGAGAGATTTCTCTAAATTAATACGATCAATTTCTCGTATACGTTCTGCAGTCTCTGCTTCCGTAATCTTCCACGCTTCATTATAAGGAGAATAGATACCGGCGTATATAAAACGTTTATGACGCGGCTTCTTAAGTCCTTGTAAGAAGTCCCTCAGGTCGGCGCCATCTTTAAGTAAAGATAAGTGTTGTTTCACTTCCTTCAGTGTGGACTTGTGTAGCCACTCAAGGCACAGTTTCCCTACACTGTATGATGTTACTATCCCTGGATGCTGTCTCTGAACAGTTGTATCTGGCCTAGTGTACATCAACCCTTGTGTCTTGGTCAGGAATCTATCTTGACAGTTATTTGTGTCTGTTGGCCAGAGTAACCATTTTTTCCATTCAGGATCTGTTCTGTTGTGAAGCAAAATAGTATGTACGTCGACCACCCCCTCTGAAGTGTTATTACCATCAGGTGTAGGTATGGATGGTTTGTTTAAATCTTTTATCTTGGCTAACCCAAGACAAGATATCTGTTGAACAGTGTCATTCAAAAACATTATGTGCTCTGAGATGATGCACGCTCTGAATAAAGCTTCTAATCCCTGCACTTGTCAGTCTTTTGTGCCCCAGACAGTTTTTGTCTCAATAGTGTCTTTCCAAAAGTCAAAATCTAATGTAGACAGCTGAGCATAAAAAGCCGCAGAGTAAATTTGCTTTGTATTTGTCAACATACTTTTCATTCCTGTCCTATTAAAATTTTTAAAGTAAAATGACTCAGGATTTGAAACATTATACCGTGAAAAGTATGGAAATTTGCCCAAAAATGTTTTTGAGCTACCCCTTGGTGGCTGTAGCGGAGAGACAGGGATACAGAAAGGGATATCCCCTCCTGTGGAATGGTGGCTCACTGATTTAAATCCCCTCCCCTCTTTCCCTCCAAATCAGAACGACTGGGGCTCGGAATCATCGGTTATGTGGAGAGAACAAGACATCTGTATGGAGGAGGGCTCCTTTAATGGGGCGTACACAACGGAAGAAAACACACCCCTTGATGACGCGACTCTGCAGAGACTGGCCAAAAGGGAGGAAGTACACAGACCGGGCGATGACGATACCGCGGAGGAAATATTGGCGTGTACCGGGGAACGAGTAGAGTTAGAACAAGGAGTTTGGAGGGGAGCAGCGGCGTCTGGCGTGTGGAGCGGAGCAGCGGCGTCTGGCGTGTGGAGCGGAGCAGCGGTGTCTGGCGTGTGGAGCGGAGCAGCGGCGTCAGAAGAACGACCGAAGAGACTGACCCCAGAGACTGCAGAGCCTGGAGGCCACCGGCAACACGAGTCGCCCAGCCACACTCACCAGGGAGTGTGGCTTAGCCAGGTACGACGGTGTGTGTCGGGCTGGTTGGGGAGGCGGGGTGACTGGTGTAAGAAGTAGCGCGTGCTTTACAACTGAGTCCCCGCGTGCTTGCGTGTACTTACACCCAATTCTGACCTCGTTAGAGTGCACTCCCTCCCCATATTTACTTATCCTCGTCACCCTATCCTCACTAAATACTTCACTACCCTCGTGTATATAAGAGCTTGTATATACACTTCTGCAGCGGTGATCCCCTCACTCCCTGGTTCCCCCTGGATGTATCACTTTGTGAATAAATCTCCTGAAGGGCATATTCTTTTCCTTCTGCATGTCCTACGGTGGAGCAACCGAGGAAGAGCAGTTCCAAGACAACTATGCGAGGACCCTTGGGGACCAGAACAGAAGTAAAGCGTCACCTCTAGATACGGATCCTGCTATATGGGCCCAAGAAAGACTCACTCTGAGAAAAAAGAAAACCTTTATTAAAATAAAACCATATCTACCCAGGTCTAGCCTCCGAGCCCTTACTTCTACCGCGCCACAGTGACGTAGGACAATGTTCCCATTGGTTATAAGTAAATACATTTCTGGGATTTGCAGATTTATGAAAAAAATGATGACCATATTGATTATAACAATACATTTGTTCATAATCTGATTAACCTTCTAAGTATTCATGATTTGTAAATTTTGCAGACATTTCTAAGTCTGACATCATATTATTAACAGTCTCAAAGTCCCAATCATAAGAAAAGGTTCTATATGAAACAAAGTCACTCAAGGAAATCTTGAATTGGTGTGGAATCTTCAACAGCTCCGCCGGACCAAGAATGTCATATTCAGTTCTTTCCCAAGCTATCCCACCTGGTATAAGAACGGCTGTGATGTTCACTGATGACAAGTCTCTTTGTTCACAATGAGTTGATTTGTGTGGCTTTAAGAGAAAGTTGATGTTCTTACTTGCTGTGTCCTTTTTAACATATCTTCCATTTTTCAGCATTCCCAAAGTAAATACAAGAGTCAACCAAAGTAGAAACAAAAGTACACCCAACACAATCCAAAGTTCAATCCATGGTGAAAGCAGATACGTCTTTTCCAGTTGATGAAAAAGTTCTGTTGCTTGTTCTTTGAAAGTTATTTTAGCTGGCGTTGTTCAGGTTCACTAGATCCTCGGAAAACGTATCAAAGGTAATGAAATAGCCAGAGGCAGTTGTGTCAATTGTAGGGATTGCATCAGGATTTGGTGAAATCGCTGGAACCACTTAATCACTTGTTACATTTCTATTGTCAGTTGCTATCTCATTGTAGACAAGCGTTTCTAGACGAACTGTTATTTGGGTCTCAAGAGGTACAAGTTCCATGGCTTTGTTGCATAGTCCTTCTTTTCGCACTGCAGATTCTTCAAAGGTGATGAGTCTCTCAGTTTGAACCTCTTGGATAGTAGCCAGATTCGGGCGTCTGCTACATCTTTGGAGTACACTTGGCCTACTACTTATGATCGGCCACATGATGTGGTTTGACCAGGTCGATGGACACAAACCTGTTCTCCTTTTTTCCAGCAAAGGGCGGCAGTAACACGGTTCTTGATCCGTGGATTGCTAGGAGAGGTACTGGTTGTCTGTAAGAAGGCCCAAATTCCTTCTTGTCCGCGATCTTTTCTCTGACCAGATCCCGAAGCTTTGGAATCCAGACAGGCTTGCTGGGACGGATGGCTTCTCTTCAGTGGTTGTTGGCTTCTGGAGTACGTTACTTTGTCTGGATCTTATGTCATTTAAGTCCTGCAAAACAGCCAAACGATCTTTGATATCAAAGGGTTTTTGTTCCACCACTGAAGTGAGACAATCGAGGTCCTGCAAATCATTCTAGTTTTAAAAAGGATTTCATATGGAATGATACCCCCTAGAGAACTTCTTGGCAGATTGTTTAGACTATGTTGGACACTTATTGGATGTTTGACCCACCCGTCACCCGAGCCTAGTCCCCTAGATGTTATAGATTGCTTTATGTCCCGTTTTTTTCTCTCCACTACCGAATTTCCCTCAGGATGGAATGGACTAGAATACCGCAATGCAACGCCCATGCTGGCCATGGCCTCCTTGTAAGCACGAGAACTAAACGCAGGACCCTGGTCAGAATGTAGCGTGCTGACTGCGTGTGTGCCGATAAATACTAGCAAATCTTTTATAACAGTTCGGGCGTCAGCCGAGCGCTGAGGCTACATCCAAATGAATCTTGTCTTAATATTTATGGGACTGCATCTGCCAATATGGACGTCTGCGTGTAGATAGTCTAATGCTGTCTAACAATGGTGTCTGCACTGGGCTGGCTACACTGTAGTCAAGTATCTGGCAGCGTCCTCTGCTGCGATCTCTGTTGCAGTCATGGCAATTAATTTCAAATGTGTGAATGTGACCATTCATCCCTGGCCACCAGTACGTCTCTAAATTCTAGTATAGATTTAGAGTTCCCCTGATGTATCAGACCCTCTCCCAAATGTGCTTCGTGTATCAAAGCTACTCTACGTTTCCTGTTTGGAATCACTCTATCCCCCACTCCAGGAATTTGAGCGAAAGGAACGAAGTTTGCCTCTATTATGTATGAGTATTTGAGTGGATAGTTTTGAGATAACGCTGCACAGCTGCCTTTGCTCGTAGCATTGACAGCTAGCATAATTTTACCGTCTATTTTCGTTTTTGAACGAGTGATTGCAGCTACGGAAGCCGTTTACACAGCTGCCTTCGCGGCTTCATCAGCTAATGAATTCCCTGCAACGTGAACGCCATCACGTTAATGATTCAGTGTATGGATCACGTGAGCTTTTTGTAGTTCTTGTCGGAACTGAACTACTTGTTCCCATATCAACTTATGCTTGATTATGCCACCTTTTGCATCTTTGAAACCGTTTTCAATCCAGTTCTGCAAGTATTCATTATAAGATTGAACGCAATAATATGAATCGCACACTATAAGTGTGGGGAATTTGCGATCAGTATTTTCAAGCGCCATCTTGAATGCTGTTAGTTCAGCTCGCTGAGCTGTACAATCTCCTAGAGATTGAGTTTTAGTGACCATTGGTCGGAATTCGCCATCTCGCCAGTGACCTTTAACGATCGCGCACGCAGCACTATAAGCTTGTTTACCCCCAAATGCAGGCTGTGCTGATCCGTCAGTATAAATGATACATTCATACTGCTCTAGGGGCAGAATTTCAGTAAGCAGAGGACATTCATGTTCATATTGTGGAAATTCTTGTGTTTTCAAATAAGGGTCAAAAACGTATACGTCTGTTGCAGCAAGAGAATTAACCCATTGTATCCATCTCGGATATAAAGCCTTTGCATTTGGAATGCTCGCTTTTGTCACTGCCTCTAAGGCAGGTAGAGGAGTAATGACCGTTATGCGTTTACCCTGTGCGAGGGCTCTCTTTTGCTACTGCAGTTTGAACCGCTGTCAGAATTTTTTCTGTAGAGGTGAATTTAATTTCTGCTTGTGTATACAAGTGCGATTTGTAGGCTGTTGGAACCTTTTCTCCTTCATTAAAGGTTAAGTATGTGAATCCGCATCAAGACCTGGAAAAGGCCTTCAATACACTTTTATGGCCATACTTATTCTCTCCCCTCCGCAAGGTACAAGTCGGCCCGACCCTACTGGCATATACACAACTTCTCTACAAAGGCCTCCCTACCCGGGTAAGAGTGGGAAAGTACATTTCATCCCCACTCGGGTTGGAGCTGGGGACAAGACAGGGGTGCCCCATGTCCCCCCTGCTGTTTGCTCTGGCAGTGGAACCACTGGCCGTTCGCTTGCGACAGGAGGGGGGTGCCTGGTGTATCCCGGCAGCGGACACGATACATTGCGTATCGCTATACGCCGACGATCTCTTAATTTATGTGCGGGACATCACAAGAGATCTTACGCCCATATGGACTATATTGGAGAACTTTGCGGAGGTATCCGGGCTCAGAGTCAATTGGGAAAAATCGATGATTTTTCCTCTCAGCCCCCACCTTGCTTCCTTGGAGATCAGAATGGGACCCCAGGCACTTGGTTGGAGTGCTGTGGCACCCCAATATCTCGGGTGCAGCTATACCATTCCCCTGAGGACCTCTACAAGGGGAACCATCGCAAAGTATTGGCGGGACTTCGTGCGGCAGTGGCATCCTGGAAAACTCTGCCCTTGGCCCCCATAGGACGCGTAGCATTAGCAAAAATGATTATGGTACCCAGATTACTCTACACCTTTGCTAATCTCCCTGTGATACCCCCTCGCTCCTTTTTCCAAGAACTTGACATGTTACTCACAACACTAATATTGGGGGGGGGAGACACAGAGTAGCTTTACGAACCCTCTACATACCCACATCACAGGGTGGATTGGGGGCCCCCTCTTTTGAAGCTTATTTTCTGGCAGCACAGCTGCAGTGGCTGTCCCACTGGACAGCAGAACACCATACAGAGGTGCTGGTAACTAATAACAGTTGGTTACCTATCCCGGCTATTAGACAACTGCTGATGCCAGGCACCAGACCGGTGAGCACACACCCTCTACAAGTGGTGATTGCCTGCAAATGTATGATGCGCATACACCGCATGTCTAGGGGTCAGCCTCTTTACTCCCCCTTACTCCCACTAGAGGGGTTTCCACAGAAAGAGAATTACTACACATCCGGGACACTCCGGATATGGACAGAGAGTGAGGTGACGGAGGTGGAGGCGTTATTCGAGGAAGGACAGTTGAAGATATATGCCCAAGTGCAGAACGACTATGACCTCCCCCAGGACAATTCCTGGTACACAGACAGTTGATAGATAGTGCACGACAATGTTGGGATCTCACCGACAGGGAACCTCCGACACACTCAGTGCTTCACACCATCCTTCGTATGGTCAGGGGCAGGCACTTAGTCACTCTGCATTACAAAGCAATCAGAGAACTGACTACAACCCCGTTATTAACCCCCCGCCAAAAATGGGAAGACAGATAGGACGCGTGCCGAATGTCCGGGAATGGGAAAAGGCCTTAGAGTACCCAAAGAAGGTTTCGCGGAATGCCCGATTCAAAAACATTCAATTCAATATATTACACTGCGCATATTTAACACCTCACAAGCTCCACCGCTTTTACCCAGACACACAATTGACATGCCCCAGATGCCAAGCGCCCGCGGGGCACTTCAGACACATGTTTTGGGATTGTCCTGTAATTCAGTCATATTGGAGGGATGTATTTCGGGCTCTGGAGGCAACAGTCCACTTCCAGCATATTGCCACGTGGGAGGCATGTGCATTGGGGATCTTCTGCAGGCGGAAGACAGAGAAGGTACAGTGCAGGTTTGCATACCTAGCTATGCTCCTAGCGAATCTGGGTATAGCCATGTACTGGAGAGCGCCGACAGGGGCCCCAGCGGCAGCCTGGATAGGCGCAGTCAAAAAATGGGGAGCAGCAGAGGAGTCAACACTAAGGGAGGAAGAGGTGAAGGGGACCCAGAAACATCCAATTTCAATGGAATGGGCACAACTCCTGTACCAATTTATACAGGAGACAGTGCACGAAAACTCACCTGGGGCTTCCCCATCACGGTCCCACACTCCACCCCTGGCACAAGCGAATGCCATAACACAATAGATACATCCAAGGGCGGGTCGTGCGAGCATTAGGACCCCTCTAAGCTGGAGCCCCGACCGTCGATAGAGGATACTACCCTTGACCTGTTGTCCCCACCCCGAGTCTGACACCACTGATCTCCCACAGAAGAATGGACGTCACCATACGACAGTTCCTTACCATTCTGTATATATAGTCAGCTGGCACCCCGGGACCCCACTCCAGACCCCCCCACCTCCTTTCTGTTGTTCATAGGTTTATGGTTACCCCCCATTACCAGAGAGTAGGCTCCTACATAATAGAAGCATATGCACGGGCACTAATCAGTGAGGTACACCAGAATAGAGTGGGGTGCAATACACCAGCCTATACCCCTGAGGAAACTCTCCTATAAAGTCATACGGCATGGGTCAGGTGGCTAAACCTTGAGTCAGCTCAACTGGGGCTTAATTTATGTACTAACGATGTTGTTTCTTACCTGTCCCATGAGATATATAATGTATAAGTCGCTCCATAACATGCTTTAATTGCCAGGATACCCATGTACACCTCACAAAATGTATTGATAGTAAAAAAACAATGATGTACCAAGTACAAATGAACAAAAAAACAAAACTCTCAATAAAGAAATTTTAAACAAAGTATGTGAATCCGCATTTTCCTGGAATGATTCGGATTACTAAGTTGCGTATGTTTAAGCATGTTTGCAAATGTTTTGTTGCCAACATGTCCGTTTGGGCTGAACGCAAAATTTCTGTCTCTTTTTGAGTCCAATTAATTTGTTTGAAATCTGGTTTGATTAATTCGTAGAGAGGTTTAACCCTTTCTGCGTAGTTTAGAATGCAAGTTCTTCCGAAATTTAGGAAACCTAGAATCGACTAAGTTTTTCAGCGTTTTTGGAGGTTGGAGCAGCGCACATTTCTCTAGAAAGTTTGGTGACAGGCTTTTACCTTCACTTGATAACTCGTATACTAGGAAAAGGACGCTGAGGGGGGCAATTCTCGATTTCTTAAAATTGAATTTATACCCTTTAGAGGCGAATCCCAAAATAATGGTGTTCACTCTGTTCAAGTGCCTATCCAAGTCATCGTTTGTTAGATAGATGTCATCGACATATGATAATGCCTCATCATCATAGGTTTGTAGTAACTCTGTTACTCTGGCTGAAAATAACCCTGGACTATTCTTGTATCTCTGGGGGAGACGACAGAATTGACGCTGTGTCCTCATAATTGAGAAAGCGGTCAAGTACCTACTTTCTGGTGCAATGTTTTGACAGAAGAAACCGTTAGAAATATCTAATGTGGTTTTGTATTTTTTACGCACAATGTTATTCGTGCTGCACTATATGCATTTTGTCCTGCAAAAGTTTTTCAACAAGAGTTTAAATGTCTGTAATCCAAAACTAGACGATATGTATTGTCTGGTTTGGAGACAGGAAACAAAGGATTGTTCATGGACGAGGTGCATGTTTCAATCACCCCTTGGTATTGAAGTTGATCTAATATCTCCCTGACCTGTTTATTAGCTTCTTGCTTAACTGGATATTGCCTTTGTGCAGTGGGTTGATTTTTTAACTGGATTTTATGTTGAGGAGAATCCTCATCCCATCCTACATGATTCTTATATAATGCAGGAGCCTGGGCTACTGCCCATTTCCTGGCATAGGTATATTTTTTATGAATTGGAATATGGTTGGAGAAAGCTGGCATTATGATTTCCTCACCATGTGGGCACTCCCTGACAAATTCAGGTAGCCAGTCTTGTTCAGCTAAAAGTACGTCATAACCCTGAGAGAGCTTCTCCCAAAAGAGTGCTCTTATTTTTCTAGTTATGTCCACCTCCTTCCGGAGTGTTACTTCATATAACTTATCTGGGACACTAACCCTGGTATCTGCAGTTTCAACTTGGATGTACTCATTCAAGTCCACTGTCTCCAGATGATCCTTCAAGTTCTTGCGAGTTATGGTGACTTGTTCTGCGCTGTCCAACATTGTCTGAGCCTGTTTCCCATTCTTGAGTTGTGTCCTTAAGATCCTCTGCATGTCTGATTTTTAGACCTGCTACCTTCTTTTTGGTGAAATGAGTTTTCTTATTTTTTGGAACGTGTTGATAGTCTGAACTTCACGTGTTCTCCTTTTTGTTCTGATCATCCCCGTCTTTCCGATTTCTGTGAGAAAGTCTGAAAGGTACAAGAGGAACGTGTATCAGTATCTTGATATCTATCAGGTTTTCTCAAATTATCCCTATACCTGAGGTTGTACCTCTTTTCAGAGGGCTCCTTTTGAGGAGACCTACTTCTGGATTGAGAACACTTCTCTGTAGAAGTTTGTTTAGTATTCTCCCACTTCATTTTGGGAGCAGTAAGAGTGTTTTTAATAAAGACCTTTTCAGGACTTTCAGTTAGTTGGGGTTTCACTGGTTTACCACCCAAACTGTCTCTTCCTAATTCTTCATAGGATTTTTCAATTATTCTGGCCAGTTCATATGGTTGCTCAGTTACATCAAATTCTCTTAACTTTTGGTGGATCGCCACAAATGCTGCTTCACCTTTAATATTATTGTTGAGACCTGTTTAAAATCTTTCAGTAATTGCATACCTAGATTTAAAGCAGGCTCTGCCCCGTATTAGTTTAGAATGTGTTTCAGGACGTCTGGTATTACCGCCATAGACGGAACACCATGTGTTTTGGTGTAGATTGCAGCAAAGACTGTACCCCAAGTGTCGCAGTCCTACAGGTGTGGTGTGATTCACATTGGTAAACAGATTGTTAGAATCCTGTGTTTCTCATGAGGGGTAGTATCAGGAAATACTGCCTCAGTTTGAGTCATTTTTTGAGCTATGCAGAATGGAATTTGTTCCCGTTTTGCGGGTAATTTACCAATGACTGATTGTATAGTCTGCGGTGTAATTTTATTTATGTTCCCCTGGTAAGGGGTGTGTTGCAGAATCCTTATTTGTGTTTGGACAGTAAAGGTCCGCAAGACATATTGAACCAATTGTCTATGGATTTTAATTATCTCTTTTAATTGAACTAGTAGTTCCTCATCTGACATCCTTCCAATGGCAGGATGAGGTGTATAGCTGGCTAATATCGGCCATGTTGCTCCTGGTCTACCTAGTGGACCGAGCCTGGTAATGTGATGTTTATGTTTCAGGGCGCCTTTAAACCAGAGCTCATGCTCTTGGTATGTCAGTAGAATTTCAACATCCTCGAAAGGAATGTATTCCTCTGGAGCTTCATCTTCTTTGTAGAAGTGAAACACTTTTGATACTGGATTTGCTTCAGGGAAGATTATTCATGAATAGAATACCTCTGTCTGATGATATTCATGTGCCTCTATCACAAAAACTACCCTACCACCTCTTGCTGATAGGCCATTTCTCATAGTGATGGCTTTTCTTAAAGTTTCTGGGATGATTATAGCTGTTGTCGGTCTCTTGGAGACCTGTAAAGTTTAAAGCTTGTATGGCATTTGCTGCCTGCAGCTCCACTGATTGCGGTGTTTTTGTCTTTGGTCATTTTTGTTTAATGAAAGTTTGCAGAGCAAGTTTCAAGGAAACATAGATAAGGTGCACAATATGTTGGAACACTGTATCCTTCAGCGTTGAACAAACCAAAAACTAATACATAGGATTTTCGTCCTACTCAGCTATGGCGGATATTTTATCCATTTATCCACTCCAGACGTCTATTGGAGTATTTTACGGGAAAAGGGGGTCTCTGAGAAAAGCACGACTGAGTTACTTTAGTATCTAGCGTTAAATTAGTGCCTTACCAGACGTTGGGCGCCATGTAGTCTAGTTCCTATATTCCCAATAGGCTCTGCGCATTGTAATAATATATCCTATAGATTAGACGTAGGACTGAGGTCGACTAGATCTCTATCGAATATACTAAACTTAATAGTGAGAGCCAGCTAGCTCAGAGGTCACTTGAAACTTTCTTGAATTTACAAGAAGGTATTAGTTTCTGACTACCGCATAAACATGACAACTTTGTTTCCCAAGAATAAGAAATATATCTCTAGAGTCGCGGAAACAATAGAGAAGTCTTTCACTCAGTCAACCGTGCATGCTTCATTTCAACAGAGTTTGTAGAGAAATAGAGAGACGGGCGTTTTCAATAAAAAGGTTTATTGAACAGTCTTCTTTCTCATACAAGAGAAGTGAACTGTTACAATCGTTAAGCAGACTGCAAAGTATAATGCGTAGAGCGAGAATAGTATTATAAAATAATACTGTAAAAGCATTGTATGGTTTCTAAGCCATATACAAATACATACATAAATAACATTGACTAAAAATATTCAACTGGTGCTTCTAAATACGCCTACCCCAATGTACCTAACCTAAGTCTAGTACGCGGGAAGACGCAAGTATTGTGTAGCAAAGGTTTAGTTGTTTTTGCCAAGAATCTACCAAAGGTTTTTCTAGGTTCTAATCAGCTCCATACCTTGGTTTAGAATGAAGGAGGTCTGGTATCTCCGTCTCAGGACTCGATTTCCCAACACCCCGCAAGGGGAGCTTGGAAACACCAGAGCTGGATTCTCAGCGAGAGAAAGGCAGCCTCTTGATCAGTGCGTCAGCTGGAGGGTCGGCTTCCTTCTGCACTTGCTGTAGCAAGCTGCGTCGGGCAAGTAGATAGTCGAACTGCTCCGACTCACCGTAGTTTGCTATAGCAAGTGAAGGTATATTTATACCTTGAAGGTGTTTAGGAATGCCATAGATTGACGTAAAGTCGGGCATAATAACATCAGGAAAGAACCCCTAGGGAATAGTTGTTCTTTGCAAAGTACATGAGTTCTTGGACAAATCAATATTCAAGCAAGGGGAAGTTCCCTAACTGCTTAAGCCGATTTTCCAAGAAACCGTTGTGACGTTTGGTACGGGTAGAAGTAGCCATGCCGGTAATTGGTCTACATGGGCTATGTCTATATAAGGGATTGATTTCTATGCCTATATAAGGGTAATGTGAATTGTACCTACATAAGGGCATGAATTGGGAAAATTCACTCGGAGCTCTAAATGCCACACAACAAACTCACACTTGAGAAGCTGTGTGAAGCCCTACGATAATTGTCAAAAAACTGATGCCCCAGGAAGGGTGGGCAATGGATTCTAGGCTGAACTGCATAACTGTATTAAACATCTTCTCGCCAGGTGACAGAACTCCTACTGAACAATCTCCAGAAGGCACTGATGGTTGGGGTACTCCCTCCCACAATGAGGAAAGGGATAATCTGTATGATCCAAAACCCTACTGTGGTTATGGGGGAGAGGGGACTGAACCCTCCCTCATATCGACCCATTTCCATGATTAATTCCATTCCTATACAAAAATATTATGTAAGGCGCTAGCGACCAGGCTAACCCAAGTGGTAGTAGGATTAGTGCAAGAACACCAATGCAGGTTTATTCCAGAATGGAACGCCTATGAACATGCAAGATGTGACACAAGTATTGCACTTGGTGCATGACAGAAATGAAGAAATGGCCCTAGTAGCAATAGGTTTACAAAGGCCTTAGGTACACTCAATTGAGACTACCAGTGGGAGGTGTTACAATACATGGGAATAGGCCCGGGGTTTAGTAAATGGGTTCTATTACTTTATGAGCAAGTCAAAGTCAGAGTGAGAACAGGAACAATAGTCTTGAATACATGAGGGACCATGGCGTGTATGTCTTTTGTGCCCACTGTTATTCGTGTAAACCATGGAGCCACCAGCGCTGCAAATTTGCATAAAAATGGCGAATCTGACGCAGGGTGGGGGGTTACCCATCTGGTGTTCCTGTACACGGATGATGCGCTGTTTTACCTGCCGCCCCCATGATGGTCCGATCCTATACTACTGATCTGCCTGGAACGATTTGGAGATGTGTTGGGTCTCTGCACAAGCACTTAAAAAAGCCTCTTCTTCCACCTGGGGAGTCTGGCACGCCGACCACTCTTCGAGCGCCTGGACTGAAGGCTTAGATGTGAAATTGACACATTTTGTTATTTAGGGAGAGTGATAGCCCACACTCAGGAAAAACAATATGAATAAAATATGGGAAGAGTGATCCGGAGACTCCTGGCATCAATTGACTTCTGGACGTCACTGCCACTCTCAGTCATGCAACAGGTAGCAGTGGAGAAGATGGTGGTTCTGCCACCACACCTTTATACCCTGCAAAACTCTATTTGCCCCCTGTGCACGTCTATGTTTAAAATGTTAGACAGTCTTCTGATTATGTTGGTTTTCACTAGGAGACAAAACAAAGTCGGTCTGGCCTTGCTCAAATAGGATATGTAGGAAGGGGAAAAGGAAATAAAGTGTACCATTCCGTGTTGGATCCTAGATCAAGTAGTTTATGCCCAGATCATAAATACCAATAGAATCTTTTGCTTAGTGGAGCAAAAGGCACTCACCCACCCTAGGATTGCATGCTTCATTATTAGACCATGCTCGTCGTCTGGCTGGATCTGCAATGTCCAACGGGCCTAGTGAAGGGGCTCTTTGCCGGAGATCTTTTTCTCGCCAATCTAGTTGACAAAAGTGCAACTCAATTGCTCCCGGTGTTGATGGACAAGAACTGGAATAGGATCATTAAAATTAACTATAGAGCCCTATTAGTCATTTTTATTTTTTGAAGGGGTCTATGTTAAGATTAAAAACGGTTCAGAGAAACAAAGGAAAATAATGTTCCTTGATCCTCAACAGATAAAGTTTAGATGATCATTAGAATTTTTTTGTCAACAAACAGATCTACATGCGTCATGCCTTTGTAGTACCAACATGGACCTGCGGCAATTCTTCAGGATCAGCTTGAAATAACCTAATCTTCTCTTGTGGTCGAGTTCCTATACTTATCAGGAAACAAGTGATTCCCCACCTCTAGTGAATGGACAGCATTTCTCCAAATGACTTGCTTCCCATGAGCTCAGGCTGTTTTAAAGATAAATATATTAGTTACCCTAAATTCCTAAAAGGCTACATTTAGTACGTGGTTGTTGGACTGTTGCCCGGTAATTTTCCAAGAGATGTGTCCCAGCTGTTATGCCTACCCAACTTCCACGCTTCAGGGCATGGAAGACGGGGAGGCATAACAGCCGGGACACATCTTTAGGAAAATGATGATGGACAGCCCAACATCCACACATCTCTGGGAAAATGACCGGGGAACAGTTCAACATTCACGTACTCTCTGTCCCAGTTGCAATGGAAAAAATGGGCACTCTCCTGAGGGGCTACTTTGACAATATTTGGGGTACCACTGCTTCCCATAGTAGTGAATAGGACGCCAATGGAAACATTCTAGCTTCTCTCCACTTCAAGAATCTCAAAAGAGTTCAATGAGTTATCGCTAAAGTGCAATAAATCGTTGATATCTTCCCCTGACAAGCTCCCCATGAGAGGTTTCGCCTCCAGAGGACTGCAATCTGGTGTATCAGACACCCCACTATTGCTGAGATGTAAAGCATTGATACATTCCTTAACACCTGATGTTTGTATAAGTCAAAGTTAGTCTGATGTGTACCCTCCAAGAGGTTGCCAGGTTTAGATATGGCAGTGGCAACCCTCTCTAGAAAGCCCTGCAGTGCATTTACCTCGAGTAATATTCCGCCCTCCTCCAAGGGGGTTTCCCTCGTTAATCTCTCATAACTTTTGAGATAGCACAGAGTACTGTGCCAGATACTTAGTACGTTTTGGTGAAAATGTGGGATTCACCCTACCACCATATGAGAAATCTAGGTAATGTGCTGCTTCCACAACCTATTTTGGTGGCATATGTCAAATCTGTCAGCAAATGTGTTGATTTCAAGTGCGTACATTAATGAGCTCAAGATGCTCAAATACACGATTAATTATTCCTACTGTTCAAGGAGACTGTCTAGACACCTGTGTTTATGCTTCCATCCACTTACCTAGGCGTCTATTGCTACTCAGTTTCACCGACCTCCAAATTGAATCTCTACAACATATAAAGGGTCACACTCCATTACCCATCTGCCTGAGATGCAACACTACTGTGATGGCTGTTTGCACACTGTACCGTGCTGCCCGGGCATTACACCTTTGTGGGAAGGAGTCCAGCAGACACTGCGTGGAGTGTTGAACTGGAGACCGCCCAGAGATCCCAAACTTGTACTGCTACATCGATCAACAATGACTAACAGATACTAGAAAACACTATGCTGCATCTCAGCCTCGTGGTGGATAAATATGACAGTCAGGAAATGGATGAAAAAAGAGTCTAAGGACAACCAAAGACTACATGTAGCACAGCTGTTAGAGTAATAAAGCCCTTTTAAAGACTTAACAAATGTTGTCTAGTATATTCAACCATTAGTGAAAAAGACAATTCAACCAATAAGTTTCAAAACTTCATTTGAAAAAAACAAACATAAAACACAATTTTTAAATTTCCAATATGAAATTTGGACAATCATTCACAAAAAATCAAATGCATGTATCTTTGATCATCTCTTCAAGTACACGTCTTGTAAATATCATGTCATCCAAAAATTAACAATTCCCAAATATCATGTGTCATCCAAAAATTAACAGTTCCCAATGCATTTCGGGCAGGTAAGTAAAGGACATAATTAGCAAACAATAGGATATCTACTGCCCTAAAGTGATCAACATATTGTTTTCATATAACAAATGACGTTCAAATAGAGCTCATGATAAATGCAATATGAGTTTTAAATATAATTTATTTTTGATATTTTTAGAAAATTATTATTTTATCCATTTTTTCTTTCTTATTTCATAAAATTTTCGAGACAAATTTTATATGAACAAAAAAACACAAAAAACATTTACATAACGTAATTTTGGTCGATGTATTTACAGATGTAGGCAATATGCTGTTAAACCACACTACCCAACTCAATATGTCTATTATGTACTATGGGAGGATAAAAAGCTGGGTTTAATCTGAATTGCCCATTTCAAGTTATGGCTTTAGCAGAGAGCTTTTGATTTTAATAAAATTATATCATTGATACTTATAGTAGCTTTCAGTTAGAACTCATTTTTCATAGGTCTGTGGTTGCGCCATTCACATTTTTCTTCTATCCACTTGGGGCAAAAGGGTCCGTCTCCTTCACTCAATGGTCAAGTTCACTGAGTGACTGCATTCTGCCCTTTCACAAGGAGCACATCCACACACAGTACGAACTGCATTGGCTGGATGTTTTGGTTGCTGGACTTTATGTTTTAAAGTGGAATTAAATAAAGGCAGAATTGTTTCTACAAACAGACTCGAAGATTTATATAGAGGTGACCTCGGCACTCTGACCTGTTCAATAATTAATTCGGGAAAAGTTATCTTACTCAATTAAAGCAAGGAGCAATAAACAGTTTACAGATCCATTTAATGTATATAGGATACAAACACTCGGCAATGTTCTCAATACATTTGGTTCAATTTAGTTCGAAATACATGAATTGCAATGACTAAGTATTACAGAGATGGAGGGTGTAATACAGTAAACCTCCTGTGGAGCGATGGATCGGCTGCCACTGTAATAAGGTTTTGCAAAAGCCCCCACAAAACAAATAAGCTTTGAAAACACCAAAAGGCCGTCAGCCAACACCAGAACTTTTGGCTTTGCAAACGCTTGTCTCTGATGTATTCATGCCAAACAGCCTGATGCTGCAGAATTTCACATTAGAACCCCGGTAACAGGCTATACCCCCAATCGACACATTTATTGATAAGTGTTCAAGTGGCACTCTTTTCAAACAGCGGTTATGTAAATTATGTTCCATGGCCAATTAATCAATCAATCAATCAATCAATCACAGCATTTATATAGCGCACAGCTCACCCAAAGGGTCTCAAGGCGCTAGGGAGGGGGGGTCTGCTACTGCTCGAACAGCCAGGTCTTGAGTTGCTTCCTGAAGGCGAGGTGGTCCTGGGTCAGGCGGAGGTGGGTCAGGAGGGAATTCCATGTCTTGGCGGCGAGGTAGGAGAAGGACCGTCCTCCTGTGTTGGCTCTTCGGATGCGGGGGACGGCGGCGAGGGCGTGGCCGTTTGATCGAAGCTGGCGTTTGGGAGCGTAGAAGTTGAGGCGGCTGTTGAGGTATCCGGGCCTTGGTTGTGTAGGGCTTTGTGTGCGTGGGTGAGGAGTCGGAAGGTGATTCTCTTGTTGACCGGGAACCAGTGCAGGTCTCTCAGGTGTCCGGAGATGTGGCTGCGACGGGGGATGTCCAGGATGAGACGTGCTGAGGCGTTCTGGATCCGCTGAAGTCTCTTCTGGAGCTTGGCGGTGGTTCCGGCGTAGAGGGAGTTGCCATAGTCCAGACGGCTGGTGACGAGGGCCTGGGTGACCGTCTTCCTGGTCTCGGTGGGGATCCACCGGAAGATCTTGCGTAGCATGCGCAGGATGTTGAAACACGACGAGGAGACGGCGTTGACTTGTCTGGTCATGGAGAGGGATGAGTCCAGGATGAAGCCCAGGTTGCGTGCGTGGTCTGTTGGTTGGGGTGCGCTGCCCAGGGCGGGGGGTGAGGATCCCAGGATGAGGACTTCAGTCTTGTCCGAGTTCAGTTTCAGGCGGCTGTTCTTCATCCATTCGGCCACCTCTTTCATCCCTTCGTGTAGGTTGTCTCTGGCGGTGGCGGGGTCGTTGGTGAGGGAGAGGATCAGCTGGGTGTCGTCGGCGTAGGAGATGATGTTGAGGTTGTGCTGGCGTGCGATGTCTGCGAGGGGGCCCATGTAGACGTTGAAGAGGGTTGGACTGAGCGAGGAGCCCTGAGGGACGCCACAGATGACTTCGGTGGCTTCCGATCTGAACGGAGGGAGGCGGACTCTCTGTGTCCTTCCGGCGAGGAAGGAGGTGATCCACTCCAGTGCCTTCTCCTGGACTCCGACGTTGCTGAGGCGCTGTACTAGGGTACGGTGGCAGACAGTGTCGAAGGCCGCGGAGAGGTCTAGGAGGATGAGGGCCGCTGTTTCTCCGTTGTCGAGCAGGGCACGGATGTCATCGGTGGCTGCGATCAGGGCGGTCTCGGTGCTGTGGTTTGCCCGGAAGCCAGACTGCGAGGGGTCGAGGGATCCGTTTGTCTCGAGGAAGGCGGCCAGCTGCTTGTTGACGGTCTTCTCGATGACTTTAGCCGGAAACGGGAGCAGCGAGATGGGGCGGTAGTTCTTGAGGTCAGTGGGGTCGGCTGATGGCTTCTTGAGTAGGGCGCTGAGTTCGGCGTGCTTCCAGCTCTCCGGGAAGGTAGCGGTGTTGAAGGAGGTGTTGATGATGTCCCGCAGGTGGGGTGCGATGACAGCGTCGGCTTTGTTGAAGACGTGGTGAGGGCAGGGGTCGGTCGGAGATCCGGAGTGGATGGAGTTCATCGTGCGGATGGTGTCTTCGGCGTTGATCGGAGTCCAGGCGCGGAGGGTGGTGGTGGGGGGCGGGGGTTCGGTCGTGGCGTGCGTCGGTTGAGTGCTGAAGCTGTTGTGTATGTCCGCGATCTTGTTGTGGAAGTAGGAGGAGAGGGAGTTGCAGAGGTCTTGCGAAGGGGTGATGTCGTTGTTTCCGGCGTTGGGGTTGGAGAGCTCTTTGACGATGTTGAAGAGTTCCTTGCTGTTGTGTGCGTTGTTGTCCAGTCGTTCCTTGAATGCGGTTTTCTTGGTGGCGCGGATGAGTTGGTGGTGCTTTCGGGTGGCGAGCTTGAGGGCCGCCATGTTGTCCGGAGTTGGGTCTCTGCGCCAGGTTCTCTCGAGGGCTCGGCAGTTCTTCTTGGAGTTCTTGAGTTCGTCGGTGAACCATGGGGCTTTCTTGCTGCCGGGTCTGCTAGGCGGGGTCCTCAGGGGGGCGAGGTCGTCTGCGCAGTCGCTGATCCACTTGGTGAGGTTGGTGGCCGCCTGGCTTGGGTTCGGTGTGCTGGTGGGGGGGTTCATGCTCAGGGAGGTCGCGAGTTGGTCGGCTGTGATCTTGTTCCAGCTTCTGCGTGCAACCTGTTGCTGGTGGTGGTGGATCGTGGTCCTTCTGAAGCTGAAGTGGACGCAGCTGTGGTCCGTCCAGTGGAGTCCGGTGGCGTGGCTGAAGGCGATGTCCTTGCTGGATGAGAAGACGGGGTCGAGTGTGTGTCCGGCGTAGTGGGTGGGGGTGGTCACCAGCTGCTTGAGTCCCAGGTTTGCGAGGTTGTCCAGCAGGGTGGTGGTGTTGCGGTCGTTGTTGTTCTCCAGGTGGAAGTTGAGGTCCCCAAGGAGGATGTAGTCAGCGGAGGGAAGGGCGTGCGGGGTGATGAAGTTGGCGATGTCCTCGCTGAATTGTGTGCGTGGTCCCGGGGGTCTGTAGATGAGGGTGCCTCTGAGGGTGGTCTTGGGGTTGATGTGGACCTGGAAGTGAAGGTGCTCGGCAGGTGCGAGGGTTTCGTCGGTGTTGGTCGTGATGCGGATGGTGTTCCTGTGGATGATGGCGATGCCTCCTCCTGTGTTGTTGATGCGGTCCCTTCGGATGATCTTGTAGCCGTCTGGGATGGCGATGGCGATGTCGGGCGCTGAAGAGGCGTTCATCCAGGTTTCCGTGAAGAAGGCGACGTCTGGGGCTGTGGAGTCGAGCAGGTTCCAAATCTCGATGGCGTGTCTGTGGACGGAGCGGGTGTTGAGCAAGATGCATTTCAGGTGGCTGTGGCTGTTGCTCGTCTTGGTCTTGGTCGGTGCTGGTGTAGTGGAGGTCTGGATGCAGGTGAACTTGCAGGAGTTGCAGCAGAAGGGTCCGTGGGTGCGTCTCGGGGTGGCTTGGTAGCATCCCGGTGTTCTTCCGGCGTTGAGTGCGTAGAGTTCGGTGGCGTCGTAGGTCCGGCGGGTGGGCTGGGGTCTGCGGGGGCCAGGGGTCCTAGCGCTGGGCGCGGTCCAGGCGCGGACGGGCGCAGACGGGCTTACCTTTGCCGCACCTTCGGCGCTCATTCGGCGCTCATTCGGTGCTCCCGCTGCGCGCGTCTGCTGTGGGAGAGGAGGGGAGGTGGGGCTCCGGGTCAGCGGCGGCGGGAAGCACGGAGGTGACCGGGGCAGCGGGGCCGGTGAGGAGCGGGGGCAGAGGCGGCAAGCTGCGGGCAGAAGGCGAGCCCGAGGAAGATGCGGAGGGCAGCGGCGTGGGGGAGGTGAGCGGAGGTCTCGGCAATCAAGGGAGCGGCCAGGCAGCAGCTGAGTCAGCAGGCAGGCAGGGGAGCGAGCGGCAGAGCAGCGTGGAGGGAGAGACCGCCTGCGAGGGCACAGGGGTCACAGTGAATGACCCGGCAGGGACCCCTTAAGTAGGAGCCGTGAGGGAGGGTCGGCCGGGAGGTGGGAGGACCAATGGGAGAGGAGGGGAGGCGGAGCTCCGGGTCAGCGGCGGCGGGAAGCACGGAGGTGACCGGGGCAGCGGGGCCGGTGAGGAGCGGGGGCAGAGGCGGCAAGCTGCGGGCAGAAGGCGAGCCCGAGGAAGATGCGGAGGGCAGCGGCGTGGGGGAGGTGAGCGGAGGTCTCGGCAATCAAGAGAGCGGCCAGGCAGCAGCTGAGTCAGCAGGCAGGCGAGCGAGCGGCAGAGCAGCGTGGAGGGAACGACCGCCTGCGAGGGCACAGGGGTCACAGTGAATGACCCGGCAGGGACCCCTTAAGTAGGAGCCATGAGGGAGGGTCGGCCGGGAGGCGGGAGGACCAATGGGAGAGGAGGGGAGGCGGAGCTCCGGGTCAGCGGCGGCGGGAAGCACGGAGGTGACCGGGGCAGCGGGGCCGGTGAGGAGCGGGGGCAGAGGCGGCAAGCTGCGGGCAGAAGGCGAGCCCGAGGAAGATGCGGAGGGCAGCGGCGTGGGGCAGGTGAGCGGAGGTCTCGGCAATCAAGGGAGCGGCCAGGCAGCAGCTGAGTCAGCAGGCAGGCAGGCGAGCGAGCGGCAGAGCAGCGTGGAGGGAGCGACCGCCTGCGAGGGCACAGGGGTCACAGTGAATGACCCGGCAGGGACCCCTTAAGTAGGAGCCGTGAGGGAGGGTCGGCCGGGAGGCGGGAGGACCAATGGGAGAGGAGGGGAGGCGGAGCTCCGGGTCAGCGGCGGCGGGAAGCACGGAGGTGACCGGGGCAGCGGGGCCGGTGAGGAGCGGGGGCAGAGGCGGCAAGCTGCGGGCAGAAGGCGAGCCCGAGGAAGATGCGGAGGGCACCGGCGTGGGGGAGGTGAGCGGAGGTCTCGGCAATCAAGGGAGCGGCCAGGCAGCAGCTGAGTCAGCAGGCAGGCGAGAGAGCGGCAGAGCAGCGTGGAGGGAGCGACCGCCTGCGAGGGCACAGGGGTCAGTCAAGAACAAGTCACTGACTCGACCCCATGCTGATCCGCCTTTCAATGGCACTAAACCACAGGAAATCTCCTGTTTCCCTATACTCTAAAAGCCTCTTCAAGATAGGAGTTGTGGTTAAAGGTGATGACTGTGGTCAGATCTGGGTTATATTCCAAGTCGGCACACGAGTCGGGGTACACACCGGTACACAGCGTCCACCCACTACTTTCACACAGTGGACGCCGTCCGCCCTGCCAAGAAGTTGGGCCTCACAGAAATATGCTGAACTTGTCTTGGTGTAAAAGACCGGGACACTTTCTGCAGTGGCTGCACGCTGTCTGGTTCCATTTCCAGCAGCAATGTGCAGGCAGCGAGGGGTGTTTTTTGTTTTTTTTACCTCCAGCCAGTCCGACGTTAGGGGGACATCAGGCCTCCTTTTGCTTGAATATCTTAACTGGAGGCGGCCTATAGCCTCACACAAATGTAAATGCCACAGAGGGAAACAAAGGCATACAACTTGCTTTCTCTTCACAGGTACTTAAGAGATGCATGCTTTTGCCTTTGTTCTGTCCCTGTATCTAAGTGCAGACACTGTAAAACTGATGGGGTGGTCTGTCCCAGTAGTTACACAAATAATTTAAATAGCACCATTTTATTTCTTTTATAGCGCTACGTCGTGACGTCATGTGCTGTGATGGAATGCGTCATGAGGTCACTTGCATAGTGTCTAACTTGGTCAGTCCCCCCCACTTCTTTTTAAAGGACTTGTGCCCTGTTCCTAGTTCCCCTCACTGACTTGGTCAGTTTCCCCACTTCTTTTTAAAGGACTTGTGCCCTGTTACTAGTTCCCCTCACTGAACAGCGAGCCTAAGTCCTAGGGTATTGGCACTTCCTTTACCTCATCAACCGAAATGTGTCATTAAAAAAAAAAAAATGATACTGACCACCAAGCTTCAGTGTTCACCTTCAACATGAACATCATCTTACAATTCAAAAACACATTTGAATAGAAGAAATAGAAATTAAAGTATGTAACAGGACAATGCCAATTGAGAGAACCTTTTTCACTCAAATTTGCAACGCATTTTAAAGATTTTAAGATGTTTTGGCCCTCGCTTTCCCAGCTTTACTGGAGGGGAAAGGAAAGGTATCTGATGGATCTGAACTATGGTCCAAGTTTAAAAGAAAACGTGTGTATTTCATCCTAAAAGGCACTGATGCTGGCAGGATGGCCCAGTGTGTTAAATGCTCAACGCTGACCTACAGCGATGTGGGGGTCGTAAGTCTGAATCCGGCATGGATAACAGACCCTCGTTACCCTTCTGAGGAGGACAGTTCAGCACGGATGCTTGCATTTAAATGATTCAATAGTACCACTTGTTATTTGTGGCGTTTAGGAATGGCAGAAAAATGCATAAAAAGTAATCATGAAATAAATTAAATTGACTTAATTTGTAACACAATTTAGTATTTCCAGACCAGGGTACGCAGGTTAGCGCCGAGTGTGGGTGGCTAGAGCTCGGGTGTAGAATTCACTGATAAACTGCTCTCCTGAAAAGAAATGTATCAAAGAAATGTTAAAAATGTTACTACACTTAGCGTTAATAGGTGTGTATTATTTAGCTACTTTGTGAATTAATACAATGTCGGATATTTCCCCACTGTAGCAATAACAAGTAAGTCTACCGCACCAAATTTCCGACTTTGGTTTTCCACGGGAATACTGATAGGCCCACATGCATCATTGTGTCTTTTTGCATTTCTTAATTTGCGAAAAATAAGGAATCGCAAATTAAGAAATGCAAAATGATATGCATCAATATTTTCGGTATTCTTGTGGGATTCGGTAAAAATCGCATTTTTTACCGAATCCCAAAGAAATACCGATTTCTTAACTTAATTTTCGCAATTTCCATTGATTCCTATGGGCCAAAAGGCCCATAGGAGTCAATGGAAATTGCGAGTGGCACTTAGAAAATTTCATGGGTGCAGGGGGGGGTCCAAAGGACCCCCCCATGCACCCCTGAAATGTAATTTTCAGCATAAGTTACATACACACATGTCCTAAGGACATGTGTGTGTGTAACTTTACAGTTTAAAAAATGCATTTTTGTGCATATTTAATCAATTTCGCAATTTACCACGAAGTTGAACTTCGTGGTAATTTGCACTTCCAATTTTAAAAAAAAGCATATTTTTCTATAATGATGCATAGCATTTAAGAACTCGCACAATTGCGATTTCTTAAATGCTAATGCAATTTTAGAAATCGTAAAAAAGATGCGACTTCTAAAATGGCATGATGCATCCCAACAAGCACTTTTGCAGTCGCAAACGGCCGATTTTAAGGAATCGCACCGTCTGCGACTGCAAAAATGCTTGATGCATGTGGGCCTCTCGCCTATGTCAACGACCTGTAATACATTCATTCACCACTAGAGGACACTAATGGCTAAAGAATCCCAAAACAAAATCGCTCAGTTGCTGTTTAATCCTAATAATAAGAGCCTATACTAGGCTTTTCCAAAGAGTAGCTCCTGCGCTACTAGTAGCTCTCCAGCTACCTATTAATAGTTTTCTCTACAGCCGAGTGAAAAATTGGAAGCTTTTGCTTGGTTGTAATAATATATGTATATCAAAATGGAAATGTGTGTACTTCCAGAATTCATAGGTTGATGTTTGGGGGGAAATGGCTGAACTTCAAATATATATTAAAAGCTATTTGAGCGATAAAAATTCAAACTGTATTTGGGAGACGTATTACTATTATTATTACCTTAGTGCGATGGGCACTGCAGCTATGGCTGTTATGTGTTACCCCCGGCAGAAGCATTCCACATTGGCAAACCCTTTTTTGCATTACTGCTGGCAGCCATGCCTGATGCACTGAGGTGATCAGTGCTGGTAACTTTGCATGTGTTGGCCACTCAAGTAACCTTGTCTTATGAGGTTACTTTTACATCTCTAATAATATTAGCAGCTTGGGAGGATTTTCATTGAACATATGTAGATCTTATTACAGAAAAGGTTGGAGGCCCCTGGCCTATACTATCTACGTTAAACCAGTTAAAAGGACTGACTGCACCCTTGCTGAGAAAGAAGTTCAGGTGTTCAGTACCTCGTCTGGCTCTATCTGCCGATTTAAAGCGCACATTTTCAGGCAACAGAGACACTTCTAGTTTCGCATCAAGAATACGTATGAACATGTGAAAAAACTCATGAGCAAAACTCCATTTGTTTGAAAACTTTAAAGAAGCACAGGATAAATCAATTTTGCTTCTTGAAGACGTTATCTTGCTCTTATTGTACAAGAAACATAGTTTCCAATTTATCATGACACATTTATGAAAGAAAGTGCAATGGGTCCTGCTTCACAGCTATTTATGCAAGTATATTTTAGCTTACACCAGCATGTAGCATTTTTACAAGTGTAAATCCACATTCACCAAAAGTAAAAGATTTACTCATGCAAAGTTCTTTTTAATGAGTAAACCTAATCATTGGGGTGGGGCGGGAGCCTTCTGGAGAAGAAATGGTCTGAACGTTGGTGTATACTCACAAACAAACTCATTTGTTGGCAGGCAGACGCAAAGTTTGTCTGACCAATTCCACTTCTGGAAAAAATGTCAGATATTTAATGATGATTAAATATTCACTGTGTTGAGGGCAGACTAGAGGACATGAAAAGCTCCATAATTAGTGAAGGTGTTATGGAAGGAGTCTATTCGAAGTCTGGGGTAGTATACCTTAAGGCAGATACGGTGGTGGCATAAGATACAGGAGTTCACCATCTCACTAAACTCAAGAGCCCTCATTACAAGTGGCCCATTATCGGATGCAATAGTTATTGCACACAATAAAATCAGACACTGAGGTGGTTAGAATTGCGCTAATTATCACTTATTATGTCTTTATTGGCGGTGTTGGACAGGGAAATGGCAATAACGAGCAGATTTTGGTCCTTACTGTAGCATATTGATGTTATATGTATGGGATGCTGCACAGGAACTACGTCATTTGTGGGGAGGAGTTAGGGTGTGGTTAATCTTGAGTATGAGATCATGCACAGTGAGTGCGTGAGCGTATGATTTGCAATAAAGAAGTGTTCAACTACAGCTCCCATGTGGTTTACTTTATGGTCATGCTCCAGGGCTGGAGAAGACTCTACATCTGGCAATAAGTAGGGAATACGCGCCCTGAAGAAAACAAGACTGCTCTCCCTGGGAGTTTGTAACAGTATGGCAAACTGCTTGTGTGTGCCACGTGTGCCACAAATCGATGCAAAGCAGTCTGCAACTTATACATGTGAAGTCAAGGCCCTTCTCCAGACCATACACAGTCAAAGAAGACAGTTAGCGCCCTTCAGAGGTACAAATCAAAAAGCCATCTAAAACTGCCAGCAACAAATATGGAGTAATTACTCAAACAAAGCAGAAAGAAAATTGCACTGACAACTAGGTACAAGAAACCGAGAATTTACTCACAGTCAAGGGCAAGTGAAGCATTCTACGACCTCAGATCTAACATGGTGAACCAAGTGCAAGCACATGAGCTGTGCTTACTGAAGTTACAGGAACTGGGGTACAGCAAAAGCCGCCTGAGCAGCGCATGCTCTCATTGGCCAAAAAAAAGATCAAGAAGTACAATCTATTCGTGTTCCTGAATCCATCACCGCACTTCAACACTACTAAGAAGTAGAAAATTGGTGCCGGTGGGCTGTGTGGATCTAAACATTTGATGACTTCATAGATGCATTTGAAGAAGAAGATGAAAAGATTATCAAATATTTGAAAAACCTTGTAGGCGATGGAGTGAAAGAAGTGCTGAAGAAAGTTTCACAGACTGATGCAAAATCACACCAAAAGGTCAAAGAAACGTTGGAGGCCAAGCTCAACCAAATGCCGAATGTCAACTGTGAAAGGCATATCTACATCCAAGAATGACAACAGGTTGGTGATACAATGGATGCCTTTCTTGAAAGACTTGATACACTCATTAACATTGCGAATTCTGTGACTTTACCCACAAAGAAGCTATGCGCCTCAGAGTCACTGATGACTACTTTTCAGATTCATTTAGAAGGCGCATGTTGAGAGAAATGCACAGCTTGGAGGAAATGCTGATGGCTGCCGGAGCAGAAGGCTGAGCAAACTGACAACCTGCTGACATGGAAGCAGGGACAGCACACAGCGAATCAGGGCTGATTGTGAAAAGCAGGCACAAGCTTAAAAAAGATGCACTAAGTCAACATCTTCAAAGAAAAAAAATGTATGTTTCCAATGGGGATTTTTGTTTCCTCATGAAGGTGACTGTCCAGCCATTGGGCAGGTCTGCAAAGGTTGTGGAAAAAGGAATCATTTCATGACTGTCTGTCAAGCTAGAGAAAAATAAAGTGCATCACAACGGAAAGAAAAGATGGATGCAAGAACATTCCAGAAGCGTTCTCACCAAACCCACAAAGCTAAAAAGCAACATCAAATACGATGGGTAGAGACCAGGCAAAATCAATTGTCATCAAGCTGACTGTACAAAGGCTCCTCAATGTCATTATCGAATTCCAGTGAAGAAGATGGGTGTAAGATGACTATGTCTGCCAAAGCACAACGTGCACATGTGGGGTTAGTTACCTGTAAGAAAAGTCACAAGTCAAAGGCATTGAAAGTGAATGCTTTCATCATAGATAGTTGTGCGTCGACTGACATCATGCCAGTGGAAAAGTTGTATCCCCTGTGCCTCGCCTCACTCTGTCAGACACAAAGGTGTATACCTTGGCCGCTTTTGAACCACTGCAAGTCCAAGGGTCGCTCAAACTGTCAATGCGACACAAAAAGACATTGGGGCGACCCACTATTCATGCTCCACAAGGGACTTTGTAGAATGCCTGCTTGCTCAGTTTTGTCACTGCCATGGGGTTGATATCCCTTAGATACAACCTCTGTGCTCAGTCAGAAATTACGAGCGTATTCTCACCGTTCCATGGCCTTAGAAAACTCAAGAAAATTAAAGTAGAGCTTCATATCAAAGAAGACATTTGCCCTTTTGCTCAGTTACAATGTAGAGTTGCCTTTTATCTACAAGATGCTGTAGAGAAATAGTTGGACGCACTCTTAAAACATGACATCATTGAACACTCCACAGTTTCCACACCATGTGTTTTACCCATAGTAGTAGTACCAAAAAAGGGCAGTGCACATCTGCTTTGATATGTGCCAGACAAACAAAGCCATCGGGAGAGAAAGACACCTTTGCCCACACATAGTGGACATGATCATGAAATTTAACGGAGTCATAGTGTATTCCCATCTCAACCTGAACAAAGGATACTACCAACTTCAACTGGAAGAAAATTGCAGATACATTATTGCCTTTTCAACTCATGTTGGTTTAATCACATATAAAGACTATGTTTTGGATTATCTTAAGCTGCGGAGAAATTTCAGGATGTAATTTGCTGAGTAAACCATCATGTTTCCCATGCTTTCAACTACTGTGATGACATACTGTCTTTGGAGAGAACACAAGAACACGAAAAAACATTTAACCAAGTGTCCCAGATACTTGTTGATACCCGGCTCACTCTGAATGCTGCACAATGCAACTTTCACAACACTAAACTTACGTTTTTTTGGGCACATATTCTCTGATGGGGAACAGGCTTCAGATCCAGACAAGATACCAGCACTATCATCCAATTGCCCCCCTAAGCTGTTACTATGCAACATCCATTCTAGGCAGGGCCAGTTATTGCTCAAGATACATTTGCAAATTTGGTTCAGTGAGCGCTCTATTAAGAGACTTTATAGACAATACAAGGGAACCCAGGGTGCAGTAAGCTAGGGACCTTGGGTAGATACTAGTTAACAGAGGCAATGGTCCCTAGACCGAAGTTGAATCAAAACACAATAAATATAGACTAGATAGTGCTATATTTTCTTTGTCCAGCCGGACAGTTTAATTTCTAGTAATCAGAAGTATAAAAATTACGATACAATGTGTTACAAGTGGGACACCAGCCGATGTCCGACTTCCACACTAGGGAAACAAGAACAAAACAAGGTTGTAGGCAAAATAAGGTCATATGGTTATCATAAATCATAAGCAGATAATCCAACAGAAACACATATGCATGCAAACAGTCATTATTACACTATGCATTTAGTGTTTTGGGTCGACGACGTTTCGAACCATGTCTAGTAAAGGTTCATCCTCAGGACATTAAATAGTTTGCTTAAAGAAAAACAATGCAGCTGTAGCCCACGAGTCAGGCAAGCAAGCTGGCGTTCTTTACTGATAGTGCATGAGAACGCAAGTCTGGCGATCAGGGTATAGATAATCTCAGTCTTCATATCTAGTATGGAAAGGTGGATAGGTGAGTGGATTAGGCGAGGTACAGGTCCACAATGGGGGTCCAAGTACAGCACGCAGTACTTGGACCCCCATTGTGGACCTGTACCTCGCCTAATTCTGACGGCACCAACAAGGACTTTTCAGCCTTGATTGCGTATCCACCTTTCCATACTAGATTTGACGACAGGGATTATCTATACCCTGATCGCCAGACTTGCGTTCTCATGCACTATCAGTAAAGAACGCCAGCTTGCTTGCCTGACTCGTGGGCTACAGCTGCATTGTTTTTCTTTAAGCAAACTATTTAATGTCCTGAGGATGAACCTTTACTAGACATGGTTCGAAACGTCGTCGACCCAAAACACTAAATGCATAGTGTAATAATGACTGTTTGCATGCATATGTGTTTCTGCTGGATTATCTGCTTATGATTTATGATAACCAGATGACCTTATTTTGCCTACAACCTTGTTTTGTTCTAGTTTCCCTAGTGTGGAAGTCGGACATCGGCTGGTGTCCCACTTGTACCACATTGTATCGTAATTTTTACACTTCTGATTACTAGAAATTAAACTGTCCGGCTGGACAAAGAAAATATAGCACTATCTAGTCTATATTTATTGTGTTTTGATTCAACTTCTGTCTAGGGACCATTGTCTCTGTTAACTATTAAGAGACTTGGCAAAGCAAAATGTACCATTTAAATTGTCTCCAGAATAAGACAAGATCTTCAAAGACATTAAGCATGCAATTGAAATGGCCTACTTCAACCCTAAGTTACATACTGAAGTAACAGTTGATGCAAGCCTGTCAATACTTGTTTCACACAGTGGCCACCCGAATGCTCAGAGACACAGTGTGGCCTATGCCTGTTGGAACCTGTCTGAGATAGAACATGCCTACTACCAGCCAGAGAAGGAAGGGCTGGCTGTGTTGTAGCCCATGAACATTTTCATTTATTGCTCTACAGAAAACAATTCACTGTCATCACAGATCACCAGGTGTTACGCACAATTTTTGGGACCCCAAAGGCTAAGATTCCCCCCTAAATTGAGAGCTGGGAGTTAAGACTGCGAGAGTAAAAATATGAGAATGTGCATTAACCAGGAAAGGGTCAAAACCCAGCAGATTATTTTTCACGAGTGCCACTACATTGTCACAGTTCAAATTCCAAGACCGCTGAATCATATCTCAACTTTATGGAGAGATCCAGCACACTAGCGGTTCTATCATGGGAACAAATCATTGCAACCACCAATGCTGATAAAGATGATTATTGTTAAAGAACTTACTGCTACGTAATCATGGTGGAAAAGTACCCAGCCTCTTGCTGATATTGCTGAATTTCACAAGTTTTAAAAATGTGCAGGAGGAATTAGCAGTTACCCAAGAAGGTGTAATACTGAAAGGCTCGAAAATTGTCATACCTGAAAGCCTAAGACAGCGGGTCATCGAGCTGGACCATGAAAGACACTGTGGCATCATACCCAGCAAAAGAGCCCTACGAATCAAGTGTGGTTCTCTCGACTAGATAAGCAAGTTGAGAAAGAGCTGAAAATGTGCTACATTTGCAATTGCTTTTCTCCTAAGTTACTGTAACATCCAGTGACAATGTCTGACCTTCCTGCTCATGCCTGGGAGCGAGTTGCTGTTTACTTTTTTGGACCATTACGAAATGGACACCATTTCATTGTTGTCACTGATTAATATTCGGGTTTTCCTTTGGTTGACAACCAATGACAAGGTCATAGAACGGCTTGATGACTTCTTTGCAATGTGGGGCATTGTTGAAATCCTCAAATCTGACAATAGCCCACTCTTCAACCGCAAAGAGTTAAAATAGTTTCTTGTCCAACTCAACGTCAAACACCAAAAGTGTACACTTTTCTGGCCCAAAGTCAGTCTTCAACAAAGAAGACTGGGTTCTGGTTAAGCAAGAAAGAAGACGGAAAATGGACACTCCTTTTGTCGTTGATCCTCTACAAGTTGTGACAGATGATAAGAGCACATCGTACCAGACAATCCATCACTCAGGACATGTCGCATTTCAAATACCTACCGCAACACTGGAGTCCTGAAACAATGCGTGTAACTGCCCTGCCAACAAGTCTGGCGCCAGCATCTGAGCCTATGCCAGCAGTGTCCAATCAGGGTGGACCTCGATCATCTCGGATCATCTGGTCCTGCCATCAAATGCAATCACCTCGCAAATGTATTGAAGAATGTGATTTTCGTAATGTTCTCCATTTAACAAAGGCGAGATGTAGCACATTGATGTTATGCGCACAGGGACCCTCTTGGATCCAGGGCGGACTCTGCACAGGAATTACGTCATACATGGGGAGGTGTTGGGGTGTGGTTAATGTTGAGTATGTGATAATGCACAATGCGCTAGTGTATGCTGAGGAAGAAATAAGTGTTTAACTACATCTCCCATGTGGTGTGGTTTATTTGTATGATCCAGGCCTGGGGAAGACGCCACACTTACCACACCAAAAGCTGATGTTTGGGTAATTACCAGTCATTTGACTCCAGTACAATCAGGTTTGACATGATAACATTTTTTCCAGGAAATATTACAGAGGTCTGGGGAGGGGCCACTGTTCTTCACAAAACGCATAACTACTGCATGTGCAATAAAATAATTGAGGACTGTAAAATTCTTCACAACCTGATTGTGAGAGTCACATTTTGGAATTATAACAATAAAACAAAGTCTTCTAACTTGCATATACAATTTGCAATCGTAAAATATGTTGGAAACAGTACTCTATTGATTTTGCGTTCCGATAGGAAATTGAAAATATGAACCCATGAAAATAGTATAATGTTGAATGTCCAAAATTGGTTTCATCAGGGCATAGCAACATTCAAACAGTGCCTTAATTTACAGCTGGCGGTAGCAAAATATTCAGTTGTTAAGGGTAGTCCATTGGATGTTGCCTTCAAGGACCCCTTAAGCAAAGTGCATTTGATCAGGTAAATCAAATGAAACTATGATGTAAAATGATGACCCGAGGCTCTGATCATGCTATTGTTAACTTTATGATACTTCTACATACAGACCATAGCGCTTCTATGTATTATGGTTGCATAGATGAATGTATAGAAACTATCAAGATCAGAAGGGGAGTTTGTCAGGGTTACGTATTGGTCCCCATCATCTTCACTTTATAGATCAATGAATTGGAAGGTTATTTAATGGTAAGGGGTTAGGATATGCCACAGGTAGGGTCATGCTCTTTGTATGTACTCTTATGCATATGATGCAGTGTAAATGGTCCAAACCGCAAACAAAATTCAACTATTAATTCACTCTTTTGCTCAGTTTATGGAGGATTTAAACCTGCAGATACAGATCGGAAAAACAATGACACATTTTTTGCTTGGTATTCCTTTACAGAAATTTAAATCTTTTTCAGTACCTTGGGGTCCCTTCTGGCTCAGGTTTGAAAATAGATGACCTATGGAAAATTAGGCCCCCAGCATTTTGAATACGTAATTGAAGCGGTCTTCAGGTTCTCCAGCAAGCTGGGCTCGAGACTTCTAAACAAGATTTTACCTGTTTATAAAAGCAAACGTATTCCCCATGCTGCCTATTGAGCGGAGCGATGGACACAGAGCAGAGTGTCCTACAACAGATTGAGAATTAGGGCCAGATTAGGATTTTGGCGGTCCGATGGACAGCTGTAGCCACGGTTGTGGTGGGGGCACCGGTGGTCCGACTGCCCTAATACGAGTTTGGCGGTTGGACCACCAAAGGACCGCTGCAATCACCGGGGATCCATGATCCCTCGGTGGTGTTGCAGCAGTGTGAGACCGCAATATGCTGGTGGTGCCGCTGCGGCACCACCAAGCAAATTAAAAGTTTCCTCACATCCACCCTTTTCAGGGCGGTAAGTCCACCATGAAAAGGGTGGCGCTGAGGAAACAAAGGGATCCCTACAGGGCCTCCTGTTGCCTTACGGCATGGGGATACATGCAGGGGGGCACATGGTGTTCCCCCCTGTGTGCATGCACTTCGTGTTACTGCATGGCATGGACTTCATAGTCCATGCCGTGCAGGAACTAACTTTGGTGCTCCCATTGCAGTGGCTTTCTAATAAGCACTGCCATGGGACTTCCAAAAGACAGCCCGCAAGACCAGGAGAAAACTTTTAATCTGTCGGGCTGGCGGTTGAGTTTGGTGATGTGGGAGCGAGCGGCGGCATGGCGGCCCAGTCCTACAAATCCAAACTCATAATCGGGTCCTTAATTTTATACCAAAAGTCCCCCTAATCTCATCTGTCATTCTTAACTAGGGATTGGTTACCTGGGGGATCATTTTAAGTTACATCCATCTGTACTCTGGCTCACAATATTGTCTAAAGAGGAAACTAAACTCAGTCAAAACATATTTGCGGGTTGTTTGGCCCTGGCGCATGCCCAGCATATACCTTGGCTCAAATACATCGGAGAAGGGTTTGAACAGATTGGAAAATCTGATATTTTTTATAAATTGAACCAGAGGAAGTTATGCATTAAAAACATGTTGACAACTTTGTTTCTTGACAAATGCAATTAGGCCAAATGGCATAAGGACACACTTAGAAGAAATATGTAATGAACATTTGATGCTTTGGCTACCAAGATTCAGTCTTAACATGGAGTATGTCATGTTAACTTTTCTGGAGACAGGTTTGTAACAAGCCGTTACCCCCCCCCGTTCTGGTCAAAATCACACAGTTCAATGCACCATGCACTTTGTTTTATTTTGCCATTTTTATAAATAATCTAGGTCTCGATTTGTTTTCCACAATTTTTTGATGGTGATTTCAGATCACAGAAATCTGTCTGATTTATAAAAGAAAGTGGCACTAATCTTGTACGTGTCTCATTGGCCAGGTATTTTCAACAATGTTTTAGAATCAGAGAGGCGATGATACACATCTAGAGTGACGACAAAACATGCATGTACGCAAATTCTGGTCTATGGGATATTGTTTTTCATGTTTTTATGACTGGTGGCTTTATGCAATATTTGTATTGTTCCATTTTTTTATATATTTTCATCTTATATGCATCTTTTATGGCATTGGTTTTTGCCGAAGAAAGATTGACAGATTCTGCAGACCTGAGTGAACTGGAGCCATGCAAATCTCAAGTTATACCCAATGATTAATTAGCTGTCTAATTTAGCTTATGCCATATTTTGCCATGACAACAATACCCACTGGCCGCTGATTTATTTTCGTTATACCCACAATGAAATATGTGTTTTTCAAGTGCTGTGTTTGACTCGAGCACAAAGATTATAAATGCTTTTTAAAACGCCTATTTTCACAACACAAAAGGGCAACTGTGGTGAAAATTGTGTGCTCACTATCCTTAGTCTCCCAGTACGAGGCACTGGGAAATGATTATACACTTAGTGCTGCTCCAGGTTCAGTGTTGACAATAAGATGCATGATACGCACAAGATAAACCGTATGAGCGAACCTCAATACTCAAAAATACCAAATAGGGAGGGTTCCTTGTTCCTAGGACTGGTGAAATACCCAATAAAGGCCACCTTTACGAAATGAGATAGTGCCTTGAAGCCAACTTAGCTCAGATTTTCATAGTAAAGTACAGGAGTGAAAGGGATCATGCAGTAAGACGCTGTTCAGAAGAGGAGGGTGGGTAGCATTGAACCTACGAAATCCAGCGGGAGAAATGTAGTTACAGGTAAGTAGCTTATTGCCTGCACAGCATTGGACCTTTCATAGATTCACATGCTTGAATTAGAATAGGTAGTAATAAGTAGTCCATGAAAATTTCAAAGTGGGAAGCAGGCTCACCTTATCGAAAGAAATTGCACGGAACTGCTTCTCCCATTGACGAATCTGCTACTTCATTTGTATCCAGCCAACAGTGGTTGGTAAATGTTCCTCCAGGTTGCAGTCCAACAGATGTCATGCAGGGCACTCTGGAAGACAAGGCTGCCACTGAGCAGCAGACATTCTACCTTCTTGTGGCAGAGCATGATGCAGGATGAAAGCCATTTCAACAGTCCTCATTTAGAGAGGGGTCCGTGCTCAACAAAGGATACAGAAATTTGGTCAGTGTGTCCTACGCCTTTTAGCTTTGTCAAGGTAGAATTTAAGGCATCAGCATACATCAATAGATCACAGAGACTGTCGGCATTGGATGTATGGTTTGGAAAGAAGAAACGGAGTACCGCTGGTTCATTGTAGTGGAACCTGGTCTGAAAGTATTTTGGACATGAGCTCTGGAATTAGACGCAGTACCTTGTCCTTTGAGAAGTGGAAGAAGTGATGCAGGACAGGTACTGCAGGCAGCTCACTCACACTTTCTGAAGAGGTTAAGGCTAGACGCAGAGCCATTTTCCAAGAGAGGAACTTTAATTCTGCCTTATGAATAGGTTTAAATAGTGTTATGAGGTGTCACAAAACAATGCTGACTTCCAAAGAAACAAGCGGCCATGTAACTAGAGCGAAAACTCAAAAGAGCCCTTTCATAAAATCCTTTGAGAGAAGAAAGAAGGCCCAGAAAAATATCTATCTGGAAATTGCAGCCAGATGGAGATATGTGGAAGTGTGCTTGAGGCCAGGTTTGGGGAGATGCACTAAATATGACAATCAGATGAGTTTGCCCAGTCATCAGGTTTAGAGTTTGGTCAGTACACCAAACAGAGTCTTTTCCACTTATGACTACTGTATGTCCTGGAATTGGATGGTGCACAAGTTTGCGTCAAAACATCCCTGAAGTGTTGTTGCATTTTAGGTAACCAAACACTAGGTCATCAAGAACCAGACATAGCGAGGTTGAAAGATTTCAGATTGTGGTGGCAAAATTGGCCCAATGGCTTGTCTGGGAGTTCCTGAACAGCCATCAACTTTACAGGAGGTGCGCTCAAGAGATGAGAAAATGTGGGGTACTAATACAGTCTCAGCCTGAGGGTTGACTCCACTAGGTGCAAAAAGAAAAGGTTAATAACGCAACATTAATTAGGTTACATTAGCGGTCTTCAGCGCCAGGATGCTCACGGGCAGCTGTGCGCTTTACAAGTCCAACAGACAACACACATTATTATAATTTTCTTCTTCTGTGATGAGCAACGAGCCAGGTTGGGTCTCGTTACAGGGAGAGGGCCTGAGGGAGGACGACTGGCTGCTGCTGCACCATAAGTGCACATGACGGTTTGGCCAGCTGTGTCAGGCCGGCCAAACAGTCATGCGCAGTTTGCATGTTGTCCACCGGTTGTATTGTACAGCCCCCGTCTGAGCGCTGAACCACGGCACTCAGACGAATTACAACACTTCTGTCATGGTGACAGCAGTGTTGAGATCTGCTTAGGGGAGCCTGGGTGCTGCCGGGAGTCAGAACAGCAAGGACGGAGAAAAGGTTGTCTGCAACGACAAGGTAAGCATTTTTCTTTTTCTAAACGCAACCCATCCCCCCACCGTTTCTTACCAGCTGCCACTGCCCTCAGGACCAGAGGCAAATCTGGAAAAGCGTAAGTAAAGCTTCAAAAATTGTCACCTTGTTGCTGGTGTGTTGTCCCAGGCAGTGAAGAACAGTTGCTGTAACTGGTCACGGTATAGCTCCTAATCGTGACACTCCGAGTTCTGCCGAGGGCATCTGCTTGGTTGCTCTTCAGACCAGCTAAGTGTTTCACTTTCAGTTTGGTGATGTTGGCTATTGCCAACAGCTAGAGTCAACACCTGATATCTGTGTCTTTCTCTGCAGACTTCTCCACATCAAGCAGTCTTTCCTTTGGAGTTCACACTCGAAATTTGGGCACAATATCTCATTCAGACTTGACTCAGTAGTCAAGAGAGCAGGGAGGCTGGGCACCTTAAAGTTCTTTGTGGCACTCTCCCACGTTTCCGCTGTTCCCTCTGGATAGCTCCTCACTCCAGGCCCGGCAGCTGGGTTCTGCTCCTCAGACCAGCAGACTCCAGCAGCACAAGGCTGTCTCCTCTTCCCTCTCTTTCCCTTGCAAACACCAAGTAACATCATCTAGGGAAGACAGGCTATCCACAACACCAGTCCTTTAAAACAGGAACTCTTCTCCTAAGGCAGTGAAGCAGTTCAAACTGGAACAAAGTGAGCAAGTATAGGACCTACATTTATACACAGGATATGGATCCATTGAGCATGTAAACCGGTTTGGCCTTGTTTTTGAATTAGTGTTTCCTCTCCAGCACAGATAGCTTCTTTTTACAAGGTGAATGGCCACTCACATTAGGCAGGGACAATGCTGGCTTCAAGCAGGGGCACCAACAGCATGAGCACAAGAAGTGTGAAGCTTTATACCTGGCTCTCATCAGCCTTTCAGGATGAGCCATTCAATGGAAAACAAAGGCCCAGGCTAGCCCCAGAAACTCTGCTGACCAACTACTATCTAATTATCATTAACCAAATGACACTGCTCAGATGTACTAATTAGCAACCCCTTGCTAAAATGGTTGCACACTATATAGAGTCCTGATATTATACACTATACATATACCGCACTTGACATTCACACAGGCATTTCAACGCAGGGCTTGGTCATGGAACCTTATTTGAGTGGCCCTGTAGGCATCACACTCATATCCATGAACAGGTAAAAAGGCCAAATTAGCTACTGATCACCCCCCCAAAAAAATACGCTGCCATTACCATTCATTGTGCATGTCCAGAGCACAAACTTTAGTCTTCTACCTAGTCTAATGTACACTTTTTGCGCCTCTCCATGACATCCGAGCTAGGCTCTTGACCTCAATGTCAATTTTGGGTCAAGCCATACAATGCGCATGCAGGATTACTTGTGTGTGGAGGCCAAAATAAAGCTGGGATACCAGTCACTGGCAGTTGGGTCAGACAGGTCATTTATCATGCATGGCCACATCCAATCACGCTGTCCCTTGAGAAGTGTCTAGGCCTGCTCCAAGGTAAGTTAGGATGGTTGCTGGTGATGGGAATGATTTGGCTTCGGCTGAGCTCCAGGAATGGAGCAGAGCCTGACAAATGTTCAGTGACCCTTCTGCCACTTTTGCTATCTACCATTTTATTAGGCAGCCTAAATGTGGGAACACCCGAGAGCCCATGTTGTGCAGGTGTGACGCAACTGGCACTAGGCATTTTGTTAGGACGTTTCGAGCAGACTTAAGACTGAATAGGGCTGATCTTAGATATTGCCTGTTGTATTGATGAATAGTGTTGTGAAAGTAAGCATCATGGAGTTGTAGGAACGTTAGATATACTTGCTGTAGGGTGACCATCCTGCAGGAGAGTCAGCTTAACATTTATACCCTCTCCCTTTTTCACCATCCAAATCCTGGAGCAGAAGCCTAGACAGCATTCATTTTTGGGCACCTTTTCTATCACTTCCTTGAGAAGCTAGAGAATTTCCTGTTACAACGGCTGCAAATGATGATTCTCCAGGGCTGGCGGTCGATATGGCAGTTTCTGCAAGAACTCTATGGTGTGTCCACAACACATCAGTTTGAAGTTATCTTCTCCCATTCCACAGCAAAATGAGCTATTTATCCTCCCACTGACTGGAAAGGGGGTTTTGGCCAGTAGAGCAAGTCTTTGAGTGTTGACCTCAAGAATACGACCTGCCTTCTCCCTTTCCAATGGCTTGTTGTAGTTTTGCCTCGGGATCTATGTCAATCAATCAAGGATTTGTGAAGTGTGGTAAATCACCCGTGAGGGTCTCAAAGCACTGGCATTGCAAGCTGCTATGCAATGTTCTGTTCTTTCGAACAGCCAGGTAATGAGTTCTTTCCTGAATTGCTGGAGCGATGAGGCAGTCCTGAGTTGTAGGGGAAGGTTATTCCATGCTTTGGCAGCCAGGTATGAGAAGGAGTGTTCTCCCTTGTTTGCTCTACAGTTCCTCAGGGTGTCTGCGAGGAAGAGAGAGGCGGATCGTTGGTGTCTGGCCAGTTGCTGGATGGTCATGCGTTTGTTGATGAATGCTGGTCCTTCGTTGTGCAGGGCGTTGTATGAGTGGGTCAAGGATTTGAACTGGCATCACTTCTGGATCAAGAGCCAGTGTTGCTTCTTGAGGTGGAGGTGTAATGTGAGTTTGTCTTGGAAGGTTGAGGATGAGTCAAGCCTCTGATTTTTGTATTGTCTGCAGTCTCTTTAGGAGGAATGTGGTGATTCCTACGTAGAGTGTGTTCCCGTATTCCACCCTGCTGGTGGTGAGGGCCTGTGTGACGGTCCTCCTTGTGTTGGCTGGGAGCCACCTGAAGATCTTGCAGAGCATCCTTGGAGTTTGACAGTAGGAAGCTGAGACAGTATCAACCGTTTTTTCATAGATAGCTTGCTGTCCAAGATGCCAAGGTTGCGGGCGAGGTATGTTGGGCGAGGGATGGACTGAGTTCAAAAGCCCACAATGCGTCATTCCATGGAGAGGTGTTGTTCCCAACGATGAGGACTTCAGTGTTTGAGACACTTGTCCCTCATCCAGTCGGCCACGTTCATCATGCATCTGTGTAATGTCCTTGATCATTGAAGGGTATGTATTGACCATTTTGCCTGTTTGAAAATCCAATTTCTGCATGCCCTCCTCTGTAAGACTGTTTTCTCATGGTGCTTCACAATTTATTTATTTATGCTCTTATATAGCGCTGGAAGTCAATCCTCGGAAGGGTATCTCCGCGCTTTCGTATGACCAAAAGAGCCAGAAACTAAGAATTATACAGTGAGGTAAGGGGGAACTAGTAATGGTACAGTGAAATAATAGGGAACAGATCTAACAGGCGACAAATAAAAAAGTTTTCAAGGACTTCTTGAAAGATTGAAGGTTGGTTGTATTTTTGAGAACAGAAGGCAATGAGTTCCAAAGGATGGGGCCTTTATAGGACAGGGCTCGCCCTCCCTGCCTGGCTTTTCTTATCCTAGGAACCTGGAGTTGTTGCTGGCTGCTGGATCGCAGAGTACGACTGGGTATGTAGGGTTTGAATATTTCTTTTAGGTATTTGGGTCCATTGCCATACAGACATCTGTGAATTGTGCAGCAGATTTTAAATTTTACACGCTGTCCGATTGGCAACCAATGTAGTTTTGTCAGCAGGGGAAGTGAGGCAGATCTTGGCTGGGCGTTGAGGACTAATCTCGCGGCAATGTTCTGAACCACCTGTAGTCTCTGTAGTTGTTCCTCTTTTGCCGAGACCAACAGGCCATTGCAGTAGTCCATCCTACTCATAACCAAGGCTTGTACGAGAGTCTTCCTATAGGAGTCTGATAAGAATGGGAAGACTCGTCGTAACAGACCAATGACCTGGAGGCAGGAACCTGTTACTTGATTTGTGTGTTCTTTAAGTAGGAGTGTTCTGTCTAGGCGCACACCAAGATTTTTGACAATCTGTTTAGGGCTTGGTGTTGGTCCTAAATCCTGAGGCCACCAGTCCGGGGACCACAAAAGTGTGGCCTCCCCGAACAGCATTACCTCAGTCTTGCCTACATTACACTGGATGCGATTGATGGCCATCCAGTGAGATATTGCCCTCATTCCGTCCGCAAAAGATTTTTTTATTGCGGGCGTTAAGGTTTTAAAAGGGAACAAAAGCGGAGTGTCGTCAGCGTACGACACAGGGGTGAACCCATAAGATCTTACGATATCCGCCTGGGGAGCCACATACACGTTGAAAAGTGTGGGGCTTAGGCAAGAGCCCTGTGGTACTCCCTTGGTGAGCTCCCTAGAGATAGAATGGTGGGAGCCCAATCTCACCTCTTGTTGGCTGTCCGAAAGAAAGCTCTCCAGCCACGAGAGAGCCACTCCTTCTATTCCCCTCTCCTTCAGACGACCGAGAAGTATCTCATGGGACACTGTATCGAAGGCAGCGGATAAATCCAACAGCACTAGAATCATTGAGTTTCCCCCATCCAGTGACATCTTGATGTTATCGGTCACTGAAAGGAGGGCAGATTCTGTGCTGTGGTTGGGCCTAAATCCAGATTGAGAGGGATCTAGGCCATCCGCTGCCTCGATATATTTGGACAAATGAGTGTTTACATGTCTCTCGGTCATCTTACTGAGGGGTTGGAGAGAGATAGGTCGGAGGTTGGAGAGGTCGGTCCATGGAATTGCTGCGTTCTTTCGGATTGGGTTCACCACTGCTTTTTTCCATTCTGTAGGTACAGATCCTTCCCTAAGAGAATTATTGATCAATGTTAGAATATGGGGTCTAAGCAGATTTTGCAGAGAGGAAGTTATTTTGGCTGATAAAAGATCGTCTGGAGATCCAGATTTTATATAACTCATTAGGGAGGTGAGATCTGAGTCGTTAACTGCTGGGAATGTCGTGAGTGTAGTTTTACTCCGTGTGGGCAGGATGGAAGGGGAGAGTGGGTTGTTACTATTGTGGTTGGAGACCATTAGGATTTTATCGTAGATCAGGTTGATTTTATTTTCAAAGAACAGGGAGATTTCGTCGCATAGTTGTTGGGAAAAGTCATCAGGGCTTTTGCATGCTGTTGGTTTTACAAAGTCTTGAATGATTTTAAATAGTTCCTTGGAACGATTTCCAGCTTCTGCGAGTCGTAGAGAGAGGCTATTCCTCCGAGCAAGTTTGATGTTTTTGTAATATCTAGCCTGGGCATCATGATGTGCTTTCTTGTTTTCTTCAGTACGAGTTTTTCTCCACTTCTTTTCCAACCTCCTACAGGTTTGTTTTTCTATTCTAAGCTCCTCGGTGTACCATGCTTCCTGTTTGGTGGCAGGGTATTGTTTGTGCAATTTTAGAGGTGCTATGTGGTCAATTGCTTCTTTAAGAGACTTATTGAATTTGGTTAGAACGGTCTCTATAGTGTCTGTCTCTGTGGGAGTGGACTGCTTCCATACCTTTTGCAGTTCCTCTGCGATGACATTATGCCATTGTCGACGCCAAACGGGAGGTAGGGGGGTTTTATTGGAGGGCTTGGCCACCTTGGATATTGAGAATTCCACACTAAGGTGATCGGACCAAGTTATTTGAGTCGGAGAAAGACAGTGTATTTTGGGGAAGTCGGTAAAAACCAGGTTTGTTGAAGGTTTTGTAACGTCAGACGGAGGGAAGATAGTTCAGAGATCGCCAAGAAGGAGGAAGTCTTCATTTGCTTTGAAGTGTGGGGCCAAGAGTTCCAATAGTGCGAGAGGGAAGCCTGTGGAGGGCCCTGGAGGGCGATAGACTAAGGCTCCTTTCCAAAAAATGTTTGTGGCATATTGCATTTTAAAAATTATGATCTCGAAAAGAGGCCTGTATTTCTGTTCTAGTATGATGACCCTCAGGTGTTCTTTATGCATGATGGCTAAGCCACCCCCTGTTTTCTCTGGACGGTCAAAATGAGTAAACTTATAGCCAAGAGGGACTCCTACAGCGATTGCGGGGACTGTGTGGGGTTACAACCAGGTTTCCGTTAGGAAACAGAGGTCAGAGTGTGTATTAGGTCCCATACCTCGAGTTGGTGTCTAGGTAGGGAGCGAACATTTAGAAGGAGGCATTTTGTCTCCTTTGTCCCTCTAGGAGGAGTTTGTTACTTTTTATTTAGCTTCTCAGTAATAGGTTTTGTATAGGTGGCTTGATATTTGCAATATATACAGGAGAAAGGGCCCTCAGGGCACGGAGAGGAATCTCTGGATCATTCTGGTAGAGGGGTAGGTCTAAGGTGTAATAAAGTTTGAGTCGAATACCTGAGGTGAGGGGGCATTGCGGAGGTAATAGGCGTGGGAGTTGGGTCCATGTCCCCTGGCCCCATCCTGTCGTGGACGGGCGCAAACGGGCAGGACTCTGGCACGACTCCGGCGCAGGTCTGGCGCGTCCACAGTACGCGTCCGCTGCGCGGAGTCGTGACCGTTCTTTTTAAAGCGCTGCTAGTGCGCGTCAACCGCCTGGCCCACACCCAATATGGCTACCACTAACCGGGATCCCAGCCCTCGGCGTCGATACTCGGCCGAGGGCGGTCCGGAGGCAGGGAAGGGGGGAAGGCACACAGAGCGCTTAGGAGCGCTAACAAAGTCTTTACAGTCTTTGAATCTCTAGCGCGTATTATTCAGGCGCTACCAGTCACACAATGTTAAAATACAAAGTAAGAGCTAAAATCTCTGGCGCTTATTAATCAAGCACAACATATCACGCGATGTGAAAATACAGAGTAAATGCTAAAATGAACAAAGTAACAGGGAGAGACCTCCCGGCTTCCGCCTCAGGAGGGAAAAGGTGGCTTCTGGTGGTTATCCCGGAGCAGGCTCACGAATGCGTTTTTAAAGCGCTGCTAGAGCGTGTCACCCGCCTGGCCCACTCCCAATATGGCCGCCACTAACCGGGATCCCAGCCCTCGGCGTCGATACTCGGCCGAGGGCGGTCCAGAGGCAGGGAAGGGGGGAAGGCACACAGAGCGCTTAGGAGCGCTAACGAAGTCTTTACAGTCTTTGAATCTCTAGCGCGTATTATTCAGGCGCTACCAGTCACACAATGTTAAAATACAAAGTAAGAGCTAAAATCTCTGGCGCTTATTAATCAAGCACAACATATCACGCGATGTGAAAATACAGAGTAAATGCTAAAATGACCAAAGTAACAGGGAGAGACCTCCCGGCTTCCGCCTCAGGAGGGAAAAGGTGGCTTCTGGTGGTTATCCCGGAGCAGGCTCACTAATGCGTTTTTAAAGCGCTGCTAGAGCGTGTCACCCGCCTGGCCCACTCCCAATATGGCCGCCACTAACCGGGATCCCAGCCCTCGGCGTCGATACTCGGCCGAGGGCGGTCTGGAGGCAGGGAAGGCACACAGAGCGCTTAGGAGCACTAACGAAGTCTTTAAAGTCTTTGAATCTCTAGCGCGTATTATTCAGGCGCTACCAGTCACACAAAATACAAAGTAAGAGCTAAAATCTCTGGCGCTTATTAATCAAGCACAACATAACAAGCTTTATAAAACTGCAGTGCCCGAAAGAAGCACATTGTGACATTATTAGTTTTGATGCCCTGAAGTGACTCATGTACATGTTTGCTGAACAGTATCTGGCTATTAAGTGCAAATCAAGCACTTTCCCCTGTAGTCCAGGCAAAGCAAAGTACTCTACAGTCCTCCTTGCTGAAGCAGAATAACGTTCCTGGTAGGTGGTAGAAGCTCATATTGGAGATATCCAGGACAGGCTGAAGGTTTTGTACCTTCTCTTATACTTGCTTTTGCTGTGTCCAGTTTGTCTTCTGGAAGGAGATCTTGGAGCAGTGGGGGGATGTCACTTCATATCTTTAAGCAATAGCAAATCAAGATGTCAATAGCACAGATATTGCAGCCATGGAGCGAACTCTTTTGCCCAAGGAATAGATTATATGTTTGCCCTTCCCATCTAGAGAGGGGCAGACATGATCGGGTTCTGAGAGCTTCCACAGGGGAGCAGTAATAATGACCCTATTAGGGCACAGGTGGGTGAAGAGACAAGCTAGGGAGATATCTGGAGCACAATATTTTTTCTCTAAATGTGGTATGACAGCCGAAATGGCAGCGGACGTCTTCCTATGATTTACTCCCTCCTTCCAGACAAAACCACAAAAAAAAACACCTTGATGGACTTTTTTGTTGTTTTTTGAAATTATGTTTACTGAATGTCTTCTTGCTCGTCCATGATGTAACCATGTGTTGCTAAAGTTCACATCTATTGCACTCACCAAATGTCAATAAAATTGTTTCATTAAAAACAAACGTGGATAGGTCATCGAGGAGACTTTCAGCTGTAGCCAGTGTCTGCTGCCCACGGCGAGCACTTCTTCACAGTCTTCTTTGGTGTAACTTCATCACCTTCATCAGTTTTCTCTTCAGATGGTCCTTATGGTTTTGTTTCACTCTTTCAATGTGTTTATTGTACGTCAATATCTTCACTTCCTTTCCCTGATCTGCATTGCCATATTTGTCCCTCCTTTGTCAAACCACACGTTGACACAAAAGTCTGCAATGTCACTTTCAGGCGGAATACACTTGGTAAAGAGAGGCTGTTACATCCTTCTGCCAGTGTCGAAATTGAGACCTGAGGTGCCAACGTGGCACAGTGAAGGGTCCTTAAATGCAATTAACCTAGCAGGCAAAAAACATCTGCCAGTCACTATAACTCCAGGACTCCAACCCCTTGACCTGCCACTCTCTCCCCACCCACAAAAAGTGAAAAATATTTCCAAATTACAGTATTGGTAGCAGGACTGTTAACACGCCGAGTTCATTTTTACTGGCAAGTTTATTAATAATGAGGTGGTTTGCTAAAAATTTCAACACATTGTTTAATAAAACAAAATTGTAAATGTCAAAATATAAAGCCTAACTTATCACAAATCTAGGAAACATAATATGTAGATAATAAAGTACCTAAAAGGGCATGCTACAGAAATGCAAGAATGCAAATTTGTGTAATCATGGAATCTGAAAAGCTTTCTTGCTGGAAAACATTTAGGAAATAGTTTACACTTACCTTGTTTAATTTAATAAAATATCCTAGTCCAGCTTCCAAAGGGTTGGTATCACAATTCATCTGTAAAAATAATAATATTAAAATCAAAAGCAGTCCTTTAACATGCCGGTGGCGCACACTCGTTTTATCACAACGTTTTACTTATGAAAAAACAGAGCGAACAACAGCTGTATAGCATGTGGCTCCTACTCTCACTCAATAAGGTGAAAGGTCAAGGCAGGGACGCGAGCTCCGTTTTCTCCACCTGTTGCACTTCTCAAGAAAGTTAAGTCGAACCTAGTGCACCTCCGGTCAGGCGCGCAACAACCTTTTGACTACAAGCCTGGCAAAGCCAATAGGTCTCGACAACGAAGAGCTACTTGCTTTGCTAATGTGTTTTTGCAATGTTGCACACCAGAGTGGCTGTTGTTCAGCATGGCTAAAAGTTAGTAAGGTGAAGGAGAGTGGAGTGTCGTAAAGTGGTGTAGAGAAGAGTTATGAAGTGGCGTACATTAGAGTGTCATGGAGTAACGTGGAGTGCTGTGGAGGGAGTAGTGTGTCATAGAATGGAAGGGCGTAGAGTTGAGTAGAGTGGAGTGGAGCACAGTGTCAGAGTTGAGTAGAGTGGCGTAGAGTGGTGTGGAGTGTCAGAGGGTTTTGTGGAGCAGAGTGTTGCAATGTAGAGTGGCGTACAGCAGAGTAGAATGTCAGAGTGCAGTAAAATGTCACAGAGTGGAGTAAAGTGCCATGGAGTAGCATAGAGGGAGCTGCGTAGTGTCGTAGAGTTGAGTGTCATGGAGTGAAATTGAGTAGAGTAGTCTATAGGGAAGTGGAGACAATCTACAGAGTAGATTGGCGTAGATTGCAGTGATGTTGAGTGCAGTCGGATAGAGTAGCGTGATGCAGAGTAGATTGTAGAGTGCACTGGCATATAGTGAAGTGCCGCAGCGTGGTGTGGAACAGAGTTGGGTTGTGCAAGGTAGAATGCAGAGGTGTACAGTAGAGTGCAGTTGCATAGAGGGCAGCAGAGTGGCGTAGAGTTGAATGGTGCAGAGTAGAGTGCAGTGGCATAGAGCAGTCATGCAGAGTAGAGTGTCAGAGTGCAGGGTCGTAGAGTGGTGGGCCACAGAGTGTTGCAGGTAGAGTGGTGCAGTGTAGAGTGGCTCAGAGAGCAGGGGCGTAGAGTACAGCGGTGAAGAGTAGAATAGAGTGGAGTAGAATGCAGTGGTGTAGAGTGACATAGCATGCAGAGGCATATAGTAGTATGCTGTAGAGTATACTAGCATAAAGTGCAGTGGTGCAAAGTAGTTGGCGTAGGTGCAGTGGTGTAGGGTGCATTGAGTTTGAGTAAAGTGGTGCAGAGAGCATTAAGATAGAGTCTAGTGGTTTAGAGTACAGTGGCATAGCGTAGATTGCAGTGGGGTAGAGTGGCACAGAGTGCAGTGGCATTGAGTAGATTGTTTCACTGTGGAGAAGTGCAGACTATAAGGGTGCAAGGTAGAGCGCAGTAGTATAAAGTAGAGTGGTATAGAATAGAGTGGCAAAGCATTGATTACAGTACCACAGAATGGAGTGGCGCAGAGTGGCATAGAGTAAATTGTTTCAGAGTAGAGTGAAGTGGTGTGGAGCAGGGTAGAGTGAAATGGGGCAAGGTAGAGTGGAGGTGTATAGAGTAGTAACGTAGAGTGCATTTTGGTAGAGTACAGTGTTGGGGAGTGGTGTGGAGTAGTTCAGAGTGGAGTGGCCTAGAGAGTGGTACAGAGTGCAGTGTCAGAGTGCAGTGGTACTTCGTAGATTAGACTGGTGTGGAGTGCATTGACACAGAGTGCAATAGAGTGGTGCAGAGTAGAGTGCAGTGTCAGAGTAAAGTGGCACGGAGTACAGTGACATAGAATTCAGTGGCAAAGAGTGCAGTGCTCAGAGTAGAGTGTCAAGGAGTGCAGTAGTGTAGAGTACAGTGCGTTGGTGTACAGTGCAGAGGCCTAAAGTGGTGCAGAGTAAAGTGACAGAGTGAAATGGTGTAGAGTGGTTTAGAGTGCAGTGTCGTAGAGTAGAGTAGTATAGTGGCGTGCAGGGTAGATTGGTATGGAGTTCAGTGGTGTAGAGTGTATTTAGTTTTGAGTAATGTGGTGTAGAGAGCATTGGTGTAGAGTGCAGCGGCACGGAGTGCAACCATGTAAAATTGTGTGGCATAGTGCGGAGCGGGGTAGAGTGGATGACAGAGTGAATAGAGTGACAGACTGCAGTGGCATAAAGTAGATTGTTTTAGACTAGATTGAAGTGGCAGAGTGCAGTGGTATAGAGAAGAGCACCAGAGTTCAGTAGTGTAGAGTAGATTAAAGTGGATTGGCGTAGAGTGGAGCAAGGCAGAGTAGTGTTCAGTGTTGGAGAGTCAAGTGACAGAGTGAAGTGGGAAAGACTGGTGCAGAGTATAGTGGTGCCATAAGTGGGCTGGGTTTTGAGGTCTGGAGAATAAGACAAAAGGTTCAGTTGGGGGTCTATGTTAGAAATCAAAGATGTATTTATTTTTTAGAACATAAAGCAACACTGGCCAACACATGTTCATGACACAGGTCGCTTCATCGGGCCATTGGGAGTACAGATTAAACATTCCTATTTATGAGACAGTCAATATCCATTTCTACAGAGACATATGTGTCTGAGCATTTGCACAGATGGCGAATAAAAATATTAACACTAAGTGACAAGATCATTATAAATATAAGTTTATGTTTGTAAAGGCTTTCTTGATCATGCATCACTTAAAGTGTGGAGTCTTCCGACATGATAACCATAACAGTGCGTGGTCAGGTGAGGTGTACCGAGTTGGGTGATGCAGTATAGAGGGGTATAACAATCCAAAGACAGAGCACAACACCAATAGTACAATCTGACCAAAAGAAGGTCAGTAGTGTTTTTTAATTATTAAAGGGCAATATACACAAACACAATCACATTAGCAAGAGCATTAGAATGCTTGGTAATATCTTGTAATGTTGACACTTAGGAAAAACAGCTGACACGCGTTTCGTCATAGATTGACTTTCTCAAGGCTGTTGGTGAAGTAAAGTACAACACTAAATGATGTTTCAGGTGACAACACAAAAAAAGAGCATTCACAAAAGCTACATCGCACCAATGTTAAGGCTAAATCAAATTTATGCAAAGCAGGAAGCAGATCAGAAAAGATCAAAAAAGATCAAATAAAGAGTGCTCAAATGATAGAAAGGGTGACCCGAAACGTGCGCCTAGGGGAGAGAACATAAGTAGATTTAAAGAGAAGGTTTCTGTGGTCACAACCTATAACTCAACCAGTAATATCTTTTATAAAATTCTATTCAAGCAGTGGCATGTCCTACGTTTGGATTCTGATATTACTAAGGTCATCAATGAGAAGCCCAATGTCATCTACAAGCGAGGTCAGACTCTCAATAATATAATCAGTGCCAGTTTCTACAACCCGAGGCACTGTGGTAGGGGTTCTACCTAGCTAGGTACGCCTCCGTTGGGTTTTTACAAATGTGGGTTCTGCTCCGTTTGTCCCCATGCCTCAGATAGGACCAAAACTTTTAGTTACAATACAGAGACGGAACATAAAATCAAGAGTTTCATGAATTGCAACACCAAGTTCACAGTTTACTGTATCATTTGTGCATGTAATGAGATCTACATGGGTAGTAACATTAGACCCATGAAAGAAAGGATCCAGGAACATTTACGAGCCATTAAAAATGCTAATTTGAACTATCCGCTAGCGGCACACTTTAATGCCAGTCGCAGTCCCGCAGAAATTTCGAAGATCAAATTTCATGGACTTGAGAGCATTATAGACAATCCTAGAGGGGGAGATAACGTTCAACAACTGCATAAAATAGAGGTATCTTGGGTATGCAAATTGAGAACTGTTGACCAAGGATAGAAAACCGATAGGGAAATGTATGTCTTTCTCAGGGACTAATCTCAATGTTTAAATTTGTATAAAAAAAGATTTCCCTGGGAGTACTGCTATGCACATATCTTTATTGAATGGCTTGTATTGGTCGAATTTCATTGACTTTTTCTTTAATGAAAATGGGCTATATTAAACAAACAAAAAACCTACTTTGTTTATATGTAATCACATACATGGTCCCGTGCTCACTTGGCCACTGGATTCAAGATAGCCTGGCTGATGAGGATTATGAATCCGAAACCGGTCCCAGGAGGCTTGTTTCTGGTCCATGGAAGACATGGCTTGGCAGTTCGGGCTGGACTGTTCCCATGAGGCACAGGATCAGACTGATTTGCATATAGCCATGTCTGAAATGGGGTGGCTGAGTGGGCTAAAGAATGGTGATGGATTAAACCCAGATCAGTTGACTGGGGGTGAGTGTTTGATTTACTCAAGCGCTCCGTCCATCATCCCCTTTTGTATCGCTTTGTTCGCCCTAAGTGTGGCAGGGTATGCTCAGACGTGAGTCCCTTGCTCACTTGGCCACTGGATTCAAGATAGCCTGGCTGATGAGGATTATGAATCCGAAACCGGTCCCAGGATGCTTGTTTCCGGTCCATGGAAGACATGGCTTGGCAGTTCGGGCTGGACTGTTCTCATGAGGCACAGGGTCAGATTGATTTGCATATAGCCATGTCTGAAATGGGGTGGCTGAGTGGGCTAAAGAATGGTGATGGATTAAACCCAGATCAGTTGACTGGGGGTGAGTGTTTGATTTACTCAAGCGCTCCGTCCATCATCCCCTTTTGTATCACATACATGGGCGTCTGTTGACTCCTAGGAGCCATAGTCTATCCTTGTAATAGGCACTGTGATGTAGAGATAGTCCAGAGGCATTTATACAATTTTTTTTTCAAAGAACAAAATATTCTGCAACTATTTTGTTAGGCTTTTACCTTCAGGTAAATATATACAGGGGCATTTATAGTATATATATTTTTAAAAGGTAAATATAGATTATTGGTGGAAACTACATTGTTCTATGTTGTGAAAGCTCAGTTGGGTAATGAGATCACTACAGATGTCTGTGTAGCCAGAGAGTCCCAGAACTAGATCCTGGATGGTGCTACAGGGTTAGTGACATGTATCTATAGTGCACAAGTTTTCAGCTTATGACTGAAACCACTGTGGCTATGCAAGTCATTATTTTAAAACTGTATTACACATAGTAGAAGATAGGCTGCCTCAAAATGCACAAAGTGATTTTGGGTGTAATATAGAAAACCAGTTTGCAGCCACAAAGCTTGAGTTTCGCAAAAACACAGGGTTTGAAACTGCAAAATTGATTTTTTTTAATGTATATTATAATTTGGTAATTGTTTAGAAACGCATAATGATCTGCTATTTGGAAGGCAGATCAAAAACGCTTTTTTCGGTATGCAGTGCACAACCATATAAGCAAATACAAATACACATATTAAAATCATCACGATACATAGATATTGATAATACTGCCAAGTTAGAAATAGAAAAGATGAGGAGACAAAACGTCTATCTCTTGAAGCTTAAAATGGATGTTATCACTAAAAAAGGATGAAATTATTTCTAATTTCAGTTCGATTGCAGGAATGACGGGTATTCTTAGCCGGGAACATCATGTGGAAATAGCATTAAGGTGCATTAGTCTAGGCTCAGCAGTGTGCAAATTTCGCTTTTAGATACTTCCAAAAGGTGCAAAATGGAAATCTAAAAACAATTTAAAATTTAGATAAGTTGCATAAAGGAAGGGGTGCATTTAGGGTGTTCCTTCTAAATAGTGGATCCTTACGGTATGTATCAATGTTTTGGGACTATTGAAAAGTTACTGACTCCTGGGTTGGGGTGGTAACATTAAAAAATGTGAATAGAAACAAAAACGTTTGTTGGGGCGTAGAAAGTGATCCAGGGGACCACTGCCAACTCTCAAATTTCATAACAAAAAAAACCAAACTTTTATTTATATATGCAGCCCTATTTCCTTTAAGTGTGATGATAGACATGGAACTCCAGCGGGGCACCATCCCTGTGGTGGCATCAATTCATAATGAGTTGCTTCACAATTTAAAACCTACCTAATGAATATTGATGAGGTAGGTCTGATTGTGACCTACTATGAGTTGGTATTGTGTGGAGCAACTTACTAGTACATAGGCAGGTTCACAAAATCCTTTGCAATTCGCAAAAAGTAAGTGTGTAATTTGCAACCGCTTTTTGGAAATTTAAATTTTGCTCATCAAGTCTGTAGCATTTAAGATCAAATAAGTGTGTTAAAAATATATATTTGTAATAACATGCAATCAAACTGTACCCAATGTAAAACTTTATTATAAGTTTCCATTAGTAGGACACACTCCAGAACACAGCTAATAACATCCTTAGATTGTCTTAAAAAGGCCAAACCTTTGTCAACGTGAAGACTCCAATGACTCCATGAATTAAAGGAATATACTGGCCCCCAAGCCTATAGATTTGCTGTTAACCAATTGTGCACATTTACATTTGTTTCAGCTAACAGGCAACCTGGTAAGAATGCTCGTTTCTTCCTTTGCTGTCTGCCCCTACCTTGGCTCTTCAGAACAGCAGTACCCTCCCTTCAAAATCAGCCCGAGAGACCAGCAGGTCATTATTATCCATCTGGAATGGGTTTTTTTAATGGGAAGTGGTATTGTAAAAAATAAAAAGACTGAGAATTTCATTCGTATTAGACACTCCACTTCAACCATTGTGGTCAACCCAAAGGTATTTATATCTAGAGGAGGCTCTGTTTGGTTTTTCATTGCTTCTCGTGGCTCATGGTGTTGTGCGTGTCTCAGTCTAATCACCCTACTTGCAAGGCACCCATAAAAGACACGGCCCGATAGGGCACTGTGCATTGTGGAATTCTTCAAATTCACATAAAAAAAGAGAGAGTTCCCCAGATAAACCAGAAAGGACTGGGTAATATAAACAGTAAACAAAATGATTTCCTTTCTGTGTTCCTCAATTAATCCCCACAATGGTGAAATGACCATCCAGTAACTACTTTGACACAACTAAAGGATTTTTCAAATGCAGATAGGTTTCGTTTGTCTATTTTATTAAAAACAGTTTATTCCTTATTTCATCAAGGTTTTATTTTAAAATTTCTTACATAACTTAACGGAGGAAACTGCAGAGACGACGAGGCCCGCACGAAGAAAAACTAAGGTGCCTTATATATCGCCACCTAGCATATGAGGTGGCAACTCATCGATTGAGGTTGTCCTAATCAAAACGATACCCTTCAATTGATATATTGGCACCTATTTGGTCCATCACGAGAAGATGGTTGGATCCACAAACAAGGGGAAAGGATATAATATCCCTTGTATACAAAGTAACGGAGGTCTAATTGAAAAGACACTCCAATCCAAATTGAGAACCTGAGAAGTAACGGAGAAGGTCTACTACTGCATGTTTGAAGGCCATAAAATTGGCAATTCATATCGAAGATGATATGTTTTTAACTGACCTGTCCTGAGGAAGGTGTTTAAACAACTAAAAAGGCACCGAAACGCGTTGACAAAAGGACTTTTATTAGTATTGTATTAATGTCATTGTATAATTTATTGTATCTTATCATTTGTGTATGTGAATATTGTTGTATGCCAAAGATAGACACAGCATGTTAGGATATTGGAATACTAAACTGAATTAGTATGCTTTGAGGAAGTCATACCTCAAACTGTGTTGTTGTTTATATTATTTTATGTACGAAATTTTAAAATGAAACCTTGATGAAATAAGGAATAAACTGTTTTTAATAAAATAGACAAACGAAACCTATCTACATTTGAAAAATCCTTTAGTTGTGTCAAAGTAGTTACTGGATGGTCATTACACCATTGTGGGGATTAATTGAGGAACACAGAAAGGAAATCATTGTGTTTACTATTCTTCAAATTCATGCAGAGCCATAGCAACAAAACATATTAAGAGCATAACTCTGGTCCGGTCATGTGACATCAGAAAACCTACCTTAAAGGCCATACAACAAACATGCAGGGTCCCATCTATGTCACTCTACAGAGTACATCTCAGCAATTGCTCTTTGTTACCTCATTAGGAGTATGAACCACTGTATAAATACAACACCGAAACAATAATATCTGCTCAAGCCCTACAGGTCCATAATAATGGCAATACATCAATGGACAAATCTCTATTGACATAACCTACAGACTTTACTTAATACCTGATCCAAAACTGTGCTTTAAATTCCAATCCTGTCACAAATGGATGTTTGCACATAGATGGAAAGTCTGAGTTGTGTAACAATTATCACATTAACATAACATGTGCATTTGTAAAGCGCATGTTCACCCCGGTCCCCGAAGGGTATCTTGGCGCTAAATAACAGATGGTTATTGTTACCCAACTCAATGGTACCCAATTTATCGACCTAAGAAGGATGAAAGGCTGAGTGGACCCGCCGGGATTTGAACCTATGACCATGAGGTCCAACACAGGCCCCTAAAGTGGACGCATTAGTCTACTGCGGCCTGCAATTTTCATCAGAAAAAGCCTGAGGAAATCTTTAAGGATAAACACTAAGATATAAATGAAAACATGCAGTAATTGGTGTGGTTTCACATGTTAGGCTTCATTTCGAGGTGGGAAACTAACAAGAAGTGAATTATGTTGCCCTTTAATTATCCCATTCCAGAATGGCAGCAATTACCAGGTGGCTAATTAACGCCCAAGCTCTACATAACTTGAAACCATGCTCTTGGCCTCAAATCTATCTTTGTGCTTCCATCACCATGATACCCAAACAGGTATGTATCTTACAATATATTAGTCTCATTGTGCGATCACCAAGTCCACCTAGTTCATCCACTTTTCTACCTGATGCAACTTCACAGCCTCTACTCAATGTCCACCTCTGTCTTGTGGATGAGTGGTGGATCTATCTGTGTTGTCCATTTTCCTGCAGTCACCAGCTCGGTTTTTAGCTCTTGCATCATGAGAACTTCTTAGATGGTAACCAAATAGATAATGATCCTTCATAGATATTGAGAATACAAAAAGACCACCAGCCTCGCCTGATATGCCAAATGGCCTGCCTGCTATAACCCTGAAGACCATGCTAAGGGGATGATTGGAGCCTGAGGCACGGTCAGCAGATCTGCCTGGGGTGATAAGCCAAAGGCCTACGCCGCTCAGGCAGAGGACTGTCTACTCTATTCAGAGATCCCCATCGACCTGGCCAGAGTTGCTCTGCTGCAAGAACTGGTCATTAAATAACTTTGAGAAAACTGGTTCTAAAGTGCTTCGTATTGAAATCTGTAGAAGTTGATTTTTACTTGCCAAATCATTCATTCCCCTTTTAAAAGATCTGTCAGTATCCTGTAAACATTTTCAAAACTAAAACATGTTTTTGTAATCACACTGGGTTTAACCTGTTTAAAATGCACAACATATCACTCTGTTTTCATGTATTGGCTTGAGGGACAGCTCCACCCCATTGTTTGCGGTCTTTGCCCCACAAACTTTGGGTGACTTAGGTTGGCCCTTCCCCAGTGCTTTGAATGGGTCGATACTGCCCGGTACGGAGTTCCGGCACTTTTTTTATTTTAAGAGTGAGAGTACCAGAACTTCTCAGGAGCAACGTAATACTTTTAATTAGAGAGTACCGGCACTTCTCAGAAACAAGCACGTACTCTGCTACAGAGTACCTGCACTTCTATTTTTCCATTTCAAGCACTGCACTTCCCCCATAAACATCAGGTCTTCTTGCGCCCCTGCCGCGCGCAACCTTCACTTCTAACAGTCAATCAAGACCCATACCTGAACTAGAGATCACAAAATCAAAGTATCACTTGGGAAAAGTCAAGAAATACATACATTACTCAAACACACACTCTGAAACACAAGGCGACATCACCTCTGAAACCTGCTCTTTGACATCAAGCTGCCATTGGACCACAGCAAGGCATGTTTGAAATGTGGGCCAATGTTAAGCTGCAGTCCCAATGGGATGGGGTGAAACCAGGCAGAGCTGCAACATACACTGCGCCTATCCCGTGAATAATTTGGTAATGCTCCCGAGGAAAGAGCCGAGTTCTCCTGCGGTTTTCAGTTTACATTTTAAAGCTTCGCAGTTCAGTTTCTAAATCATGCATGCATTGTTTTCAATGTGTGCATTACCCTTAGAGTTTGTGCCGCATGGCCCACTGTGACTGCAGACGTAACTGCACAATAGCCAGGCAGCACTACCAAGCACATTGAGGTGACATTAAAACGCTAAATAAACACATTTGCTAACAGTAAGAGGTCTTTCCCATTCCTTGCACTCTGCGAACTCCCCTACAGAGCAGGACAGGCCACTCTTGGAGAAAACTTGCGGCGCAAAAAAGGAGGAAAGTGTCCATCCACACCACTCTGGTATTTTCGACTGCAAGGTCAAGAAAGTTAGCCCCTGAAGCGCGGATTCCTTGAAAAGTTCTCAGAAGGTGGAATCTTAGACCAGGCGCTTTCCTGTGATCTTGTCCTGGCTAGAACGGCTGTATATAGCAGACAGACAGACAGACGAGGAGGCTGAGGGATAAAAAGGCAGAACCTGAACCCAAGCATGGTAAGTGAGAAGGCTCCAAAGGGCAGGGCGCCAAGAGAGGGTCTCCCAAAGAGCTCAGACACATTCCCAAACTCTCGCTTCCTCAGCATACCAGAGCGGAGTGCCTTCAACTATTCACAGAAATGACTTCCAGGAGCCCCTTCCTGCTTGAGAAATGTGCTCTGACTTGCTGTGTACAAGTGACAATGTTAAAACCGTCCTTCGGCGACTCTGCTGGGAGCATTCTATTTATTAATTTCTCCGGCAGCAGTACTGCGAATTGCTCCATGATTCAGGGAAAACTGAGCAACAGCCAGAGCTGCACTTGGCTGCATTTAATGGAAACAAACAGTGGTGGGAGGGAGGGAATGTTCTTTCCAAAACAACTCGAGTAGAGTCTGGCAGCAGTTTCACTCTCCAAGCTCACAAGGGAGGGCGCTTCCCTCATTTAAAATAAAATGGGGGTTCCCCCGGTTTATATCCTCCAAAATTATGATAACGCTCTAGCAGCATGCCAGAAATGGTGGCTGGGATTTTGAAAGCCTGAGGTACAGGCGAAGTTCCTAGTGACTCCCTGGAACATGTGTCCGTGGCTGGTTGAATAAGGCCCGGTAGAGAAAGAGAGGTGAAAACAGAGCTGCAGCCGGTTGGTTAGGGGCATTTGTAAGATCCAGCACATATCAAAAACAATAGATTCTTAAGCACAGCACAAGCACAGTGCAGGCGAAACTTAAAAAGGATGAAATCACAAAACAAAAAAGGTGAAAACAGAGGGACAAGTAGAAAAAGTAAGCATGAGAGAAGGGTAATAAAGAACAAGTAATGATGAAAGACAAAACTGGTAACTAGAAGGAGGAAAGAACGAATGGAAGAAGGCAGGATGGAAGGAAGGAAAGGTAAAAGAAAATAAGGGGGAAAAGGTGAATGGTAGGATGGAAGGGTAATAAGATTGAAAGATGGTATAGACTATAGAGACTATTTGCGACGCCAGCATGCGGAAGCCGATGGATCTGGAGCTCTGCTAGCTCGCCTAATCCGGGACGCCCCCGACGTCCCTGTGATTACGCGAATCAGAGACGAAACGGGTGGGGAGGTGACTACACAATCCGAAATTAATGCTACCTTTAAGGCCCACCTGGAAAGATTGTATGCCCCCCCCCCACCCCCCCCGAGGACGCTGGCGACGGCATGGTAGAATTCCTGCGAGAGCTGCCGTTCCCGACCCTGACCCGGGAAGCGCGGACTGAGTTGGCTGGACCCATAACACGACAGGAAATAAAACTGGCTATCCACTCCCTTAATCGAGGTAAAACCCCTGGTATGGACGGTTTGCCTGCGGAATTTTATCAGACTTTTTCCGAAACGCTAGTACCCGTCTTAGAGAAAATTTACAGGACCGCTTATGAGGTCGGCCGCCTACCTGCCACGACGATGCAGGCTTCTGTGATATCCATCCCAAAACCTGGCAGAGATACCCTTGACGTAAATAACTACAGGCCGCTTTCAATGCTCCCTACGGAGTATAAAATACTTAGTAAAGTTATTGCTATGCGTGTACAGACCCATCTCCCCATTTTAATTCACCCGGACCAATGCGGTTTTCTTCCGGGGAGGAACACCTCCCAAAATACGAGACGGCTCCACGCCCTCATGTCGGCCACGCCACTGGATCTGCCTCAGGCTGGCTGTATTGCCCTAGACCTCCGACAGGCATTCGACTCACTGACGTGGAACTTTATGTTTGAAGTCATTAAGCGCTTCGGTTTCCGGACACTCTGATAAAGTGGATACGCTTACTATATACCCACCCGACGGCTAGAGCACGTACGGGTAGGTACACCTCAGATAGTTATGACATTTACAGAGGCACCAGACAAGGCTGCCCGTTATCGCCATTGTTGTTCGTGTTAACGCTTGAGCCTCTGGCAATCGCACTCCGGACTCGGTGGCTGAGATGGGGATATCGGTCGGGGGTACACAAAACCTGATTTCTATATACACCGACGATATTTTAGTGTATCTCCGAGATTTGGATGGGGACCACTCACAATTGGCAACCATCTTTGACCGTTTTGAGACCGCCTCTGGCCTGGCCATAAATCCGTCGAAATCCCTGGGTTTCTTCTTCCGGGAAGGACAACGACCATCTCATATACAATTTGGTGACTACTGGATCCAAATAGCACCGGCCACATTTAAATACCTGGGCGTTAACATTTATAGAAGTCAGGAGGACCAGATTGAGGGCAATGTACGGAGGGCAATTAATGGTCTCCGGGGTAGTGTGAACTTTTGGATATCCCTGCCCCTTTCTGTCATGGGCAGAGTGGCGATCTCGAAGATGGTCCTACTCCCTCGAATGCTGTACTACTTTGTAAATCTGCCAGTCCTTCTTCCACAACACGTATTTGCGACACTGAACACATTGTTGATTACTCTCATATGGGACTCAGGGAGACGTCGAATAAGCCTCAAAAAACTACAGCTGAACACCAGACAGGGTGGCCTGGGTGTGCCAGACCTGCGAAGTTATTACTACGCAAGCCAGCTACAGTGGCTGACAAGATGGGTGGCGGGTAGGGACCTACATGAGATCGCGTTTACACAGGACCGACTAGCACGCGGGGAACTACACTCCCTTTTGCTGCCTACAGCCAAGGTTCCCCGAGACTGTCACCCCCTGCTGCGCACTCCTTTACGGTGTTGGCAAAAGGCACTGGCGTACACGGCCGGGACCGCCCCTTATGCGGATAACATCCCCATGTTAGGGCTCCCAACACCGCAGGGAAACTTGACGCAACGTAGGTTACGGCCCTGGACGGAGGCGGGAGTGGATAGAATAGGCGACCTGTTCGGGGACGACACGCTGTTGGATCATGCCTCCTTTGCACAGGCCACAGGAACCCCATTAAGTTTGTACTTACTGCACGCCTCTGTGATTCAATATGTCCAACGTACATGGGCTCCACAACGCAACAAACCGAAACAACATGAACTGGTACACCTCCTCCACTATATGGGGACGGGAGGACATCTGGTGCGATGGCTCTATGTGGGCATTAGGGAACACGCTGCCCTACCCCTTACCACACTCAGGGACGCTTGGGTTGAGGACACAGGAGAGGCTATGACAGATGGGGAATGGAAGATTGTCCTAGAGCATCACAGGAGAGTATCCAGGAACGTTAAATTTAAATTCATACAGGCTATGATATTACACAGAGCGTATCTCACTCCCCATAAGCTCCATAGAATGTACCCTACTTCCTCCCACAACTGTCCCAGATGTCAGGAGGATGAGGTGGATATCCTCCATATGCTATGGACATGCCCGAGACTACGCACCTACTGGGGGATGGTCAGACACACACTGCACGATATCACAGCCCTGCAGATCCCGGAGGGGGCACTGCCCTGTCTGATAGGACACAGGAAGAGGCCCAAGACCCACAGAGCACAACTGAAATTCCTAGACCTGGCACTCCTGTTGGCACTCAGAGTTATCACTATGAGATGGAAATCGGCCAGACCACCGAGTGTAGAGGTGTGGCGCTCTGATTTGTTAAAATGGGGCAAAGCAGAAAGCGCGACCCTGCGCAGGGAGGAGGAGAAGGGGGCCCGCAAACACCCTGTAGCGCAAGATTGGGAGCGAATGCTGATAGCGATGGAGAATGTAGACCTAGAGTCCTCACAGGGGAACGCTCCATGACCATAAACGAGGGGTGCGAAACACAGGAAATATGGGTTGAGGATGTGAACACTATGGGTGCGGGTTAGCCAGCTAAATGTCGACGTTTTTCTCTGAAAAAGTTATGATTAATGTGCCTAAGAAAACAGTATGTTCATGATAGTTATGCTAGGAGACGGGAGGGTGGGATAGACGTGGGTGGGATGTAGGTTCATTAAAAGTTGATACTGTAATGTGAATGCAAATACTTCCTGGTGTAATAAGATCGATACCTTGAAGCACATAAGGAAAACTGACTAGACAAGCCTGTTAATTTGTAGGCAGTATATGTTAAGAAAATAAGAAAAGACTGATAAATGGTGAAATGCTCACAATACAATGTAATATTTGATACAGTCATGAATAAAGTGTTTTTTAAAAAAAGATTGAAAGATGGTAGGGTGAGAGGATGGATGAAAGAGCAGAAGGATTGATTGATAGGTTACAGTATGAATGAGTGGCAGGACGATGAATAGACAGATGGAGAAAAGTGAAAAGAATGATGGGTGAAAGTATGGCTAGATAGATATGTGGCCATATTGATAGGTGGATGTGTAAAAAGATTCATGTGTATATGGGTGGGTGGATATATGATTAAAGAGTGAAGGTAATTATCCTCAGGAAGGTCAGGTTTGCTTGCCTCATGTGCTTGGTGTGAGTTGAGGTATGGGTCAAGTGAGGGGTATTTACATGTTCTGGCTAATCCCTTAGCTAGGAGGTGCAGTGGGGCATGAACATGCTCAATGGAGAACAGGATCTGGCTGCACATGCATCTTGTACCTGAGAGCACTTGCTAAGTGAATGCTGCCAGGACCTGACCAATCTGCAATCGAATACGGGAATGCATGAATGCAGTCCTTGCTTAGGGGTGAATGGAGGGAGGCTTTGTCTTAGTCATGTGAACACCTGGGGTCAACCAGTGGTGATCACTTGTACCCAGACAGACATTCCCGGAAATGTTCTCCTAGCCGCAATGTCTCCTACAAATAACAAAAAACATTATAGTAAGATTTTGTTTGGCAGCACATTAGCCACTTTTTCCAAAACTGGGTAAAATTTGGAAGAAAGAGCTGGCTAAAAAGAACACTCTGAGATAATATAGGAGCGTAGCTGCTGATCGTACTTCTCCAAAAATCTCTGTCCAGAAGCATGGCCTGGTCGTCTGGGAGATGCAAGAAGTGCCGAAAAGAGCCAACATTGGGCTTCGAGACGGACCACGCAATGCCCCTGATGCACACGTTGTGCTGTGAGCGATTCTTGAGGTCATCTATCTTGTCCTGGAGCAATTCTTGGTTGCGTTCCAGTTGTCAATACGCGCCATACGATCAATTTTGTACAGTGCGTGGACAGCTACTGTAGATTCCACAGTGGTTAGGCAAGGAAACGTTTGGCATAAGGATTGATCTATGTCAGATATGGCTCAGGTGAAACATTACCGGAGCGATGTGATGTCCTTGCCGAACTCTCCCAGCTGCAGTTGGATGCCCCCTTTAGTTGCAGACGCCTGGAGATTGGTGCCCCCTTCTTGGTTCTAAGCTGATGCTGGATAGTTGTCCAGGTGAAAGCGAGGCCGGGTCAACATTCTGGAACATATCCTTGATGGAGGAAATGCAGGAGGCCTTATATCTGTTCACCTCCATAGCAAGGGAGAGGCGGGTCCTGACACAGTGGGCTCCCTCTGGAACTGACACTCAGTTGGTCCTGCAAATTAGGCACGTTCTGCAATGCTGTTCCGTGTGTGCAGGCGGTTCTGTTATTCTCCGAGTTGGACAACCGACCAGGAGCCTACCTCTCCTGCAGGCTGTGCCATAGGTTCAGCACTGTGGGCTAGATGCACTAAGTCCAAGCAGGGTCCACAGTGTAAAGGGGTGCTGGTGGGGCCCCTCATGCACGCCCACTCAAGGCTCACCTATCGCCCCCAGCCATGAATGTGCAGTCGGGGCTTCTGACAGAAAGCTCACCCTCTCACCAACACAGTGCCCCTGGTATCCGAAGAGTGGGCAGACCCCCAGCTGAACAAACAAACCCTTCCTGGACCCCCCTGCACTACATAGCATCCAAGGCAGCCACTAGATCAACATAATGGGGGCCTAGCTGTACAATCACACTCTGGGCAGGGTCGCTTGATCTTGCACATCGTTAGGACTGGTCCAGTCACCATTGGGGCCCAAGAAGGCACTGCCCCACTCTCTGGACCCAGGTTGAAGATATCCTGGTATGTCTGGGTGCAGAGGTGCTTGTGCAAGGGTAGCCTCAAAAACTACAGCTGAAGACTATGGAGAAACCTCTTCATTGTCAAATATGCTGTTGTGCACAATATCAATAAAGAAATATTCTTTAAAAAAAGGCTATGGAGAAACCTGTAGCCAAAGAAATGCTGCAAGTGGACTTGAGGACAAGTCCACTGGAATCCAAAGGGGGACTCAGTTCTTGAGGGTCTCTGTGTCTCGGGTGCACCGTCGGTAGGCTCAGACTCTGGCTGTGGGGCTCAGGTGCAGAGGTGTTTTATCCGGCAGGTCACTTGCGTTGGAGGCTTGCACTTTTTAGGTCGACCTGGAAATGGGGACAAAACAGGGTCACTCTTTACAATAGCCTCTCTGATGCGGATGTCCTATGTCTGTAGGTTGGGCTTGGATGTGTTGGTGTCTGGGCTGCACAATGAACAAGCCTGGGCTGCTGCAAGGTCTCCAGTCCCCCAGGAATTCGTGCAGGGCTGCTCTGTGAGGTCCTGGTGCCTCCAAACTTGGTTCGGAGATGGATCTGCCCTCCTGGAGCATAGTGTCCTTTTCCTGGGTGGCTGCTGCGTTGGTGGACCCGGTGGTCAGAAGGCCGGTGTACCAGACATTGCTGTCAGTGCCTGCAGCACAAGTGACTCCTCCACCTCAAGGGAGATATTGGCAGGTTGGCGAAGTTCTGGCAGACCTCCACAGCTTTGGGTAGTTGAGCAGCTGCAGAAGGAGTCAGGTATTTGTAATTGTCGGGACAAGAGCAGGCACCAAGTCCTCAGCCAGTCCACAGTTCTTGCGTTCTTCGGTTTAACTATGTCCTTTTTTATAATCATTTGAATCCGAGTTCCTGGTGTCAAGGGGACACCTAAATACTGAATTTAGGGGCACTAGAGGAGTGAAGGGTAGTAGCTAATGGGCTACTTACCTTTGGGTGCGCTGTACCCCTTATATGACCACTTCCTGTCTGTGGAAAGTGGGCATAACCCGGTCCCACAATTCCTAATTCCACCAAAACAAGATGGTGGAACCTTTCTTTCGTGGAGCACATCAGGCAGCTCACCTTAGGGGTGTGATTGGCCCAGAAGGTGCAACACGCCTACTTGCATAGCTAATTTCCCACCTGTTCTAGTGCCTAATGGGCCTCAGGGCAGGGGGTGGCATCTCCCAGGTCTCGGGGAAGCTGGGGTTGCATATCAAAGGCAGCAGGGGCTTTGAAGCCCCTGGCCCGGATATGATAAATCACTAGCCATCCTGCTGGAGGTTTAAATATCTTACTCCGGAGCAGGCATTGTTTCTGGCCTCAGAGTGTGGGCTCTCACCTGCAGGGGGACAGACACATATCTGTGATGGCAGGCAGGTCAGTACCAGTCAGTCAGCACACTAGATCGTGGTAGGTTTTTCAGGGTGCACCTCTAATGTGCCCTCTGGGTGCATATCCTAATAAATCTTGTACTAGCAACAGTACAGATTTATTAAGACAAGGTGTTAGACTGCAAAACTCTTGGAGGAAATCCCTGTATACACAAAAAGGTGAAACCTAGACTATATTAGGAGTAGCATTGTTATAAGAGAATTCTGTAGCTGGCAAATAAGAGGTCCAAATATCTTAAGTAGCATCACAGTTACACCACAGATATTTCTCCAAGCTTTGAATATGTCATTATCTTTCCCATTTAATTGGCGATAACCAGGAGAAATGACTTTTTTCAATTCCCAATGCCTTGCACAAAACTATCTAAAACCTTAAAAGAAACTGAGTATCTGTCTGAAATAATGTACAAGGTAATCCATGAAGTTGAAAAATAGCAATCAAGACACTAAATCCCTTTTTCTGCTGCAGGTATTGTGATGTATTCCTATAGGTTCTGAATCGATCCCCCTATTCCTGACCCTATTCTGGTTAACAAACCAACAAGTTAACTAGCAGTCGGCCCATGAGGCAGCAAACCCCCATGATGCAGATACCGTTATCTGACGAAGCCACACTACGGCACAGGAACGTGTTATCTGATTAGGTCATAACGCTTGCTATCTAATTAGACAAGCGATATTCCTCCAGCCCCTGATAAGGCATACGGAGTTCTCATAACAAATCAAACCTATGACAACCTGGGAAAAACCCTGCGGCCATTGTTTTGATTTCACCGAGAACTTCAGCAAAAGAATGTGCTAACGACCTGGTCGTATGACATCCTTATTGACGTATCTATGTCCATCCTTACGTCAATCTCGGCACCTTAAAGGTATAAATATTACCGATATTGCCCTATGCAAACACACGCGGTGGTGACGAGACGGAGCAGCCATACTTGCCGAAGCCCAGAGCAGAGCAGACCCCGCTGGCGCAGCCCCGCCTTCCTGACGCGCTGAGAACGAGACGCGCTGCTTTCTCCTGCCGAGAAATCCAGCACCGGCGTTTCCGGGTAGCCCTCGCAGGCAGCCTGGAATATCGAGAGCAGAGAAGAGAGATACCATCCCTCATTCATCCTAACTTCCAGGTACAGAACTGAATAACCCCTCACAGAGAATTCTTTAGTCAGTCACTTGGCAAAACAAACTTAACCTAAACTGTAACTTTCTATTCCCGCCCACGTATTAGGCTTAGGTCAGGTACACGGGGTAGGCGTATCTAGAAACACCAGTTGAGTACGTTTAGTCAAATGTATATGTGTATGTAATATATTTTATTCATTTTAAACCTTCATATGGCTTAGAAACCATATCAATGTTTTTACAGTATTATTTTATACTTCTGCTTTTAATGTATGCACTTTACTTAACGATAAGTATTGCAATAATATCGATCCATTTCTCTTGTACGAGAAAAGAGACTGATCAATAAAGAACACCTTTTTATTGAACACGCCCGTCTCTTCCTTTTCTCTACATTCTGATGAGACTAAGAATGCACGTACTGACTGAGTAAAATAAATTGCCTTTTGTTCACACGACTCTCGAGATACACTCTTGATTAGGGGAGAGCAAAGTTGTCATGTTCTATGGTTGTCATAAACTAAATCCCTTCTTGTCTAATCAGGGAAGTTAATTCCTTCCTGAACATTCGAGAAAGTTTCTAGTGAACTCTGAGCTAGCTGGCAAACCCAAAACTTTAAGTCTAATATCGACAGTAGTAGACCTAGTTAACGTCTGGTCTAGGCCTATACTATTGAAGGTATTATTCCAATGCGCAGAGCCTATTGGGATAATAGGAACTACACTACATGGCGCCCAACGTGTTTGGAAAGGGCGATAAAACTAACGTAAGACATTTAGAGTAACTCAGTCGTGCTTTCTCACTCAGACCCCTTTTTCCCATAATACTCCAAAGACGTCTGGAGTGGGTGAAAGGTCATATCCGCCAGACCTCGCAGGAGGGAACTCCTATGTATGGTTCTTGGTATAGTCAACGTTGAAGGATAAACCGTTCCAAAATATTGTGCATCTAATTTTTGTTTCCATAAGAAACCTGATCTGCAAACAAACAAAGTAACCATCCTGTCGGTAAAATGGTAGACAGTGATGATGAAAGAGAGGCAGTTAGATTAGCAACTGAACTCGCAGCAGCTGATACTGCACTGCAAGACGCAGACCCGGATATAATACTCATCCCGGTCATTAAAAGGAAATCTATAACTTTAAAACTTATAGAAAATGGACTGACACCTAGAGGTGGTACAGTCATATTCGTAATTGAGGCACACGAATATCGGCAGACAGAGGTATACTATTCATGGATAAATTTTCCAGCAGCAAATGCTGTAACAAAGTACTTCCACTATTACAAAATAGAGGAACCTCCTGAAACGTACACTCCTTTCGAGGAGGTGGAAGTACCACTCAAATTTCAAGAGCACCTGCTCTTATTTGATGGCGCCCTAAAACATAATAATCACATCACCAGGCTCGGTCCTTTAGGTAGACCAGGAGCAACGTGGCCGGTCCTAGCCGGATACACACCACATCCAGACATCGATGGGATGTCTGCAGCAAACCTTTTAACACAGCTAAAACAATTAATAAAAATACATAGACAATTAGTCCAGTATGTGATGCGGACTTCAACAATTCAGCCAGCGATTAAAATTCCACAGCTGACCCCTCACCAGGGGAACACAAATAAAATTACACCACAGAACATACAGTCCTGCCTAGGTAAAGTACCGGCTAAACGGGAACAAAAATACCATTCTGGTTGGCACAGAAAATTACCCAAATAGAGGCGGTGTTTCCTGACACCACCCCATTAGAAAAACACAGGATTCTGACTATCTGTCTTCCAATGGGAATCGCACCACACATTGAGGACTGTGACACTTGGGGTACAGTCTTCGCTTCCATCTACACAAAAACGCACGGTGTTCCATCCATTTCGGTAATACCAGATGTGCTAAAACAAATTCAAGACGAATACGGTCCAGAACCCGCTTTAACTCTTGGTATGAAATTACTAAAAGACTTCAAGCAGGTCTCGACTATATTATTAGCCAACATAAAAGGTGAAGCAGCAAACGTGGCGATCCGCCAGAGGTTAAAGGAGACAGATATAGCAGACCAACCAGCTGAAATTGCCAGAATCATAGAAAAATCCTATGAGGAACTAGGTAGAGATAGTTTAGGTGGAATACCAGTAAAACCACAACTGATTGAAAGTCCTGAAAAAATATTTTTTAATAATAACTCAACATCACAGAAAAAGAGCTGGGATGGAAACAAACAATCCAATCCTAAAGAAAAGAAATTCCAGTCCAGAGGAAGGTCTCCTAGGTGAAGAGAAAAATCTCCGAACCAAAGACACAGGTCACCGCAGAGTGACCCCTCTGGGAAAAGATATAACCTTAGAAATAGGGATAATATAAAAAAGCCTGATAGATATCAAGACATTGATACACGTCCCTCTCAATCTTTTCAGACTTCCTCGCAGAAATCGGAAAGAAGAGGACGATCAGAACACAGAGAAGAGCACGCCAAGTCCAAAGACAAGGAACCTGCTCAGCTAAAAAAGAAATTACAATTTCCAAAAAAGAAGGTAGCCAGTATCAAGGTAGTTAACAATGCCGAGAATACTGAGGACACAACTGAAAAACGGAGAATGGGCTCAGACAATGCTAGACAGCGCAGCAGAAGTGAGCATAGCTCGCAAAGTCCTTATGAATCATCTGGAGACAGAGACACGAATGAATATCTTCAAGTGGAAACTGCAGACACCAGAGTTAGCAAACCTCACAAAATATACGAAATAACATTACGTATAGAGGGAGATAAGACTAGAAAAATAAGGGGACTATTTTGGGATAATCTCTCCAAGGGCTATGACATCCTTCTAGCTGAAAAAGACTGGCCACCAGAGTTTGTCAGGGAGTGCCCTCATGGCGAAGAAATAATTATGCCTGCCTTCTCAAATCACATCCCAATTCATAAAAAATACACACTTGCCAGAAAGTGGGCAGTAGCTCAAGCTCCTGCTTTATATAAAAATCACGTAGGATGGGATGAGGACTCTCCTCCTCACAAAATCCAGTTAAAATCACAACCTACTGCACAAAGGCAGTACCCAATTAAGCAAGAAGCTAAAAAACAGGTAAAAGAAATTCTAGATCAGCTAGAATACCAGGGGGTGATTGAAACTTGCACCTCACAAATGAACAACCCTTTGTTTACGGTCTCCAAACCAGACAATTCATATCGTCTAGTTTTGGATTACCGACACCTTAACTCATGTTGCAAAACTTTTGCAGTGCAAAATTCGCATAGTGCTGCACTAATGAATAACATAGTGCGCAAAAAATACAAAACAACATTAGACATTTCTAATGGATTCTTTTGTCAAAACATAGCACCAGAGAGAAGATATTTGTCTGCGTTCTCAATAAATGGCACTCAAAAACAATTCTGTCGGTTAGCCCAGGGGTACAAAAACAGCCCGGGGGTATTCTCAGCGAGAGTAACAGAATTACTACAAATATATGACGACGAAGCATTATCGTATGTCGACGACATATACTTAACAGATGATGACTTGGAGACTCACTTGAAGAGAGTGAACACCATAATATTTGGGTTCGCAGCAGAGGGTTACAAATTCAACTTTAAAAAATCCAGAATTGCCCATCTGACAGTCCTGTTCTTAGGATATGAATTATCAAGTGAAGGTAAAAGCCTGGCTGACAATTTTCTAGAAAAATGTGCCGTCCTCCAAGCACCTAGAACACTAAAAAACCTACAGTCAATTCTAGGCTTCCTAAATTTCGGAAGAACATATATTGCAAATTACGCAGAAAGGGTCAAACCCCTTTATGATCTGATAAAACCAGATTTTAAAAGATCCAATTGGACTCAAATACACACAGAAATTTTGAGATCCTTACAAACAGACATGCTAGTTAAAACAAAATTAGAAACACGTGATAACACACGCAATCTTGTGATTCGAGTCATCCCAGGGAGATGCGGATTCACATACCTGACCTCTAATGAGGGAGAAAAGGTACCAATTGCATTCAAATCACACTTGTACACTAAGGCTGAAATGAAATTCAGCCCAACGGAAAAAATTCTAACTGCAACACAGACAGCTATAGCAAAAGAACGAGCCCTGGCACAAGGTAAACGAATAATAATCGTGACACCGATACCAGCCTTAGAGGCTGTAACAAAAGCAAGCATTCCGAATGCTAAAGCGCTCCATCCGAGATGGATACAATGGGCTAATTCTCTTGCTGCAACAGACGTGGCGTACGAATTTGATCCTTACTTAAAAACACAAGAATTTCTCCAATATGAATTTGAATGTCCTCCGCCGACCGAAATTCTGCCTCTAGAACACTACGGCTGTATAATATATACAGACGGATCAGCACAACCCGCAGTGGGGGGTAAGCAAGCTTACAGTGCTGCGTGCGCGATCGTTAAAGGTCGCTGGCACGAAGGGAAATTTAAACCATCAATCACTAAAACACAATCTTTAGGAGATTGTACAGCTCAGCGAGCTGAACTACTGGCGTTCAAGATGGCGCTTGAAAATACCGATCGAGAATTCCCCACACTCATAGTGTGCGATTCGTATTATTGCGTTCAGTCTTACAATGAATACTTGCAGATCTGGCTTCAGAATGGTTTCAAGGATGCGAAAGGTGGCACAATCAAGCATAAAATGCTCTGGGAACAAGTAGTTCTTTTACAAAAAGAACTACCAAAGACTCACGTGATACATACGCTGAGTCATCAACGTGATGGCGTTCACGTTGCAGGGAATTCATTGGCTGATGAGGCCGCAAAGGCAGCTGTGCAAACGGCTTCCGTAGCTGCCATCACCCGGTCAAAAACAAAAATAGACAGCGAAATATTACAAGCTGTCAGCGCTACAGAAAAGGATTCGATAGAAACACTCCCGAAAGGCTTTCCTGTAAAATACTCATACATAACTGATACAAACAATGTTCCTTTTGCTCGAATCCCTGGAGTGGGGGATAGGGCAATTCCAAACATGGAACATAGGTTAGGACTTATAATACCGGCACACGAAGGGCTTGCTTCTATACATGCTGGCGTCTCAGCCACAGTATCATTATTAAAACAGAGATACTGGTGGCCACAAATGAGAAGACAAACAAGGAATTATGTTTTAGAATGTGAAATATGTCAAAAAATGAAAGTATCAACGGTGAGACGTCCAGCACAGACGCCCCTTCTAATCTCGGATAAACCATTAGCCTGTGTTTACCTAGACCACTGTGGTTCCTTACAAAGGGATGGTAACTATAAATATATCTTGGTTGCAGTGGACTCATGTACGAGATTCATATGGATGTGGCCCCAGCGAACGGCTGACGCCAGAACTGTTATAAAAGATTTGCGAGTCTTTATCGGCACAAACGCAATTGGCATGCTGCATTCAGACCACGGTCCTGCTTTTAGCTCTCGGGCTTATAAGGAGGCCATGGTCAGCATGGGCGTGGCATTGCGGTACTCTTGTCCATTTCACCCTGAGGGGAACGGAATTGTTGAAAGAAAAAACCGTGACATAAAGCAATCTATAACGGCAAAGGTATTAGGTTCGGGAGCTGGGTGGGTCAAACATTTAATAAGTGTCCAACGTAGTCTAAATAACTTGCCAAGAAATTCTCTGAAGGGATTCAGACCGTACGGATTATTATTTGGAACTAGGATGTTGATCTCTGACCTTGATAGTCAGACTTCAGTGGTGAAAGAAAAAAGCTTTGATATCAAAGACCGTTTGGCTATTTTGCAGGACTTAAACAAAACAAGAAAAGACCTGAGCAACATAAAGTTGAAACAACAGCCAACAACCACTGAAGAACCACCACCTGTCCCAGCAAGACCTGTCTGGATTCCAAAAGTCGGGGATCTAGTCAGAGAAAAGATCGCGGTAAAGAAGGAATTTGGGCCTTCTTACAGAAAAGCAGTTCCCGTCTTGTCTGTCAACGGGACAAGATCAGTTGTACTACCGCCACTTGCTGGTAAAAAGGAGAACCGAGTTGTATCCATCGACCTAGTAAAACCACAATCATGTGGCCGATAACAAAAAGTAGGCCAAGTGGACTCCCAATAAGTAGCAGAACACCAAGGTTTGCTACCAGTACAGAGGTCCTAACTAAGAGGCTCATCACATTCGAAACACCTACAAAAGAACAACAAGGACTATGCAACAATGCAATGGAACTTAGACCTCTGAAAACCCAAATAAAACCATTTAGCAGAGGCACACCAATCTATAATGAAGTACCAAGTGCAAATGCAAGAAACAGTGATCCTGAACCAATTGGAACAATAGACAGAACTGCATCCGGCTACTTCATAAACTTCGATGATTCCTCTGAAGGCTTCAGTGAATCAAAGACACAGCCATCATCAAAAACCTTTAAAGATAAACTAAAGAACTTTTGAAACAACTGAAAGAAACATATCTGGTTTCTCCATGGCTCGAATTTTGGGTGGGTTTTGGTGCATTTATCCTCATACTTTGGCTCATCATGATACTAACTTTGGGACGCTTCATTGAGGGAAAATATGCTAAAATGGACACAGCAAGTCAGAAAATCAACTTGATCCTCAAACCACACACATCTTCACACGTCGAGAAAAGAGAACTTTCTTCAGCCAACTTCACAGCCAATCCTATACCGGGTGGGGTAGCATGGGACAACACAGACTATGAAATTTATGGTCCGGTCGAAATCCTGAAATATCCACACCAAATTAAGATCTCATTGAGTGACTTTGTAAAACCAAGCTCATTTGCTGATGATTGGGACTTTGAAAGCATTAATAATATGATGTCTGACTTAGTAATGTCTGCTAAATTTACCAAACATGATTATTTGCAGGGTTCTACAAATTATGATAGTATGTACTGTTATAACCATTATGGTAACCATTTTCTACATAGATCTGCACAACCTAGAAATGTTTTAAATTATAATCAATGGGAACATTGTGCAACACCTCCAAAAGGGAGCTCAAGAACCGTTTACGACAAATATTCATACTTTTCAGGTTTTAACATAAGTAATGCTGAAACATTTTATTTCAAATTGTCAAATAAGACAGGGACAAAGACCATGATAACAAACACAAAATTGATATATTCGGACTCATTCTTTGAACAAATGAATACTTTTGGTTTTGATTATTGGGACAAAAATGTTGAATTGAAAAGTGTTTGGGGCACAAAAGAATGGCAAGTACAGGGTATAGAATCTTTGTTTAGAGCCTGCATGATCCCAGAACAAATTATATTTTTAAATGACACTGTTCAACAAACTACCTGTCTTGGCCTAGCCAAAATTAAAGACTTAAATAAACCGTCTATTCCAAAACCAACAATGTACAGCAATACCTCTACAGATGAGGAGATAGACGTAAATTATGTATTAAACCAAAACAGAACACATCCTGATTGGAAACAGTGGTTGATCTGGCCCACAGATACTAATAACTGTCAAGACAGATTCCTGAACAAAACACAGGGGTTCAAAATGACCAGGCCAGACCCTAGATATCCGCAAAGACATCACCCAGGGATAATAACCACCTACAGTGTGGGCAAATTATGCCTTCAATGGCTACAAACTTCCACACTGGCAGAAATTAAGCAACACCTAACTTTACTTACTGATGGTGCTGACTTGCGTGATTTCACTATGGGACCACGCAAACAGCGTCAAAAGCGATTCATAGCAGCCTCTGTATATGCAGCATACAATGAGGCCTGGAAGGTTACTCAAATTGAAACAGCAGAGAGAATACGGGAAATTGACCGTATTAATTTGGAAAAATCACTTTCTGTAGTGGACAATGGGTTAATGACTCTGTCCTCCAGAATTTTTTCTTTGGACAGCATTGTGTCTTCAGCAATCGACATATTATCGCAAGACTTACTGTTATTACAACACGGTCAGTCCCAATTGCGCTCTATTGTACAGCTTGGCTGGACGTTACAAAATCACTGTGGACACTCATTGTTCCCCAGCTCCTTTCCAGACAGGGAGGCAAGGGCATGGCCCAACTTGAAAATTACTTCTATTCGAATAGATACTTTAAGCAGAATGAAAACAGTGCTTCTTCAGACGCCTACTAGGCTCACGTCATCAAAAGAAACGTATGATCTCCAAGTCGCAAGGACGACTGCAGAGATACATTCATTGTTATCAACTAATTCCCCCATACATTTCGCAGAAATCCTGAATGAAATCTTAAATATTTCTGATACCAGTGGGGTCTCACAAGTATTTAAGACAGTATTTTCGATGGCATTAACACCATTCAAAGCCATACTGGGTATTTTTCCAGATTTCGTCCATTCGATTTTTGGCGGACTTCCCCTCATTCTAGGACTGATTGCAGGAATCCTATTCCTAGTCCTTATTTTTCGTTATGGCAAACCATGTCACAGACAAAACACCTGCGACAAGGGAAGAAACAATCCTAGCCATTGGATACCGGGACCGGATATCAAGAATCCTGGGACTATCCCGGCTTAGAGACCTGAACATGACTTGGTTTCTATCTTTTCGACCTATGTGGCAACGATGTGTTTTACCTGTATTAAGGTGCCTGCTATGCGGAGAAGAATGCGTGTTAGACACCTGTCTGACGCTACAATCGGATGCGCCAATGGATGCAGAAACATTGTTGAGCCCAATCAAGGTTCATGCTTTGTGCTGCCCTCAACGGCTACCAATCCTGATGACGGCATTCGTGGAAGCTTCACCACTACGATTAAGGGGTAGTGAAGTTCAAGATGAAAGCAGCATCGATCAGGTACGACCTTCTGTCAGCAATTCAAATCAGAATGTCAATGGAGACAATCATGCGCATGAATGCATGGTTACACCTATTTCCGAGTTAGTGGAACTCTCCCAGGAAGCTGTTGACAACTTTTTCGAAAGCCTAAATGATATGATGTTCTCACCAGAACAGAAATAGAGACTTTTGAACAAACTCGTACACGGCGTTCCCTGAATTTGGCCTTCAACTTTAATACTAAAAGCACATGAACACTTTTCCCTCCAGTTCACGGACAGCATTTTTTCAGCAGCCCCAAAATAATTTTGCATATTTTTCGGGACACTATCTTCTGCTTAAAGTAAGAACTATTCTTGGAGAACTAAGATTTCTAGACTTAGATAGCTTATAGACTTATAGCTTATAGACATTAGCTGCCCGCTGGTATGTTCATTGTATTATATTCTGTGATGAAGTGGTCTCGAACCTTTTTTCTGTATTAAGAGCCATTTCATGTGTAAATCTCATATGCCAAATAGCATTAATGTATACAAATGCGTTATTACTTTAGCATTATTCTACAGCTTGAGTGCATACTATACATATGACTGCATTTCTTCCGTATATTTGAAAATTACAGAATGCATTTATGTATTTTGGGGTGATAAGGTATACACAATACTTTATAAATATATTATACTATGTTTTACTAAGCATAGATTAGTAAATATGTCCATAGTTAGCGTGGAGTGGGTGTGATGTATTCCTATAGGTTCTGAATCGATCCCCCTATTCCTGACCCTATTCTGGTTAACAAACCAACAAGTTAACTAGCAGTCGGCCCATGAGGCAGCAAACCCCCATGATGCAGATACCGTTATCTGACGAAGCCACACTACGGCACAGGAACGTGTTATCTGATTAGGTCATAACGCTTGCTATCTAATTAGACAAGCGATATTCCTCCAGCCCCTGATAAGGCATACGGAGTTCTCATAACAAATCAAACCTATGACAACCTGGGAAAAACCCTGCGGCCATTGTTTTGATTTCACCGAGAACTTCAGCAAAAGAATGTGCTAACGACCTGGTCGTATGACATCCTTATTGACGTATCTATGTCCATCCTTACGTCAATCTCGGCACCTTAAAGGTATAAATATTACCGATATTGCCCTATGCAAACACACGCGGTGGTGACGAGACGGAGCAGCCATACTTGCCGAAGCCCAGAGCAGAGCAGACCCCGCTGGCGCAGCCCCGCCTTCCTGACGCGCTGAGAACGAGACGCGCTGCTTTCTCCTGCCGAGAAATCCAGCACCGGCGTTTCCGGGTAGCCCTCGCAGGCAGCCTGGAATATCGAGAGCAGAGAAGAGAGATACCATCCCTCATTCATCCTAACTTCCAGGTACAGAACTGAATAACCCCTCACAGAGAATTCTTTAGTCAGTCACTTGGCAAAACAAACTTAACCTAAACTGTAACTTTCTATTCCCGCCCACGTATTAGGCTTAGGTCAGGTACACGGGGTAGGCGTATCTAGAAACACCAGTTGAGTACGTTTAGTCAAATGTATATGTGTATGTAATATATTTTATTCATTTTAAACCTTCATATGGCTTAGAAACCATATCAATGTTTTTACAGTATTATTTTATACTTCTGCTTTTAATGTATGCACTTTACTTAACGATAAGTATTGCAATAATATCGATCCATTTCTCTTGTACGAGAAAAGAGACTGATCAATAAATAACACCTTTTTATTGAACACGCCCGTCTCTTCCTTTTCTCTACATTCTGATGAGACTAAGAATGCACGTACTGACTGAGTAAAATAAATTGCCTTTTGTTCACACGACTCTCGAGATACACTCTTGATTAGGGGAGAGCAAAGTTGTCATGTTCTATGGTTGTCAGAAACTAAATCCCTTCTTGTCTAATCAGGGAAGTTAATTCCTTCCTGAACATTCGAGAAAGTTTCTAGTGAACTCTGAGCTAGCTGGCAAACCCAAAACTTTAAGTCTAATATCGACAGTAGTAGACCTAGTTAACGTCTGGTCTAGGCCTATACTATTGAAGGTATTATTCCAATGCGCAGAGCCTATTGGGATAATAGGAACTACACTACAGTATTTTTGGTGAATTGAGAAAAAAGCAGCCGTTAAAAAGGTACCCACATCACATGGTATGTAGATGGAAGGTTTTATAAAATCTACAGAAATTGTATGCCATGGTTTACGAGCCACAGGTAATGGTGGTACATATTCAAAAGCCGTACAAATGTAGGGCTTTATTTTGAGCACAAACTAGACAAACTAGAATATTTTCTTGAACATCAGAATGAAACATATGCCACCAAAATGATTGCAAACCAAATCCAAGGTAGACTCAACTCCTCAATGACCAGAGATTGCTGAACTATGGCACATTCATAATTTACAGTTGCAGTTGCGGCTCTTTAGTTAGAACAAAATAGCTTGCTGGCTGAAATGTGGTCCCTTGTGGCACACTTAACTAGGAATTCTCGACTTTTATCAGATCCAGCATTAGGACAAATCCTCCTCCACAATCACTATACTCATCTTCTGGTAACCGTATGGTGTTTCCCTGCATCAAAGATTCCTGGCTGGACAGAGCATTGTACTTTTTGATAGCTAAGGCACAGAAAAATCTTCAATTTTTTATCCCATCCATTTCTAATGACTTTTTTTTTATTTTTTAGAGTTTTATATAGAGCGTGAACTCGACCTGAAGATATCCGGTATCGGAGCGCTTCACATGAGCACCAGTTTCGTTACAGATGGACACATTCATTTTTGTTAGGCTCGGGGAGATTAAGTGATTTGCCCAGAATCACAGGATGTTGAGCGTCCCTGCTGAGATACAAACCTAGTTACCTAGCTTCAAGGTCGACTGCCCTAGCCGTAAGGCTACATCATCTCCCCTATGCATGGCTTTCCCATGAGCACACAAACACTGGTGATTTTGATGTTCCATTTATATGTCCGGTATATCTCATACACCTTATTGACGTCACACCTACGATCAATAAGTTTCTCTAAAAAACAATCCTATTAAACAACTTCCTCAAACAACTACCCTTTGTGACCTAATCTGTTCCACTATTCTTCTAAAACTATACTAATACCATGAACGTTCTGCCCAAACCGAAACCAATGAGATCAATGTTAACTTGCCATAGTTTGGATAAACATTTTAAGCCAAATGCAAACAAAATCGAAAATATGGATTGTTGACACAAGCAGTGTGCTTCTTCTGGTAGCCTAGAGAATTGTGTAAGCCACTCTTCCCTGCCCCATCTTTGAAAAGTCTAGGAGTCCCCTTGGATTCAGATCGCACATGTGGTGATGCCCTACTTCCATTGAGTGAGCCTCCTCAGAAGAAATTTCCCTTTCTCGTCTCTTTCTGTTAGGGCTCAGGCCATTTTTGCTCTGGTGTTCATGTTTTGGATTATGCCAGTCTTCTCCATCTCATTGTACTTTAATATGTTTTAGACAGACTCCAACAGATCCAAAATACTGACATCCAAAATACTGACATCTTCTGCGTCTTCAGCTTTCCACTGTCTTACAGAAGCCAGAATAGTTTAAATAAAGGCCCTCTGCATCACCCAGATTGCCCTACACATGGAATAGAACCATCCATTTTTCCTTCTCAGGAAAGTATGAAGCCTTTGTCAAATGCTCTATTCTAAAATTGAAATCACTAACTTAAATAGAATCAAACCGAGAGGCTCCTCATAGATCGTACAATGCAAAAATGTGGTCCCACTTCTGGTCCAAATAAGAAATATCCAGGATCATCTTGCATTCCGATAAGTTCTTAACATGTGCCTGTCCCTAATCACTTAATGTAGCAATTGGGACACAAACCTCTGACGACAAAATCTGTTTATTTCATCCAGGTCTGGTAACTTGCAATGGATGACTCCAAAATGTATCGATTATGATTTTGGCTGCATCTACACATAGCTCAACCTTTCTACTCGAACAAATACACATGCACAGACAGAATTGCTCAACCAACCCCACACATGCACAGACACTGATCATGCCACATTTCTGGCTCCTGCCCACATTACTGTCTAGCTCCCTGCAATGGATACACAGGTTACTTTCCTGCTATCCATGTTGGTTGGATCACTTTTGGTCAAGCTGTCTTAAGAATACTGAAGGATTTCTTACCTCTGCTCCCCAGCCCCGAAAAGCCTTTTCGAGCCTCAATACATTCATAGCATAGGTGCCAAAGTTGTCAATTCCTTCTTCCTTACCGGCTTCCATGATTGCACTGTATAGAGCTGCACTATCTTGGCGTCTGTGGTAGAGCTCCCATCCCAACTCACCTAGTGTCAAAACAAATGACATAATCAGAAATTCTGCTTACTATAGGTCTTTGACATGGGAAACAAACAAATCTCATCTGAGTTTAAACATGCTATTTAATATTCTGGCAAACTGTTCCGTACGACTGGAGGAAACTAACATTTTGCCTGTAAAGTTTGTGCAAAGTTCACAAACGTCACGTAGGTTGCAAAGTGTGTATATTGAAATGCAAGTGTTTTCAGGCTTTTTCCAATTTAGCCCTAATCCATGATAATCCATGATCATTTTGCATGATACCAAACAGAGACAGAACTGCATCCCCACAGCCTGGATAAACCAATGTCACTCAAAATAATGCTTAGGACCTTTTAAAATTTGGACATTAAAGAATTGATCCTACTCGCCTACAGTTTGAGACATATGGTTGGTTGATTTACAATGTTAGTACAGGTGCTCTTAATATTCTTGTTTGTTTCAAAGTGGTCTCCAGCCGCATGTTTGATATTACACTACACATAATCATATATGTCCGTCCCAGGTCTATTATTATGTTGCAAAAGTTATGAGACTGATGTTAGAGAAGGTGGCACAGCAAAACGCAAACTCACTGTCTACTATACCAAGGTCCATTCCACCAAATCCCTGCAGATTTCAAATTAAACAGGTCTCCCTTCAATATCGCTATTCAACAAGGTGAGACCGGGGTCCTTGTCTTGTAGTCTCCAGTTAATTGAAAACTTAAAAAGATTTGGTTGGAAAGCAGTCTTAAGTGCCTCTTATGCATCCATACATAATAGCCTGATAGCTACGGTTGTATTCAGTATTTCCAGGGAGGCTGCAGTGAGGGACAGCAAGCACTGAAGAAGGCCAGCTTTTAGGAGAATGTCAGTACAGCAGCTATCCGGTATAGCTTGGGAAGGATGCCAGGCTCCTGTATGAGAAGGCTGTGCTAGGAGCAGCCTTTACACTCCTGACCAGTGGAACAGAAGAAGCTTATGGTCGGAAGTGAGTGAGGCGGTGGGTCTAAAGCCCCCATGGAGATGGTGGATGTTCTCAGTGATTATCGATAAATGACTACAGAAGCAAAAGGGCCCAGTTGACCCACAGGCGGGAAGTATCAATAAGGACACCACCTCTGGGAAACCAACACCTGTACAGCTACTAAATGGGGGCGGAAGAAAGGGAGGTGAGAGTACATGTCCCACAGACCTGGAGGCAGAGAATAAGCATAGAGGGTCTACAGATAGGATACTGAAAGTGATCACTCTAGAGTATCATTGGTAATGAAAATAGTAGAGATAATGGTAGACATGCTACTGAAGGAGCTGGGCCCGTATGTTCTAGATCTGTTCTAGAACCGCAAGTCGATGGTACTTCTTTTTAGCATGAAAGCGTGGCGGGGAGAGAAGTCGCTAACAATGTCAATCAATTCAATCGAAGTTTCTCTAGACCCATAGTAACCACAGACTACCAAGTAAGGTTAGTTTCTTTATTACACAGCCAAAAATAACTGGACATACAGACACTTCAAAACGAGGGTGTAGAAATACATTGGAACCAACATAGAGCAAAGTGAGCAAGGGACCCACAGCATACCCTGCCAACTCCGGGAGAACAAAGCGATACCAAGGGGGATGATGGACATAGCGCTTCAGCAAATCAAACACTCACCCCTAGTCAACTGACATGGGTTTAATCCATCATCATTCTTTAGCTCACTCCACCACCCCAGTTCAGACATGGCCATCATCCTCTTTGGTTTTGCTTTGTTCACCCTAAGTTGGCAGGGTATGCCCAGACGTGGGTCCCTTGCTCACCTTGCCACTGGATTCAAGCTAGCCTGGCTGATGATGGCTGATTAGCCAGAAACCGGTCCCAGGATGCTTGTTTCTGGTCCAGGGAAGACATGGCTTGGCAGTTCGGGTTGGACTGTTCCCATGAGGCACAGGGTCGGACTGATTTGCATATGGCCATGTCTGAACTGGCGTGGTGGAGTGAGCTAAAGAATGATGATGGATTAAACCCAGATCAGTTGACTGGGGGTGAGTGCTTGCATTGTTCAACACTCCGTCCATCATCCCCTTTGGTTTTGCTAGGTTCCAATGCTGTGAACACCCGCAGAAGATAAATCGGTGCACTTATATGAAAATATGCAAATTACAATTTCAACCTTGTGCATGTCTGTTGATGTTAAAGCCTCTTTACTAAAATTCCTTTCTTTTTTATACCCCTTATCTATCAATACACACATCTTTTGGCCTAGCAGTCATGGCAGACAGTATTTAGAATTTCTCAAAAAGCAACCCAATTACCGTTTTTATCCACATTAAAAAAAAATACAGACAAGATAATGAATGTTTTCAGTGTGTCCATATCTGTAAAAATCTGTAAAAATGGAAAACAGGGAGCATTAATTTTGATGCACCCCTACAAATGAAAATGAATTTTGCGCTACATCACTAATAAACCAAGGCCTAAGGACTAAGAAAAGGAGAACAGCATCTAGTGTACCTGAAGTTTAGAGTGCAGGACACAGGAGAAAAATTATGCACAGAAAATGTAAATGGTAAAGCCTTAAGGATTCTCCCAAAGGTAACTGGTATGCTGAAAGGGACTGAAGGCACTGTAGAAGCCTTAATACAAGCCTGGCTAAAAATAAAGTTAAATACCAACCAATTCCAACAAGCCTTGTAGAAGGGAGAGCAAACAAGGTGCTGGGCTGTAGCCCGTACCTGGGTCACCAACAGTCATTACCGTGAGATTCATATTATGAAGAAGCAAGACATAGAAAGGTGCTCTTAAACTCAAATAAAATTCCAGTCTTCCAAGATCATATGAGGAAGATCCAGAAACTCAAAAGAATGTTATAAGACGTAAAAAAAAAAACTGCAGGCCTTGACCATAATATACCTGCTGCTGTTCTTGCAAAGCTTAAATGTATGTGGAAAGGGAAAACGATAGGAGACTCCAAAGGAAGTGTTGAATTGGGTGGAGGAAAGGGGATGTGCAGCGGACGCAAGTAGAAATGATGCGCATTGTAAGTAAGTAATCTTTATTGCTTGATTAATAAAAATCTTAGCAAACTGCATAAAAAAAACATATAACGTAAAACAATGCTAAGTCCGTTAAAATTGTAGTGATTTCATAAAATACAAAGATATAAAATGTGCATACATTTCTAAAAATGTAATGTAATATGTGTGTCATGTATAAGCACACAATGGCTGCGATGGGACAGTCTTCCGTTTTGTTAACCGAGGTTCAAGTATCTGGGTGATTAAGTATAAAATCCTTGCCAGGTAAAGGGTAGTCTAAAAATGGTCCTTCCCAGTGAACAGGTGCCAGATAAGTTAGCAGCAACCTAGGATACAAGCCAGTTAGTTGGGGGTTGCCAGGTTTAGTTTAGTTTTTACAATTTTCATAAAGCGTACAAAACTACAGGCTAGCCGAACGTCGCCCCCCTCGAAGCAGGTCTTCACCGCCTGTCTGCATGACCGAATTCGGTTTTCGTTCAGACGCGGCTTTAGAAGCTGTCTTCGTTTGAGATCTAAGCTCTTACAGAGGCACAATAGATGTAAAATGTCCTCTTCTGGGTTATGGCATAGTCTGCAGTTGGGGGCTAGATGAGTGCATTTCCATGGCGGTAAATGTGGTTTTGCCGGTAGGATCCCCAGCCTCATTGCCAGAAGGCTTTCCTTCATACTTCTCGAGAAGCGTGTGCTTAAATATGGCTGCGCAATGCTACTCGAGTAGCTCTGAATCACAAACCAGCTGTGTGCCCTCTTATTTATGTCCGTTTTATCTTTTTCTAGGGAAATGATCTTCACCGATTTGTTCACCAAGGATTTAAAATTGTTGTAAGGAAGACCGGATTTCCACAAGTCCTGTAAAGCAAGCAGCCTTAGTCCTGACGGAAGATAAGCCATAGCGGGGCAGTCAGTTTTTCTGGTCATCTTTTTCCACAAGTATGAGTTTAAGGAACCAGGCTTTGCATTCTTTATTTTATACCAGCATTTGGCACAAGAGCCCTTCCTTGCTATTTGCTGCTTTTGTAAGCCGAACTCCAGCCTTATTTGTGCTGGAGAAGTGTGTTGTGGGAGGTTGAATATTATTCTAACAGCTTTGGAGATCACCTTATCCAGAGTTGTTTCATCTTTCCCTCTCATTGATTCGCTGCCATACGTAATGTTTGGTAGAAGCCTTGCCTGGAGTACTTCCAGTAGAGGTATGAGATTGGGGTCACTTATTGTGTGCTTGATGTTTTTTAACGTGACAGCCAGAATGGTTCCTCTTCCTTGAGTAGCCGCTTTTTGTTGGTGGTACGTTCCCATGCGATCAAAGATGATTCCCAAATATTTGTAACTTTTAACCATCTCTAGTTGCCTGCTCCCCAACCACCATATGAGTTGGTTCTTGGTGCTTCGTTGATTAAAGATCATTACTTTGGATTTCTCATGATTTATGCTTAATCCATTCTTTACGGCAAAGTTGCTTGTAACATTTACCAAATGCTGCAGACCAATTGGGGTTCGGCTGATCAGTATCAAGTCGTTGGCGTATAGTAAGTTTGAGAGTGACAGGCCACCCAAGTTTGGGGCATGGTGATGACAGTTATCCAGTTTCCTCGAGAGGTCTGACACGAAAAGGCTAAGCAGGGTGGGGGCAAGAACACAACCCTGTTTTAACCCCTTAGTGGTCGGAACTCTTCTTGACAGACTGTCGCCAGACCCCAGCTTAAGTTGAACCCATGTCCTGGAGTGGAGCAGGATTAGCTGGTTAAAAAGGGGTTGGAGCTATTTTCCACCCCGATAGCTTAGCCCACAATTTCCCTCTGTTGACGCAACCAAAAGCAGCTTTGTAATCAATAAAACATACGAATAAAGGTTTGTTAATTGCTTTCGTTGCGTCAATTAAAAGTGAGAGAGCAAGAATGTTTGTAGTTGTTCCCAAGTTTTTCTGAAAGCCTGTTTGGTTGATTGGGATTAGATCGTTTTCCCCTGCCCACTCAGTTAATTCTGCAAGTAGTAGGCCGGCGTAATATTTGGCCTCAATGTCAATTAGCGCAATGAGTCTATAGTATTTTGGTTCATTCTTGCTACCTTTTTGTAGATAGGTGAGATGATCGATCCTCTCCAGGAATCTGGTATTTTTCCGGTTTCCAAAATGATGTCAAAAACGGGTAGTAATGCTCCGGCCCAGTAGGATGCGCAATGTAGAAGCTCACAACAAACACTTTGGAGGAACTTAGAAGAAGGGAGAGGAATAAAGAGAACTAATTTGGAGAAGTCAAAACAGAAGTAAAAGTGAGTAGCAAGCCCAAAAAGACATTGTTGAATGTAAATCATTGGGTGTTTAATCTAAATCTAAAATCTAACAGGAACATTGAGGTAAGGTGCATGTTAAAGGAAGTAGGGAATAGAGATATACATCAGGCACTATTAGCAATTTTCCGGGGGGGTGGGGAGGGGAGAGAGGCAGGAGTGAAGGTCCATGTTGGGGAGGGTGCTGTAGGGAGTAGGAGATTAGAGGGTTGGAAGAACTTTTCATGTTTAGTGATGCAAAAAGTACATGTATGGATACATCGATATGTTTTGACTTCTAGTCTGAAAAAATAAAAAATAAAAGGTGACACTATTAGCTTTGATGTAATGTAATGTGAATACACTACACAATAAGATAATTAAGCGCAAGCTGTGTTTAATGAAGTCTAATGTGCGAGACTAAATTTACTGTCACAATAAGAGACATTTGCTGGATAAGAGGGAAGAGTATTATACATGAACGTGGTACATACAATGCTCGAAACTGGATCCTAGAGGTAGAAATTCTGCTTCAGAAGCATGCACTGTTGGTATTAACACAAATATATATAGGGATGAACAGGAACGTTATAATATGATCTCAGGAGCGCTTTAGCAAGCAACATGTTTACATCCCTTCCCTATAAAATGGAATTCAATAAAACAAAACTGTTCCTTGAGGCCTCTAGTAGTTCAGTACTCTATGGGAAGATACTTCACTATGATCACAGAAAGAGTCCATATAGACCATGAGGAATTAAAGCGGGCGTAATGGAAAGCAGGCCAGTGACGAAGGTTATTGCTTTAATTGGGTTGACAGCCCATAGGAGGAAGAAAGCTACAGCCTACACCCATTTGTTCACAAATCGTGGTCCCAGTTGGATTATTTCCTGATTGTAGTTTCCAGGACTCACAGAGATAGTGTTACAGGAATATTATCAAAAGGTATGAGAGGACGCTAGCTGATCTTCGTTGGGCCAGAAGTAAAGCAAAGGAGGTATAGAATGTAGACACACACACATAGTACTTAATAGACATGGAGGTAGTGAATCATCAAAAATTGAAACAAGGACTTACTCTGTGATTAATTAGGCGTCAGTGACTTAGACACATAAAAGCCATCCTTCTAAACAGAACAATGATCTTTCTGAAATACCAGATAAGTGTCATGCAACTGTGTGTGGGGTGTCTAGAAAGAACACTGGCTTCCCAAGAAAAAGAATATGCTATCCGTTCTAAACTCTATGACTAGGACCAGCATAAAGTGAAGCCTCAGAAGTGGCCTCCACTGAACATTGGGAAAACGTCTCGATCGAATGTAGTTCAAATCGAGTCATTTTGTTTTTAAACTCTCTTTACTGCAGTTTTCATAGTTAAGAAACAACAAACAAACAAACACAGGTACCAGTACATCTGGGGTTACCGCTTTGTGATACGTTGTTACGACCAAAGCAATAAATAGAAGTTGCGGTGCCCAGGCAAGCGATACCCCAGGCTTCTGGAATACATCAATGGTGGCTCGTGGTAGTACATCATAAACATGTTCCATCCATTTGCCCCATACCTTTCTGTGTTTCCCAGGACAACTGAGGCCTTTATATACAGTGGCCTCGGCTAGTGCACATTGGTCCATGCAGTGTAACCATTCTGCCAACATAGGAGCCACTGGTGAGCACTAGTGTTTGGCTATGTCCCTTTTTGCTACCAAACCACTAATATCATACAGTATCTTGTCACAGTTTGTGCCATGCCACCCTCTGTGTATGCCCAGTATTGCAAAGGTTCATGGTGCACAGGGTAACCTAGGATGCTGCGAAGGGTATTGTGGATTCTAGTTCAGTGTGTGTGGATCATTGGGGAATTCCAGGTCATATGTAGCAGGATTCCCATCGCTCTGTGGCAGTAGGTGCTTTAAGCAGTCAGGGATCTATTAATTTTGTGCAATTTCTCTGCTGTATACTCTATACGTGGAAGTATTTGAATTGTACCAGACGCAGCCAGGAGGAGATGACCTGTGTTCTGACTGCCATTTTTGCTCCTCGCCAGTCATCATATTAAGTAAATAAAATATTTTCTACAGCACTCATATGCCGAGGTAACTTAGCACTAAAACCAATGCTGCCACTAGTCAGGAAAAAGAGTTACATAGACTTTAGGGGGAAAGAGACAGTTTTGAGCGATTTCCTAATAAAAGAGTCTGTTCGGTTGAGACCTGAGGAAGGAAGGCAGGGTATTCCAATGTTTGCCCGCCACGTGGGAGAGGCTTCTGCCATCCCACTTAGCCTTTCTCGCCCTGGGAATAATGACCAGTCGAGCGTTAGAAGATCAGAAATCATGTTGAGGGACATACGAGACAAAGATTTCTGGAACCTCTGAGTCCCGAGTCTGTGCATTGCCTAAGTCCCCCACATTGTTCCTGCAGTTTATTCAAAAGATCTGGGGAGATAACTAACAGTGTTCTGTAAAGCCTGGTGACTCCTTTGCTCTTGAATACTTCGAATGTAAGGTGAGCGTCAAGTGGGTTGTCATCTGGGATGGGGTCGAGGGCCTGCTTATGTGTCTCCAGGGTTGCCTTAGTTGGTGGAACTTGAAGAATTGTGATCTGTGCAGATCGAATTCAGTTCTGAGGACTGCATAAGATTTCATGTGTTAAATAGCCCAGACATCCCCTAATGGAGCTATCCCTATTTTGTCCCATGCCGGAACACCGCAAGGCACGTGACTGAGTATCACCAATCGCCCGCCCATAAAGTGGGTTGCCTGTGTGGGGCGCTTCATCCATTTCATATGTTTCAGGGCCTTTCATTGGCACAGGCACTCAATTGTCAGCTTTGTACTGAGCTCTAGTCGGATCACGGGGTCATTTCGGTCCATGTAAAGCCAGTCATTGATAGGATGCATGTGGGCTGCCCAATTACGCTGCTTAGTCTTGATTGAACCTTTAACCCAACAAATCAGCACTCCCCAGCACCTTTGTCGAACTCTTGCAGGTTCTTTTTCATTCTTGCTTTCTCTTTTTCTGACTGTTTATCTATCTTACTCTTTGGCCTTCTATTTCCTTGTGTGTTTTTATCGCTCTTGTTCTGATGTGGAACAATAAGTATTAGTCCTCAAATTGAGTGCAATAATGTGTATTATTGTATGGAAAGAATTTGCATGCATACACGAGAGATCCTGCAACTGCTTAATAAGGCAACATTTTAAGTAATATATTTTTTAATTTTTTTATTTATATAGCGTATTATACCCAAAGGTGTCAAAGCACGAACACTGATGAGCAGACTATTAAAATGAAGAGGCCAAAACACTACCATCACAGGAGGAAGAAAAGCCATGTTTTCAGTTGCATACGAAAGGCTACATGAGAGGCTGAGCTTGCAATGTGGGTGGGCAAAGTGTTCCACAGCTTAGCAGTTGCAACTTAGAAAGTGACCACCCCACCCGTTCATCCCAAATCTCTGTATTATCACCTTTCTAAGAGAAGATGACCTCAGCTGTCTCTTAGGGATGTGCCTGTGAAAACCAGTTCTCAGCAGAAGATGGAGGGCCGAATGAACCAAACAAAGGGATTGAAAGATCACTTGTTTCTTGACTGACAGCCACTGAAGGAAACAGATACCCTCCCTGAGTGACATACATTTGGGAAACCAGTCGAGCTGCTGTATTTTCCATGACCTGAAGTCTAGTCAGTGTGGACATGTTACTGTTTAAATACAGTGCACTGTATTAGTCAAGCACAATGACCACTGCAACCCTAAGTTCAACTGGTATGAAGGGAAAAACCTTTTTCAGAGTTTTAATAATGAAGAAGCAAGAACTCACTGTTCTCTTAACCGAAGAGTCACAAGTAAGGATATTTTCAAAGATTACCCCTAGGTTGTTCGCCGAGTACACCAGGAGAGGTAGGGGGCCACTTGTGTCTGGCACCACAGTTCTTACCACATATAGATGCCCGTTACCCAAAGATCAAAATCGAATTTATTTCGGCCTTAAGTTACAGCCAACTCTCCTTCATCCATATGCTGATTTCAGTCATACATTTTACATGTTCTGCAACCAGTAGCATGTTATCGGCTATGGAAACAATGATTTGGGTGTCATCTGAATAGGACAACGCCTGAAAACCAAATGATTGCACCAGTTTGGCCAAACTGCAGAAGCAAGCAAAGCCGATTCAGTACTATAACTACTCTGAAAACCATTCTGAGAGGGGTCCAGAAGGTCCTGGGTGATAATGAACTTGGTCAATTCCTGGTTGATGTATTTTTCAAAGATCTTAGCTGGCGCAAGTAAAAGGGAAATAGGAAGAAGATTATTTAAGTCCTCAGGATCCCCATTGGGTTTCTTTTTAAGGGGGATAAATATTCCTTCCTTCCATAGTTATGTAAATTCTCCCGTTAAAAGTATCTGATTACAGATCTTTTCAAGAAAAGCAGCAGTCTGATCTGGTACCAGTTGTAAGATTCAGGGAGGACATTAGTAATCAGGAAACCAGATGTCATGTGCATAAGAAGATTTTTTAACTTTCAAGAGAGATATGGGGGAGAGGCAGACCATGTAGCAGTAGTTACTGGGTCTATGAAATCATCATCTTTACCTTTGAAGGGGGAGGGAGGCTATCCTCATTCACAATAAAATCAGAAAATATCTTCAGGCTCTTCTCCCTAAATTAAACCGAGACACTGTTGCAAAAACCTTGTGAGTTTGCCACAGCTTGCTTCACTAGCGGAGTGGAGAGATTTTTCACCACTTTAGAAAGTTTATTGGGAGTGTTGGTGGCAGGTCTTACTTTAGTTACATAATACAAAGACTTGGCAGACATGATGGCACACTTTTACTGGAGAATAAACTGTTCATGCTAATACCTCTCTTCAGAAGTAAGGATTTGCTTACTTTCAGAAAAATGTCCAAAACATGGTTGTTTAATCAATAGTGCATGCCGCCCAGTATTCACCGCAGTCCACAGCGCTGAGTCACCTATGGGTATTTGAGCGCTTTACAAATCTCAAAAATAAATAAAATAAATAAATCTCCGCACTTGCCTCCGAAACGGAGTTCTAAGATCTTTTAATTCCTCTGAGAATCAGGGGGTGGATGCTTTAGTTCTGGTACCAGTCTTATTTACAATAGGGGCTATCTGAGCGATAGTCATCACCCAAGCATTAAAAACATCTGTTGTGTTGGTTACAGCCTTAGGAGGAGATTTTACTCCCCCTTCTATATGTAGTGGGTATGCGCTGCGTCTGTACTATATCCTTCTGCAGAGTGATTTTAAAGGTTACCATTAGGTGGTCTGTCCAACTTAACTGGAAAAGATCTCCCTTCACAAGAGCTGAGTGACTGACAAAAACAACATCTAATGCATGACGTGCTATATGGGTAGAGAAGTTAACCAATTGAGAGAATCTGACAACTATCATGAATTCTAGGAACACAATCATTGAACCCTGTATCTTTCAAAATGAAGTTAAAGGCACCCAAAATAGTGAAATTTGGGTTTGCAATTTAGGGTTCCAGTGCTCGGCTTCATGCCTCGATAAACTTACTATGGGACCCAGGGGGGCGAGAGACCAAAAGCCCTGAGTGGGTAGTTTTATTAGCTTTAACTCTAAACAGCGCCATTTCCTGGGTGTCTGGTGAAATCAAGCTAGTAGGCTCTAAAGTGCAATTAATCTAATTCTTAGAGATAATAGCCAGATCTCCTCTTCAACGCAGGGGACGGTCAAGCCGAGCAATAATGTAGTCTGGAGGGGTGAGCCCTTACTAAATCAGATCCTGAATCTTCCTTCGCCCAGGTCTCAGCAACAAACAATCTACGTCCCGGACTAGTATCAGCTCCTCTATTTCCATATTATGTTTAACCATAGAGCGTGCATTGATCAAAGCTCAAGACATCTCCTCCTGTAACGGGGAACCCAGAGCACGAACACCCCAATCCATACATCTTTCTTTACTGTTTAATATATGGGCTCCAGAATCCAGCGTAAACACAGGATGCCAACTGTAATGCACAAATTGGCCCATAGGAGTATTAACAGGGTTAAAAATATCACACACACACACCCTCCCACCTTTGGAGCACCATTTCAGGAGAATTGGTAGCTTATAGATATCCTTAGGAGGTATGCCAGTTCCGGAATTAATGTGGATAAATTAATCGTATTTCACATGAAAGGGAATAGTGAGTGACCTACGGGACAGTAGAGAAAGATTAGAGACCAAACTTTAAATACTTGGGGTTCTATATTTCAAAAGACCTGCAACAAAAGAATACAATGAATATACAGCCAATAATTGGAACATTTAAAGAGAACATCTTTTATTGGAATTACTCCCCCATACAACCCAAAACTAACATTCATAATCAGACAGGAAATATATATACGATGGTGGCACAGAGCAAAATACTATATACCCTGTGGAACTCACTGGTTTAGGTACCAAAAAAATTCGTTCTCAAAATAAAGGAGCATGGTGAAAATTACTCTGGGATACCAAACATCCATGGATAGCTCTCAGGACCCTGCATTGCTAACAGCAAGGAGGAGAGATATCCATCCCAGAACATGCAGTATTATTTCTGTACTTGGCTGTGAGTTGTGGTGAAATTAATGACTTTCTGTGCAGGAGATGATCTGAATTGTATGACCTTGGAACTAAATGTGCAGACTACAAGGCGACAATTTCTATTGAAAATGAGTACGTGCAAAGGACAATTTCAAAATTAGGAAAAGCATATGCAAACCGCCACTTGAAACTAATGCCAAGTCAAAAATGAGACGCTAAACGTAGGCCACATAACCGTAGTGATTAGATCCATTTGCTGGCTTAAGTGGAAAGAGAATGGAACTTTTATCATGAAGTGCAGATCAGCATACTGCATCACATTACCTTTATAGAATGGTTCCTTTATCATAAAGGCTTGCAGTTCTTGTTGCAGCCATAACCGCGACCAAGAGGGAGATTTCCATGAGAGGTGCTGAAGGGAGTAAAGGTGTACTCATTGTTTAAAACATTTTAATAGGGGAGTATCTCTTGTGCAGATTGATGTCCATAATTGGCAACACCCAATAGATTACATGGATACCATTCGATCACTTAATTTCTTCATAAGAATCATGCACTCAGGCAGCCTAAAGGTCAGACTGTACATACACCGTGTACAATGATGGATGCCCTGTCAATGGGTTTGAAAGGGTCCGTTATTAAAGAGCTTATAACTATATAGAATAGACCATCGGGCTCTCTTTTTGAGATAACAGGATAAGTTTGGAAAGGCCCTTTATGACCTCTTTAACACGTCTAAGAGAAAATAGGCACTGTGTATGATTTTAATTTGATCTCAAAACTGCTATTACGTTGTTTTTGTTCAAAGATTATTGTAGAGAAAAGCATGCTAAATGGAACAGAAACAGCAGTGTATAGTGGATCCAGATCTTGTGTTGCAGACCACAAACAAGCCCTATTCAATTTAAAGGGGTGTGATCTCAAAGCTGAAGGTGTCTTTGTGGCCTTCAAGAATGCTCTACGGTCTTAAGTAATATCGAAGTCTCCCAAGTTAACCATTTTGGTTAGGCCCTTACTGGTGCAATTAAGATGCGGCTACATGGTTACAATTTCATCTTGCGTCCTCAACTGCTCCAGTGTCACACTCAGCTGGAAAGAGTTATGAAGAAATGCCAGGGGTGCGACTCCAAAGATAAAACATTAGTTCCAGCTACCGGTTGTCCAGTTACAATGTGTGACACATTGCTTTTTGTCTGATAAGTGTATTAGCTGGATCACTCAGTGGCCCAGGAATATGCTCCAATTTGACTGTGTTTGTCTAGTGTCACAGTTGTTGCAATCCCTCAGGCAGAAGAAGTGAGTTGGTACTACTCTTCTTTCAAATAGAAAATAGTTAAGTTATGCTGTATTTTGGTTTTGATTTCTTTTATCTTTGGCAGGAATGTCTTGAAAAGCAGCCTGACTTCTCCAAATTCCCAAATGTTTAAGTGAAGTTGTGATTTCTCAAATCTACTGAGCATCTACAACAAACTTTTGCAAGTGAGTGCCCAGGTTTTCCAAGAAGGCATCCAGTGTCAGGAACAAATCGGGTTATTGTGGATGAGGAGTCTTGCCTCTCCACAGATTTTCTTCACTTTGCCTCCAAAGCAAATCTTTATTACTGTGGAGATCTAAATTGATTGTACATCCTGCTTTAGGAAGATAAGCATTCTTAGTCTATCATCAGAAGGTGCATGGGTCTGAGAAAAACCATGGACATTTTGGTGATAATTATTTGGGAGTGTTCAACGTGAGACCTTGAATAGGTACTGATGTGACTGCTAGACTCCTTTGGTGCTCTAAAAGCCAACTGCCAAGGGAAAATATATGTGGACACCTGACTATCACAGATAGGGGACCAAACTTTTTGTATAAATCTGTGGCATAAACTTTAGGCCTAATGGAGGCACCATAAATTGGTAGTGTTGATTGTTGACCGCGGGTTTGTGGGTTACCGAAGGTTTAGACACCCCAAATGTTTTGTGCACGCAGGATATCCACAAATTGTAGACACCCCAAACTTTTTACCTCAATCCCAATGCCCACATTCACTGGATCGGAGACAGTGTTAAACTTCAATTTTATGAAGCAATGTGTCCTCCACTAAGGCACCTCCCAATCAATCAAACATCTGAAAGTGTGATTTATTAGGCATATGGGCACACTGAATAACTGATTACAAGATCAATAAAAAAATTAAAGGGTTCAATCAGGAGAATAACGCGCAGAGTCCCTAGTAGCACAGGAAGTCTACTGCCTCACCCTCAAAATCATGTGTATGTGTAATTTCATAGCCAAAATAATGTATACACTGCAGAATCACTGGTGTGAGTAAATGTGTCATTTCATCAGCAAATCAGAGCACATGAAAAGTAAATATCCTATCATTTTCCACCTAAGCCTTATCCCATTACATGAATAATTATTCAGCACCCTCTATGCTGATGTCATTCGGCGATGACAGCAAACTAGATACATTAACATGTTATTTGAATGAATAAGGCACAATAAATGAGTGGATGACTTTGGAACGAAAACTGCAGGTTGGGACTCAGTTGGGGAAATATTTATCGCGAGCAGAATAAACAAGGACAGTGGAACTATTGCATCTCAGCTTGACTGTGTACTGCAGAATTTGCGAGGAAAGACCTGGGCAATGGGAGGGAGCATGAATAACAGAATGATTTTCATTTTGGAAAAGATGGCGTTTTTACCAAAAGTAAGGCCTAGTTATCACATATTAGAAAACCACATTTCTACATATCATAGAGAATTTGTTTCAAAAGCAATAGTATTATATCGGTGTACACGTGTAATCGAGTTAGAAAATACAGTCTGCACATTGTCCAATGCACAAAAATATAAACCTTTCACACTGTGTGCTTGGGTGGATAAGAATATGGAAATTAGGGTTGTGGGGTTCTATGGATACCAAATAATACACATTGGACAGGATCTGGAGTATGTCTTGCATCATTAACATTCTGAAGCGTTCAGTACATTAGAAGTACTTGTACAGTATTTGAGGTCTGAAATTGGTCTCCATTCTCCTGACTATTTTCAATCAATCAATCATTCAGGGATTTGTGAAGTGCACTACTTAACCGTGAGGGTCTCAAGGCACTGGGGGGCGTGGGGGTTTGGGCAGCTCCGTCTCATCCAAAGAGCCAGGTCTTGAGGCTCTTCCTGAATGCTTGCAGAGTGGGGGTCTGTCTGATACGGAGGAGGAGTTTGTTCCCGGTCTTATGCACGTTTGAGTCACCATCACCCTTCCTCAATAATGGCTAATAAAGAACAGCATTTCGTCTGATTAAGGTAGCAAGTATAAATGAGCATAAAGCGTTATTCTGGGAGTTTGTCTCCACAGTAACTCCTTAGGATGTGCATTCCATTCCGCATAACTCCAGCACCCGCGGCATCCTTCTTGGAAGTAGTTACTATACACCATTCTTGGAAGGAAGTCTCTTACCAGTGGGTGGGTCACGGCACATGTAAAAACTTCCCTAACTCATGAAACAGATCTGCCTTGCTCATTTGCCACTACCTATTCCAAAGGAGATGTCTAGCTATCACCTGCATGAAACAGCTGGGGGAGCAGCCATCTATTAACTGTGCCCACCTTGAACCCGAAAAACTACCAAAAAGAGTAAACGTATTACTCATGGACAAGAAAGAAAGAAATAAGTAAAAATAAACTTTGAAACATGGTTCTGAACTAAAATTGCATTAAAGTTCTAGTTCAAATTTACCAAAAATGGAACAAAAGGTGATGCCATATTGGGATGCAGCAGAACTTAAGAACTGAGGGGATTCTCTGATAGTTTATTGCTAATGCACTCTCTAATTCTCGTAAAAGGTGGCCCTACCTCAACAGTTGTGATTAATCGGGATCTAGACAAAAGGAGTTCTGAGCTAATTCTAATACTCTTTTTTAGAAGGGCAGAATACGAACCATAAAGAGAATAAACTAAAATAACCAGCAACATCTTCATATTTTGCTCTAGGCTCCAACAGACAATCCTAATTTACAGGTGAATATTTTCTCACAGCATGAGAACCTACTCTAAAGTATGGAGCAGACAGTTGATACAATACTGATGTGACAAGAAACTTTTGCTCCTCATATTTATGAAGGTGGGCTCTCCCCACGGATCAAGAGACTCCCTTGGTGAATATCTGGACTCTAGTTTGTACCTTCCGCATCAAACATGTCTTGCTACTGTGCTTTCTACTTAACACTATAACATTTTCTTGAAAATAAATAAATCCTACCTGTATATGATATCCTAATAGCAGTGAGTTGAATGTTGGAAACTTTTATGCTTTTAGACTGAAGAAATTTGAAACTAGAATTGGAGAGATCATCGGATGTCAGCTTCTGGAGGACACTTCGTGACAATGGTCCGGCTACGCCAAGGACGCCAATCTCGTCAGTCACATTTTTAATCTGCACATCATATCCTCTCTTTGCGGCCTCTTCTTCTATCATCCTGCCGGAGGAATAGGAAGTTACAACGTCACAAAGTGGGGGTAAGAATTTGTCTTTTTTGATCAGTCATAATCCAGATGATTGATTAACTACTACACCACCACAATAAATAGTTTATGTAAACACATTCCAAACATCAGTGACTGCTCTGGGAGCAAATGGATCTCAAAGGAATGTAACGTAGAGTCAAAAATGTTGAGCGTCTGAAACACAAGTTAACTTCAACAAATATGCAAAACATCTACTGCATGTGGCATGTTAGCAGGCCCCCATTCCATCCTCCACCAGAGCTGCACAGCTCCAGTCCAGGGGCTGTCAACAGGTCAGGGTTTCAGCATATCCTATATGAGACGTATGACACTGTGTTTAAATGGGACTCAGTTAAAAAGTCTGTCTTAACCTAACAGGTTTGCAGGGTAGATTACTTGCGTTGTGCACCATTGTCTTCAAATTTATCCGAAGTGCCAATTTTCTACTCAGTGTTGCTAATATGCTTAATAAAGCGTGTGAAGGACATCTTTTATGGCAAATGTCAATTAGTATAAATTATGGAAATTTGGAAAAGCCATTATATGTGATCAAGTTGGTAATCAAACTTCTTTTTACGCACACTGGGTCTCTATTGAGAATGGAACAACATAATTTCGTCCTTTCGAAATCTCTGCATGAATCGTTTTGAGATTCTAAATACAAACCTATGTAAAGCGTATTATGACACCCCGTTTACCAGTCATTTGCCCTGCTACTGCATTATCCCTATTTTCCGCATTCACTTTATGGCTTGCACCACTGGCAGGCCTGCTAATGTTTTCATAGGAGTATTTTACTAGCTTTTCATCTAGTATTAATTTCCTTGTGGGCCTTGGTTCCTACCTCTATCTCAAAGAGATCAGCAACAGAGTGACTATGAGATGCGGTACCACGAATTGAAGATTACTAAGAAGGAGCACTAGTGTGAAGGTAGTAACCAGCTCAACCCTTGGCTAGAGAAACTCATAGCCAGCAGGTTCTTCACATAGCAGTCATGAGGCTCCCCACTCCACTAGTAAGTCTATAAAATGCTTTTTTTTTAATGTTAGGCCTCATAACCAATGAACTATTCCATGCAGTGGTTCCAGAAATTTTCAGTGTTGGAAGAGTCATCTGTAGTTCGATATGTAGGACCCATATCTGTGCAGTCTTCCAGGTCACAAAAAATAATTTGAGCCGTACTTTAAAAAACACGAAACAGTTTTCTGCTTCTGCTAGGTTTTCCAGGTAAACTGTGATAAACAGAAAGAAGACATTTATAGCAACACGTTAAGATAACTACAGAAGCGACAGAACCTCCCTGCATGTTTCTACATAATCCTAGCTAAAGTTTTTTTTTTAATCTTACTTTTACTAAACGGATTTGAACATCTTTTTGCAATAAATATTTAACAATTTTTTGGTGTGCTTAATGTTTCACTAGAGATTCTAATTGTATTATTCGAGATTACAAAGATCCAGTCCTACGCACATCCTATCTCTTTCATATGAAAGAGCAAAGCATCAAGCAAGTAAGTGGTTTGAGAGACTGGTTATGTTGTGACCATTTATTATAAGGAATAAAGTACCTCCACTCTGTGCATTATAAGGCTATCACAAGTATCCTTAGAGTTCCATGACCTTATAAAGGAACACTGCCTTCAGCCTTGTCCCTCTACATGGTCAATATGGTTATGGATCTCCTCGGTAACTTACAATATTCTTACAACTACAGTAGGGGTGGGTACTTTATTCTAAATATTCCATGATCATTTTCAAGACAAATCATTAACATGAGAGGCTGTGCCCAACATAAATGATATGCCTCCCATTACAATTGCAATAGCATCACTATACTCATTGAAGGAACTAAGAAAAGCACCATCAATTGGATGTTTGCCCAGAAAATGCATCTACAGTGAATCTGCAAATGTATCTACATACTTTGTAATACCATTTTCCCAACATCCCAGGATGATTTAGTTCACAACAGAAACCTGCTTTCCAACCTGCATTTACAAAAGCCTGTCTAAAGGTGTTCCTCATTTGTTCTCAGCAGGACTATTGCTGTCCATGTCTCCACACCACTGAGACAGCCATTTACCACACAGATCTAGCTCATTTTTAATTCACTGAAGCGAAGACCAGATATCAAAGTTCCAGGGGGTTCACATCCCAATTTCTCGGGTGAATCTCCAGAGGAAACTCTTGTTCCATCTATATGCCCCTGCCTGCACTTCCTTTGTCATTCTGTAGGGCAAGTTTCACAGCTACTCACTGAGACTGCTCTACTGACTTTACAGCGTAGGGAATACACCAGTGGGAGGTCTAGTATACACTTGAGGAGGACATATGAAGGACTCATGGAGAGTCTCCGTTCACAACTGCATAGGAATCTAGACTGGTCACCTGTAGATATGTGTATTGCTAAAAATGTACAGCTATTTAATTTTGTGAACTTTAGAATCTAGTACGTTCTTGAATAGGTGGTGCTCAGGGTTCCTGAGTACACAGCACAGAAGGGAATTATCAGTTGTTGTTGCTTTTTTCTCAATTCCAAATTAGCACGGTAAAACCATCAGTGCAGTAGGGCTCATGTAGTTGCTCATGCTCTGGACTCAGAGGGGACAATTATACAGGAAGACCCCAACATACGCCTAGGTTACAGAATCTCCAGAAATGCAACAGTTGAAGAATATTGGAATACCTTTATCTAAAAAATAATTTTGCAGTGCATCACAACATCAATGACCACGCACACGGCCTGTACAAGAAGCAAGGTACTGGTGACAGTTTTCTCATTGTGAAGCAACGCAGTGAGCAAAGGTAAGTGAGCAGAGTCTAAGAAAGACAAGTGTATAAAAGAGAAATCATCAAATGTAACTTAGGAACAAATGAAAAAACACAAACCTGAGATCATGGAGCTCCGATCCAGAACCAGTGACCAGCAAAAACTCCCCAGGAGTCAAATGAGAAACAGTAAGCTCAGCATAGACACGCCCCCTTGGTGTTAGCATGTGACTTATGTTTGTAAAACCAACCTAGAAAAGGAGAGGGAAAAAGTATGCTTTGAAATGCATAACCATATTACACTTTTCTCGTACAATGGAAAACCATTAACAGTGTGCCAGAAAGTAGCATGCATTTTGAATATATGATTGATGCACAAGTAGGGTTTCTGCCGTTTACAATAAATGTTGTGGTTTTGATTTTGAATAAATATAAACTGTTTGTGACAAAAATAGTAAACCACAAAAACTAGGGGCAGGCTTAGTAATTCAGCCATTTTTACTTTTATGCACAGGTTACAATTTTAAGATATTATTATTTTAATGGGGTAGTAAGAAAAAGCACATTATCACACCCATAAGTAAATGTCGTTTAGAAAGATTACATACTAATCATTCTCTGGAGACAGCAGGCAGCAGATACCTCAAGTGAAAAAACAACTAGTCCGATATAGAGGGGAACCATCCTTTAAAACGTGATCTTTACCACGCAATACCTTTACCACATGAAAATCATAAGCATATCGGGTACGTGTGTATATATGGTCAGTGACATCACTGATGACATCATCCAGTGACTGTGTGTTTCTATAAAGTTTAAATATGTATTATATATACGCCAAGGACTATTGAAGAATGAGTGAGTGTATAAATGTCTGGATAGATGATTTAGTAGGTGCGTGACTGGCTGTATAAGTAGAGAAGTGTGGCTCAATGGTTAGAGCGGCAGACCCTCATGCAGTAGTCTGGCCGGGACCAGGGTTCAATTCCCACCTCGGCGGGTCTCGGGCTCAGTTTCCTCGGACCTGATAATTCTCGCTTCGGTGCCTATTCTAATCATGAGTCCCACTCTGCACCTCTGGGCAATAGCTTGCTTAATCTCTACAACGGCCCCAACAACGCTGAGGATGCCTGACTTCACCTTGGGGGTGCCCAGGAGTGGGCTCCTCACAGGGAAAGGCCAGGAAGCGTTCCTCGGCGGTATTCGTACAAGTGCCGAGATGCCTACGGGTAGTCGTGCGCTATACGAGTGCGTAATCATTTCATTTCATATAAGTGAGTGATTAAATGTGTCTTACTAAATGCATGGGTTAGTGACTGATACCGACATTCACACAGTTTAGTTTGTCAGTTGGTGTGTAATCGTCTGCATGGGTTGGTGAGTGGCTAAATGAGGATCTATATGGGTTATTGATTGGTCGTCTGAGTATCTGTATGGGTGCCTGAGTGTCTGTGTGGGCGGTTGAGGGTGTGTGACTGTGCATAGATGTGTGAGTGAATGATTCACTGGGTGTATGGGTTCAAGAGTGCATCTGTGAAAGGCTGTGTGTGTGTGTGTGTGTGTGAGTGTGTGAGTGTGTGAGTGTGTGTGAGTGTGAGAGAGAGAGAGAGAGAGAGAGAGAGAGAGAGAGAGAGAGAGAGAGAGAGAGAGAGAGAGAGAGAGAGAGAGAGAGAGAGAGAGAGTGTGTGTGTGTGTGTGTGTGTGTGTGTGTGTGTGAGTGTGTTGGTGAGTGTATGGATGCCTCAGTGGTACATGTGTGAGTAACTGCATATGTGAAAGGCAGTATATGTTTGTGTTGGGAGTGTATAAATAACTATATGTGAGAGTGAGTGATTGTGAGAGTGGCTGTATGGATCAATGTGTACTTGTATTAGTTACTGTATAAGAGTGTAAATATATGTTTGAATAAGTGAGGTGGTGTGTGTATAACTGTATAGGAGTGTGATTGATTACTTGCATGACTGACTACGTGTTTGAGTAACTATGGATGAGTGGCAGTGTGTGAGTGTTTGTATAGATATGTGAGTGCATATGATATTGCCGCATTGATGGTTGACTGCATGTACGAGTGAGTGGATGTGTGTGTAGACCTAGAAATTAGTGAATGGGTATGTACTAACTGGTGAAAATGGTAGTCTGTATTTTAGAGTGGGTGTATCAAAGGTTATATTATAGTATGAGGTACCTCCAGTAAGCGCCACAGAGCTGCGTTGCAGAGAGGTGTTCCAAGGACACACCCCTTTTTACACCTCTCTGCAACGCAGCTCTGTGGCGCTTACTGGAGGAACCTGGAGGCCTAGTTCGACCCAAGGGACCCTCAGTATTCAAGGGGACTTAATCCTCCAACTTTCAATGCACCAGAGTGCCCGTTTGCTCAGTGGTGAAGGGAGGGGTGGGGCCTGATGTGACAAGTGTGCAAAGGCACCCCATGGCGCGTTTTAAGTTGGGGGATTGAGTCCCCTTGAATCCTGAGGCACTCTAGAACATTGTAGCAGAACCTCCATAGATTTTCTAGATATTAGAATAAGAGCAGTGGAGGGGAAACTTGAAACTACTATCTTTAGGAAGCCAACTGCTGGCAACACTATTCTTCATGCGGAAAGTGCCCATCCTGCCCCTCTCATAAGAAGCATACCCTTTGGAGAATTCTATAGGGCACAGAGAGCATGTACTAGTAAAGAGGAGCATTTCAGAGTGGAGCAGGAAATGACCAGCAGGTTCCTAAAGAGAGGTTATTCACCGAAAACTGTACGTGGGGCTGCTTCAAAAGCTAGGAACCTAGAAAGACAAAGTATTATTTGAACCATCTAAAACCCAACAGAGAAGGAATAATATCAAAAAATCAGAACCACATTCAGTTAATCACTTACGTATAACAACTTTTAATGTTAAACATAAGGAAGTGAGGTCCATTCTGAATAAACATTGGTATCTAGTGAGAAATTATACAATATTGGGCCCCTAAGTGAGTAAACATCCGAATGTGGTATATAGAAATTCAAAATCATTGAGGGTCAGATTGTGAAAAGTGAATACCAAGTACAAAAGAGGGAGGAAGCCCCCACATGGCTTCAGCAAAAAATGGGTTTTAGTAAGTGTTTTAAATGTAAGGCGTGCAACCATGGAATAAATCGCACGTATTTTAAAACATCTTTTAATAAAACCATCATGATTAAAGGCTTTTTAAGTTGTAGATCAAGTTTTGTGGTCTATATGATGCAACGTCCCTGCAAAAGGATATATATATATATATATATATATATATATATATATATATAGGTAGTACAACCTTGCCTGTATTTAAAAGAATTTTGCAGCATCAGAGCGCAATTATCAATCAGGATAAAACATACCCGATAGCCAGACATTTCCAAACTCATCATCAGAGTGATCCCAAAGGCTTACAGTATAGTTGTATAGCCGAAGTACCCAGAAAGAGGAGTGGGGGGAAATAGGGAGAAAGGAACTCCGTAGGTTAGAAACGTATTTCATATTGGAGTTTGACAGCAAGGAACCCCATGGGTTAAATGTAGATGACGACCTATATACTTGTAGAAAGATGATGATGAGATTGAGTAAACAATAAGGAAATAAGAACGAGTCGGCGCATTCAAGTACCATTTGTTTTCTAGTTTTCAATTTAATTTTTGATTAAGAGCAAAGGAAATAGATAAATAAGATTGATATAGATTTTTTAGTCATAACACTTTACATCTAGTGTAATACAGTGAAAAACTCAAGTAATTGTTTTAGAAAATGGTTTGAAAAGGAAAAAAGAACAGAATGTGAAGTTTTATGAAAAACATCATTTTGTTTTTTAAGTGTACTTTGTAAAGTATATATGATGATATTTGTGGTTTTTTATATAAATAAATTATGATAAAGCACTTGCACTTTATAATTATCTAGTACTGTAAAAAAGTATGCTAATATTAATTGAAATTACATTGAATTATGTATACTTGAGCACTAGCACTTTTAAGAGAGTACTGTATTTATAAAAGCATTAGCACTTTTTGATGATTGATTATTTATAAAGTGAATGTCTAATTTAAGCACTAGTACTGTGAAAGGTTAACAGAATTGTCGTTAAAATAATTCTATATTGGCATTCAGGAAAACAAGGAAAAATAGCCACATGGCATGTACATATAGAAAGGAATAATGTTGTTCTGAATTTTATTGCAAGTAATTAATTTTGCTGCAAAATATAAAAATGTAGAATGTTTGCCTGAGTATAACAGTTCTAGACTGGAATGTACAAAGGTGAATTGTTTGTAAATTATGTTCAAAGCAAATGTACACACTGGGAATAGGTAGACTGTCATTTATAATATGCCTTTTAACATGTTCTAAGAGGGCGCCCGTAGTTGACAATTTCCTGAGTGCAAAGCAAATATTTGTCCTTCGTCTAGGTTGTTGTTTTAGTGACTATCTTAATGTGGAAAAAATGGTGCTCCTACATCATGAACAAGGCAGCGTGAAGCCACCGAAATAAGTAGATGTTGTCGTTTTAGAAATACATAAATCAGAGTGATTATTACCTCATGGAGTGCTGGATGGTCTTTGCGGAAAGCGGTGATCTCATTTGAGGTATAATATATACATACATATATACACATACATACATATATACACATACACACATAGATATATACAAATATACACATATATACACATATATACACATATATATACACATATATATACACACACATATATATACACATATATATACACACATACACATACATATACACATATACACATATACATACATACATACACACATATACATACATACATACATATACACATACATACATATATATACACACACATATATATATACACATACATACACATACATATATATACACATACATATATGCACATATACATACATACACATACATACATACATAGACATACATATATACATACATACATGTACACACATATATATATATATACACACACATGTACACACATATATATATATATTACGCTCCATGGGGTTGTCCAAGTAGCGGGTAGCACCCGAGCCTGCGTGCGCCTTCCCCAAAGCGTTAGTTGGTATGGGCAGTTGCGTGTTTAAAATAGGCCCGAAGCGTTTCAGAAATTTATTTTCCTCATCAGGGGCCAGCAGTAAAGTGCATGACGTCTACCATCTCCCTGTATGAAAACACATATTGTGCTTGTGGGAGATGTAGTCCATATATCCTGGATGGATGCACTCTCAAATTACTGCTCGTTCCAAGGCTCTACCATGAGCCCCAAACATCACTCCTGTCCTCATCCATCACGCAGCTCCACATACGAGACTCCTTGGATAGCGAGTCTCGTGGCCCCCGTTTCTTCGGGGTGGTGCAACCCAGCGGCAGGACCGCCGCTAATGTATTACGCTCCATGGGGTTGTCCAAGTAGCGGGTAGCACCCGAGCCTGCGTGCGCCTTCCCCAAAGCGTTAGTTGGTATGGGCAGTTGCGTGTTTGAAATAGGCCCGACGCGTTTCGGAAATTTATTTTCCTCATCAGGGGCCAGCAGTAAAGTGCATGACGTCTACCATCTCCCTGTATGCAAACATATATTGTGCTTGTGGGCGATGTAGTCCATATATCCTGGATGGATGCACTCTCAAATTACTGCTCGTTCCAAGGCTCTACCATGAGCCCCAAACATCACTCCTGTCCTCATCCATCACGCAGCTCCACATACGAGACTCCTTGGATAGCGAGTCTCGTGGCCCCCGTTTCTTCGGGGTGGTGCAACCCAGCGGCAGGACCGCCGCTAATGTATTACGCTCCATGGGGTTGTCCAAGTAGCGGGTAGCACCCGAGCCTGCGTGCGCCTTCCCCAAAGCGTTAGTTGGTATGGGCAGTTGCGTGTTTGAAATAGGCCCGACGCGTTTCGGAAATTTATTTTCCTCATCAGGGGCCAGCAGTAAAGTGCATGACGTCTACCATCTCCCTGTATGAAAACACATATTGTGCTTGTGGGAGATGTAGTCCATATATCCTGGATGGATGCACTCTCAAATTACTGCTCGTTCCAAGGCTCTACCATGAGCCCCAAACATCACTCCTGTCCTCATCCATCACGCAGCTCCACATACGAGACTCCTTGGATAGCGAGTCTCGTGGCCCCCGTTTCTTCGGGGTGGTGCAACCCAGCGGCAGGACCGCCGCTAATGTATTACGCTCCATGGGGTTGTCCAAGTAGCGGGTAGCACCCGAGCCTGCGTGCGCCTTCCCCAAAGCGTTAGTTGGTATGGGCAGTTGCGTGTTTGAAATAGGCCCGACGCGTTTCGGAAATTTATTTTCCTCATCAGGGGCCAGCAGTAAAGTGCATGACGTCTACCATCTCCCTGTATGCAAACATATATTGTGCTTGTGGGAGATGTAGTCCATATATCCTGGATGGATGCACTCTCAAATTACTGCTCGTTCCAAGGCTCTACCATGAGCCCCAAACATCACTCCTGTCCTCATCCATCACGCAGCTCCACATACGAGACTCCTTGGATAGCGAGTCTCGTGGCCCCCGTTTCTTCGGGGTGGTGCAACCCAGCGGCAGGACCGCCGCTAATGTATTACGCTCCATGGGGTTGTCCAAGTAGCGGGTAGCACCCGAGCCTGCGTGCGCCTTCCCCAAAGCGTTAGTTGGTATGGGCAGTTGCGTGTTTGAAATAGGCCTGACGCGTTTCGGAAATTTATTTTCCTCATCAGGGGCCAGCAGTAAAGTGCATGACGTCTACCATCTCCCTGTATGAAAACACATATTGTGCTTGTGGGAGATGTAGTCCATATATCCTGGATGGATGCACTCTCAAATTACTGCTCGTTCCAAGGCTCTACCATGAGCCCCAAACATCACTCCTGTCCTCATCCATCACGCAGCTCCACATACGAGACTCCTTGGATAGCGAGTCTCGTGGCCCCCGTTTCTTCGGGGTGGTGCAACCCAGCGGCAGGACCGCCGCTAATGTATTACGCTCCATGGGGTTGTCCAAGTAGCGGGTAGCACCCGAGCCTGCGTGCGCCTTCCCCAAAGCGTTAGTTGGTATGGGCAGTTGCGTGTTTGAAATAGGCCCGACGCGTTTCGGAAATTTATTTTCCTCATCAGGGGCCAGCAGTAAAGTGCATGACGTCTACCATCTCCCTGTATGAAAACACATATTGTGCTTGTGGGAGATGTAGTCCATATATCCTGGATGGATGCACTCTCAAATTACTGCTCGTTCCAAGGCTCTACCATGAGCCCCAAACATCACTCCTGTCCTCATCCATCACGCAACTCCACATACGAGACTCCTTGGATAGCGAGTCTCGTGGCCCCCGTTTCTTCGGGGTGGTGCAACCCAGCGGCAGGACCGCCGCTAATGTATTACGCTCCATGGGGTTGTCCAAGTAGCGGGTAGCACCCGAGCCTGCGTGCGCCTTCCCCAAAGCGTTAGTTGGTATGGGCAGTTGCGTGTTTGAAATAGGCCCGACGCGTTTCGGAAATTTATTTTCCTCATCAGGGGCCAGCAGTAAAGTGCATGACGTCTACCATCTCCCTGTATGAAAACACATATTGTGCTTGTGGGAGATGTAGTCCATATATCCTGGATTGATGCACTCTCAAATTACTGCTCGTTCCAAGGCTCTACCATGAGCCCCAAACATCACTCCTGTCCTCATCCATCACGCAGCTCCACATACGAGACTCCTTGGATAGCGAGTCTCGTGGCCCCCGTTTCTTCGGGGTGGTGCAAACCAGCGGCAGGACCGCCGCTAATG